>NC_135534.1:156655119-157255119 GCF_045843805.1 Urocitellus parryii | reverse complement strand
TGTGGGAGGAAGCAGAATGAGACTATTTCCCAAGTGTACAGAATGACCATAAAACCATGACAAAGATTTTCATTTCTGATTTGTGAAATCAATTTCACGACTTCATAATCACCCCACAGGTGTGCAGAAGGGCACTGCTTTCCTGGGTGGAAACTGATGGAGAGTAAAGGCGTTTCTGGCAAATGGCAAAAAGGCAACATCTGGTGGGAAATCCATCCATCTAAGTTTAATGACAGGCTGCTCCAGGAGCTGTGTCAATGTGATCGCTTATCTGTTTGTGTAAAGTGTACTGACCGCCTGCCATCTTGCATGCCTCCAGGACAATGCCATCCTTCATACTCCTCCAACCAAAGCAAGCCCAACACATGGGAGAAGGGCATTTGGCGCCCGTTGCATCCAGGGTCTCCCTCGCCCACCACTTCTGGTTCCCTTCATCTGGAAAGAAGACCCCCTCCATCTTCCAAGCAGCTGGCGACCACCAGGGGAGACTCCCTACAGGGCTTTGACTCCACAGCTCTTTCTCAGAGGAAGCTGAGAACCCACTGGAACGGCAAAGCAGTAAGGATGGGGACCTTGTGGGAGTGGATGTGTGTGATACATGCTAATAAGCATTCTGAAACACCGAAGAAGCTGTATGGATTCTCGGAGTGAGTGGGAACCATGATTTCTTGCAGAGTCATGTGGTGCCTTTTATATGCAAAAGTCACAATACCACCTCATTTTGTTAATTATTCTAATTGAGGTGATAGATCCATTGATTCATCCATACATTAATTCATCATGATTTCTGCTTTGGTTCCTTTTGTGATGGAAACAGAAAATAACCAGGGACCCTAGAACAAAAAGAGATGAAGGGATACACTTGAGTGTGGAAGCCATGACTTTGACCTTATCGGCACAGCATTCTAACTAGCCACACTCTTGAGAGTGTGTATGTGTGTCTTCTTTGTGTGCTACAGATGTGTTAAAAAATAAAGTTATCTTTTCTCCCTGAGACATATATCCATGAATCAACACAATTATCAGTTGTGGTTTAGACCTAATACCTTTTAAAATTCTAATGATTGGGCTGGGGCTGTAGCTTAGTAGAGCACTTGCCTAGCACATGTGAGGCAGTGGGTTCAATCCTCAGCACCACATAAAAATAAATAAATAAAATAAAGGTGTTGTGTCCATCTACAACTAAAAATATTTTTAAATAAAATTCCAGTGATTGGGCATGAAAAAAACTTAGTTATCAGGCTTTTAAAACGTTTGAACATTAATATCTTACTGGAAGGGTTTTACTCTATTGCTTATCACTATTCAAGCCAATTTTGTTCATGTTGTCCTTTGTGATTTCAGGTTCATCCATCTTCTGTTTATAGAAACAGAACAGACATCATCTATAATGTAAGCATAGTCAGAGAATTGCTAAATTTCTTATATTTATAGATGTAAAATATTTATGAAACTATTATTTATGTATTTATTAAAAAATTTTACTTTGAAATTTGTCTTAGAAGATTGAATAGTAGGAAAAAATTTTTTTACTTGGAAACAATTTTTGAACTTATTCATTTTTATAACAAAATTTTGTATTTACTATCTTAGCGTTTTCTTTATTGTTACTTTTTGCTCTCCTCAAGTATCATGGGATAGCTTCCTTGAAACTGGAAGATGACAGTGCCCCACCTCCCCAAAGGAAGGCCAAAGTATCCATTATTAGTCAGCCACAAAAGACAATGAAAGTGGCAGAGCTGCCTGCAGTAGATAAGGTAGAATCCACAACTGACTCTCACTTCCCCAGACAGGTAGGAAAATCTTTTTTTCTTCCTATTGACTTTATAACAAACTGGAATAGCAAAGCAGTAAAATATTATCCAAACAATGCAATTAACCTAATGTGCTCCACAGCTGGAAATTGAGACTAGAGGGATACCTGGTTAATATTGATCAGATCTTATTGTTCACCAAATTTTAACAACAAACACACTTAATTCACAAAATAGCCTCCAAGCTTGGAGATCCTATACTCAACACAAACAGCTACCCAACAAATGAAGATCCAAAGGAGGTAAGTGTGTTATCAACTTACATGAAGACAATTCCAAATTGCCTTTTCTTCCCTTAGGACCAGTTGCCCTTATTTCCAAAGAATTGCACAATGGAATTAAAGGGACTCTTCCATTTTGAAGAAAGCACCCAAAAGCTGTATGGATGCAATGGGATTGCCTGGAAATCCTGGAGCCCCCAAACCAAGGTGGGAAACAGGCTGAACTGACAAGCGCCTTTACCTGCAGTGTGCCCTGTGATGGGCTAGTAGAATGGTCTGGTGTGTGACTACCCACCATGCTTTCCTGCCTGTCCTTATTACACCTAAAGGGTCAAGAGGAATAATGCCCCTAAGTGTTTGTTTATTTTTTTTTATCACAAAATACATTATTAAACAGAGATGACTTTAAAAGATGTTTACTTATTTTGTTTAGTTAACCAGAATGTCCAAGGTGTAACACTGAAACTTTGCTTACAGTGGTAGTGTTTTCTATATGAAGCCATTGCATTTTTCAATATGACGAGTGGAATTAGGGTGACTGTGGTGATGACATTGGAGTCAAGTGATTCATACAACTCCTTATGTTGAGAGCAGACTCTAGACTGTAAAGTCCCTTGTTGTGTGAACACAGACAACTATTTTTCAGGAAGTGGAAGACAAATCTTGTCCAGTTGGATGGCACCTTCATTCAGGCTACTGTCACACCTTGATCCCAAAGCAGAAAGGCACCTGGACCATGGCTACCCGAGCTTGCAGGGAACAGTAAGGAACCCTCTTTCACATTTGACTGATCCTCTCTTGCATAATTTCTCTGTTTTCTCATGGAATTGCAAGTCAGATTCATTCTTTCAACAGTACTCTCTCATATCTGCCTGGCTTTGTTTGAGGAGCCTGGAGGAGCTTGTAGTTTAGAATGAATGTGTGATTAACCTTAATAATGTATATATTTCTTCCTTTTCTCTGTCTTAGTCTTTTTGAGAAAGTCACAGGAGCTTTTCTGAGTCAGCAGCATTTTAAGTTCTGGTACCTTTTTTTTTTTTTTCTTTTTTCTTTATGTGCTAGGAATTCCTGCCCCTTGATTTGAAAATACTTGATTTGAAATAGTAATGAAAGGCCTCCTTACAGCATCAGGCTTCTGACAATAAGTACTGATGCTTATAAAGCCAAACTAGATGAAGGCTCACTGGGAAATAGAGCATTTAGTGAAGGAAGACTCACGTCAGATAATGACAACAAAACTTATCTAGTCCAGAAGGACTTTTAAAATGTATATGCAACCATCCCTGACCCTCCTTTTTACTTGCCAACCTAGATATTATCCAAACAATGCAATTAACCTAATGTGCTCTACAGCTGGAAATTGAGACTAGAGGGATACCTGGTTAATATTGATCAGATCTTATTCTTCACCAAATTTTAAAAGTTAGGCTTGTCCAAAGACACCATTAAGACAAGGGCCTCACACATGACTTAGAGACTGAACAGGAAACTGGAAGATGGTTCATAAGTAAATTAAAAGGTCCTCAGTGCCACTAGATATCTGTAAATGAAAATTCAAACCACAGTGAAATATCATTTCATACTTGCTAAAAAGGTCAAATCATAAAGATGACAACATCAAGTGCTAAAGAGGGCACAGAGCAATTATTTCTCATGTATTGTTGATGGAAGTATACAGTGGTGCATCTACTTTGTAGAAATGTCTGAAAGTTTTTTACAAAGCTATGTACCCTATACCTGGCAATTCTACTCCTAGGTATTAAAACAAGAGAAATAAAAACATATGCTAAGAAATATGAAAGGATTTCATAATAATTATTCATAGTAATAATAATTGGGCCATTTGTCTTCTTGATATTGATTTGTAGAAGTGCTTGATATTTTCTCCATTGACAAGAGAATAAATTTTTCTATAATTTCTTTAAGCAATGAAATGCTGTAACTTCTAACTATGTGGTTGAATTATTGATAAATCAAAAACCAGATATAGAGAAAACAGCCTTGTGCAGCAAAATACATGTTGTATATTTCCATTTATTTGAATAGGAAAATCTAATTAATCTTGCTATTAACAAATGATCATCGCTGGCAGGGATTGTGAGTTGAGCACAAAGTAATATTCTAGAGTGATGGAAGGTTCTATGTCTTATTCTGGATAATTGTTGCATGGATGGATAAGGAGAAGATTGCAAAAAGCTGCCAAAGGGAGAATTACAGTTTCTTTATTGAGGAAATGAAGGCAAATGTAACTGTACTTCAGTCAAGGTTATCAAGATTAAGTCATTGCAAGGATTTTCTGGTAATATGTAGATAGACAGGCCTGGAGTTGCGGCTCAGTGGTAGAATGCTTGCCTTACATGTGTGAGGCACTGGGTTCGATTCTCAGCACTGCATATAAATAAATGAATAAAATAAAGTTTCCATCAACAACTAAAAAAATATTTTAGAAAAGTGTAGATGGACAGGACTCCCCCTCACTCCCAACCCTGCCAACTTTGAGTTTGGAGGACCCTTTATTGGTCATCTTCCAATGGTTCTCAAAGGACAGTGCTGGTAACCACTGGTCTCCAGGGAAGCTTTTATTGGGTCTTAATATTGTGAGAAAATAAGGACAGCATGTGTTGAGAAATGTCTTCTCACCCATTCACAGGTGTTAATGTACGGTTGCCAATTATCTTTAATTAGAAAGACTATTCTTTATTCTGAGATGATGATCTTCTAGCTTTTTGGTTTTAAAAATCATTTTTATAAAATATTGGAAACTGACAGTAAAATTGTTGATGACTTCTTGTTGATACCCTAAAATTATTATCATCAGTCAGTTTAATTGCAACTAGCTTTTAATGGTGAGTAGCAACACTAATTACAGAGTTTCTTCACAGATCCATTAATATTGTACAATTCAATCTTACCAATAATAAACTTAAGGCCCAAATTAATTTAAAAGCCTTCCTACTTCCTCACATACTTGACCCAAGATTTCATCTGCAACTTGGTTTTAAGCATTGTCACCCATGACCTACACTAGCCTGACCCAGTTCTATGTGCCTTCTTGCCGATAACGCCTTACTTTTATGTCATGCTTTATATTTTACAGAATTCTTTCACCTGTATTAGCTTATTTGATCCTCCCATCACTTTTGTGAGGAAAGCAGGTATTATTAGCTACAGTTTACAGATTAAAATTAAAAAGTTTCAAGGAAGGAAAAACATTCATTTATGGTCATCTAAGTAAGTAAATGAAAGAGATAGGACTTACTTTTCCATTATAATCTCCAATTAGCTCCATCAGTACAGGGGATTTCTTATCTTTGTGTTGGGCTAACCAAAAGTTGGTTTTCAAAATTATGTGCTAGAACTTTTGTATCTCTCACAGCAAAGAACTATTAAGATTTTTATTAAATTATGATTTCCAAATTTTCTTTGGACTTAAATCAAGCTAACCTTTCAGGGCAAACCTAAGGTAAAATCAAGTTCTGAGTTTATAGATTCATTCATTCAACAGATGTTTATTGGGCATTTATTGAACTGGAAATGGCTAGATCAGGCCATACTTTGATGAGGTTGAGTTGGTCGGTTGTTTTTTGAAGTGCTGGAAACAGAATCTAGGGCCTCATACATGCTAGGCAAGTGATCTGACACTGAGCTAAACCTTTAGCACCAGACCATATTTTTTTAAAGATTTTTTTAAGATGGATACAATATCTTTCCTTTATTTATTTATTATTATTTTTAGTTGTTGACAAACCTTTATTTTATTTATTTATATGTGGTGCTGAGACTCAAACCCAGTGCCTCCTCACACATGCCAGACAAGTGCCTTATAACTGAGCCACAGCCCCTACTTTATTTATTTTATTTCTTTACTTTATGTGGTGCTGAGGATCGAACCCAGTGCCTTGCATGTGCAAGGCAAGCACTGTACCGCTGAGCTATGACCCCAGCCCCAGACCATATTTTTTACAGTACTATTCTTTTGTATTGGCCCCACAATCCAATAACTAAATAATTCCTTATTCATCAAAGAAATAGACATAATAACTCTCCAGATCCAGCTGTCCTCTGTGGCAAGTCGAAAAATACTACATTTTACATCATTAATGTCATAATTTGGTCATTCCTTACCACATTCCCTTCCCTGTGAAGAATATGAAAAACACTGAATTTTAAAACAGTATTTAGTATTTATTGATCTGATGTCTTACTCTAGGTCCAATTAAGAAGCTCCCTGGACCTAAATGCAATAATATGAGCTGCAAGCAATATTTATTGATTACTTATTTTAGAAAATAAATGAGTTTAGAAATACTGGAAGCGGAAAAACATTTTGCTCTGGAATAACCCATTATGAAATCCATGATAATAGCTAAAGAATTCCCACCTCCCCTGCTAATCTATCTGAGTGTTCATAGCAAGCACATCCAACAGTATTTTTATAAGCAGATTCAGAACTACTATTACTCAAATTATTTTGGAATTATTTTGATAAACTCTAGTCTCAGGAAATAATTTTAAACTGTGACTTCTTTTTAGATATAAAACTGAAAAAAACTCTCAGAACAAGAGAAAAAATTTAAGGACACCTGGAGCTTTTACACCATAGTTTAGAAAAACAACTCATTATCAGTAAAATAAACTTTTTCAAATTATATATTACCTATCCCCCATATTGATTCAGAAACTAAAATATCTCTCAAATACCATTCCTGATGATATTCCAGGGTGTGTAAGGGAAGTAAAGAAAATACACGTGGTGTGGTATTTTTAAAACATCACTTAAAACTTCTAATCTTATACTTTTAATTGAAAGAATGGATGTAAAAACTGAGTGGATGTAAATATAAACCTTTCCATTGATTGCATTTGCATGATGCTTCAACATGCATTTATTTCAAAAGGACAAAAAGAATGACTACACTTATATGTACTAGTTACAGATATTTCAAAAATTGTCTACTAGCAGATTAAAAGTAAATAAAAATAAAAGATCATCATATTCCCTTGGATCAATCATTCCAGGAACAACATTTTTGGGTGGTAAGGCCACTTCCTCAGAATAAGTTTTTACTGAACCCCAAAGTCCCCTCCTCCCTTTCAGCATATTTTTGTTCATCCTTTGGGCACTCACGCTTCCCACCATTCATTACTTTCCTGGTTCATTGTATTTACTCTGTTGGCTTAGAAATGGGTACTCCTCTGGAATTGTCCGTTCCTTTTGGGTCAAAGTCACAGTTTAACATTTTATAACCTGGATATTTACATTCTTATTATGTATTTTAGAAAATGGTTTTATATTCTGTAATTAGGATTAGTATGCATATATTATGCTGAAGTCCTAGGGGCCATTATTCAATTCTGTTCTGGGGCTCCCTCACTAGTATATATTCTGGAAGATCTTTTACAGAGGGTCATTTATAATGCCTCTGTTTCAATAAGAACAGCACATTTTACTTCATCCCTTGTTCCTAATCAGATTAGTAGCTCAACTCAATCTTTATCTCCAATCTCTTTTCCTCCCCATTGGTATTTTATTATTTTTATAACCCAAAGGAGCCAGACTCCTGGATTAGGCATTTCTTGAATTTACATATTGTAATCTCATCTGCTCATTTCCTAAGGCAGTCACTGTACATTGGTAATTCTATTATTATAGATCATTATCTATGAAACCATTTTGTCTTCCCACAGGAGTGTCTGGAACCCCTGCTGGCTGATTCTTAAAGAATCCCCCTGAAATATACTGATACTTAATCAAAAACTTTAGAAGAAATAGATGTTCCTTCCTTCCTTCCTTCCTTCCTTCCTTCCTTCCTTCCTTCCTTCCTTCCTTCCTTTCTTTCTTTCGCTTTCCACATTTTATTGGTGCATTATGGTATTACATATTGATGGGATTTGTTGTTATATATTTGTATGTGTGTACAATAAGGTGTTTATTTCTACAACCAGAAAAATTAGGCGTTGTTTTTAATTTTGTACTTTGAATGCCTTCAAATTTCAGAGGTTCCAAAGGATTTTTATTTGTGTATGTGTGGCTATATGTTTCATTTTTATACCTACAATGCACATTTTTATAAGACAATATTCACAATATTTTATGGGTCTATGAGCAAAAATGAAAGGAATGGTATTTTTATAAAATAATCATCATGCAAATACACAAATATTTCTTTTGTATATAACTGCACTCTAGCACTTGACCAATCTGAAGTAAAGCTATTTTCCTATCTGGTTCTTTTATGGGATGTCCTGCTTTTTGGAGAATCAGATAGAAAACTGAAATTGTATTTAAGCAGCTAAAACATAACTTACAAAGTCTGTTTTAAAGATAGTTTCAGCAATCTTCAAGCTAGAGGAAAGCTGAATATACTTGAATAAACCCATTGCTTCCTGATGATGAAGTTGAGTGTGTGAGGTTGGTGAAATAAGGAAATTAGTTCAGTAAGGAAATCAGGGAGTTCAGTAAGGACCGAAGGGGTAGAAAAGGAAGTGGAGCCCTCATGTCCCTTGCTCTGTCCACTACACAATACTGGCTGAGGCAGCCACTCAAGCCCTCCCTTGGCCTACACTGAACAGAGTTTGATATTCTGTGTTCTAAGCCCACAGAACATTAGAATGACCATATTGGATGTGAGAAAAAGGGGAGGAAAGCTGCCCCATCCTACCTGCTGTAACTGTCAGACAGGAGCTGACAGTAAATAATGAGATCAGAACCAAGTCATAAAACCCAAATTCAGTATCTGAAGTCATTTGGTGGAAGGGCAAAGAGTCTTACATATTTCAGGGACCAGGAAGGCAACATTGCATTATAGAGCAGCAAAGCAATGATAGTAATGAGGAAAAATCAATAAGAAACAGACAAATTATGTTTAATGTATGTGGCAAAATTAGAGAAATAAATCTGAACTTTGGAAAAATGTATAAAATTTAGTTCAGTCGTCATCTAACCCTTATAAATGTTGCTAATTTTGTTTTCTACTTATTTTCATGTCAATGGATATTGACCAGGCCAGAAATCATGAAGATTTTTTTGTTTGATTTTTCAAGTTTTTAAACATTTTAAAAAAACTTATTCCTTTTAATTTTAATTGACAAATTTCATGTATATTTATGGGGCACAATGTGATGTTATGATACATGTATACATTGTGGATTTGTATTCTAAAACTTTTTTTTTTTAAGAAAAGATGTAACCTATTGTCTTTATAGTAAAGCATCTTAAAAGAGCTTTTAATAAGAACTGCTGGGGAGTTAGGCACAATCAAATATTCCTTATTGTATAATTCAACTGTTTGCAAAAATAATTCAGAGAGAATTCTGTTTTATGGGAAGTTTTTTATATGTGCTTATAAGAACAGATGCTTTAACTTCTACAAAATACATGAAGTTTTTATAATGGGATATACATATTTCACTGAGTATAATGAAATGGTTATAATTATTGGGTAATTTGACTAAATACACTAAACTCAAAATTTAGGTCTTAAGTCATTTTGTCTGAATAATCGACTCACCTTACTGATCAAATTAACTGGATAATTGCTAAATTTATAAGAGAAAAAAATCTCTTATAAGAGATAAAGTATTTTTTCATTAAGTAATTAATTTTTATAAGTAAGCAGTTGGTAATTTTACAAAAAGATGCGTGAAACTCATTGAACTGTGCTTTTTAAAGTGCAGATACTATAAGTACACTTTCCCTGTTGTCAACTCTCCCTACCCTGCAGACACTCATGAAAGAAAAAATAGAGTATTAAAGTCTTGGAAAAATACTTTCTACATATAACACCTTTTTTGGTGTTTTAAACTTATTGTTTTTATTATGTTATGCATTTTGTATGAGCAAAAATGTCAATTCCCTGTTGCTGACATTCTTATTTTCATTTGTGTATAGACACCTGGGAAATCTCGTAACTGTATTGTCCAGGCAGCACATGCAGTGGCTCTGGGACATCAGTGGAAGAAAGCCCTTTTGGATAGGCAAGTATCTGTTATGCTGAAGAGGGAGGCAGAACACAAAGAGAATAGGTACCAACACCTCCTGCTCCCTTCTAGCAACCAAGTAATCGTAGTCTGCAATAACGGGCAATGATTAGATGATTAGTCTAATCATCTGTCTTTTGAAACTAGCAGTTCCTAGCACCAAAAACTAAACCTTGTCTTAAGCCTTTTGACACAATACTTCATTTTCAGACATCTGTTCCAAGAAATAATTAGGGATGTGGTCAGATTGATAGCTAGGAGAATATATTACAATAATATTTCTAAACTTTAAAAATTAAAATTATTTGTAAATAGGGAATGGCTAAATTATAATATGGTCATATGAAGGCACACTTACTTAATATTGAAATAAAATATATTTAATGCTTTTATAAGGTTTTAACTATTAAAGGCATGACAAAATGCCTTATGCTTGTTTATTAATTGATTCAACAAAGATATGTTGGCTACATACTATATGTAAAATATGTAATGCTTTGCATTTGTGACGAGGTGGTGAATAAAAAAAATCAAAGTCCACAGCCATAAGAATGAATAATTTAGAATAAAAAAGAAATTCATATGCATAAGGTATATGTATAAATATAGAGAAATATATGCTAAAGAATTTGAAATGATTTACCTCTACTCAAGAACTATAGATGCTTTTACTTTTATTCCTTGGTTTCTGAAGTTTTTAAAATATTTTCTACAATTTTTTTTAAAGTTGTTGATGGATCTTTATTTTATTCATTTGTTTATATGTGGTGCTGAGAATCGAACCCAGTGCCTCACACATGGTAGTCAATTGCACTGCCACTGATTCACACCCCCAGCCCTATTTTCTATAATCTTGACAACAATAACAAGTTCTTTATAAGCTACTTTAGGAAATAGAATTCTCAGGGCACATCAAAGTCAGTATTCTTAACTGCTCCTTAGAGGCACTGTATTTGAGGGAATTATGGTAAATCCAGTCTTGGCTTCTCAAAATTTCTGTAATACTTAGTGGGTCTTTAAATTCAGAAATGAATTGAGAGTATTAAGAGTTGCAACATAAGTTTTATCTACATCCTTAACCATGCTTTTTAAGACTTTGTGCTCACAAAGTACTTAGGCATAGTATTATTATCTGATCATTAACTCAAGGAAGCAATCTACATGAACATAGGGTATTTCTAAACAAAAACATTTCAGTTGATTTCACCCAAAAATATTGGCTAAAAATCAGTTGGGAAAGATAACATGCTCTGTAACTGGGACTGTTGTCAGGGTCAAATTTGAGTTGGAAAATGTTAGATCATGCTATTAAAATGGATTCCTTCAGTTTTTTTCTTTTGTTATTTCTATAATGAATGAGAGTGAGGGGGAAGAATACTTCTTTAAGAAAATATTACAGAAGCTGTACAACATTAAAATGCGATTTGCACCAATTGCCAGTAGGAATAGAGAGGCAAGAAGAGAAAACCGGTTTTTTTTTATTGGAATTGTAGCAGATTGAAACATCTTAAGCTCCAGACTAAAAATAATACTTCATAAGCTACTTTCAAATATGAAAACCAAGACATTTAAGTAAAGTAGAAGAAGAACAAGGAGCAAGAAAATACCTATAGCCCTGTGATAAGAGTTCTATGTGTAGAATGATACACATCCTGACACTGGCTGACGTTTATTAAACACATATGTGGAGAGTTCTATATACATTATTTTATTTAATCCTCCAAACAGCCCTACATGTATTTTCATACCCATTCCTTAGACGACAAAAAGGAAACTCAGTGGCATAAGTAACCTGCCCAAAGAGGCTTAGCTAGCAAGTGGTGGAGCTAGAATCGGGACTCAAATTTGTCTGATTCCAAAGTCTTACACTATTGTGTCTTATAGTATTCCTAGTTCCTATTCTTTGTTTTAGAACCTGGACCCACATTGGCATGTCATAACTGTGGTTAGAACAATAGACTAGAAGGCTATCTAAGTGTAAATGTAATAAAATTGTTTGGCACATTCTTTTGGCTCACATTAGGTTTGAATGACCAAGCACACGCTGGCCACTGGGAATGGATTGGAGGCGAACCTGTCACCTTCACCAACTGGAAGAGAGAGCCCCCTCAATACTCAAAGCCTGGAAAGAACTGTGTTTTGGTTCAAAGAGGAGGGAAATGGCAAACAAAGAACTGTATGAAGGGCAAACCTCAAAATTTCATGTGCTCCAGGAAACTCTAAATGTAACTAGCTCTACAGAAGCCACCAGAGATTTCTCATCTATTTATTTATAGGATTTCTGAAGATTACTCAATGGAGACAAATTGTCTTGACTGAGTGTGTACATCTTTGTGATTCTATCCAGTAAAAATAATAGTACCTAGGTTAGTATTTCAGGAAGATTGATAAAATGAATACTTCTTACAGGATGAAATACAATTTTTGTATTTCAGTACCTTTTAAAATAAATGCCTGCAGTATTATGAGGTGTAAGATTTGCTTATTCCAGAAGACCTGCTCCCTCCCCCTATTCCATTTCTTAAGCAGTGCCCATGTTCATGGTCCTTAGATATTTTTATCCTCATTATATCAAGTGAGTCTATTCTGCAGCCTCGATGACAGGTGCTCCTAGCACTTCAGTCAGAGGAACGACCCATTCATTCATTAAGTCAACATTGAATTGCAAAGGGTGGGTTTATCCCTTTGGGGACCTTTCAGTGTGAAACCTAAAATTAGAAACTGTGGATGTAAAAAATTCTCTTTTAGTTGGAAGAATCTTGCAGATGGAGGTTCAACTTCAAAGGTATAGTTCAGATGAGAATTCAGGGAGCTATCTGTACTTTAGAGACCTACCCATCGCTACTCAGGAAACTCCTTTTCCAGATTGAATGTTGGCATTGTGCCATTCCAAAGCTAAAGACTGGGTTTCCCCAGGCTTCCAGAGTCATATGAAATTTGCAGTCACGTAATCTCTTCGTCTTTGTTGGTGTTTATTGTACCAACTAGTGTTTCTCAAGGACATTTGGAATAAGGAGTATCTATGAGTGATGTTTGACATTTGGAAGAAAAATAATGCTTCCTCAGAAGTGTTCCCATGAACTATGCTGACAAACAAAGAAAAGTAATATTGGAAACAGAGCCTTTGAAAGCTTATATTCTCAGAAAAGATTTCGATGCAATTTTAGCCCTTAAATCTTTAATATTTTTAGAAATGCTGTGTTAACTAGACTCTCTAATGGAAAAGTACCTTATTAATTTATAAACTCAGCTGAGTGAAACATTTTCATAGCAATGAACACATTGTAACCTTCACAGAACTCCCTTCTGAAATCAAGGCTTAATTATAGGGAAATTAGAACTTTATTTGTGAAATGTTTATTAAAATTTTTGTTTTCACAATCACTGAAAAATATGGTTGTGCCAAATGTAACTTGCTATCTGAGCACCAGTGTAACTTCAGAATTAAAATGGATTCTGAAAGACCAGAGTGCTTTTCTATGATAATAACTTGAGTGTTGTAGACACTAAAAATGGTTTAAGAAAGTTATTCCAGTTTCTGGATATGAAAACATGACAGATTTGTTTTATTTCTGTTCATTTATCAAAGTCTTGACTAATGGAAAATTTTACATAGAGAGGTTATGATAAGACTCAGACGTTCTGTCTCTTAGTTAAATCTCCATGTGATTTCAGAGTAAGGGAAGGGAGCTCCTTACATTAGATGGCTGATTCCTATATGCACAGGACATAAGCATCCTCTGTGTTTAACCCAAATACGCCAAACCCATCCTCCATACCAGCTCTAGCCAATTCCTTGTGATTCACCGCCCTCTGCAGAGTGGAAAGGTGGGATTCCTGGGAAAAAACAGAAAGGTTAAATCCTAGGGAAAAAGTAAAAGTTCCGAGAATAAGGAATTTAAGGGCTATTACTTCCTACTAGAAATCTAAAAGTGTATAAACTATTTAAAACTGGAAGTCTAGAACTATAACAACTGTGTGGAAACTGAGTAATAAATTTGGCATGATAAATTTATTACTCTTTTCTGCATTGACAATGACACAATTGCAAATGTTATCATAAAGGAGATTGGTTTGATTTTTATAAAAACTAGACATATTAGAGTGGAGGAATGGAGGTTATAGAAGAGAAAGAGAGTGGCTGAGCAGAAGGGTCATGTAGGAAAGGGTGATGATGATGGGAGCTATGAAAAAGAATGGCAGGGAGGAGGACCTGAGTGTCACCAGCTCTCCTCCCCACACCTGAACACTGACTCTGGGAAAGTTCCCCTGTATCCAAGGGCATTAACCCAGCACAGCAGCGTGTCACTTTCCAGAATCTTGTTGATATGGGTCTTTAATACAGAACATATAATTTGCTAAAAATACATTTTAAAGGCATATGATAATCATTTCCTCTCTTTCCAAGGAGTGGTAAAAATAAACCAGGTGACATTTGTTTGTATTTCTGTTTTTGTTTATTTTAATACAGCCCAAAAGCTATGTACCTATTTTAATGAACACTATGGTTCTGTGTAATTTTAAGCCATAAATTGGTGTTGATTTCTGCAACAAAGCTGCATATTAAATGTACTCTATCTAGTATTGTATCAACATTTTAAAAAATAAATTTATTTCTAGTTCTCAGGTATTGTTCCTTTAGTTTTGACATTTTATATTTTTTTCCCAGGGGCATGTGGGTTTTTGTTTTTTTTTAAATCTCAATGAGTCTGTCTATTATAAGAAGGAATGGGTAGAAAGCTTAGTATGTCTCTTGTGTTTACTGTTTAGAGCAGCTTCTAGTTATATGACTTCCATTCGTCCATATACCTATCATTCATTCAACAAATATTCAATAAGTGTCAACTCTGCAACTGGCATTGTTCTATATAAAGATATGGTAGTGAATGGGATAGGAAACCGAAAGCATAAAAGCTTGGCAATTATATGCAAATTTCTAATAGCTTTTTTTTTTAAGCCTTAAGCTTTTTATCAGGGAGAAACTCAGTGAAAATCATTGATTACATTATCACTTTTTAGAATAGGAGGGAAGCACACTCAGATACATCAGCTTAGGGTGACTTTTGCGATATTTCTCTCCTGATTAGGGAACTGGTGCTGACTTCCTGAGTTTATAATCAGGTCAAAGTGTTATTGATAGCAGTTGTCCCAAATTTCCTGTCTCCAGGATTGTTAGGATATGAGGGGTTCAGATGTAGTTAATTGATTTTGTATCACTTTTTGGGGGGGGGGGTGAAATGACAAACAGTATGTATCTCTGTACCTTAGAGATTTCTGGGGCAACAGAAATTAAAGGGAGAGATCTATGACATCATCTCATCTAGAGATGAGAAGACTGAGATCCTCAGAAGAAATCAGTACTTACAACCAAGGTCTTCCTAATGCTAGGCTGCATCTCTCCCCCTGTTCCACATAGTATCCTATCCTTAGCAGATGGTTTTATTATATTTCAGTAAAACACCTTTGAATGATAAGTATGATAATATTTACCTTATACTTGAAAACACTATTGTAAGTGAAAGTAGACCCCAAACCATATAATATATGAATCCATTTATATCAAATGTCCAGAAGAGGCAAATCTATAAAGATGAAATAGATTAGTGGAAGAACTGGGGAACTGGGACACACTATTAATAGGTACAGGGTTTCTTTTTGAGAATGTGGAGTTAGGTGATGATGATAGTTGGATAACATAGTAAATATACTAAAAGCCATTAAAGTGAACACTTTAAATTGGTTTATTTTGTGTTACGCAGTGTATCTCAATAAAACATACTGTTAAAAATCACCAAATAAAATTTATTTCAAAAACTACAAATGGGATGATGTATTTGCTGTGTGTTTATCTGACTCATCCAAGATACGTTTTGCAATTTTTTCCCTATGTCTCACCCATATTTTTGTTTATTTATTCATTTATTTATTTGTGTGTGTGTTGGTTAAGGAGAGGGAATGCTGATTTGACATATTTTTAAATTTACAGCACTGCTTTATTGATCTCCCTCTCCTTTCTCCCCATCAATCATGGAAAAGAAATGTTACTAATGGCAGAGAGTGCCTGGATGTCTGTAATATACAGAACACCATGATTTCTTAAAATTAACTTTACAAGCCTTTAGAGCAGGATCATGCAGGAAATGAATATACTATCCTCATAACATACACATATAACTGTTCATTTTGAGCAGTTTTTATAGGCCTTATACTCTGCTAGGCAATAAAGTTCAGTTTATCTTAAGACAGAAAGGAACAAAAATCAACCAACACTTCCATTAAAGGCCTCATGGTAACCTGCAACACTTTTTCCAAGCAATGATGTATGAATTCACCTCTTGCTTCTATCTCCATCTGTATTTTTCCTTTCCAAAAGCAATAAATCTCAACTTACCTGACAAGGAAAAAAAAATGTTCACACTCAATTGTATGCTGTCCATAAGAAATATACTTTAAATGTAAATATGCAATACATTTAAAGTAAAAGAAAGGAGGAATTAGAAGGGAGACCAGTATGGTAGAGGAAGACAATCTGGGAAGGGAAGAGGGGAAGGTACTAGACAGTGAAACTGAACAAATTATGTTTTTATGTATGCGCAAATGTGACACAATGAAGCCATTCTATAGAATATTCACCAAAAAAGATGATGAAAAAAGATATGATACCTTAAACCTAGTCAAAATTCAAGCAGCTATAGTAATATTAGAGTAGATTTTAGATGAATGAACATTGCCAAGAATAAATAAAGGCACTTTAGAATGTCATCAATACATTAAGAAAATCTAATTATCCAAAACATATATGCATCTAATAACAAAGTTTAAAAATAAATGAAGAAAAGCTAGTAGAATGGAAAAGAGAAATAGATCAATCTATACTCATAGTCAGAAATGTTAATACCCCTTTTTCAGTAACTGTCGGAATAAATAGCTAGAAAATCAGAAGGATATAGAAGTGTGGGCACTATTAACCAAAGTAACACGAATGAAATATATAGAACACTTTACCCAACAACAGCAGAATGTATCTTCTTTTCCAGGGCACATGACATATTTACCAGAACAGAACATACTGTAGGACATAAAACAAGTCTTAGTAAGTTTAAAAGGATTCAAGTCATACAAAATGTGTTCTCGGACCATAGTGGAATCAAATTAGAAAGCAATAACAAATATTTCTGAAAGATCCCCAAGTGATTAGACACTAAATTATATTCTTCTTTAACACAGAGGTTAAAAAAGAAATCAAAGAAGAAATTAAGAAGGATTATCAGAATAAAAATGAAAACAACATATCAAAGTTTGTGGGATGCCATTAAGGCAATACTTAAGGGAAATTTTATAGCACTAAAGGCTTTTTTTAGAAAGAAATAACCTCACTTGCCCTTTAAGAAAAACGGAAAAAAGGAAATTATAAAGATCAGAATGAAAATCAACTGAAATGGCAAACTGAAAAACAAGAGAGAAGGCAAATGAAATCAAAAGCTGACTCATTGAGAATTTATATGTATATAATGTGTGTGTGTGTGTGTGTGTGTGCGTGAATCTCCAGACTGAGTTGGACAAAGAAAGACATGGATTACTAACAATCTGCATTATTGTAGATTCTATAGTTTAAAGTTTGGACAGTAAGGGGATATCATAAATAGCATAACACAAGTAAATTCAACAACCTAAATGAAATGAATAAGTTCTTTGAAAACACAAACAATAGAAGCTCAAAAATAAATAAATAAATAACTTTAAAAAGTCGTATAACTGAATTTGTAGTTTAAAACTTTCTCACAAAGAAAACTCCAGCCTCGGGTAGCTTCATTACAGAATTCTACAAATATTTAAGAAAGAAATATTACCAGTTCTACAAAACACTCATTCAGATGATTGAAAGGAAGGACTACTTTCCACATTACGTGCCAATATTACTCTAAAACTAAACTATACAAAGATATTAGCAGAAAAGAAAACTTTAGTTCCTCATGAATATTGATGGAAAAAAATTGTAAACAAAATTTGACCATTTCAAACAAAGCAAGATATACAAACGGATAATACATCTTGACCAAGTTATTGTTAAGAGAATGAAAGGACAAGTCACAGATTGGGAGAGAAAGTTTACTATGCATACATTTGATAAACGAATGGTATCTAGACTATATTTTTAAAAACCTTGAAACTCAAAATGGGACTTTTTAAATGGGGAGAAGATTTTAACCATTATTTCATACACACACACACAAAGATATATGGATCACAAATAAAAACACAAGAATATGTAAAAATCATTGGTCATTAGGAAAATATAAATTTAGCCTACAATGAGATAGTACTATATACCTTATAGATGGCTAAAATGAAAAAAATGTACTATTCCAGCTGTTGGTTGGGGTGTGGAGAAACTGGAACCATTGTGCACTGCTAGTGGAATGATAAAATGGCACAACCACTTTGAAAAATGATTCGGTGGTTTCTTAAAGAGTTAAACATATACCTGCCATATGATCTAGCCATTGCATCTCTTAACTAAGAGAAAAGAAAGCCTAATTTCTATTCAAAGACTTAACACTTGATCCAGGCATTGTAGTACATATATAATTCCAGAGATTCCAGAGGCTGAGGCAGGAAGATCACAAGTTTGAGGCCAGTCTCAGAAACTTAGTGAGAACTTGCTTCAAAATACAAAGTTTTAAAAGGTGGGAAGGGAGTTTCGGATACAGCTCAGTGGTAATCCCCACCAGGTTAATATCCAGTACAAAAAAAAAAAATACGTGTGAACGTTCATAGTAGTTTAATTTGTAATAGGCAAAACTATAAACAACCCAAAAGTCCACTTATGGATAAATAAGCAACCTATGGAATGTGTGTACAGTGGAATAAAACAAATGAGTTATTGACACAATGTGGATGATACTCAGAGTAATTATGCTCAGTGAAAGAAACCTGACCAAAAAAAGAGCACAAAGTACACATTTATATAATACTTTATAGAAAATTCTGGAAAGTGTAAGCTAAGTAATAGTGGCAGAAAATAAATCAGATGTTAGGTGGGAAGGTCATGAGGAAACCTTTGAGAGTGGTGGATATATTCACTATCTTGGTCACAATAATAGTGTCATAGATATAAATATATACTCTTATATATGTCAAATTCTACCAAGTCATACATTTTAAATGTATAGTTTATTATTTGTCAAATCTACTTCAACAAAAATTGTTTAAAGAAAAAAGAAACAATTTCTCTAACATGTTAGAAAATCTTCAGCAGATATGCATGATATGATATACATGAAGATGTCTTTATTTCAGGGTCATAAATATTTGGAGCAAAATTATATGATTAAAATGTCTAATGATAAAAAAACCTAATAGAATTTTATATTGCCTCATTAAACTGATAGTTCTTTCACATAGTGTTAATTTAAAATAGAATGTAAAATAATATATGCACCTTTTTAATAGCTTCATGGTAATAGGCAAACTGATGGGAGAAAAACATGAGGTGGGGTCATATCTCAATTCTATGTTTGCTAGCCATGAATCCTAAATTTCCCAAACTTAGGATTTTCACAAATAAAATGAAGATATCAATACTTTCCTGGAAGAACTGTGAAAATTAAATGTGAAAACTATAAAGAATATGACTTGGACATAGTAAGCCCTCAATCTAACATAAAATTAAAAGCTTCACTCTATGGTGTGTGTGTGTGTGTGTGTGTGATGAAAAGCCAACCTCTGCTTGGAAGAACAATAACTTCCAACAGGACCTGTTTTCATCAGTGATTTCCCATCAATTTTTTCCCCAGAAAGGAGGAGCTGTGAGTGGGAGGATTGGGGTTTTAAGGTTCTTTATTCCCAGTGAGAACTTTCCCACATGTTAGGACATTTGTGCTAAACATGGAGATATTTTTATTTTTGGAGATATCAAGATGAATGAGGGAGCCCACGCCCGCTGCTTTTATGAAAAACAAAAAAAAAGTCTATATTTGTTGCATATAACATGTTTGAAATATGTACATATTGTTTAATGGTTCCGTTGAACTAATCAGCATATGTATTACCTCCTATACTTATTTTTTTGTGGTGAGAGTACCTAAAATCTATCAGCAATTTTCAAGAATACAACACACTGTTATTAACTACAGTCACGGTGTAGTTTTGTCAATCTGACGAACTTATTCCCCCTCTCTGAGACTTTGTTCCCTTTAACCAGCATATCTCCAGTCCTCACCCCAGCCCCTGGTTAACCACTGTTCTACTTTCTGTTTCTATGAGCTCAACTTCTATAGATTGTGCAGATCACATGGTATTTGTTTTACTGTGCTTGGTTTATGACTGTGGGAGCCCTTTTAAAACCCCAGTATTCCTTTCTTTCAGAAAAGAACCATCACACACAACTCTCATTCTAAAAAGACAAATTCTCAGGAATAATTTTTCACTTGATAAAGGATTGTTTGCTTTGCTAATGGACTGGACTTGGGTAATAGCTATTTTCTAAACATGACTCTTCCTGGAGTCACATTTTTGAAGTTTCCTTTTGCATTCAGCATTTAAGGACACTTTTTTTTTTTTTTTTGCATATACAGAAGAGGACTGTGTTTACAAATCATGCTCCAAATCAACACTTGAAGATCTAAATGGTGCTAAGTGGAGAGAAAAGTGGTTCTTTCTATGTGGGAGTCAGGAAGGATTCAAGAAAGAAACTAATTAACAGACAGGACCAGCAGAGACTGGCTCCCAGTAAATTGATTCCTTGCCTACAGCTCTCCTACCTGGCAGAATCACTGAGGTCATTTGAGAGATTAGACTAGATTAGATTAGATTAGTAAAGGCTTCTTAGAGTTTCATATTTGAACCAAATTGGAGTTTTTTGCAAATATGTCTAAGTCCTGCTCAGCTTTATGGCAAACCTGGGCCCAACATCAGGTACACAGCAGAAGGCAAACCCTGGCTGGAAAATCTGCTTTGCTTTTGCATTTTATTGTCACGATTTTTCACAGTTTGTCTCGTGCCACCTTGTTACTTAATTCCCGCACCTCCGAGGGAAAATGTGTAATATTTTAATATTTATGTTACAGATACTTAAGATTATGTTTCTACATAGGTGGTGCCAAGATAGTCAAGCCAACTTTTATTTATAGAGGGTAGAAAATATAAATCTGTCTAAAATCTTTCATGAAATGAGGTTTTAATATTTCCAAAGAGTTGATTTTGGTGCCTACTCTTGGGGAGCCTTAGAGAAGGGTTGTCAATACAAAGGCGTCATTGTTTTAGGTTTCCTATCCATGACTTGCTCCCCCCACTCAACTTCCCTCTCTTGGCAACTTCTCTTTGCATTCTGTCCTACATTTGGCCCTGAGTCAGTTGAAAGCTTTGCAAGTTGATTTTCCATTCCCATCTGAATTTCAGCTTAGCTGTGGAACTGTTTTCCATGTGTTTTTAATCATTTGTCCATGTGTTATGAGCTTATAGGGACAATATGGTTCCCCCAAGCTGCCTGCATTGTATCAGCAGAAACTGGCAAGGTGGCCAGGAGGGGAACAGTTTTCAGACAGATGCCCCTACACTCATTTCTGTTGGTGACATACCACCTCCATCTTCCAGCTGGAGTGCGACCATTTACAAGCTTCCTGAAGTTACCTAACAGACATAGCAGCCCTTGGCATGAGTTACCTTTTTCAGGAGTGTCATTGTCCTTCAGGAGAGACTTGCCTGGGAACTGTGGCGATATGACAAAGTCCAAAAGACCTACTCTCAGATTGTGGCCAGGCTGGGAAATAAAGAATGGTTTATTCTGAGCCTTTCCTGATTCAGTGCAAATTTGATTTAAAAATAAGAGTCTAAACACAGAGATTGAAGGATAAGTTCTCTAGGACAAAGAGATACCTCTTAGAAAGTCAAAGCACAACAAGGACCTGGGTCAGAAGTTTCCATCCACATTTGTATTAGATTCATTATGTTAAAACAAACATTCACTAACCTCCTAACTATAAAGCGAGGGGCCAGGGACAGGAAAGAAACAGAAAAATGAATTAAACCAAATCCCTGTGCTCAGAGTTGCTAACCACACAGTCTCCAATGAACACAGTCCCTGCCTTTGGAGAGTTGTCACTCCCTGCTTAAGAAGACACACATGTACCCAAATTAAGCCAAACCCAAGGAATCACTAAGTGGCTGAATAAAGAAAGAACCCAGCTTTCAGAGTCCAAAAAAAAAAAAAAATCCCAGCATTATGGGCACAATGACTTCCTTATAAATCCTCAACTACTTGGGAGCTGACTGGATGGCAGGTCTGCCCTCGTTGTAGCCTAAAACTTTGGGATTCTCATAGCTTTTTGCCCACTCTGACTTCCCTGTCTTTCTCCATTCTGTTTAGGACCCATTTCATGAGAAATTAATTAAATGTTGTAGAGAGTTTACGTAGCTACAAGAAGGCAGGGGTGATCCTGGGAAGCAAGTTTTAAAGGCATGCTGGAGCAAAAGCCAGACTTGAGTGGTCTGGTGTGAGGGGATTTGAGACAGTGGAGCCAGTTGGACACAGATGTCACATGATGACACTGAAGTGCAGAACCTGAAAACTTTTATGGAATCAAAAGAGATGTTTTTAAAGAATCTGAAAAAATCAATTATTGTATAAATGCTAGTGGGAGGCAGCCAGGAGAGGGAAGGAGTTTGACTTGGGGAAGACTCGACAACAAAGCAGGCTGGAAGGGATGTGATTTGGAGAGTAAAGGGGAAAGGAGAGGTGAGCTGGTATGTTTTGATGGCTTCTATGTTTCTCTGCAGAAGAAAGAGTGAGGTCATTTACTAAAAATGACAGTAGGTAGAGTAGTCAACAGGTTGAGATAATTAGGGAAGACTTTAAGTAACCTATATAGAAAATGAAGAGAGCTGGCTAGAGTATAGTAAGGTAGAGATCACTGGGCAGAGTGGAGATTTCATTTGAGACTGAAGACATTTATATAGAATCAATTTTCGCTGTTTTGTCACTGTCTCTGGCCCCAGGTGTATGTCCAGGGAATGTTCACTGCTGGAAGTCTCTGGGGTTGGAATCATATTGGATGGGTCCAAGACAATGAGTGAAGGCAAGGAAAGTGAAACTATTACAGAGGTTTGAAGTGATGGATCTTGAAATCCAAGCTGGATGGGGAAGGAAATGAAGAGCAGAGGCCTTACAGATATCCATTGATTGATTAACTCATCCATTCAGTATTAAGCCAATCATTTTGAGCATTTACTCTGTGAAAGGAACTGTTCTACACCCTGAGAGCGTGACTAAGAAAGAGTCACTTGATATTGTGATACTTTCATAGAAGTTAAACTCTAGTGGAGACAGATGTTAAACAAATGTCAACACCAAAAAAAAAAAAATGATTTAATTACCATTGTGGGAGTACTCTGATGGGGATAAAGCAGAAAACAGATGCTGAAGGAGCAACTGAGAGAACTGAGATGACAGGATTGGTTGTGAGACAGTGTGATCTAAGGATACCGTTCAGAGGGGCAGCAGTTCTTCCCAATAACAAGGGTCAGAATGTCATGAGGTGAGGAGGCCGCCTGGAGTAGGGGGGTCATCGAATCTCAGCCAGGGAACAGAAAGGCACATCCATGTTCTATTGACAGTGTACTCTCAATATAAAATTATCAGACTCATCCCTGTGGACACTGAGAGATTCTAGGAGTTGGGGTGAACAGAAGGTAACAAGCTAGATGAGGAAGACAAGGAGAGCAGTATTGCCCCTGGCGATGTTTAGATGCATAAAGTTAGTGCCTGAGAGCATATAGTTTACCAGGTATGAAGCAGATCCAGAAATCAGACTTAGTTTTTCCTGGCTTCACGTCCAAAGTTACTTCCATTTACATTACTCAGTTCTGTAAGCAGCTTTCAGTAAAATGAAAAACAAGGCAGAATTTAAGATGAAGAAGAAGGAGGATAGCAGAGGCTTAGTCTTAGTGAAGCATCCTGGACTGGATGTAAGCAGAGGTGTGTCCTGTGGAGGATGAATGAGCTGTTGGGAAGGTGGGACACATAGTAAAGGCCATCTTGCTTTGGCCCACCTCTCAGATTTGTGGGAATTCTTTTTGTTCTTTCAGTAAGCTGCTGATTAGACACATTATTGTCTATAACTTGTGTAAAATGACAGATACATCCTCTGTTGCAAACAAAACAAAACAAAACAAAACAAAAAACCCAGATGCTTCTCGGTGGTATTGGATTTCTCTGAACAGAGGGAACGAGATCATTGAAACTACAAACAGATTGTATTTAGTGATTTAGTTCCTAAAAGTGGAAGTGGGAAATGGGTGTGGTAGCACTTGCCTATAATATCAGCAACTTGGGAGGCTGAGGCAGGAGGATTGCAAGTTCAATGCCAGTCTTGGCAACTTAGTGAGACCCTCAACAACTTGGTGAGACCCTGTCTCAAAATAAAAATTAAAAAGGACTAGGGATGTAGCTCAGTGGTAAATCATCTCTGGGTCCATTCCCCAGTAACTGCTCCCCGCCCAAAGAAAAAACAGTGAAAATGAGGAATTTTTGTAGGCTGTTAAACTATTTAAGATTTGACCTTTTCTATCAATTACACATATTGGTCTCTTTGGGTGACAGTTGAAAAGATTGATTGAAAAATCAATGACAAGGGCTGGGGTTACAGCTCAGTGGTAGCAACTTGCCTCGCACATGTAAGACACTGGGTTCCATCCTTAGCACCACATAAAAAAAAACTAATAATAAATAAATGAAGTAAAGAAAATATTGTGTCTATCTTTAAACAAATTTAAAAAAAGAAGAAGAAAAAAGAAAAGAAAAATCAACGACAAGGGTTGCTTCCATAGTAGGGATGGGTTCCTTATGCAGTCAAGTAGGGTAGGATGTCAGAAGATCCATCTTTCATGTGCATTTTTGTATTATTTGAATCTTGCTACAATATGAATTTATTATTTACTCAGAAACAAACAAAAATTTCCAGATGTGGTAGATAAGACCTGTAATCCCAGTGACTTGGGAAACTGAGGCAAGAACATCACAAATTTGGGATCAGCCTAAGCAATTTAGCAAGACCCTATCTCAAAATTAAAAGTGAAAGAACTGGGAATGCAGATCAGTAGTGAAGCACTCCTGGGTTCAATGCCCAGCACCCATCCCCCAAAATAAAAGAAATGTATTGCACCAGGTTTATGGGCTCCTTCATGCTCAAAAAGCATTTACTCAATAAAATTAACACAAGACTGTCCTGTTGATTGTGTCTTTGGCATTTAGATCTACTTGAAAATTCCTGATAAGTACAGAAATGGTTTTCCTTGATAAGTACAGAAATGGTTTTCCTTGTATAAAATTTCCTTGTATTACTTACTTTGAACTAGATTTTTACTATAGATTGCAAATCCAAGAGACCTGGACAAGGACACCCTCATCATTTATCCCCAGGACCTCGAACAGTGCTGGCACTCATATATAGACTATATAAATAAATGAATGAATGAGTCTTGCATATGGAAAATACTGGAGAATGAGGCTCTTCCATTGTGTCCTTTCCATAAGAAAGACAGGGGGAGGGAGCAGGAAGAGTTCTACATTTTAAATAAGTCACTAAACTAAATTGCTGACAAAAATCATTTAAGGGGAAATAACTCACTTTACCTCTTTCTTTGTGGTTTGGAAAACAAGGAAAAAAGGTTTCTCCAGCTGGGCACATGCCTGTATTCCCAGGTACTTGGGAGGCTGAGGCAAGAGGATCAAAATTTCTAGGTCAGCCTGGGCAACTCGGTGAGACCCTGTCTGAAAATAAAAATTACAAAAGGCTGGGGGTGTAGCTCAGTGGTTGAGTTCCTCCAGGTCCAATCTCCAGTGTCCCCTCCCTGCAAAAAAAAAAAAAAAAATGCTCCTTTTAAGTTTTTAAAAATAATCTAAACTCTCATAATACCTTTGTTGTTCTACATTTTGAAAAGAAGAGTAGTTATGAGGAAATGGTATACATCCCAAATATTTCTCCCACAATTCCATCAACCTGAATTTCCTTCTCCTAGGCTTTGTGTCCATCCTCTGCCTCAACACCATCTCCCATCTTGTTGATTTGAGATTGGGGTTTTCAGGAAAAAGCCCTGCTGTTTCCCTTCAGAAAGCACTAAACATTTCCAGTTTCCTTCTGAGATTCTGTAAAGACAGAAAATGTAGCTGTTATTGTCCTCTCAAAAGCTTCTCTGAAAAGGCACCAAGACGCCCATCTTCAACACCTTGGGTTTCACAGCCCTGTCTCTCTGTTTTCTAAGTGTCACTAGCATACAGAAACATTTATTTAGGCACCTTCTCATGAAGCCCTGTAGGAATTCTGAAGACATTTGAGAGCCTCTGAAAACCAGGCCAAGTTGAAAACAGAAAGTCATATTTACAAGTTGAGCATATTTGTAAATTGGAGTGAATGAATGCTGAGTCTGGCCCCCTACTCTCAAGCATGCCTGAAGTTGGCCCAGGAAGCAGATTTTGCCTTTTGGTTGGACTCATACTTGCAAGCTCAGGCCTGTGTTTCATTGTGGCATTTGGTACATAGTACACCAACAATTTGTGATGCTCTCTTCACAACAGCTTCCTGCTGTGTGTGGAGGCCTCCTCCAGACCTATCTCCATTTGGTTAACCCAAACTCAGAGATAACTATATGCCAGTACCAACTGAAGACTGGCAGAAACCACACAGTTTTGCTAAAAGCTACAAAATATTTATTTATGTTCTTAAGAGTAGACTGTAACTATCACATACGTACCTTTAGAAATTGGTAAGAGCATGTGGTGGTGAAAAAAGTCATCTACCCTTAGCTGCAAAAGAGAGGGACCAGAATCAGGCTTGTTTCATTGTCCTCATCACAGAAGGCTTTTCTTTTCTAGATTTACCCTTCAGGATATTTGCACATTTTCTCAGTAAGGAATGACAGAACAGCAAAAGGAAATTCTCCATGAGTGATTTTTATTTTTAATTTTTATTTTCATTACCAGGGATTTAACCCAGGGCCACTTAACCACTGAGCCACAACACCAATCCTTTTTATTTTTATTTTATTTTTTTATTTTGAGACAGGCTCTTGCCAAGTCCTTAGGGCCTAGCTATGTTGCTGAGGCTGGCCTTGAACTTGCAAGGCCTCCTGATTTGTTGGGATTACAGTTGTGCATTACTGCCCAGCTCCAGGAGTAATTTTTAAATAACATTTATCAGCATCAAAATTCAGATTCAGGCCGTGTGCGGAGACACATGCCTGTAATTCCAGTGGCTTGGGAGGCTGAGGCAGGAGGATGGCAAGTTCAAAGCCAGCCTCAGCAAAAAGCGAGGCAGTATGCAACCCAGTGAAACCCTGTCTCTAAATAAAATACAAAATAGGGCTGAGGATGTGGCTCAGTGGTCAAGTGCCCCTGAGTTCAAGCCCCTATATGCACTGCCCACCCCCCTCCCCAAAAAATTCAGATTCAGAGGAAGAAGAACTTAGGACTAAAAAAATAATGAAAAGTGGTTGACATCCCTACAGATAACAATAAAAATAGCGAGTGTATAACATCACTAGACTGTCTAACCTACATTAGAGCAGGAACTAAATTTCAAATAGCAGGCAATTTTTGAAAAATGAATGTGTTTTCAAAGAAATAGCAAATATTAAGATTTATTCATTATAGTTCAGTGGCACCTTAAATGAATGCTAGCACAAGTTCCACAGGTATTTGGAGCTAGTAAAATGTATCTTTTCTCATATAATTCTGAACTATTAAAAATAGTTCATTATTCTAAGTTAAGGGACTTAGCTGAGGCTTTACCTCACAGAAATCAGGCATGAGTATCAAGATAGAACACGAAAGCCTAGAAGAAATATTCCAATGGACCACTCTTTGGAAAGAAAGCTTAATTGTTACTTTAAAAAAGGGAAACATATTCCAGGATTATTTGTGTTTGTGAAGAAGGGAATGTGATGATTGAATCAAAAGGGGAAGGAATATAAGCAAGCACTTCGTTGATTCCCAGAGGGAATGCTGTTGGAATGGTGTGGTGAGTTGATTGGATTCAATTCTGGGGTTTCAAGTTTGCAGCTGTTTCTCTTCCCTTGGCTGATTTTAGATAGTGATTTAACAAGTTTTCTTTTTATCCCTGAAAACTCATGTCTGTCTCAATCTTATTTAACCTGATCATCAATTACTGTAGAATAAAGGAGGAAGATGTGGATTCAGAAAGGTAAGGAACTGAGTAGCCAGCCTCACACCCCAAGCCATCAAACCTGGTTCTTAGAATCCACCTTCCCAAGTCTATCTCTTTGTTTAAAGAAAGAAAAACAAGTTGATAATGGGGGTTGGGGAACATTTCTCCATCCTCATTGAAAACTGATGAGCAGTCAGCTGATATACCTTAGGATTCTTGCTGAGAAATTTAAGGACAATTGTAAAGTTTACTGAGGATTGGCCAGTTGTGAAATTTAGCACCCAGTATTTGATACTTAACGAGTATTAACTTGTGAATTATGAGTTTCCATGTATGGAAAGGGAGAATGTATTTATTCCCTTTACTCTGTTACTACACAACAGCCAACAACCTTAATCCACATAGAAGTAAAAGGTGATAAATCTCTTTCTCGACAAAGTTAACATCCCTCTTTCTTTCCTTTCCATACCATTTTGAAATACTTCTTTAGTAGTGTGTGTGTGTGTGTGTGTGTGTGTGTGTGTGTGTTTAAATAGTTTTCCTAAAGGCCTGGTCTTTTGTTAAATGTGTGCCCTTGATTTTTATCTGATACACTTTTCTCAAAAACATGTCATGCCTATTCTATCCCAACACAGTAAAGGAATACACCAAATGTTAGCTGACTGTCTTCCTTCTTCTAATAACAGTGATGGGAAATCCAGCAAAGAATGAGCTGTTTTTGCTAATACAGCTCTTTAAGTCTCAGACAGAGAGCTAAACTGTCAGTTAATTACCCCCTGGGTCTCAGGCTTTCACTGGGGCCTTCTAAAATACACAAAACCAAAGTGAAGGCAGGACACCATTAGCACCACATAATTCAAGCAAACAATCAATGTGTTTACTCTGCCTGGCTACTGACCACCTGCCTTCCATCCCACCAGGCAGGTCTCTCTATATAGGCTGTCCTGTTCACAGTCCTGTAGAGTGAGCCTCTTTGGGCTTCACCATCTGTGAACCGAAAGGAATCTTGGGCTCTGATAGCATGCATCTGCTTTTACTTCAATTGCTTGTGCTCCTGCCTCTGGGGAAGGCTGGCTGGCGCCTGGATGACCGTGGAAGTCACAGTTCTCTTTCCCTCCTGCTCCTAGAAAGGAGCCGCCGAGAACTCTCCACCAGCAACCAAGAGGAAGCTGAGGACAAGCCGGATCTGTTTGTTGCAGTGCCACACCTGATAGGCACCAGCCTGGCAGTGGAAGACCAGAGGCAGAAAGAGAAGATGCTGTCCATGTTTGGCAGGATCTGGAAGAAGTCTGAGAGAGAACTGTACCCTCTTGGGGACTTAGAAAATGAGTACTCCCCACCTGGGACCCAGGCCCTCCCTCAGCCAATGGAAAGGAAGAAAATAGAGAAGTCTCCTCTTCGAGAAGAAGCCAAGAAATTCTGGCACCACTTCATGTTCAGAAAAGGTCCAGCCTTTCAAGGGGTCATCTTGCCCATCAAAAGCCATGAAGTACATTGGGAGACCTGTAGGACAGTGCCCTTCAGCCAGGTATGTGTCCTGGGGGTAGAGTAGATTGGGGTTTGCAAGATGGGAAACAGCTGAGACAGGGAGAAAGGAGGGGAAGCAGCTGTGGGGAATCAGTCTTGCTTAACTTCAAACTTGGTCCTAGATGGTCACCACAGGTTTTGGCAAAGTATGATCCTATTCCCTACATCTCCTTCTCATCTCTCTGTTATTTCTTGGCATGCCAGAAAATGCAATAAGAATGGTATAATGGTACTGTCAATATGATAATCAAAGGACACAGAGCTCTGTTTTATTTACTTATTTTTAGACTGGGGGTGTCCTATCCAGAGAAGTAAGTCTGCCCTCAGTTAGGAAACTGGGAATATAGAGCAATCACAGGGATGTGGGTGAACAGGTCAACTCCTTCTGTAGATAAGGTGGGACGTGGGACATACTGAATTCTTCCCCAAACAAATTTCACATTCATTGTGACAGTCTTAATCTATTTCACACCTAACCATAGGTTTATGAAAGTTTCTTTAATAGTTGTCAAAGCTATCCAACTTTTAAAAAGCTATCCACAACTTCAAACTATATTGAGATTCTTGGGACAAATGTTTGCTGTGTTATTTCTAGTATTATGATAGAAAATGATTTAGTTTAACTTATTTTTACATAAGCTCTCAAAAAATAATCTAGATGTGATATGACACCCCCTACCCCACCCAATCTCCAGATTTATGTTGTATTGGCTGACATATACTTACCATGATCAATTCCAATTCTATTAAGACAAAATGCATCAGATACGTAAACATGAAGATGTTGAACCAAAAGCAATGCAGGGAAGAGTAAAATTTCACAGTCCAGTAACTCTACCCAATTAAGCAGGCAGTGTTATAAGACAATTGACTGTGTGAGGCAGTTAAGTATTCTGCCTGCAAAGGCAAGGATATGCAGCACTGACAAGTCAATTATCAAATAATAATAACTGCTTTGTGGCCCATGTGCAATTAGAAAATTACTTCTAAGAATTGAGCCATCAAATTTCCTTTGAAATTCTTATTTTGAATTATATTGCTAATTAAATTATAATTAAGATGTTTGATTCTTGTATATTTTGGAAGGCACATAAAACTAGGTGTATGAGGTTACGAGAGAGGTAAAGATGATGTAACAGGTGCATACATTGCAACTTTGCCGTGCAACTTTGTAGATTTGAATGCACCACAGTTCCTGCAAAATAGGACAGAATTAAACTTGTGATGTTCTGGTCTATTTTATGATCAATTGAACAAAATATGTATAGAGAGCCTACTATGGGAAATGTACTGTGAGGAATAAAATGGTAACACAGAGTACTTAAATAAGAAGTTTGTCATTAGAATTTTTCCAATTGGTCACATTCAACTAGACAAAATGTCTTAGTCTGACATTTATAGTACCAACTATTTTCATATTAAGTTGAGGATACCAAAAGGCTAATAATTTACTCAATACATTTAGTTAAGTTGGCTTTATGCCCTAATAGATACCCTCACTTGGACATTACAAAATGTATCCAAAATGGAAAAGCTATGGAAATTTTAGTCTGTTATCCTGATTTACACTCTCTAGCTTCTTTGCATCATGTACAATAGGGAAATGACTCAAGATAACATAATGGAAATGTGTTTGTCTTTTAGACCATCACCCATGAAGACTGTGAAAAAGTCGTTGTTCAGAATAACCTTTGCTTTGGGAAGTGCGGGTCTGTTCATTTTCCTGGAGTGACGCCGCACCCCCATACCTTCTGCTCCCACTGCTCACCTGCTAAGTTCACCACAGTGCACTTGCAGCTGAACTGCACTGGCCTTGCTCCCGTGATCAAGGTAGTGATGCAGGTGGAGGAGTGCCAGTGTGCGGTGACGACAGAGCATGGAGACGGACACCCCCTTCAGGCTGGCTCCCAGGATTCATTTATCCCAGAGGTTTCAACTTAAAAACTTCTCCCACTATTACCTTTGAAAAGCAAAACCACCACAACAAGGCAATGGTTATTCAGTCTGGAAATGATAAGTGGGTACATAATGCTTAAAGGGAAAGGTGGTTTTAAAAGTAGTTACAAGATGGCAATATTTAGAAGAAATAGTATTTTTCTAGTTTTTGATAGATGTTTGGAATCTAGTGATGGCTCTACCACTAACTGGTTGTAGAATGTTAAGGAGCTGTAAAAATTTGCATCATCTTAAGCTTTTCATCTACAAATGAGAGACTATCCCAGTTGATTGCCAAAGTCCTTTCCACTACTGGTACATGATTGATTTTCTCCAAAATTTTAAAAGCCTTCTATCTAAGGAAAAGAAATAAACTACATCATAAAAATGGGCTTCTTCAATAGCTTGTCAAATCACCAGCAGGAAAAAACAAACAAAAAAAGTTGGGATATTTTTAGAAGGGATTTCTCATGCTTGTAGCTGCATTTGTGATTCAGGGAATGTTTTGCCTTCTTCTGTCAGATGATTCTATTCATAGATGTTTGAAGTAACTTGCTTGGTTTCTCTTCCCCTCCCATCTTCCTCCTCCTTTTTAAAATTGTTTTTTTTTTTGGGGGGGGGTGGTACTGGGGATTGAACCCAGGTGTGCTCTACCACTGAGCTACAAACCCAGCCTTTTATTTTTTATTTTAATACAGGGTCTTGCTAAGTTACTGAGGGCCTCAAACTTGTGATCTTCCTGCCTCAGACTCCCACGTAGCTGGGATCACAGGCATGCACTTGGCCTCCTTGTATAAAGTTCTTAATGTCTGGTGTCTGTCTTTGAAGAAGTAACATTGATGCTACTTTTAGCAGTTTACATAGGGAAGAGGAACAATCTTTGGTAGCCAAATAGCTACCTATATTATGAGAAAGAAAAACTATATGATGAGAACCATGATTAAAGCTCACTCCAGAAACACTAATGAAAGTAAACAAGAAATTCAGCAGAGGTCACATTAAATAAATTGTAAATAAATAATTTAAAATTGAAATAATTTATGGTGAAATATCCACATGGCTTTTGGGTTAGGTAATAAGAAAGGTTTCTGAGTTTGGATCACTGTTTTTGAGTATTGTATAAAACTTTGTATGATAAATTCTACTCAGCAAAGGCCACAATGAAAAGGTCTGACAATATTCTGAATGTTTTGATGTATTGAATTTTAGTGTATGAAGCATTCTGGGAAATGTTGTGGCATGTAAATATCTTATATTTGGCCCTTATTTGTTTTGCCTGTCTCATCATTTAAAGGTACCACTGGGACATGACCCAGATAGAAGTGTTTCTGAATGTCTTTGTGGGGTTATGACACTGACCCATGGGTTTCTTCTGACTTTGTAAGCAGCCTGTGGTTTAAGCCTTTGAACCCCTGTCATTTAGCAATTGTCTTTCCTGCCTGTATTTATTTGTATGCATACATTGTGCCGAATTGACTTTTCCCAACCAGATTATTTTTTATAATTATTCAAAAATTCATTTAAAAAATTGCTTGATTTGGATTCCTTTACTTCAGTACATACACATGCGAGCTTGTGCCTACACACACACACACACACACACACACACACACACATGAACACATACATACAAACAAATGTTTCATGGAATAATAACTAATTATTTTTTGAAAAGAAATCAATTTAAATTTTAATTCTATTCCTCTTTAATCACACTATCTAACATGGTGTTTCAAAGAAGCAAATGCATTTATATTTAGTGTGTATTATGAAACACATCAATGTAATAGAATATGAGCTACATAGATACACATGTGACATTTACAACAGAATATATTATACCCTTTGGTGGTCAAAAACAATCTAATTGGCCAATATGTGGTCATAAGGATAAAATTGTTCAGCATTAGTGTTATCCCAGCTGGTCAGTATATTTTGATGCCAAAAGCTATTGAGCAGCTGTCTAGTTTGCAACTGCCTTACTCTGATTATGTAAACCTATCTCCCCCAATTGGAATCTCCTTTTCCTCACATCTTTGCATATATCCCTTTTATCTGTACTTGCAAATAGACTCTAAAGCCTAGGCTCCAAACAGCTCTCTCTTTCATTCAAACTCTGTTCTGCCCTTTGCTCACATGTAAATTCCAGATGGGAAAGCTGATAGCTTCATTGGAGCTAACATTAATGGAGTGATAGCATGAACCTCATGAAATGGCCTATTTACAACCAGTTTAACATGTAAAAAGGGCAGTTTTTAATGTTTCATCATAATATGTGGGAGTGTAAGAAACTAGGAGGAAATACACAAATATCAGACATCTATTAATGTCCAGATAATGTGTGATGGCTTTTAAAGAAAGTACAAAATCTAACCCTTGCAAAAACCATGTGATGTAGGTAATCACCCCATTATATAAGGGAGAAAAAGAAGCCTTTAAAAAGTTTGAAAACTTGCCTAAAATCACTTAGAATATGCTTTCTTTGTATTAAAATATTTGCTTTAGATTGAGGTCACCTATCCAGAGGCCTCAGAGAGAATTTCTTACCTTTTACCTACCTCTCACATCTGAAGCATATTGGTGTCATCTCTTAAATATAAATTATCCCTAGGTTTTCAGCTAAACATTGCCCTGGCTTGCTTGGTCCCCAAGGCAAGCCCCTTCATAAATCCTGGCCTCATTTTCCTCTCATAAAAAAAGGTTGATAATAATTACCTCAATATTATTATGATGATCAACTGTAGGTAACAGCACTTCAGAGAAACTTTAGATCCTATAAAACCACAAGGTATTAATTCACTTTTCTCCTTTCAGACTTTCCTCTTTTTGTTATTTTTTTAAAATTTGTTTTGAGAAATTTTAGACATAAAAGCATAGAAAAGGATCCATAACAAATACAAAACTCTCATGGCCAGAATAGATGATTATCATTTTGCCATCTTCTGCATTTAGTCATTTTTAAAAAAGAATTAAACCAATTGGGATATAAAGAAATTTTCCCTCCGTGGGATGCTGAGTCCCATCCCTCAAACTCCCACCCACCCTACATTCCACCCCCTGAAGATTTTTGTTTACACTTCCAATTCCTAGTTATATTTTTGCATTTCTATTCACATCCATAATCAGTACACGGTATTATTTTTATATGTTTGAGGATGTATTTGTTAGTGTGCAACATACAGCTCTGGGAGGCTACGAATACAACAATGGTACTGGTCAGATAGGATCCCTGCTACTATGGAGCCTCCATCCCAGCAAGGTGAGACATAGTTCAAAAATTAATCAATTTATCCACCGAGCAACTGAAAAGGAAAAATATTAGATGGCTATAAGTGGTATGCAAAGGAGTAAAACAGGAAAATATGCTAGAGATTGATAATTTTAGATTGAGTGGTGACATTAAAGCTGTGCAATTTTAATTATCTGCATGAATATTCTGCAGAAGGGTTTTTAGGTTTTTTTCCTCCAGACATGATGCTGACTTGTTCTTACAACAGTTTTTTAGAGGTTTTTTTCCCTATACATTTTATTTGTATTCTAGAAACTTGGAATTAAGCATTCCCTTCAGTGAAGATTGAACCTAGCTTTGATAAAATTATTTTCTCAGCATATGTATTTTGGGGGGCGTGTAAAGACACAGGTTTGTTTCTTGCACACAGGATGTATTCATCACAGGTTGGCTCTATCTTGGCACTATATTACTCCAGGACCCATACTCTGGACTGGAGCACAATGGTCCATTCCACACTCAGGAATAATAATGGTCTTCTTGTCTGAAACAAAGAGAGTGAGAACATGGTGAATGGTTTATTAAAGATTTTCTGAAATACACCACAAAGGACTTTCATCATATTTAATTGTCCAAAACAAATCATATGGCAAGCCTGATTTCAATGGGACTTGGAATTATAATCCTCTACCAAGGTAGGCTACATAATTTCCTTAACCTGTCAACTGAATTTCTAATTCAGATGTCAATTATTCTCTGATTTGTTTTTTTACAGAGAATTTATTCTATGTAAGACATTGTGCTAAGAACCTTAGGATATTCAAAGATAAATAAGATGTCACCCCAAGGCTGATAATGTAGTAGCAGAGATAATATATGCAAATTATAAGGCAAAAATAACAGTAGCAATAATAAGAGCTACCAATTATTGAGGCCTTACTGTGTGTTTGTATGCTTCTGATCCCTTATCTCCAAGGAGGGGACATTTTAACTCTCTTTCTCCAAGGACATCGAAATTTAGAGGAGTTCATTCATTCAGTACAAAATATTTATGCCTGTCTATGATAAGCCAGCCACTGTGCAAGGTGCAGAGAATATAAATGGTTACAAGATGATCTGACCTTAGAAGCCTACCATCCAGGAACAAGTAACTGCATGTTTTTGCTTTCCATTTGTTTTTCTGTTTAGCTTAGAATGATGACCTCACTAGCACATCCCTGTTCTCAAACTCAAACCCCACTTTCCCAATAAAATCTTTCTTAATCCCAGACAAAGTCAGGTACATCTCTTACACGAACGATTTCATGGCACTATTTACCTTTACTTCATATCTCTCATCTCAATTCAGAATTATACCTTTATTTGCATCATTATTAATCAAACTATAAGCTTCCTGAGAACAGGATTCATATTGGGATTTTTAATCATTGTAATCAATGCCTAGGAAAAGTACACAATATTTTTTCGTTTGTATGTAAGAAACAAAATCAATAGATATCATATACTTAACATATATCATGTGTCTATAAGACAACTGTACCAAGATTATATTATTTAATTATTTATATTACTTAATTTAATCCTCATGTAATGTATGAAGTAGGGAGTATAGAACATTTTATTGCTGATGATGCTAAGGTTCAGACAAATAAACTTTTCAAAGTATCACTTCTAGGGAGTGGCAGAAGCTGAATGACTCCTAAGCTCAATTTCTTTCCTACTATGTCATACTGATTCAAGATAGAAAAAGATGTATATTTACATATGTACATAAGTGTATATATAGACTTTTATACATATGCATATACATTATATATATATATATATATATATATATATATATATATATATATATGAATGTACATATATAGAATATGGCAACCAAGGTTAAACACCTCACTCATCTAGTCATCTATCCTAAAACCCATTATCCATGCCTGTTTTCAGGTAACATTGAGGAAGCTTTCAGCTCAAGTGCCAGAAAACATAATGCAGAGTGCATTAAATTATAAAGGGATTTATTATTTCACTAGAAGTCTGAAGGGCAGCTAATTCTTCAACTGGTCAAGTGCAGCTCTACCATTTCATTAGGACTATTGGTTCCTTCTTCTTTCATCTCTATCAGTTTGAGGATATTCTGAAAGCTAAAACTCTGCTCAGTCACATTGTGCTGTTGCAGCTCCCGACATTATGGGTTTCACTCTTCACATAATACTGTTCATAGTAGAGAAAAGGGATTCTCCATTGGGTGCAATTCCACATGCCTATAATCCCTGCTACTCGGGAGGCTTTGGCAGGAGGACCACAAGTTCAAGTTCAGCCTTAGCAACCTAGCAAGACTGCTTCAAAATAAAATAAAAAAGACTGGAGATGTAACTTAGTGGTAGAGTTCCCCTGGGTCCAATCCCCAGTACTCCCATCCCACATACACACACAAAAGGATTCTCTTCCACTCATTTCTCTTTTAAAGAGCTGAATAAAATCAGTTATGCCCAGAATAACTAAATAATGGAACAAAATCTTTGTTCTTATAGCAAGAAATAAGGAGAAGATACCTATTGGGTAGTCAAGCAACATCACGCCACAGCTGTTTCTACTTTTAATGTTGTTACCATGATTTATTTCCTTATCTTTCTCTCTAGATTGTAAGCTACTTAACAGCAAGTCCTGCATGTTATGCATCTTTGATACCTTTCTGCTTGTACTGTTTTCTGTTTTATATTTACATATATACACAAACATATATACATACACATAAAATCTATAATTTTAATACTTTATAGGGAGTAAATATTCAATTCATGTAAGTTAAATGAATGAATTTTAGGAATTGCTTTTGGAAAGATAGGCAGCATACGTATGGGGAGTTTTGAATAGCAGCCATCGGGTTTTAAAAATGTATGTGGTAGGCAATGTGGAGTTTTAAGCAGATTAGGATGGTATGGGTTTACAGGAGTAGTTTCAGAGGAGTCCGTGAACCCCCTGAAATGTGTGCAAATATTGTGGGTGTTCAGAAGGTCCTGAATTTTCATGAGCTTCTTAAAGGTTTCCATGAGCCAAAAATTTTAGCAGTGGGTATAATAAATTGGAATGGAAAGAAAGCATAGAGGCCAGAAGAGCTGGAAGAAATCTTGGAAATCATGTGCACAAAACTCTTCCAATTGGAACTCAGGAAAGTCAGGTTTCCATGTTGGGAACATAGGAAAAATTTTGAAGACATGTCCGTGGGTGCTCTTCACCTGGTTTAATCTCAGGTTCATATCCAGGAGCTTGCAGTGATGAAAGGAGTGAGCAATAATATCCCAACCAAAGGATGGACTTTCCTGTAATACTAGTTTTCTATAGCCCAGCCTCACTTCCCCACCCACATTTCCTGAAGTGGCTTAGATTTTCATTCATTGCTTTCCTTCCTTGAATTGTTTTGTTCTTCTCCTTTCCTCTAAAAGAAACTCTCACCAGTGGCCCTCTTGTTGATGAGGTCTTAGGTTAATGTTTTCCAAGGAAATTGTCACCACCTCCTCTTGTCAACTTACTAAGCCAAACACACCTCCTTCATGTCCCAAAACCAAAGAACAGGATTTTCTGGTACGTGTGCTTTGTAGCTTGCAAGCACATCACTGAAAGGAAACCTGAGTCCTGCTCAAACTTCAGGCAAAAAGTAGGTGAAAATGTGATGGATAGACATATCCTACATCATACTAGACCCTGAAAGGATGCCCTTTTCAAAAGACCTGGGGATTGTAGGGCTTAATAGTATCTTTGGACACGAAGAAATGATGCCCTAGAGAGCTCAGGACCATGAAAATAGTGTAAGCCTATAATTGAAGGGGCTTCCAGATATTCAGATAATAGCAGGAAGAGAGACACTATGCCCCATTTTCCTGCTTGTTCTTCAAAGTGATTATATGCTCTGGCATAGGTCTATGGAAAATTGCAAGGCAGGTAAAAATTTTTTTTGGCATCTACTTTTCCTGCTTTCTGCTTCTGAACTCAGGCTCCCTTATCCTTGTTCACCTCATTTCTGAATTTTCAAATTATCTATAATTCCCTAGAGCTTCTAACTAAAGTCTATTATTCCACTGATTGATTAGTTCAATTAATATTTATTTAAAATCTAGTTAGTGTTAGGCATTGGGTTGCTCACTGGGATACCGAGAGGGCCATGACAGGCACCTGCCCTTGAGAAGATAAATTTGCATGGCTGAGGAGTTGGATTTCATCCCAGAGGCAATTGCTTTTTAACCCTGTTTGTGTATTAGTTATCTGTGGGCATCTAAAATACAGTAATACTGTTCCAATGGGTCAGCAGACTTGGTGGATAGCAGACATTGCTCTTTAGGTTTTTAAAACTTCACAGGCATTTTTGCTGCTAGGCCAGGTAATAGGAAATTAGTGAGTCACTAAAAACTTCTGATCATAGTAATTAGGAACAGTTGCTCAGATTTCTTTTAGAAAGAGAACAATTGTGCTTTTTCTCCTTTTGTTTGTTTGTTTTTGCAGTACTGGAGATTGAACCCAGGCATGCACTACCACTATGCTACATTTCCCAACCTCTTTATTTTCTAGTTTGCAACAGGGTCTCACTAAGTTGCCCAGGATGGCCTCGAACTTGCAAATCCTCCTGCCTCCTTATCTCAAGTGGCTGGGATCACAGTCATCCTGTTTCTCCTAATTCTTCTTGATGCTTTTAGTTGTTTTTCACTGAAACTCTGCCAAGTTTTTTTTTTAGTTTTCAGTTCTATGCAATTAAGGAGTTACATTATTCCTACCCCATTAACTCAATTGCTTTTTTTTGTTGTGGTTGGTAATGGTGCTGGGGATTGGACCCAGGACCTCATACATGCTAAGCATGCACTCTACTCAATTACATGTTTGATATCAAGAGAAAATAGGAGTCTCTGATTATTCTCCCCAAAATACATTGTTTTTTTAAAATCACATTTATTGTACTTATTCCTCCATTAGTATTTAACTTTATAATTCAAAGATTTTTCAACCATTATTGCCTAAAACTTGCTTTAGGTGCTTATTAGCAGCATCTCTCCCTAGGTTCCACACCCAGTGAGTCTGATTCAGTGGGTTTGGGAGATGCTCAGGAATTTGAAATTTTCCAACTTTTTCACAATGTAGATTTTTTTTAAATAAATGAAATGGTTTTAAAAAGAAATAAAAAAAGAATATCACCAAGAACACCTTCAAGTTCTCTACTTTAAATTAAAAATTGTTTTCATTTTGCCACATTTGTTTTCTCTACTTAGTGAATGCATGGTAGTATATTTATCATGTATTTTTATTTTTCAGAACTATGTGAAAGTAAATTTTGGATATCCTGACGCTTTGCCCATAATACTCCAAAAGGCATCTCCTCAGAATAAGGGTATTCTCCTACATAATTAGGGGAAAGATATCATTGCTTCAAAGATATTTCCAAGATATTGTCTAGTTTTTTTTGTATCTCAATGGACATCTTTTAGTTTTCTCTCAAATATACGACCTATACCTATGGAAGTTTTAGACATCCTGGTGGGCAAATGGAGGAGAACGTTGGGGAGCAAGATGTACTTCAGGCCAAACAAAACAGGTTTCAAGTTGGTTCTGGGTAGATTTCACAAAGCAGGTCAGACAAATGTCTCATCTTGCCATAATGACCATTCCACTTGATAGTTGGACAGGTCATAAAGCAATGTGGATGCACTCCCACACACTAGTCTTAACTATAAAAAAGGTGAAAAGTTCTTTCCTCCTCTGGGGAACTTCAAAGAAAATCCTCTTGTCCTCATTTTTATGATAGAAAGGTGACTGGTGAGTGTACATTAAGGCATCTACATGACTAAATACACACCCTGACTTATGGGATTAGATTTGCTTCAGCATACATCATTAAATAACTTCCTGCTATGATTGAAGGGTTAAAATCATGAGTCAGTATGAGATTTCAGGGGAGTAATAAGAAATAGGGATCACAGGAGTTGTAGTGTGATACTTCTGCATGCTCTCTGATACTATCTCCATAAAACAATATCGGCTGCTACTGCACACAGTATGATTTTAATATGTTCTTTTAATATTTACAGTGTGCCTATAAAAGACTTTGTAATAACAGCTGGTAGTTCCCGTGGTAATTAATAAACGATAGCAAAACCATCATCAGATTGCTTTGGGAAAGTCTCTCAGAATGCTGGCCTGGGGAAGATTCCTGGGTACAGGACTTTCTAAACCTGAGGTCGACTCCTTTTCACTACTTGCCTACATGGTTCCATAGATGCTTTTCTCTGAGTTCTTTCCAAAACAGCAAAAACTAAGGAGAAAAAGGAATGAACAAAGAGTTTGACTTTGCAAATTAAGTAGCTAGCAAAGCTAACCTTCCTGCTTGTGCTCTTCATTCTATTGGTGCTTCTGTCCCCAATTCTAACTGGTCTCTTCTCTTTTTGTGATCTTGTCTTAGAGATAAACTAAGTCTTCCTCATCCTAAAACACAAGCAGGAAACAAAACATTAACTCCTTTTATTACCAATTTCTTGCAGTAATAATGCCTCCTGCCTCTAATTTCCAAGTAATCCACTTTCTTGCTAGTTCAAATCACCTAGTTATTAAACATACATTGAATTACCCAGGAAAATTCTAGTCACCAAATCTAATGGCCTTTCCTTAAGACCCATGATCCTTAGCATGACCTTTCCTCAGACTTTCATCTTCTTGATCATTCCTCTGCCTGTCACCCATCCCTTTTCTCCCCTCCCTTGACTTCTGCAAACCTTCAGTATCTGAGATAGACAAAGCTCAGACTCAGAGCCCTCCTCAAGGGTCTGCCAACCACTCTGACTCTTCTTTCATATTGTTCATTAATTCAACCAACTCATTGAGCACCCATGATGGATCCGACATTGTGAGAAGAATGGAAAGATATGTAAAAATAAGACTGGATCAGTGCTCCATGTAGCTCACTGTCTTGTGGGGAAGATGTATAAGCACATAGATAATCCCAACCTGATGAATGAGTCAGGAGAATCCAATGGGAGCCCAAAGGAAGGTGCCTTAAACTGGTTATTTCAAAGGAAGACACTACCAGACATTTGCAGGGTGAGCATACAGTCAGCCGCTGTGGGGGCATGGAAAATGATGGTCCAGAAAGCCAATCTGTAAAATGGGGATATACATTAAAAGGCAAGGCAGAGGAAGGGGATGAGAAATGGGAACAGGGAAAAGACTGAAAATGCCAGATTATGATGACATTTTATGCCATGGTAAACATGTCCTGTTTTACAGTAAACACTTGAAGCAGGGAATAAGAATGGTTAGATTTGCTTTTATGGACAAGTGCATGAATGACAGTATAGAGAATAAGTGGGGGTAGGAGTAAGATTGGAGGTAGAAATGTACTACTGCAGTTTGGGGTAAAAAAAATGGCAACGTGAACTAAGATAGTGTTGTAGGGATGGAAGGAATGAATTGTTTCAAGACATATTCTAGAAGTGGAATTGATGGGGTGGTTTGGTGACTGGGTATAGATGGATTGAGAGAAATAGAGAAGATACATTCCTAGTTTTCTAGCTTTGGCAATAATTATTCTGGAATTTGGGATATGGGGTAGGGATAGAGTTAGGGTGCTTTTGATGAAAGTTTTTTTTTCACCTTTCTTTTTAAATTTTTTTGAAAGATCAGTTTTTGAACATGTTGGGTTTGAAGTTTTGAGGGATGTGGAGAATAATTTTTCATAGCATATAACTAGGGTTTTGTTCTTGTTCTGAAACGAGGCTCTTTTGATTTTGAAAATTCCAATGAGAAGAAGTTTAGGGGACAATAAGAAATTAAAAATAGCGAGAAGGCTTTATATACTCTTATTCTTATCAAAAGCAATGTTCAAATCATATGTAGATGTTACTCATACTGTCTTTAGCCTTCTACCTTAGCATGAGAGTAATACCAGTTGAGTTACTTCTTACACCAGATCCATGTCTAAGTGCTTGGCACACACTGACTCATTTAATCCTCAGGTGTTCTACCACGATGACTATTATGTTACCTTCCTTTTACATAAGAAGAAACTGAGGCATTGGGTAGTTAAGTAAGGTAGACTGGGGACAAAGTCAGGCATTCTTTCTCATTATACTCTTTCTGAGATTGAGTTTCTAATTATCCACAAACTCTGACATATGGGGGCCTAATATGGCCTGCTGCCTGTTGTTGAAAATAAAATTTTATTGTTATACAACCATGCCTGCTCATTTACATATTGTCCATGGCTGCTTTGCAATACAATGGCCAAGTTAAATGGTTACTACAAAGATTATTTCACACACACACACACACACACACACACACACACACACACACTATTCCTATCTGATCCTTTACAGAATGTTTGTTGACCTCAATCCAAAGGGTTCTAGTCACCTGAGCTGATATTTTTCTTTGTGTGTGGGGGGTTGAACAATGACCATTGTACCTTACAGCCAAACTTCTGCAAATAAGATGTTAGAAACTGATCCTTTTTTCCCCCAATGATAAAACCAAGCACCACCTCATTTGCCTTACTTGTCAGGATTAAAAAGTGACAAGTATCTTTCCCTAAGCTATTAATGGAGATAGTTAAAGGACAAACAGATTAAACATTAAGTTGATGTGCAGGTGCAATGATGCACACCTGTAATTCCAGCAAAAACCAAAACCAAAAAGGGCTGAGGATACTGAGGATGTGGCTCAGTGTAAAGTGTACCTGTGTTCAATCACCACAAAGAACTAACAACAACAACAAAAAAAGAAGTTGGTGGCTTGTTTTTGATTGTTCCTACTCTCTTACAGGAAATGAGGCAGAGAAACTTTTTTTACCTTTCATGGCTGGTCCCAAAGGCTTTGCATCTATGTGAACCCATATAACAAACATCTGGGGGTGGGGTTTTATTTGAATTTGGGTCTGCAACTCAATAGAAAACAGTTAGATATATTGACTTGCGAATAGTTGGAACATAGGAGATTCTTAATCGTTTTTTTTTTTTTTTAATCAAATACTTAAATATACAATAGTCACTTTTCAAGACTCTGCCTTCTTGTCTCTGCTCTTACTACAACCCCTTTCTTTGGTGACCTAATCCACTCTTACTGTCTCAACTGTTCCTGCTGGTAGAGATCTCCGGAAGCCATTTAACATCCTTGAGGTTGCTTACAATCTCTGCTCCAGTCTTATTTTATCTATTGATATGACATTTCTCTCTTTTTTCTCTCTCATTTCTCTCTTTTATAATGAAACCTCTCAGGGGAAATCTCAATCTCCGTCCTTCATGTACAAAGGGCAGAATCATCAAAATCCATCAATTTTTATTACTTATTTATTTTGCAGGGATAGGGATTGAATGCAGGGCCTTAAGCCTGTTGAGCAAAGGCTCTACCACTAAGCCACACCCTCAGTCCTGCCCTATTTTACAGTTGTTCTTGACATTTTACCAAGGCAGGACTTTTCATCATCTTTTTAGATAATTTAACCTTCCCACTCTCTTCATCCCACTTACTTAAATTAAGCTGCTTCTAAGTAGACTAAGGGAAAAGGGTGACCTGCTCAAAACATTTCTTCCTCCCACCTTGGAAGAATCCTTGTGTAAACTGTGGAGCCTCATTATGAGAAATGACAGTTACTTTATTGTGCAATTGACTCAGAAAGGTTCCTGAAGAATCTTGATTTTTGAGTCCTGACAATGGGAAGCTTTCATCATTAAGTGGGTTGTTAAGACACAATCAGTCCAGGAACAAATCTGTTGTTCCACAAAATCAGATTCACTGCCTTTCAGGGAGGAAGGGCGCTCCTACACAAGAGTGGGAAGGGTGGCATCTTCTCTGAGGTATGCTCCCATTGAGGGATTCTGAGGTGAGTCTAAGGGAGTAGTATTAGGTTGGTGTTTGTTTTAAGATGGGATGAGGAGAAGAGGGAATTAACTAGGAATTGCATGTTTCCAAGAGGTGAAGATGACTGAGCAACTAAATATCACCAGTGACAAATGGAAATAACAATTTTTCTGAGTTGTCATCTGTAAGAAGTCAGTAATCATCCAAAGAGGGGGGTCATTATGGCATTTTAGAACTGCTGCATGACCTTTGCAGATCATCCTGTTAATTTTGCACCTGGATTTGTCTGTCTTCCTAGCCTGATTAGTGGCAGGACTTCTTTTGAGTTCAAGTTGATTTTCAGTCTTTCTATCTCAAATAGATTTTAACTCAGTGTTAATGTGGAGATTAAGTGCACATAAACATTCACCAAGATAAATTTCTTCATTGGCCCTTAACCAAGTATAAGAATCTCAAATTCACCTTAACAGAAAATTCTTAAGCAAATGGCAAGCAAATACTAGGTTCCAATTTAGGACATTTAGATCTTTCCAAATGCCCTATCGCTCTGCTTTTTGATAATGCTACTACCCTTGCTAACAGTCTCTTCTGGCTCAAAGTAGGTCATTGCCCTTGTCTGAAGCTTGATGGTTCTTCAATAGACATAACATTATTTTTGAGACTCACCATAACTTGACGGTTTCTTTCCATTTGCCTCTCTCTCTTTCCATGTACTCTACATTTGAGCCACACCACATGGACCCTTGCATTTTCATGTATCCATGTCTTTGTTCAATCACTTCCCCCATTCTGAAATTTCTTTCCCTTTTTTGTCCCAAAATCTTATTCTTGGGGCTAGGGGTATAGTTCAGTGGTAGAATGTGTGCTCAGCATTCATGAGATCATGGGTTCAATTCCCAGAACTCTCCCCAACCCCTGCAAAAATATCACCAAGCTTCCTTAAATCAATATCCTATTCCCAGTTGCCTGATGCAAGAACTTTTCTCCATGTAATCACCCTTACCCATCCTATTGAAGTTACTAGCTGCATCTTTAGCATTTTCATAGTATTTTGCTTGTAATTATTCAGTGTTGCTCTTATCTTCTAAACACACAGTGGTTTTATAGTTTTCCTTTGATATTTAAAAAAAAGTTATTTTACTCACCCTTTTTTCCTAGGAAGAGTTCTTTATGTAAAATTCATGACTTCATTGTGATGCTCTCAAAAGTGTGAGACAGTGGGGCAGTGTGTAAAACTTTGTCCATAAATGTATGTACATGTTTACATACATTGTGTGTGTGTATGTATTTGTGGAGAGAATCATCAACTTTCATCACATGCTCAGAGATATGTTATCCCCCCCAAAAAAAAATTAAGAACAACTTTTAGATTATATTAGACTACTGTGGAATGGGCATTCTGCCACTCAAACAGATGGAGGAGATGAGTATAAGCAACCAAGAAATCACGAATGTGCATCAAATGTGGGTGCAAAGGGCATGGAACCCATCTGGGCAGGTGGAGAACGCCATCCACCCAAAGCTGCCAAGGGCTATTAGCCTGTATGATTAAACTCTGGATTGCACTGACTTTTGAAAATTGCAGTAAAATCCAGTCCTCCTTAGTCATGGCACAGAAGCACAATAGTTGACTGAATTTATCTACCTAAATGCCCTGAGTATGCCTTTGTTAAGAGCTAAGTTAGCAGTGGAAGCAATGTCATTGTCCTCATCTATTTTTTAGATAAATATGAATTTAGTTAATAATCACATTTCAGTCCATCACAGGTCCATAAAACAGACTGGAATTTTGGAAGAAAAATATACTGTGATTGATATTATCTGTCTATCTATATCTATATTTCCACATACTATCTTCTGTGGCAGGAAGGCACAATAATCTAACTGCACATCACTGCAATATATGTATTCTTTCCATCCTTACAGTAAATATGAAAAGATTATCTGATGACACAGGTGTCTGATGCTTAGGATGAAATGACTTGACCTTCAGTACAGAGGATAGACAGGACTTATAGTCTTAACTGCCCATGCTAAAAATGTTTCATGATTTGAAAATATTTTTACCAACACTTCTCTCATTCCTGTGGAATTGACTTGGCTGATATGAGAATGTTAACTCACACACACATAAAGGCATTGGAAATATAAACACTTTTGATTCACATTCATATGCCTTTCAATTAATTCTGATTTGGGCATGTTGAGATCATTTGACCTTAATTATTCCCTTTCACAGGGGTAAATGAAGAGAGAGCAAAACAATATGCAATTCAGGTAGCAGGATTTGGGGAAGGGGTTTCTATGTGTTTTCCTTCAAAGTGACTCCTTTTATCTAATGTTTTTTTTTTTTCCTATCCAAACAACCCAAGTTACAAAAATCCTACTATATCAAATGAATTATGAAAATCCAAGCTAATTCTTCCAAAAGGAATTGTGACTAGTCTTCAAACCTATCTCTGTATGAATGGGGTCAAACCAATCACTATCATTTGGGTTCTTTTGGAATACAATACTTTAGGTCAGCAATTCTGAAATGTTAGTGTGCACTAGAATCTTGGAAGACTTGTTAGAACACATATTGCTAGCTTCTACCTCCAAAATTTCTATTACTATAGATTTGGGGTGGAGGCTGGAGAATGATTTCTCACAAGTTCCCAGGTGCTACTGCTGCTGTTGGTCTAGGATCTATACTTTGAAAACAACTAATCTATGTCTTTAAGATCACAAGGGGTTTGTAATCATTTCAATCTGGATAAAATATATTTTTAAAACCCTAGCAATACAAGGTAACATAAGGGTTCCCCAAAGCTACAATGAATGTGGTCCAAGAATAGTGGTGAGGGGGAATTCTGGGATGTCAGGATTTCAGCTGACTTTCAAGTTGGATCAGGATTAAAATGATCGGAGAGAAGATGGAAGACATTCATAATATGAGGAAATAAACCAATTTAGTTGGAGCTAAGACTTGAGAGGTAGGAAGGAACCTATTGGTAGAAGGCTTTCAATTCCATCTTATGTACAGACTTCATACAGCAGGAACTATTTCTTCCATCCACACCAGCTGCCCATCACTGCAGAAAGTTTGAGCTTTTCAAATTCCTTTTAGCTGGGATGAGATGGGAAAGGTTTTTTTAGTGTATTTCGTAGGTTTGGTGAAGATACCAAATTCTACCGGGATGTGTTGTTAGCATTGCTCAGTTAAATTATTTTTCCTATCCTACACGGATAGAAGAGCTGACAACCTGTGGAGTTCTGAAATAAAAGTAAGGCTTATTTGGCTACGGATGGAGGTTACCAATAGGAATAGGAAAAATCTTGGATGGCTGTAGTATCCCAAACAGAGGGTCAAAAATGGGTAAAGCAAGCACTACAGTGCAGTACTTTGCAATGATTAAGGTGCACTCCTAAAAATCAGCCGGAGATCCTGTTAAAATGCAGGTACTGATTCAGTAGGCCTGATATTATGCACTTCCTACAAGTTCCAGAGGATGCTGCAGACCATACTTGAAGCAAGGTACCGGGGGACGTCAAGAACACGTCAGGGGGGAGAGAGGCCTGTTGGCCATATCCTCTGAAGAAAGGAGGATACTTGCAATCCTTAAGGATTAGGCCCCAACCCGGTGCAGTGAAGGGTGTGGGGACGAGAAGGACGACCTGGGCAAAGCCAGGAAGGGGACCAAAGGGAAGGGCGGAGACACTGAGGTACTTCAGGTAGAGTGTTCCGGTGATGGCGGCCCACCGCGCGATTTCTGGTCTTTCGGCCCTCCGCGGCTCCCATCGCGGCTCCTGGGCGCGAAGCGGAGACTGCTACGGAGGCGGCGGCGGCGGCGGCGGCCGATCCCTCCCCGCGCGGGCGCGCGGGCATGCGGACACCCAGTCGGCCGGTCCTGGCGCTGGGGCTCCCGGAAGCGGAAGAGGAGAGCGGCCGGGCCTGGGCGGCGGCGCGGGAGAAAAAGGCGTGGGTAGAGTCGCGGGCGGTCGCGTGAGCAGCGGCGGCGAGAGGCTAGCCAGCCGGCGCCGGTAAGTGTGTGCAGGCGCGGGGGGGAGGGGGACGCCCCCGCCGGCCCCGCCCTCCCCGCGGGGCGCCGGGCCACCGACCCGGCTCCCAGCGCCCTCGCGGTGCCTCCCTAGCCCTAGCTGCACCTGTCCCCGCGCGCGCTCGGAACCCGGGCTGGGAACCTCGGGACTTCTCCGCGCCCTCCCAGCCCCAGGCCTGGCGGTTTTCAGAGCACCTTCTGCCAGCACCGGAGCCACCCGCCGGTGCCCCTCCCATAACTGGTGATGGGTGGGTTCCTGCTCTAGTGGATGTGATTTTGGGTTAGTTAAAAAACAAAGTCAATGCCTGGAGTTTCCTCCCTGTAAACCAGTTTCCCTTTCTGCACTCCCTCCCGGAGACCTGCACCAGGATTCCGGATTTCTCTCTGCTGTGACAGAACCTTTCATTCATTCTCAGACCGCTGGCGAGAAGCGGCAAAGGACTACCAGGAGGAGAAATAGTTGGCTCTTTTATTGACCTTCTTCCCCCATCCCCAACCAAAGGGGTTTTAGAGAAAATTTCTTATGGGTGGATGGCAGCAGTTTGCACTTGTTACCATTCCCCCTTATAGGTTGCTGGATTTTAACTGGAGAGACCATTTAAATTATGGTCTTTTTCAAGCTATATTTTGGTCACATTTTTAGATCTCTTGTGAGTCAGTGGAGAATGTCTGTATCTCCAGGGCTAAGAGGACTTGACCAATTATTTCTTGAAAATATTGCAGTACAGCAGTCATAAAAGTACAAGAGGAAAAAAAAATCAAGGTCATTGTGGGCGGGCTATAAATAAATCATAGGTAAAGTTACTGTCTAAAGACAAATAAGGATAATTAAGTGCAAGTTAAAAAGATGTTTCAAATGGTTTCTTCTGCTACTATGTTAATATGTGCACCTAAAAGCATTCACTACCTAACTTGTGGTAAAAATAATAATAGTACTTACCATTTGATGACTGCTTAGAGTGTACTGTTCCTGGATTAAAAGGCTTTTTATGTAGTATTCCATTAACTTCTTCCAACTCTTTAGATTTATTTTAAAGATAAAATTCAGAGAATTGCTCTTTTTATTGGCTTAGTTGTGCTATCACTTAATAGCAAAAAGATTTTTGAAAAAGAGATGAGGTGAGAAATCAACTGGAAAGAACCAAATGAGATTTGGTTTTGTGGAAAGTAAAACCAGATTCTATTCCCATTTCTGTTACTATCCAGCTGTGGGGTCATTGGTAGGTCAGTGACCCAGGTTGTTTTCTTATCCATACAGCTAAGGAGTCAAGACTAAATTCCTTAAGGCTTATTCTTTATTTTAAAGCTTTTCCACTTTTTATTTTCGAAAATTGCCATGTTTGTAAGACTCTTAACATGTGGAAGGTATATTTAAAACATTCACCTGATGAAAAATATTAGTAAAATTTTGAGATAGTGCTAGAATAGATCAACTTTAGAATTCATCATTTTGCACGTAAAACAATAGAACTATGCTGGGTCTCTTCAAACTGTTGAGATTTCTGTTAGTTTAAACATATGTTAGAAGCTGTGGTTGGAGTAAATGAAACAAAGCATGTTTTGAAAATGGGTGATAAGAATTATGTCATGTTGCCTGTCTATAGCATACTTCGTTTAATAAAAGAAGTTTAAACATTTAAAAATAAATATATATAACCATCAGCTTAATAAGTTAGATTCTAAGACAAAAAGTAATCAGCGAATCATAAAACTTTTACTTATTTTCCCACTGCCTGATTTAAATCTATGTTTTAATTCATAGTGTGTGATTCAGAACCTGTGAAAAAGTTCTTGAATAAAATAATGCCATGGATTAGGAAAGAAACTGATTGAGAAATCTAGTAGTGTCTCCATGGAGCTATTTTCCTGGAATTGTAATTAAGATTGAGTCAATGAAAATTTTTCAGCATAAAAGGCTACACAGTGATAGTGTCAGTACCAGGCTTAACAGGGAAAGCAGAGGAAAAGCTGTTTTTATTGCCTGAAGGTTATTAGTAAATTCAGCTTTACTTTTTGAATAAAGAATATAACTTTGGCAAAGTATTAAGTCTAAGATTCAAATTTTCAAATGTGTTAGAAATAAAAGAAAATTTAGCACCTATTGGCATAATCAGTTTATAAATACCTCATCAAATTTGAAAATGTTTGACATATTTTGAATCAATAATAATAATAATAGTAATAAATAGGAGAAAGAATTGGAAAAATACCAGTCTTATTGCCAGAATAGTGATTTGTTGGTCAAGAATTCCTGATAAATTGGATCAACTAGTTTAAAAAGCACATTTTCATGGACCTGTGAAGCTGCATTGATAGCTACCTTAGTATAATGGTAATTTGCTTATTTTGTTGCCCTTTTTAGATCTACCCTAGGCAAAATGTGATGTTTTCCAAGTTTGTCATCTGCCCTTTAGGCCTTCTTTTCCTTTGTATTATTCCTCCCTGTGTAAATTAACCTTCTTCTCCATTTTGGAGGCTAAATCAACATCAACTCTCCTCACCTATGTGCTGCTCCTTTCACAAAAGGTCAGGTTAGATAAATTGGTATTATACCATTCATATATACTTTGCTTTTAATTCTAACTTAAAATGCTCAAGTATGATCTTAACTGGACTTCTGAAAGCCTTAAATTATAATTATAGAATGAATAACTTTCACATATGCAGGATTTTCAGCTTCAGCAAGTAGGTGAGGAGAGATTTTCCATCTAGTGTTAGTGTTTTTAGATTAGGCCTGCTTTGGTTAATTCTGGTGCAAAGACAGTCTAATTTAGTTTCTTTTTTATTCTTCCAGTATATCTTGGTACAGTGGGTATTAGGTGGCCAGAAGCTGGCCTACCTTACTATTTGGAAGACATGCCTTATTTATACCCAGGAAAAACCTTAGCCTCTTCAAGTCTAGCTTTTACCATACCTGAAGTTTTTTTCCTTTTACTTTCTTATTTAATTTAATACACACACACACACACACACACACACATACAAACACACACACACACACACGTGTATGTGTGTTTGTGTGTGTGTATATGTTCAGATGAAATGTGTCACATACACACACACATATGTGCGTATATGTGTGTGTGTGTGTGTGTGTGTGTGTGTGTGTGTGTGTGTATTTTAAAGACAGGGTCTAAGTTGCCCAGGTTGACCTTGAACTTAGAATCCTGACTTAGACTCCCTGCTAGGTGGGATTATAAGCATGAACCACTGTGCCCAGCTTCTTTGTACCATTTTTGAAGCAAAGATTCTCATTGCTTCCTGTCTCTATTCTACATTGAATCTTGCTTTTTCTATCCTTTCTCCCACATTCCTTCCTTCCTAAATGAATATTCCCCACATAGATATTTGGTACTGACTAAAACAACATTTGGTAGTTTTAATTGCTGTCATCCCATATCTTCTAAGTTATTTCTACTATTTGTTAGAAGATTCAGATGAAATACGTCACTGTAGTGCAGTATTATTAATAGAGATGCAGTATTTTTATTTATTTTTCACTCCTGAGGCAGGTGTCCAGAAGAGCAGGTTTATGTGAAGAACAACAGCTTATGTTTAGTTTTGTCCAGAATGTAGTGGCTTAGATACTTGTTCTACACTGTAGATTCTTGAAATCATTGATGGTGCAAGAATGTTATGCTTTGACACTTTGCCCCACCCATGTTTTTACAAAAATCTTCTTGGAGAATTTAGCAATTGATTCAGAATACCCTGCTTTAATTATATAGTCTCATTAGCTTCTGAAATCAAGGATGATTTTCTTCCATGCTTCATTTCTCCTTTTACCATCCTGCTTGCACTTGAAAGAGATTAGATTAGGGGCTTTTTTAGTTCGATTATTCTGTTTTAGATCAAACTTCTATTTTTGGTTTTGTGCTTGAAGAAATCCCAGGGAAACATGTAGAAATATAACTTTACTACACGCTTGTGGTATAACACTAGCTGAAAGGCTATACTTTTTGAAAAAAAAAATTTTCCCCATAACAAGTAGTTGACAGATTTTGGTGGGGGAGGAAGTAAATTAGCTGAGGTATGGTTAATATGTATCACTACTTTTAAGGATAGGACCCTGAAACACTGTTTCATTCTAGAGTTTTAAAAGGAGAAGTAAAACTCATCTTTAAGTTCCCCTCTCTCCCCTACTTCACACTTCCCTTTAAAGTTACTATTTTGGAGATATTTCTTTGCCAGGCAACTTCTCATTTAAGCATGATTACAACCCTGTAAGATTGATATTTTTAGCCCCATTTTAAAGATGGCCAAACAGAGCTTGGAAAGCAAGCAGCTGTATTACCATTTGAACATGCTTCTCTGTTTTAACATCTGTACAAGATATATTTACTACTCTGTTGATAATAAATGGAATACCTACATGATATCTTAAAAATTACTTTATTGGTTAAGTATTACAGGCAGCTAGAGCCTCATGTTTAAGTAGAGCTAAATGCCATGATTAACCATTTTGCAGAGTAGGATAAATCAAATCAAATAGCTTTATAAGTATATTTAAAGATACACAGCTGTAACTTTGTTTTCTAAACTAATTTTTGCTTGTAATAATGTTTAAAATTTCATATATTGATCTAGAATAGTATTAATTTTCTCTTGGCCCTTGCAAAAAAATTTTTTTGGTATGTTTGGTAACTTACTCTGTGAATTGACTATATTTTTTCTGACATAGCTATGTTAAAAATGTTTAATGTCATAGTTTTGAAACTTTGTAATATTGTAATCCCAAAATTTTTAGGATTTTTGAGGTTACTATTATTTTCATACTACATAGATGAAATTTAATTTCAACGTAGTGACAGTGGTATTGATCTAGCACGGAAATGTTAGTTGCATTTTGCATGCTATATCTGTAATAGAGCTCTAATAACTGTAAATGTTTGTTGAGAATTTTCTTGATGTTAAGCCAGTGAGTGATGTGGGTTTGACTCATGGATGATTTGCCAGTGGTATTACCTAATGTTACTTACAGAAACTACTGTTTTGTTGAAACATTAGGAAGCCACCCTAGAGTTATGGCCTTAGTGGCATTGCTCACTTTGGCTATGTTTCAGAACTTTTTGTTGTTCCACATCTAATTGTGTTTGAATTTTTTTAAAAAATACATTCATTTGCCATTAGGGTAGCAGCTCCTTAACTTTGTCATATGGTATTTTGTTTTTAGAAGCAAGGTACAGCAAGGAGACCACTTTAAATTAGGTTAAAAAGTTGGAGTAGAAAGAAATGACATTTGACAATCTAATAATCATGCTGCATAGAAAAATTGACCTTGGGAGAAAATACAGGTATTGTTCGTTTTATAAGTTTATAAGGGAGAATGGAAATGTATTGATAATCATTGATGTATTTTTCACATTCTCACTATGTTATAATTTTGTTGTTGCATTGGTAAACAGTGCACTTCATAAATTCATAGCTTGTTCTTTATTTCCTGTCTTGGAGAATGATACCAACTTTATTTAGTCCCTAAGCCAGAGATTTAGGACTAATCATATAATCTGCCCTTTACTTCATTTGACCACTATGTCCTATCAGTTTTTTTTCATTAAAGTTCTTCTAGATCTGTCCTCTTTCCAGTATGTTTTCTGTTGTGTCACTTCATAACACAGACATACCCCATAGCCCTTATAAATAAGCATTTCTGGGATGCTTACCATGTTTCTCACCATTTTTCTTTCTCTTTGTTGTACTGATGATTGAACCAAGGGTGCTTAACCACTAAGCCACACCCCCAGGCTTTTTAAAATATTTTATTTAGAGACAGGGTCTCGCTAAATTGCTGAGACTGGCTTTGAACTCATGATCCTCCTGCTTCAGCTTCCTGAGCTGCTGGGATTGCAGGTGTGTGCTGCACTTGGTGTCCTTCATCATTTCTTAGGTGACATACTAGTTTGTTGTTTGTTAAGTCAGTTTCAGTACTTTATCCATCTACCCAAACTTAGCCATAGGATCTTTGCTTTTCTTCTCCAAATACAAATTTGATTCTGGGATTTGCTCCCTAAAATCCTTTAATGGTTTTCCATTGCATTCAGGATGAAGTCCAGACTCATTGACATGATTTCATTTCATAGTGCTTTTTAATTTGAGGATCACTCTTTATTTGGTGTCATGAATTCTGTTTAGTAGGCTGTGACCAGCATCATATATTTTTGATGAAGTAAAATCGAATAGCAGTATCAGAGTGCATCTTATGTAGAAAGGGTAAAATGTCTTTCTTTAGTTATTCATATATTTTTGTGTATACTGATAGTGTTGCGGAATTTATTTCTTTGAATTGATTATGGTCAGGAGGTTGTCACATCTTTTTTTTAATTAAAAAAGTAATTTTTTGTAGGGGCTGGGGATGTGGCTCAAGCGGTAGCGCGTTCGCCTGGCATGCGTGTGGCTCGGGTTCGATCCTCAGCACCACATACAAATGAAGATGTTGTGTCCGCCGAAAACTAAAAAATAAATATTAAAAATTCTCTTTCTCTCTCTTTAAAAAAAAGCTTTTTTGTAGTTGTAGATGGACAGAATACTTTTATTTGTTTATTTTTATGTGGTGCTAAGGATGGAACCCAGTGCCTCATGCATGCCAGGCTAGCGCTCTGCCACTGAGCTACAGTCTCAGCCCAGGGTTGTCACATCTTAACCTATGTTCCAGATGCAGTGATTCTTGTCATTTCCATTTACTTCTATTTCCTCTGCTTGCTTTTACATCTTTTCTTGTTCTATTCTCTCGGTTTGAAAAAGCTTCTGTTTTTCATTGAGCTCATTCACAGGCTTCATTGTCTCTGAAAATCTTTCCCTGATGACAGCTTACCATAAGAAAGAAGTTGATTGTAATGCATCCCAGCACACACATGCATCTTCAGAAACCTGAAAAATGTTCTATGAACTAATACCCTTACTATGTGAGATGCATTTTTGCCCTCTTTCTTAGCTTCTTTTACATCATAATTGATCTTGTCTCTTTACTGGTCAGTCTCCACTGAGTATAGTGTCTCTTTCATCTATATCCTGTGTCAAAGCATAATATAAAGTTAATAAATATTGATTGAATTAATAACAGTTAATTGGTATGCGTTATTGTAGAACTTATTATTTTAAGCTTTAGCTATAGGATCTAACTTTTATGGTTGACTCTTCTGGTGGTGGTTTCACTGTAGGAGGATAACTTTTTTCTTAGAATATTTTAAACCAAAATTTCTATTTTAAACTCTTCTGTTTTCTGTTTATTAATTGTGAGTAGATGCTTCTAACCTCATATCTTGGAAGATATTACTTGCATTTTGTCATGTAAGTGATCTCAGAATCTAAATTTTACTTTGAAATTTGTGGTCAAGGAAATTTGATGATGCCCAAATGCTGGACACGTAATGCTTTTTTGGTTTTATGGGAATTAGGTGATTTCAAAAGAGAGAACTTTCATCTGTAATGGTGATCAAGTGCAAATTCTGCAGGGATGAATGGCATATGAAAGCATTGAATCAGGTGGAATTGAATCATCTTATTTTTTAATTTAAAAGTTTTTTAATTGTCATTTTCATAGAATGTTTAGCTGCTTACAATTTTTATCTTTGTGAGAGATGATTGTTTGTTAAACCATTAATAGATTCTCATGGAGAACAGTTATTGAAGAGAGGGTCCATTTGGTGGAGTGTAATGCAAAAAGAATGAATCAAGATAAAACTTCTAGATGCAAGTACCAGAAAAATTACAACACATCCCAGTGAATTTGCAAGTGGTAAGTTTTCATTTTACGGTGGGACTATGTTTCTCATTTATTTAGTATAGTATCCTTGGAGTCTAATGTTTGTATGCACTTAATTGTACATTAGCAAATATAGTTTGTTTACAAATTTTATATTACATTTTAACTAAGCGTATTTTTTTAAATTAGACTTTTTATAAAGAAATAAGCTGTAAATAATACGAGTCACAGGAATATCTTTCTAAATTGCAAATATTACGTTGTTTTATGGCAGATCCTTCCACACAGCAGTTTTTAAAAATCCTAATTTTAAAAATAATATATAGTGATAGAGGCTCAAATTAAACATTTATAACACTAATGCTGTCACTTAGTCTATTTTTAATAGACTAATTATTATCATAATAATTCTAAATTATTTTGAAAATAATTTAGAATTGTATATAATACTGATAAACTTAGAAGAACATATAAATATATACATAAACTAGGAAAGCCTTCTTCCTCACTCCTCTTTCTCTTTCAGTTCAGTGATAATCCAGTTTGGTTGATCTGTTTTCTTCAAACAACTTTTCCCCTCTATACACATGCAGAAATTACTTATGTGTAGTTTTTGCTAAAAAAAAAAAAAAAAAAGTTATAGGAACTATTCTTCAACTTATCTTCCCAACATTTAATTTTGAAAACTTTAAACAGAAATGTGGAAATCAATTTTATAGTGTTAAATCTGAATACCCATCATTTAGATTTTATAACTATTATTATTGGACTTCATCACATATTCATCTCTGTCTATCCATCAATCAGTTTTATTATTATTTTTTGATCCATTACAAAGTAAATTGCAGGTATCAGTATACTTCCTCCTCCACATACTTTAATATATGTCATTAACTAGAGTTCAGTATTGATTTACAGGGGTTTTGTAAGGTTAGTTTACATACCATGAAATGCAATAATTGGAAGTGTACATTTGCTGAGTTTTGACAAATTCACATACTTGTATAACTCAGACTCCATATCATGGTATAGATCTTTATTAGCACTACAGAAAGTTCCCTTATGCCTCTTCTTAGTCTGCCCCTATCCCTTCTCTTCTAGAAAAGCTACTGTTAAAATTTCCCCCCTTCCCACCATAAAACTTAATTTATTAATTCAGTAGTACATTATAGGTAGTGACATGCACATATAGGTCTGCCTTCCTTTTTTTTTCCCCCTCAAAATTGCAATAACTTGGGAATAGTCTACACTATGGATGTATTATAACTTATTTGATCATTCCCCTCTTCTACATGGACATGTAGGCTGTGCTATATTTTTCTAATTTACAAGAAGTGCTGTGTCCTTTATACCGCCTTTTATGTATGTATACTTGTATACTCTCACGAGTACCTTTGCCGATATTACTAAAAATAAAACTGCTGGGTAAACGGGTTTTACGTTTTGATATATACTGCCAAATTACCCTCCCCATATGATTGTATCAGTTTATATGCACATTGGTAATTTATGAGAGTGCCCTTTCCCTGTGTCCTCTCAACATTGAATATCATCTGTCTTCTTGAAAGTTTTTTAATAAATTGATGAAAAATATACCTAGTTATTTTACATTTCCTAATCAGTAATGATTAGCTATTGGATTTTATTTTCTATTTTTGAATTGCCTTTTAATGTATTTCCTTTGTATGTCTCTTATCGTTCATGTGTTATAGTATTTTCTCCATGGATACTGTATCTTTTGACTTGGTGTTTGGTGTGTTTTGGAATCAGGAATTTTAATTTTTATGTGGTGGAAATTATGGGTTTTGTGAAGGCCATCCTCATTCCAAGCTTTTAAAACCATTGGCTGTTTTCTTCTTCTAATTTTGCTTTTTATTGAAATTAAGAACCAAAAGATCATTGGAATTGAAGTGCCAGGAAAAATTTCATATGGAAAATGAGATTCAAATTGTCCTGAATTGTGAGTTAAACTTAAATAGAGTTAAGGAGAATAGTGGGGACATTTCAGACAGGAGTAATGAATGATGGAATGTGTTTTTCATATTCATAGAACTGCCATCAAACCACTTTGGCCAAGATGATGAGTCATACAAAACTGTGTTTGGGGATATACTGTGACAAGATTTCTTATAATTATTTTGGCTAATCTTTATGATTTTCTAATTTCTGCATTCTGATGTTACCATTTTCTGTCATATAGTAGTTTTCTGTTATTTTTCTTTTCCTAATTCCATAAATATTCTTCCTGAGGAAAATATGTGGTGAAATACAGTTGCCTGAAAAGGCAGAAAAGGAAAGGTGGTATCCATCCCATTGGAAAAATCTGAACATCGTAAATATTTACTCAGTGTAGTTTAATTAGAGTTGAATTATAATTTCTTTAAAAATAGTTTGTGCTGTAGTAATTTACATCATTATGAAATTAGTCATTACACTCAAGTTTAGTTACTAGATAGTAATCTTTAAAAATCTTGAAATACCAGTGTATCTACTAGTCACATCAAAGTTTGAGTTATGAGTTCACCACTTAATATTATAAATTAGTATGTTGCTAATGAAAGTACTTAACAAAATGCCACCCTTAAGACCAAGCAGCAGCATTGTATTCAGCTTGCTTGTTGCTCAGGATGTGTAATAGTTTCTGTTCAGCCATAAGCCACGACTGGTAGATATTAACTGACTGGAGTGATCCTACAACTCTACCAGTTATGTGTTTGTAGTTGTAATCAGATTTGGAGCTCTTTGGACAACCGTTTTCTTCTCTACAACCCTGTTTTAAGGATTATGTGGCACTAATTTTCTCTCACCAGGTATTTATTTAAATATTCAACATCTTGTTCATTGTTTTATTTTTCTATCCTGTGCTCATTGTTAATTGGGGTTGCTTGTTCTTTTAGAGCTTATCATTTTTGCATTCAGGAAAAAATGGACACATTTTTAAATGATACTTTTTACTATGCAGTATTTTCTGTTGTGAGGCTCTTTTATGGATGAGAAAATTTTGCTATTTTCTGGTAGAGAGAAATGAAAACAGTTTAAAAAATGAATGAGTATTTGTTAATTTTCCCACTTGTTTTGCTGGTTTGTATGCTTTTCTGTTTCTAATGTTAATAAAATTAGAAATAAATAATGAAATTACTCTATTCTGTGTAATTATTAGAATTCACATTCTGTTTTTTAGTCCTGAACAGAACTGAAACATTAAAGGACAAAAAGGTACATGAAGTTAATAATATTGAACATGTTGAGAAACAGAACCTTCTGTCATTTCTTTTAGCACTTGGTAGTTGGCAAGGCTGTAAAAAATTAACATTCTTTGGAATGTTTCTCTTTTTAGCTGTGTAAATAGCTTACCATTTGCATATGAACTTCTTTAGTTTTTAAAATACTGATTCCTATCAAATTACACAGATATTAAGCTTTATCCTCTCTGATTTTCTTTAATGATAACTGATCTGTCTTTTCATTTTCTAATGAAGGGATAGTGAAATTTAGCTTTTACTTTTAAAAACCTGGGTACTATTCCTGTTTTGGAAGTCTTATGCAAATACTAATTTGGGCCATATCTGACTAAAACTGTTGAATGGTATTGCATTTGAGTTCTTGTCTCCCCACCTCCCTTCATTTCCCAGTATTTGCAGGATCTAGGAAGGAGAGACAGATTATTCCTTTAAGAATTAAATAGCTCCTTAATCTTTATTTTGGTAGCTTTATTTATTTTTATTTTTATTTTCTGTTATATGTGTGTGTGTTTTAGTTATACATGATGGTAGACTCTGTTTTGATATATTTATACAAGCATGAAATCTTACTCTAATTAGGATCGCAGTCTTGTACACTATGTTGAGATTCATTGTGGTATATTCATACATGTACACAGGAAAGTTATGTCAGATTCATTCCACTGTCTTTCCTATTCCCCCTTGTCTAATCCACTGAACTATTATTCTTCCCACCCCTGTTGTGTGTTAGCATCCACATATTGAGAAAACATTTGATCTTTGTTTTTTTGGGATTGGTGTATTTCATTTAGCATGATAGTCTCTAGATCCTAGGCCTCTAATGGTACTTTGAGGCTTTTCAATTGAAGATAAATTACTCTTAGAATAAAATAGTTGGGATATAAGTTGGAAGTCTAGTAGTCATCCTTGACTCTTTTCTCTGCAACTCCTAATATTGAATCAATTAATAAGACTCACTGGTTTGATTCTATTTCTTTAGTTGGCCCTTGTCTAAAACTAAGTTTGGCTTTTGTATTCTCTTAGCCTAACTGATCTTTGTCTTTAATTTTATCCTCCATACCAAAGCTTCACTAACTTATTTAAAACAAATTCATCAGGTTAACCTCCTGCTTTGATAGGTTTCCTTTGCCTAAGAATGAAGTCTTAGCATTTTAAATGTCATCTTTGTGTCCTTCCTGCTGTAGCCCTTTATTTCTCATTTCTTACCAGTCACTATCCATAGAAACTTTTTTTTTTTTTTTTTTTTTTGGTACTTGGATTACACCCAGGGGTCCTTTCAGGGGTCCTTTGTCCCCAGTCCTTTTATTGAGTTGCTTAGGGCCTTGCTAAGTTACTGAGACTTGTTTTGAACTTGGATCCTCCTGCCTCAGCCTCCCTAATCTCTAAGATTATAGGCGTATGTCACTGTGCCCAGTCACAGAAAGCTTTATGATTTGTTGTTAGTAATACTTCCTGCAGTTTTTACTCTTATATATCTCCAGCTCTTCTTTTGTTTGTGGTATTATTGTCACTTTCCTTTCTTGGATAACTTCTTCTCATCTTTTAAGACTGAACTCAGTTTTCATTTGTTATAGAAAGTCTTGCTTAAATCCGCATTTAACTATTTCCTTCTTTTGTGCCCCTACTGACAACTTGAGTACATATCTGGAACTTACTATATTATACTAAATATTTTTGTGACTCTTTACCATTAGACTGTTAGTTTCTTTAAGCAAAGACCATATCTTAGTCTTAGTTGCATCTTTAATGTCTAACAAGTGACTGGTGTATAGCAGAGACTCAGTCAATATTTACTGAGTTGAGTAAATTCAACTCATAGCTGTAGTATTGACATCTTTGTAAAGATTCAGGTTTAATGGTTTCTAGATAACAGTCAGCTGTATCAGACACCTGGAAAGCACTTTAAATTGTTTTATTGGTTTTTGAACTCTATGAAGAATTAAGATTTATTAGATTGCAATGGGAATATATATTCTTTTAAAGCTTCTCAGTTGATTCTGGTTTCTTACAAGTTCAAGAACCATTGTCCTGGTTTATTGTTATTTCTATATATTTGATATAAAAAGTGCCCACTAAATCTTATATTCTAAGTGTTATTGTTTAAGCATTATAAATGTAGATATATTTTAAGTCATTTCATTGATATCTATAGTTGAAATATATCTTAACTTATTAAGTGTCTCATTTGGAGATCTGTTGGTGGATCATTAATACTCAATTGAAAACAAAGCCCCATTTAAACAAGAGTCTTCTTGAGTAGATAGTAGTAAAATTAGTTGGGCTTTATGAATTTTAATGTTTCTAGCAATTTGTACATGATTTTAAAAACATTTTATTGTGTTTTAAAATTAAACTGAACTGCACAAGCCTTCAGTATACAGCTCAGTGAATGTTTCTATATGTATATATCCACAGGGTACCATCCACATCAAGATATAAACATTTTTAGCCCTTCAGAGTTTAAAACACACTCCTTTTCAGTTAATACACACCCTTTCGTTACAGGATAAACACTATTTTGACTTGTGTGACCATCAGTAGTCTTACAGTTAAATCTAAAAATTTTTTATAAATCTTTTGCTGGACATGTACACTTATTTCTCTTGGGTTTATACATGAAATTGTAGGGTTAGAGCAAATATTGTTTTAATTTCAGCAGATAATACCAGTTTACACTCGTAATAGAAATTCATAATGAACAGTTGAAATTAAATTATTTGAAGCTTTTGGTGAAATTTAATACCTAGAAGTTTCTGTTTTCATAAGTGTTTATTGTTAAAAAATCAAATATACAAAAAAGTTAGTAAATGCATTTTATAGGTGCCAGAAATGCAGTTTTTAGTCAAGTAATTTTTTCTATGTTTGTAACTTTTTTTTCCCCCCCCTTCTTCTTAGGATTGTCTTTCCTTGTGGGTTAGCAGGCAGTTATAGGACTGCAAAATGGGTCTCCGGATTCACTTTGTTGTTGACCCACATGGTTGGTGCTGCATGGGTTTGATTGTCTTTGTCTGGTTATACAATATTGTTTTAATTCCCAAAATTGTCCTCTTTCCTCACTATGAAGAAGGACATATTCCAGGCATAGTAATAATAAGTAAGTTTTTAGATCTTTATTTGTTTTCTTTATAATTAAAGTTTTTTCATTGTGTATGTTTTTGAAGAGTAGTGCCACTATGATAATCTTCCTTTTAATGTATTTATTATTTTAGTAGTGTTATTATTATTATAAATTAAATAAGTTTTAAAATTAAATAAGTTTTTAAAATAATAGTTTTTATATATTTGCATATTGAAGAGCTATCTCCATATTTATCTAAGTCTGAAAAATACACATAAAGACCATTTTGCTAAAAAAAACACAGCAGTTTATGTTTGCATTTTTAATGTTTCTGTTTTGTATTTAATTGCAAATATGGAAGTTCTAAGAATGGGGATGGTAGTGTACATTATTGGGAAATGAGAGTTTCATTCTACTAAAATCATTGATTTTGATTATGAAGTTGATTATGACCTCACTTTGAACTTCTGAATAATTAATTTTTGCTATAAAATACATGTTAATGGTTTGCTTATGATTAAAATAGATCAGAATGATATATTTTACATGTATATGTACATGTACATTGTTTTTATGTACTTTACCTCATTTCTACTTCAAAAGAGCTATGGGTTATATAATTTCTTTTATACAGATGATAAAACTGACTTATAGCTATGCAGTTAGTCCAGGAGTGAGCACTCAAATTGTTTCCTTTTACATGTGCAGTGTGTTTTGTTTTTATTCCCTCAACAAAATGCATGTGTCTTACTAATTTAAATTGTGAAATTATAGACTGAATCTGTTTTCCCTTGCTATTTTTTCCTGATTTTTAATTTTAAAATTAAAAAGTTTCTAATTCTTTATTCTCAAGCATCTTAAGAGTCATCAAAAGGCACAATTGAACATCTCTAATTGAGAGTAATTTTGAAGATAGAATTAATGGAAAAATTCAAGAGTAAAATATTTTTTAAAATGCTATCAAATATAGTAGGGTCCATTTGTATCATTTTTGATGAGAAGTCACTCTTATTAAAGAAACTGGTTTATATCAAATTTATAAGTTATTAATATGCAAAATAATATTTAAAATTGAACATGTAGTATAGTTTGGGCAGTATTGATTATTTAATTTTTCATTTCATCTTTTTAAAAATTATTTATCCTGAATAGTGTTAGTTAATATATACTTTTTAAACACAAATATGCTTGTTGATAATGTATTTTAAAGGGTAAATGACTAATTTATTAATTTATTTATTTTAAATAGTATTTTATGGCATTGCCATATTTTGTCTGGTCGCCTTAGTGAGGGCCTCAATAACTGACCCAGGAAGACTCCCAGAGAACCCTAAGATCCCACATGGAGGTATGCTACTCTTTGGATTTATCAGTTTTGCTGGTACAAGAATTATTATCTTTATCAATGTATTTTATTGTATTCATTAAATACTGTGTTTGTATCTATCATTTAACACCATTTTAAAGTCTTTGCTCACATTTTTATTTCTAGACTTCTCTATTTAAAATTGCAAACCGTCCCTTCCACTTCCCTCTCATTCCCTTCTCTCTTTTTCAGTTTGTCTCCTTTTACCTATTCCAGATCTATATAACCTTTGTAAGAGTATAGATTTATTTTCCTTGGGTTTTCTTCCTTCATTTATTGCTATATCCCTAATGTCTAGAAGAATCTCTGTCACTTAGATGTGCAACAAATATTTGTTGAATGAAATATAATTATCTGAGAAATTCTATTTTTATTTAAGAAAGGAATTTTGTTGCTGTTGCCATATACCTCATGATATTATAAATGTAATATTGCCTAGAGTAAATATTTGTAGTATTATGAACACTGTTTCCTATATATCTCCAAGTTTTAACATAGTCAGTGAAACATTTGAAAACTTTTTAATGTAGTGTCATTTAAACATAATGTTTGATCATCCTTTTGCATAATAACCATTTAAATAACAAAAGTAAATAAAAATATACTACTTGTTTTATTATATACCAGACATAGTATAAACTCATCCTCCTGAGTCTTGCTTTTTGCTTTTTTGCTATATAATTTTGAGAACGTTGTACTTTGTTCTAGTAAGGAATTTATATCTTTGTAGTACTCTATAGAACTACAATACTTTCTGTTGTAATTTAGTAACTTCCAAGCTTGCTGCACATTAGAATTACCTAGGGGCCTTTTAAAATATCTCATATTGATTAAATGAGAATATCTGGATGTCAGTACATGTGTCAGTATTTTCAAAAGATCATAGTAATTTCATTAAAAGTTTGGAAACCAATGCAGTAATTCCTTGTGAATTGAGGTTAAGTGACAGGTCACTTATAGAGCCTCCTATAAGTCCTGATTATTATTTTTTGGGATCCATCATTTAGGTGCTTACTTGGCTGTAAAATTTTAGAGGTTAAATGAAAATATTATGCATGTTTATGTAGCTGAAGAAATTTCTCTTATGTTTTGGGGGAATAGGAGTGAAACCCTGAGATACTTTACCACTGAGCTACATCTATAATCCGTTTTATTTCTTAATTTTGAACAAGGTCTTGTATATTGCCCAGACTGCCCTTGAGCTTGTGATCCTTTTAGTAGCTGGGATTACAGACCTGCATCACTGTGCCTGGCTGTAGCTATAGAAGTTTCTGAATACCATTCAAATATTTAGTTTTTATTAACTTATAGAAATACCACCTTGCAATTTGTTTCTGTTTTTTGGTAGGGGCAGAGAGGGTAGTACCCTTAAGCCTTAGAATCCCTCTTCTCAACTGGCATAGCCAAAAACTCTCTAATATACAGTATATGTGTGTAATCTCTTTTAACACTAAATCCAGAAGTAAAAAGAAGTCTTTTTCTAATTCTGGATGGATTTCTGATAAATTCTTTTTGTTTGTAATGATCAAACACTCAAATGCCTACAGGCTCCAGGCACCACCAATTAGTGAAAGGAGTCAGGTTTGTGGTTTTCCTGTTGAATCTAATAGTGGCAGCCACAAGCCAGTTCCTGTGAAATCATCCTGCAATTAGATTGCTGGGTCTTAAAATTTAAAAAGTCAAAATAGGTGTATCATTCAGCTTTTTGTCACTATAATGAAATACCTGAAGTGGGCTAACTTTATAAAGCAAAAGCTTATTTAGCTTGATATTTTGGCTCCTGAAAGTCCAAATGACATGAAATACACTCTGACAAGGCTTTATTCCAATAGAATCTTCTTTTCCATCTAAGACTAATTCCCTAGTCTTATCTTCTGAGCACTCACCAGAATTTCCCATAAGGCCCATCACACAGCATTCTACATTATTCTAACCTGTTTCTCAAAACTCTTCCAACCTATGACCATTCCAAAAGTTGACTTCACATTTTCAGGTATAGTTATAATAAAGACCCACTCCTGAAATCCATTTTTGTGTGTGTGTTTGTTTTGCATTACTATAATGAAATAGGTGAGGCAGGTTACTTATGAACAAAAGAGAAATGTTCCGCTCACAGTTCTGAAGGTTCAGGAATGGCTGCCTGCATCTGCTCAGCTCTGTTGAGGGCCCTTTTGGCTGCATCATATCATGGTGGATGGTGATGGTGGGAATGCATATGGGAGTGAACAATCACATTGCCAAACAAGAAGCCGAAGAGTTACTTAGTGGGGCCAGGCTCAGGCTTTCCTAACAACTTGCTCTCATGAGAACTTACTCTAGGAGACTGGTATTCCCTTCCAAGAACAGTACCCCCAATTATCTGAGTGATTCCCACTAGGCCCTACCTCTTAAAGATTGTTTCAGCTGTCACTGTACCACACTGAGGACCAGTCTTCTGCATATGGACCCTTGAGGGACAAACCACATCCAAACTGGAATCCAATTTTTATGAGAAAGTTCATCATTCAAAAAAACATAAAAAAATCTGGATTCAATCCCCAGTACTACAACAACACTACCACTCCTGAACAACAGCCAAAAAAGTAAACAACAACAACAACAACAACAACAAAACAAACGTAATTAAGAATTTTAAAAACATTTTGAATACCAACAAATATCTGTAGATCTCACTGAGTCCATATTAGACCACAGTATTATTTTAGATTATAAATGCTAGTGATGGAAGATATCATGGCATGTTGTTCTGACTCTGGGTATCTGCATTATATCTTGTTTTAATTGACAGTTGGCCTGTTTTTCTTTGAGTCCAAGAACTTCCATTTTATCCAATCAGAAAATACATTTATGTATTATATGTTAATGTTTTCAAAGTCTGTGGTTGTCTCATATTACAGGATCTTCATGGTAATTGAAGTAGGAAGCCTGGGTACTCAGGAGCATGGATTGTCTATGCTAGAGTACACAACTATTATGTTATAGAGCTGGTGTGAAACCCAGAGCCCTGTCTCTTATCTTTTTACCATAGATCTATGTACAGATGAATAATTTTAGTTCTTTTTCACCTTTGTTATGATTTTAGGGAAAATTGAAGTCATCATATACTTTTTGTTGCTGGTTACCTGATTCTTTTGTAAATATGATTTTTTTTTTGTACCAGGGATTGAATCCAAAGTGTTTAACCACTGAGCCATTTCCCCAGCCCTTTTTATATTTTGAGACAGGATCTTACTACGTTGCTTATATAGTCTTGCTAAGTTCCCGAAGCTGGCTTTGAAACTATGATTCTCCTGCCTCAGCCTCCCAAGCCTCTAGGATTATAGGCATGTGCCTCCATGCCCAGCATAAATATGATTTTAACAGGCAAAAAGAGCAACAAAATGTTAGCGGTAAAAAATAATATATCATGAATAAAGTATTGAAGCCCAAGAATAGTGACATTTATTCAGTAATGTTTGAAGGTTGAACAGTTTTATATAATTAAGTTCTTCACAAAAGGAAACTTAAAGCCCTAATACTTTTACAATTTTAACCATCTTAATTGAATTACTCTGAAATATTTTGCATACCTTTCTGAATGTGTATGTTTATGTGTTTATGAATAACTTTAGTATACTTGGAATCCACTAAATATGAGGCAAGTTGAATACAAGGGAATGTCCCATTTTTTTTATGAGGAAATCCCCAGAATTTGATTTAAAAAACTTTTGGGCATGTAGATGAAATAATCAAGTGAATTGTACATGTCTATTTATACTATTTGAAATTTTCACATGCATGTTTGAAATAACAAATATAAAATAACACCTCGATTTAAGAATATCATTTTTTTATCACTTTCACATTTTATGAAATGACTTTATTCAATCTTTTGATTTTTTAAAACACCACTTTGTTGAGCATAATTCATATGCCATCATCTATTTAAAGTGTACAATTCAGTGGCTTTTAGTATATTCACAGAGATCTGCAACTGTCACCACAATCATCTCTAGTTTTTGTCGTCAAGTTCTTAGCTTGAGTGTGTGACTCCAATGTTTTTGTCATCTCTAAAGACACTTGTGAGTGTGTGTGTGTGTGTGTGTGTGTATTACTGAGGACTGAACCAAGGGCCTCATGGTACAAGGCAAGCACTCTATCACTAAGCTATATCCCCAGGACCCTGAAGCCACTTTTTGGTATAGTGTTACAGAACAAAATCTTTTTTTTTTTTTCATTTTTAAAAATTTTAATTTATTCTAATTAGTTATATATGACATTGACACATCATACATAGATGGAGTTTAACTTCTCATTCTTCTGGTTGTACATAATGTGGAGTTGGGTCCTATAATCATATATGCACATAGGGTAATAATGTCCAATTTTTTTCTACTATCATTCCTACCCTTATACCCCCACTTTTCCCTTCACTCCCCTCTGTCTAATCCAAAGTATCCCTATTCTTCCCTATGTCCCCAACCCTTATCGTGAATTAGCATCCACATATCAGAGAACATTTGGCCTTTGGTTCTTTGGAATTGGCTTAGCATGGTATTTTCCAGTTCCATCCATTTATCAGCAAATTCCATAATTTCATTCTTTAAGTCTGAATAGTATTCCATTGTATATATATACCACAATTTCTTTATCCATTCATCTGTTGAAGGACACCTGATTTGGTTCCATAGTTTAGCTATGTGAATTGAGCTGCAGAACAAAACCTTCCAAGTTTTTTTCTCTTTCTTTCCTTTTTTTTTTTTTTTTTTAAATATAGTCTTTTTTGATGCTGTCCCTCAAAATTTTACCTCAAGCTCTAAGGATGCATGTGTGATTAATGATCATGGACATACATAGTTTTACTGTTTTCCTTCCTCTTATGTTGTTTTTAAAATGTCTTCCATAAGAGACTTATTGACATTTATTTCCTACTATTTCTGTTAGGAAACCTATATTAGGATACAAATCTTGTATTGATTTTGGTTCAGGTATTATTTTTCTTCCTCAAACAGTACTTTGTGATTTAAAATATTGTAATTAAGAGAGAGGGCCCCATAAAATGTGATTATTTAAGACTTGAACAGAAGATGAGTCCTTATTTATTTTTTTTTTAAGTTTTATTTTCTTGTGATGCTGAGGATCTAACCCAGGACCACATGTATGCTAGGCAAGTGCTTTACCACTGAACCATGTCCCCAGCTTTGATTCCTTAAGGGGAATAAAACAGCCAAATCAAACCAAACATTGCTTTATATTCATTCAGACATTTATAGCATTAATAGAGATCCAGGTTAAATAATGTGATGTTATTTACTCAAACAACTTCAGTCATTTATGCAGTTTGTGTTTTTTCTCTTTGTTTTGTTTTTTTTCTCTCTCTTAAAAAATGTGTTTGCTTTTAATTTTTCCGTAAGTACCATAAATTATCAATTGGATTCTCTCTTTCATAGGCTTTTACTTATTTATTTTTTAAATTGTTGAAATAATTTTTATATCTTTATTTTTATGTGGTGCTGAGAATTGAACTCAGTGCCTCACACGTGTCAGGTGGGCGCTCTACCACTGAGCTATAGCCCCAGACCATAGGCTTTTATTTTATATTGTTAGATGGCTACTACAAAAATCTCAACAGTAAATCATCAGATATCAGACTGTATCATTCACCAAGGTCCTATTTTGAGCTGAGTAAACCCTGAAAAAGGAAAGAGAAGACACTAAGCAATGCTTTATCAGTATGTAGGTTAAATTAAGGTGGATTTTTTTACTTGCAACACAGCAAAAACATTGTAGATGTACTTTATGATTCTAGATTTTTATAATAGTCATTTTTTTTAACTTATTCTCTGAACACATAGGGATGCATTGTGCGTATGTATGTGTGTATAACTGTTTGTAGGTCTTTCTCATTTTAGATATTCTGTAGTATCTTCAATTTAGCCAAGCTCTTTCTTTAAACAAATTTATGGTCCAGACCACAGGTTGTCAGGCTCTTCTTTACTGTAAAGGCCTGATAGTAAATATTTTGACCTTTATGGGCCATATAAGTCTCTGTCACAACTTAGCTTTGTCATTGTAGCACAGAAAGCAGCCATGAATAATACATAAATTAATGGGCATATAACAAATAAAACTTTATTTATAAACAGTGAAATTTAAGTTCATATATTTTTTCATGTCATATATGACTTTGACATATCACATTCTTAACTCATGGGATTCAAAAACAGGTGGTGGAGTGGATTTCCTACAGACTGTAATTTGCCAGCCTGCGGTCTAAACTACAGAATTATAGGCTTTTTCTGACATAGCCAAATGCTTTCTTTTCATAGAATATAACATTTTTGGTATGAAATAAAAAATTTATTCTCTAGGCTATTATATACTGATGCCCAGAAAATACCAGAATGAAACATATTTATGTTTTGAAGGATTTATTTATAAACAAAGTTTTTATGTTGCCCTTTTGTGAAAATTATCTCCTAGAGTTTCCTTTCTGTCTCTATTCCTTATAATGTGTGAATTCCACGTTTTAACACTGGGATGTTTGAGAGCATTAAGCTAAGTGGAGAAAAATGATATGCTTGTGACATCATAATGTGTTACATAATAGATGAGTTTCCATTTCACTTATAGTTAAATAATACTAGTTTAATTGTATCTAAATTCAGCTTTAATATTGTTGCTGTCCCACATATGTTTCTACTAAAATAAGAACTATAAGAAATAAAAGGATTTTCTTCTAAAATAAGATTTCAAGTGTAAAAGATAATGTTATCAACTTTCTTATTGGAAAAATCAATTTTATGTAGGTTGTATTTGTACTTACTGGTTTCTTCAGAGACATCTGTAGCAGAAAATGTTTCCCTGATGCTTTACCACATAAAATTTCAGTATGTTGACTTATTCATGGCCATTAAACTAAAATAATAGAATTCAAATGGGGAATCAATTTAGAAAATGATTTTCTAAATCATTTTAGAAAACCTCTAATATCTTTTATTTTTATTTAGAATATTTCCTTTTTTATTTTAAAATTTTCGTACTTCAGCAAGCATTTGTTGACCACCTTTTGTATGTTAGTCACATTCTGCATATAGTAATATTCACTGTGAATGTGAGAGTCAGAATATGGGGTAGTATAAAATAAGTGCTGAAAAAAATTAAGAATTTTATAAAAGTTAAATTTCATTTCAATACATATTAAAAGATGCATTTATATAAGAGCACTTGATTTGTCTTGGAAGATGACTGTCCCTTAATTTTATGGGTCTGATTAAAACAGTTTATAATGAAAACAAATGCCTTTTTACTTATGCAAACCTCATGTTTTTAGCATAGAATGTCATTGTGTGCTCTTTTACTATATACCAGAGAATATTCCCTGCTTAGTGATAGAACAGTTTTGTGAAGAGCCTCTTTATTTGCATTATATAGTAATCTTTTTATAACCTTCCTCACTACTGAAACTATTTTGATACTTCTAAACCATTCTGATCTCCTACTCTAACTTGCTCCTGTACATATTCTCAGATTAATTCATTGATATTTTAAAAATGGTTTATGGAAAGCGTTTGGGAGTGAATACCATCTCTGTTTTTCTAGTGAGTTTATAGGATTAATTTCAACTTATTAATTTGTTGAACCCAGGACTCCATGTTATTTCTTCTTTTGCTTTTAGATAATACAGTTTCTATAAATTAGTTTGTTTAAATAAATTCTGTTTTGATATAATAATTCATTTGTACTTTAGGGTTTTGTCATTGGATTTTACTTATATTCTAGCAATATGTGCAAAACTTAAATACATTGCTTCTGTTCCTTAGTTTGACTATAACAGTAATCTTTTATTTTCATAATATTTAAAGTTAGAAACACAAAAATAAGACAGACATAGACTAAAACAACAACATTTATGGCACATTTTTCCTGGAGACTTAGAAATCTCTTAGATATTGAAGACTTCCTATAAAATCTTCTAAACAGTTGTTGCTGAATTTTAGCATTAGTCATTTGTCTTTGTTAAATGCATTTTAATTTCTTTCTCTAGAAAGGGAGTTCTGGGAATTATGTAACAAGTGTAATTTGTTGAGACCAAAGCGTTCCCATCATTGCAGCCGCTGTGGCCACTGTGTGAGAAGAATGGATCATCACTGTCCATGGTAAGAAAAGAATAAGTCACTTTTAGCAAAAAAGAAAGAAAAGAAAAAAGAAAAGTAAAGAAAAATAAAAACAAAAAACAAGTTGGTGAAAACCTCAAACTTGCCAGGATTAAACAAAAATTTTATTAAGTTATTCAGTTAAAAAAAATTTCTAGTAAGGTCATATGTATATTTTATTCGGTCATATGGTTCTGTCAATTCCCAAAGGCATTTTTTTCCACAGAGATTCCCTTTACTAACAACAAGGAGATATTTGAGCAGAACAATAAAAATTAACATGCACCCAAATGTACAAAAAGACTGAGGTGCTTGTATTAAATGAGGCATTTGGTACAGTATCTGTCATGCAGGAAGTACTTAAATAGTAGTTGTTAGTTCTTCTTATAACAAACCATATACATCCCATCATTTTTATTTGCCTTTTCTTTTTCAACTAAAGATACCCTGATAACCTGCCTCTACTCCATACGCCTTTTTAAGTTCTATGTATTAGATGTAGGTATTAAGATTTCATGTTGTGCTATGGTTATGGCTCAGTGGTGTAGTGCTTGTCTTGCATGAGTCACTGGGTTTGAGTTTCAGCACTGCGTATAAATAAATGAATAAAATAAAGGTCCATCAACAACTAAAAAATTAAAAAAATAGATTTCATGCATGTTGTATGTGTGTAAGTAGTAATTAGCTGATTCTGTTGAACTGCCAACATTTTTGGTCAATAGGGGGCTCTCTTGTAAAACTTAAAATGTTCAGTTGAAAAGTAGAATTTTTGAAAACAAATGCTGTGAGAATTCTGTATTGTATCTCATTTCAAAGCTGTCACTGAAATCTGTGAACAAGATATTGTATTTAATTCTGTTTTCCTAGCATTGGATCTTGTATAAATATTTAAACTGGTATAGTGTAGCACTTTATAAATATATCTATATACATATATATTTATGTTTGTACACACATGCATGCATTTATACAAAGTTAACTACATTACAGTATTCTTTATAACTGCGTTTATCATTTTTCTCCACTTAGCTTAATGCTCTCAAACATCCCAGTGTTAAAACGTAGAATTCACACATTATAAGGAAGAGAGATAGGAAGAAAACTCTAGAATGGAGACAATTTTTACAAAAAGGCAACATAAAAACTTTGTATTTATGAATCAATCCTTCAAAACATAAATGTTTCATTCTGGTATTTTCTGAGCATCAGCATATAATATTCTAGAGAATAAATTTTTACTTTGTACCAAAAATATCAAATTTTTGATTATTTATTTTGATGGCACAGCTAATTAGCAAACTGTTAGTGGCAATTTGATTGATTATTTAAATAGAAGATAATTTCCCAAGATTAGGGAAAATTAAGATCACTTGAAATAAAAGCACTTTGTTACTATGTAAAAATTTTAAACATTGTCTAAAACTATCAACAGAATAATATAATGTGACATATAGATATTATTTTTAAAATATGCTTTAGATTTAAACAAATTAAGTCCCAAATAATTTTCTAAACCTCAATGGTGTTTGCAATCACAGTAATAGATTAAAAACAGGTATGTGAAACATGTATTCAGAAAAGTGGTAATTACTGAAGAACTCAGTTTTAAGCACTTTTTATAGTCATGTTTCTAATGAACTAAAAATATAATAATGTTCATGGTACATTATTATGCCAAGATATTGATGCTTCCTTGCAAAAGAATCCTGTAGTTTTAAAGATTTAAAAAGAAATCAGCTTGGAAATGTATTTTTAAAAGTTAGTGATATTTGTTTAAGAGATAAAGACTAGCTTGTTGGTGACCAAATGAAGTGCCTTTTAACCCAAATTCTATCATGGAAGTATTTTTCTCTGTTTCTAGGCTTATTGCTTCCCTAATTTTATTAAAGTTTTCACAGTAGTGGTAGGAGAGGAGAAGTAGAAAAGATTATATAAGATTGGAAAGGACGGGATCTAAATAGATTTAATGCTTATTAAAGTTCTCTGGTTAAGAGTGCAGTGATCATAGCAGCTATTTGCCAAACTTCTTGGGTATAGGAAACATGGGACAAGGATATCATCTTTTAAACCACAGCTATTAAAGAACATCTTTTGTGTGTGTGTGTGCTGGGGATCGAACCCAGGGCCTTGTGCATGTAAGGCAAGCACTCTACCAACTGAACTATATCCCCAACCCTTAAAGAACATCTTTGAGTGCATGCATAAGCTCACTTCTCTTACAACCCTGCTTATAAATAACAACAGTAAATCTTTTTGTTTACAAAATGTGTACTCTTAAATCTAATAAATGCCTCCACAAGGTTTCCCAGTTCTGTTTTACTTAAAAATAATTTAGTGATATACTTTAAAAATAACAGTTTAAACTAGGAGCACAACCTTTTATCTCTTTTTTCTTTTTTTCTGTGACAGTATAATACTGTTTTGAAATGAAAATATTTATACAAGTTAATTTTAAATTAGAGTTTTCTCCTGGAATTTTATAATAGTTTGAAAGTTTGGATATATTATGTAAGTTAAGAACAGTTTAATACTCAGTTTAAATTAGTGTTTGAAAAATTTTGAATTATAACATTAATAGTTTATCCTACTTAGACTTCTCTGTTACGTTGCTGGAAATGTAGCTTTTAGTATTTTTAAGTGATTTTTAATACATTTGTATTTTCAGCAACCAGGAATAGAATTTTAAAAAGAAAATTGTAAACACTTAGCATTTATGTCAGAGTAGCAAATTTAAGCTGTTTTACTTCACATTGCTCTCCACAGTTAGAACACTATGCTGGAAGAAGAATGTCAAAAGAGGGTTCTTTCTTCCTTCTCTATTGGCCCTTAGCTCTTCTAACTGTACATTCTCTGGCTAGTGGTTTAACTATTTTGTTTCTGTTTCCATCAATGACACAAGGAGACTACTTAATATCTGTTCTTCATGCCTCACTGGATTGTTGTGAGTTGAAGAATTATTGTATATATGTGGGTTTACCTTTGTTAAGTAAGAAATGTTTTACAAATGTAAGATGGTATATCTTTTTTTTAACATACAGCTTGTTTTTCTGTTTGAGTGGCTTTAGCACATCTCAATGAAATTAAGCATATATGAAGTAATGCAAGTTTAATTTTAGTCTTACTGATCCTGAAATGAACATCTTGTTAAAGTTTAAAATATTTTTTCTTTTTCATTTTTTTTCTTCAGGATTAACAATTGTGTTGGTGAAGATAATCATTGGCTTTTTCTACAGTTGTGTTTCTACACTGAACTTCTTACTTGCTACGCACTGATGTTTTCTTTCTGCCACTATTATTATTTTCTTCCAGTAAAAAAGCGTAATTTGGTAAGAAATGTTTATATACACTAATGTTGGAGTAGCTGTAGCATACAATTATTAGCATGATGGTTCCTTTAAGGGCAAAAGATTAAAAACAAAAACAAAAAACAATAAGCCCCAAACTGTTAGAATTTAAGAAGTAGACCTTAATCTGATCCCTTTATGATTATTTCTTAATGTTGAGTAGCTTTTTTTAGAAACCAACATATTAGATCTTTTAATACATGTATTTTGGTTTAAAATACCTACATGATGAAAAACAAAGAAAAAACTGTTAAATTCTTTTTTCAGGAATAAAGATCCAGGGGGAGTGTTATTGGCTAAATTTTCTTGTTATTTTGTGTGCACATATATACTAATATGTAACAACAGATCCCATCATTATGTACAGCTGTAGTGTACCTATTAAGAAATGTGTCAAGAAATTTAACAAAAAAACATAGAAACAGTTTAATTTTATAAAGGTTCTCAAACAAAAGTTCTTGAGAAAAAGGATTCCTTCTGCCCTTGACTTTTAACAATAATAATAAGGTGAGTTTGCAGGGTGTTTTTTAAAGAGTTATCCTTATGTTTATACCATTCAAGGCAGTGCTTTCCCTGTTGTAGAGGAGTGGAGTAGACATTGACTTCCCACAGTAGCAGTGGTGGAGATAGTGGTGATGGCAGTAACAAGAAATTTTGATTCCCTGTGTCCACACTGGGCTATGTACATCTTATTTTCACTCATCCTGTAATTTTCCAACACCACGTGAACACAGAGAGACTAATAGAGGTGTACCAAAAGACACAAAGCTAAGAAGTGACTATTCACCTGGTTTTAGTTATAGGGCTGAGGTTTGAACCTGATATTTGTATTTTTTGATTATTATGCTTTCCATTTTATTTGGTGTTGGATTGCATTTTAAAAAATACTGTGTGTGTGTGTGTGTGTGTGTTTGTGTGTGTGTGTGTGTGAGAGAGAGAGAGAGAGAGAGAGAGAGAGATAGACAGACAGACAAGAATGATCAGGCTTACAGGTGAGGATGCAAGGTAGGGATGGAAGGGAGAAAGAATAAAACCTCTGATGGAGAAGGAATTTTTCATTCCTTTTTATATCAGTTTATACTGTTTAAACCTTTATATAAAAAAAAGGTTCTGTGGTGATACAGAATTTGGGAATTGAATTTGAGAATAAGGGAAATTACGAGAGAAAGTCTTAAGTTCTGTGTGCTTGAATTGTTGTAGTATACATGATCATTTTGAAGAATTTTAAAAGTATTTTCTAGATATTTAGTGTTTCACTGTATATATCAGTGAGGGCTTATGATTATATTTATTGAGATATACTTGAGCAATTGAAATTACAATCTAATTACTGAAAAAAATTGAAAAGAGAATTTTAAATATGGGCTGTTCATTCTGGTTTTAGAAATATGTGTTCTTATTTATAGATTAATTTCTGGTATAATGAGTATTATAGTTAGAACTTGTCAGAATTCTCTTGAGTAAACTGTTTCATATAATTAAGCCTAATAAGAAAAGCATTAAAATAAAATGGCTCAGTAAAATTGAGATATTATTTTAAAAGTGAGAGAAAAGAAAATGTAGTGGTGTTAGTGATAAAGATCTCTAAAAGGGAATGCATTATAGTATAGAACACGGATTGACAAACTATGGGGCATTGGGTTAAATATATCTCTCTTCTTAAGTGTTTTTGACAGTTTGAAGTATTTTAAAGTTTTACTGGAAAACAACTGCTCTCATTTGTTTACATATTGTCTATGACTGCTTTTGTGCTACTACAGATTTGAGTAGTATTGTTAGAGACTATGGTCAGTAGAACCTAATGTGACCAGCAAAACTACAATATTAACTATCAGGTTCTTTACATTTGCCAGCTGTTAGTGGAAAGATATTGGTTTCATAAACAAGACATAACCTAGGATCAAAGCCTAGCTTTTCTCGTAACATGTATAACCTTTGATCGGTTCTTTTACCTCTTCAATTATATTTCTTCTAAAAAATGTGAATAATAGATTAAATAAGATAATTATGTAAAAATTTCTGGTATATACTAGATGTTCAGTTTATGTTACATTTCATTTTAATGAAAGCCCTTAGAAGGAGAGAACAGTTTTTCTTTGGTCTCTTAATTTTAATGAATATATTTTAGGCCATTTAGTAGGGTTACTGGGAAATTCGTGATATACTAATTCCAGTAATGAAATAAGAATGTCATGGTGGTAACTAACTGAAGGATTAAAACATTTGAAGTTATACACTGATTTCTTTCTTTAAGTGTAAGATAGAAAATCTGGAGGTATTAATGCCAATTAGAGGAAGAATTTGTTTCTTTTAAAGGAAGAAACTGAGTATAGATGATATTTGAATATATCTATGTACCTTTATATGTACACATATATAATTTTAATGTGCATACTGAATGTTGCAAAAAGATAGCAATATAATAGAAGTTCATTGAAAGATTAAAAATATTAGGGAAAAATATACAAAAAGTTAGTACAAACTGGGTTTTAGGAACTCAAACCAGATTTTTTCCTTAGAGCAATTTATTGTTGAATTTTTAATTTTAAACAGTCATAATATGTTAATCAATAGTATTACTAAATAAAAGTAAAAAACCTAGATGATATTACTTAAAATAAAAGTTACTTTCATAATCAGTAAATTATAGTCTAGATCCCCAGAATAACTTATAATTTATTTGTTATTTATATCTAATAGTGCTGAACAGATAGTCTTCTCTTAGCCTGACTTACATTATTCTTATTGCATTAAGTGGGATGTTTTTATAATTTACCATCATATTAGAGGTAATAAAATGGGAACTCGAAGAGTTTATATTATGACATTTCTAAGATCACTTTGCATCCTATTGAAAAATCCATATTTTAAAATCTTGTACATGATATATTCTCTGAATGAAGGATTTATATACATTATCAAGATAGGTTTATGGAGGGGGGAGCTTTAACACAATGTTACCCAATATAAGAAAAGATAATTTTACTAGACAAATTTAAATACATAAAATGCAATGTTTGCTATCAGTGTTTCTAACTAAATTTATTAGAGTAAAGCGAAATTCTAGGACCAAAATTATGACTAAAATTATAGAAAGTATTTTATAATTTATATATCTCAAAATATTCCTGGAACTGAAGCAAAATGAATGTTCAGTATACATTGAGATGAATCCTACTCATTTCATTGATTTAGGTGTTGAAAATGTAAAGCTATACAACTAGGCACACACAAATTTAGAATTGTTATATATTCTTGGTGAATTGACTCTTGTATCATTATAAAATACACTTCTTATCTATAGTAATGATTCTTGCCCATTATTTGATTAGTTGTATTAGCTTTCTTTTGGTGAGTGATTTCATGGTCGATAAAAACAATTTTTACTTTAAAATTTTATTTTTCTTATGTCTTTTCTGTTTCTTGTAGATGGCAGATATTTTAATTAAAAACAAACAAAAAACTAGTCTTGGTCATTATCCTTTTTTTTTTTGATACCAGGGATTGAACCCAGAGGCACATAACCATTGAACCACATCCCAAGCCCTTTTTATTTTGAGACAGGGCCTTACTAAGTTGTTAAGGCTGGCTTTGAACTTGTGATCCTCCTGCTTTACTCTCAGAGCCACAGGGATTATAGGCATGCACCACCATGCCCAATGGTCATTGTCTTTTAATTAAAATACTTAGTTCATTTTTATTAAGTTTAATTCTGTCATCTTTTTATTTATTTTCTATTTGAACCCATCTGTTCTTTGTTTTCAATTTTCTCCTTTTCCTGTCTATTTTGGAATTTTCCATTTAAATTGAAATTTTTCTGTTCTAATGGTTTTATTCTTTTACTCCTTTAAAAAAATAGTTTTCCTGATATTTTTGAGGACGTCTAATATAAGTTAGACTGTGAACATTGCCCACATAATGAATGCAGTGCCCTTAGAACATGCCCTACCATTATCATTTTTTGGTATGGTGTGGTATTCAGCAGATGTAGAACTAAAATCACATGGCAAGAAAACACTGTTGCTGTTACTTATGCATTCATTATATGTTGTGATGCATATATTATATATTGTGAATATTTATTTTGAATGATCCACATATTGGTGCTTTTCTTAGTCTTTGTGTCTTCATAAATTTCTAAGCCACTTCAGGGATTCTTTTCCTCCTGCCTTTTACTTCAAGTCTGCTGAAACAAATTCTCCCAATTTTCATACACCTGAAAATGTCTTTATTTCTTCTCCATTTTTGAAGCATTTATTGGCTGACAAAGAATTACAGATTGAAAATTGCTTTCAGGCTTTTTTTTAAGTTATTCCATTGTCTTGTGGTTTCTTATAATTTGTGTTATAAAGCCACGTGTTTGCTTATTTTTTCCTCCATAGAAATGATGTTTGTCTTTTCTGTAGCTATTTTTATGATTCTTTTTATTCTTTGTATTTTAGCAGTTATTCTGTAATTTTGTGATGTGCTTCAGTGTTACTTTTGATGCTTTTTTCCTTTTGGATACTTTTATGTAACTTTTTGAATCTGTGGACTGAATGAAAATTTTAAGTTATAGAAGTTTCTTGGCCTGCATCACTTTAAATATTACTTCTGCCCTACTTTTTCTCTTGCAGTTTTGGGATTCTAATTAAATATACACGAGGTCTCACTGTACTGCCTATCTTTCTGCATTTTCCTTTTTCCCTATGTAGTTTAGTCTAGATATTTTCTACTGATTTGTCTTTTGATTTACTAATCAGCTTTTCTGCTCTAATCTATTGAATTCTTAATTCAGTTATTTCATCTTTCAGTTTCATAATTTCTATTCGATCCCGTTTTTCATAGGTTACTTCTCTGATACAGTTTTTCATTTTGTCATCTATTTTTAAAATATTTTACTCAAAGTTATTTTAATGTCTGTGTCAGATAACTTCAATTTTGAGATTTCCTTGTCTGTTTTTATTGACTTTTTTCCTCTTCCTTTCCAGATATTTGGTCTAATATTCTGACATGCCTCATAAATTTTTATTGGATTTTGCTTGATAACTTATAAGAAGATCTGGTTGATGTGTTCTAACTCCAGATATGATTTACTCTGTGTTTGCTTTTTAAATATAGGATATAAAAGAAGGTTCATCTTGATTCATTCAGGAGTTTTATTACATGTTTTTCTAATGCTAAATAGCAGAACATTGGTTTAAGTACTTTAGTTTTTTGGAAGATGACATGTATTATATTTATTGTTATTTTATAAAGATATATAATTTCTAGCTTTGTTTTAGTGAAGGACAGTTTGCCTTTACTTCTATGGTGTATCCTTTTGGTGTCTCAGGAAAAATTGAGGTGTTTACTATGGATTGTGCCTTCCAGTTGTTTAACTTGTTCAAGGTAAAAGCAGTGCAGATGTAGGACTAATCTTAATGTATTTCTACTCTCTCTTTTAAATTCTGGCTAGTTTGACTACTTTCCAATAAATTCTAACAGCTGTTTATTAATTAATTGGGTTTTCTTTGGCTTTTTATAGGGTTCTTGGTAGGAGCATTGATGTCATCCAAACAATTCTCTATTAGACATTAGTGACAACAGGACTTTGTTTAAAAATTTCTCCTTTGGTGATTCTAATCACTTCTACCTAATCCACAATTTCAGGAAGCAGTACTCATGTTATAATCAGCATATGTGATGTCCTGCAGCATAGTATGAGGCAAAACTTCTGTGGCCCTAAGCTTTGGGAACTGTTATTCTTCAGGAAATTGAACTCAGAGAATTTATAAGTGAGGTGTAGAGTAAACAAATGAAAAGATGAGGGAAACCATTACTGGGCAAGATACCTTGAGGCATCAATTAGAACAGTCAGTTTTAGGGCTAAATGTGTTGTAAAATACTAACTGTATACCAAATATTTCTAAGGCTAAATAATAGAACATTGTTCTCTCTATAGCAATTCTTTTGAAGATGGCATTATGTTTTTTTTTAAAGCAAAGGTAGAAAAATTACTATTCCTGTACAAAAGTCACCATTATTACTATTGATATTTTAAATAGTGTTTTGTAGTGGAATATTCTTCAAATAATTCTTTGCCATCATTTTTTAGTGTCTTCTTTGTTTTCCCTTTATTTTTCCCAAAGACAAAAAAGTATATGCAGCTCTTGATTATGTGTGTAAAGTTGGCTAGATAGTGTCAGAAACCTCTTTAATTCATTCTCATTATTACTGTTTTTGTTTTTTGGAATATGGAATAAATATCACCAAAAGTCGCCAAGTATCTTTGGAAGTGGTACTAATGATTACTGTGCATCTTTCTTGTGGAAATAATGATGAAGTTAAAGTATGCCATGGGCTTTGATCCTATACTCTGTTATAGTCCATTAGCCAGACTGAAGTGAACACTCTTGTCTGCAATTTCTGTGTGCCTTTTCAGGTAGATAGATGGCAGCATAGTATCTTTTGTAGCCCATCTTTAAATGCCAAAGCTGAATCCTTGTCTTCTAGGTTGGAAAATGAAGTGTTAACCACTCTTATGAGTTTGTTTGTTTGTTTAAGGTGAAAGTGTTTATTCATTAAACAAAAGCAAAAAAAACTGAGTTGCCTTTTAACTGTTGTGATGGAACTTAACTTGTACTCAGAAGAAACTGGTACATTATAGTTATGCTCATGGGAAAGAATTGAAAGAAGGCAGACTGTTCTCAAATTCTGGGATATGAACAGTTTGGAAATCTGATTCTCCATTTCTCTTTTCTCACTTTCTGTTTTCAGGAAGGCTCTTTTTAACTGGATTACTGTAATTCCTTTGCAATTTCCACATATTTTTTTTTTTTTGTGTGTGTGTGTGTGTGTGTGTGTGTGTGTGTATGTATGTATGTATGTATTTGGTAACAGTAACTTAATCCTTTTTAGATTTCCCCTCTCCTCCCCAACCCTGTGGTGCTGGGATTGAACCCAGGTCCTTGTACATGTTAGGTAAGCACTCTACCACTGAGCTATTTCCCCAGCCCTTTACATTTTTAATCTCTTTACTTTTAAAGTATCTATCTGTCAGGGATGTTCAAAGATTTACCTGGTTTTACTTGGTGAAGTTTTGAGGAAATTCATAAATATATTCTTTGTTGAGGGAAAGAAGGATTAAGGAGTGTAGGAGGTAAGGATTTTATAGTTCATCATGAATCAATGCTCAAATTTTGGATTTATATTTTTAAGCTATAAATGTTGACTTGCATTCTAAGCGGTATGCTAAGGAAAGGCTGCAAACCTAAAATAATTAGTATATACTATCTTCTTTGAAAAAAGTAATCAAAAAATTCCAAAGTTCACAATTAGTGTAAGAAGCAAAAATAAATGAATATCTAGAAAAACTGCAGAAAATTGAATAGTTTTGGATAAATTGAATAGTATGGATAAAAATTGAATAGTATGGATAAATTAAACATTTTTGGGAGGAGCAGAAATCAGTAAAACTTATAAACTTTGAAAAGTCTGGAAAAGTTTTTAAAATGTTGGACATTAACCTCACTTGACCCTCATTTACATTTATAATGGGAAAAAGAGTTGAATCCAATACAGTATAATATTGGATTTACTTAAAAATCTTCTTGAAACTAATGTCTGTCTTTAAGTAGTTATTTGGATGAAAATTATTGTAAGGATCTAAAAACCTATGCATTAGGGAATGATTTGGCATTTTAATTTGGTAAAATGGATGGCTATTAAAGAAAATGAACTTTCATCTGATCAAGATCTGTTTTGTTGACTATTTTATATGGTTATTTAAATATTCATAAGGAAATTTTAGTTATTTGGTACATTATTGAATTTATTATAATAATCATATTGGTTTATCAAAAGCAATACAAGAAAATTACAGCTTTTTAATTAAATACGAAGGAAGGTATCATTTTATTTAAAGAGTATACTGTCTTAAGTTTATTATGTGTTGTCCTAGAATATTTTATTAGTCACATATTTCATAATTTTTACTTTTTATTATCTTATTCTGGGTTTTCATATTACTTGGATTATTAGAAAATATCTACTTTTTGAAGTATTAATGAGAGCATAAACAATATGGTTTCCATTTTACAAGTAAAATGACTGAGATTCAGAGAGATTCAATAACTTGTCTAGTCATAGAATAACCATTTGACAGAGATATGATTTGGGCTGATTTTTGTCTGTCCCTAAGTCATGCTTTGGTATAATACCAAGCTTGCAAATACTTTTTATGTTTTTGCTTGAAGAAAATTTTAAAGCAGTATTATTGTAGCATAGCTTTTCATTAAAAAAAACCAGATTGATAAATAATAAAGTATCACAAAATCTGCTCTTCAAAGAATGTTCAGTGTACTTTTTGATAGGTTGGTTGGTCTTTTCTTCCTTCTTTTGGATTGAATCAGGAAGTCTTTCCCATTCAGCTATATCCCCAGTCCTTTTTATTTTTCATTTTAAGACAGGGTCTCTCTAAGTTGCCAAGGGTCTCACTAAATTGCTGAGACTGCCCTTGAACTTGGAATCCTCTTGCTTCAACCTCCCAAGGTGGTGAGATTATGGGTATATGCCACTGTGCCTGGCTTGATGTTTTCTTTTTTTTAATGGAGGCAACCCTGCTTCAGTATTTTGTATAAAGATTGTTCAATATATCTTCTAAAGGCATTCTAGTAGGTTAAAACATACTCTAAAAAACACTTAAACCTGCTGGCAGTCAGGTATTGTAGACAATGATTATTATTTCTCCATATGAGGAAGCACAAACTCTTTTTTTAAAAAAATAATTTGTGGTTATTAGTATTAAGGTAGTTAGTCATTTGTGGCATATCACTTTACTTCTAAAGTTGTATTTTTAAAATTTTTTTTTATGAAATAGATTCAGATGATTTCAAATGGATTGTTTTGTATTTTTATGGCAAGGACAAAAACTAACATACTAACTGCATTCAAGGCTATGAGAGCATGGGGTGACAGAAGGAGAAGAGAGGAGAATTTCAATAAAGGACCTGCTGCCAAAATTCAGAAAAGGAAAATAAATAATGTTTAGTAGCCCAGCCAACTCTTCTGCTAGGAAGATACGTTATTATTATTCCAATTGGCTGATGTCTAATAGCGTTGCTAGGGATTTGATGTCAGAACTGTGCCACAAAATTATTCGCCTAGGCTTTTGGCTAACAAAGAATAGAAATAGCCAGAAGACTTGGTTGCAGGTAGCTTTTAATATTGGTAAATCTCTTCCTAATTCATTTTAATCTTTTTGTATAATCTTAAAGAATCCTGAGTATATTGCTATTTGTAAAAATATTTTATATTTTAAAAAATCTTGGTTTTCTTAATACATACAAGGTAATTTATTTATTATGGTCATGAATGAATGGATAAGATTGCTGAAATATAAGCTTTTTGAATTTTTGATAAGAGTAACAGAGAACACTATGGAATTAAAATCAATATGAGATGAAAATTATTTTTAATGGTAGTATGAAAATAATTTGGCTTTTTTGTTCATGTATTCTGAAATGCTAGTAGAGATATTGTCCCTTAGTAACATTTTTGGTCTTGTTTTTCTCTTGAAAGGCATGGTGTCAGGTATGTAGTTTGTAGACAGAACTAGTTTTAGACTATTCTATAATTCTAATAATAGTTATTCTAATAATAGTTACATTTGTCAGTATATCCCTGTGCTTTTACTGACAGATGGGATTCAGAAACCTTATAATAAATCTTGTCCTTGTACTGCAGTACCAAGTAACTAATATATTTTCTTATTAAATGTGTTTATATAGCATATTAATTACAAATGCAATAGCATTTAACATAGAAGATTTTGCAGTTTTTATTTCTCTGTGAGACTCTTTTTAATCTTTTTAAGATTAAATGGTTAAATTGTTAAAACTTGGCAGCAATTTTTTTGTCACTCTTTTACAAACACTGTAGCACTACATTAAGAGGTAAATTTAGCAAGAAAATATGTTACCGTATTTTCTTATTGAATTCCTCTAACTTTTCTAGAAAATTTACTGCCAGAATATGGCAAGGCAGGCAAAATAATTTTTATGAAATATTTACTTTCTGCCTGCAGTGAGGTGCCATTAAAATTTGCTCTATAAGATAGTTGCATCCATGTCTGCACCAAAATGTAATGTTTAATTCTGAACACTCAGTGAGAGTCACTAGAGAGGTAATAAATAATGATTCTTTTCCTCCTTAAATGTTAATTTACTTTAGAATGTAATAAGACTGAAAAATGTGTATTTTACCTCAGGACTAGAGGGATTCGTGTATGGAGAGGGTTGTACAGAATTCATCTGTAACTTCTTTACCTGTATTTTGGAATTATTAAACTTAAGTGCATTTATTCTAAAATGTGCAAAAAAGCATAAAGATGTAATAGAATTTTATTTTAGGATTAAATTAAAATTATTTTAATGTAAGTGTAATTATCATCTGAACTTACCCTCAGCAAGTTAAATTATTTAGTCATTTTGAATATTCAAATCTGTGAAAATTGCCATCTCAGATGTCTAAACTATTTCTCTTCTTGAAAAACAGGAAAAATAAAATCCTTACTAATAATGTGCTGATTCTCTGTAGGGATATGGGAGATATTGTTCCCTGGGGGATATTGGGAGATGTCTAGAGACATTCTTGATTTGACAGTTGGGGACTACTGGTATTTTGTGGGCATAGGCCAGGGATGCTATTAAGTATCCTACAATGCAGAGGGAAGTTCTTCACAACAGAATTATCCAGCTCCAGTTGTCAGTAGTGCTGAAGTTGATAAACCCTTCAGTAGATGGAAGATCATGAATTGTTACTTTCCTGGTTAGTCTCATTAAAACATATAAAATTACTTAGAGACAGTAGATTGTAATTGAAAATTGTTTCATAGTGAATTGATAGAAAACCATTATTTTATGTGTAAAATTTTATTTGTAAAACAAATTGAGAAACACATTCATTTGGTTATTCAACAAATATTTGTTGCATGCTTAATGTGTGTACTGGTCTCTGTTCCAAGTTTGCATTTAAGGAGCTTACGTTCTAATTGTAGGAAACAGGCAGTAAGCAAAAGTATGGCAAACAAAGTAAGTATTTTAAAGCATAATAAAGGATACAGGGATGGAGAGTGGTAATTGATGATGTAGTCAGGGAAGGCCTTTCTTATATGACTCTTGAGAACTCAAGCAAGCCACCGTTATCAGGAACAAGAACATTTTAGGCAGAGGAAAGAACCAGTGACAATACCCCAAAGTAGAGCCTACCTGAGTTTTTTGAGGATCAGCCAGGAGATCAGTATGTCTGAAGCAGAGTGAGTTAGGGAGAGTAATAGGCATTGATTGGATTGAGTGCACCAAGCTCTACATGGCAGGTGGACCCTTGTTTGTTAAGATGTTTAATGGTTGTGCTTTGGGAGCTATTGAAGGCTTTGTGTAGATTTACACAATCTCATTTAGATTTTAGAAAGAAAATTCCAACTATTGAGAAGAATAAATTTAGGGACTAGAATGACAGCAGGAAGACTGCTAAAAATTAGGCCATTAAAATATAGTCCAATAAATTTTAAAAAATTAAAAAAGAAATAGAAAAGCAAAGAAGCAAAAAGAAAAAAAATATAGTCCAAGCATGAGATGATTACAGTGGGGGTAAAAGTGTTAAGAAGTGGCCTGTTAAGAGTTTGAAGAGTTAACAGGGTTTGTTGATGATTTGGTTGTGGAGATAAAAGGTGAAGAGTTGCAGGTGATTTCAAGGTTTCAGGGCTTAGACAACTGGAAGTGTGCAGATACCATATACTAAGATGAGGAAAGAGTAGGTTTTAGTAAAAAATTAAAAGATTTGGTTTATGCTTGTCTACTTTGAGTATCTATTTGACATCCAAGAAGGGATTCTAGGCTGTTAGATAGGGAATCGAATTTCAGCCGAGTTGTATGAGTTAGTAGCTTTCAGTTTAAAGATGAGGTTTAAAGCCATGAACTTTATTAGAGATATCTTTGAGTGTACGTATAGATAGAGAAGAATAGTGATCTAGAGGGCAAGCCCTCTTTACTCATAAATTTTGAGTCATAAAGGTAAGGAGGAAAAAGAAAGGTAACTAAGAATGAACAGTCAATGAAACAGGAGAAGAATGGCAAGAAAGAGTCAAGAATGTTGATTGCATATTGAAAGAGGAATTTTAACAGTGGTCCATAGAATGGGAACAAGTAGAAGGTGAATGAATGTTCTAGGGGAAGCCAACAATAGAAAATGAAGTGATGGTTGGATCAACAAATTGGAGGTCCCACTGAGGTTGAGAATTTGTTAGCATTAATGGCCTACAGGGAGTTAACTTGAAAGATAGAAGGAGGTACAAGTGTCAAGAGTGGTACACTTGACACTGCAGTTATGTTATGGAAAGAATTATTGGGAATGATATAGGATATAGTCTTAGAATGGATTAAAACTTATACAAGACAAGATAGTAAGAAGAAATAAGTTCAAGGAATTCATAGACCAGGTATTGGAAGAATTATTTGCTAGATCCAAAGTAGCCAAATCTAACTCTGAATTATTTCGTTTCACTTTCATCAAGCAGTGATGCCCTCACTACTGTCTAGTTCTACACCACCTTTGGAATTTTATATATCATTCCAAAAGATTATAGCAGGATAGGGATACTATTTCATGGAACTGCCCCTCTTCTCTCTTGGTTTGTGCGTGAGGACATGTATGTCTGTGTATGTGTTGCCTACAGTTACTTTTTCTGTGTTTATCCCTGCCACTACATGTGTGGAAAAATCTTGTCAGTAATCCCTGTCTCCTCAGGGGGAGGAGACTTGCTTTTTGTGTCCAGCATTGTTCTTCATTTTTATTCATTTGTTCAATATTTTAAGTACCTGCTATGAGATAGAGCCCATTCTTGGCTCCAGGGACTCATCACTGAACAAGACATGCCCAAATCCCCATCTTCAAGACATATATTTACTGCTAAGAGAGACAAACCACAAATAAATAAATAATCTTGTATCAGATTGAAATAATTCCTTTGGAAAAAGTGAAAAAGGGCGAGGAGATAGGGAATGTTGGGATAATCTGTACTCTGTATTTTCTATAGTGATATTTAAGCAAAGACGTGAAGAAAATGAGGGGATAAGTATGTGGATATCTGGAGAGTTTTCTGGGAAGAACAAATATAATGGCCCTAATATGAGAATTGGCCAGATATATTTGAGAAAGAGCAAGGTCAGTGAGAATGGATCAGCATGAGCCAAGACAGTGGCAGATGAGATCAGAGTCCCTCTGACTCTTCTATTTTTCCTTTGTCTCTGTGTCCTTTTCTGTATCTTATATGGTATATTTTTTCTCTCCTTTCACAAGTCATTTGCAACTAAATATTTTACTTTTATTATTTTTTTAAAGATTTCTGTTTTTTCTAAAACCAATAAAATGTTTTATATTCTTTATTTTATTACTATAACTGTCTTTTCTACTATAATTTCATTTTGAATTCTTTATATTATAAAATACAATATATCAGGGGGGCACAGTGGCACATACCTGTAATCCCAGCAGCTTGGGAGGCTGAGACAGGAGGATAGCAAGTTCAAAGCCAGCCTCAGCAACTTAGCAATGTCCTATTCGGTGAGACCCTGTCTCTAAATAAAATATAAGTAAGGGCTGGGGATCTGGCTCATTGGTTTAGCACTCTGGGTTCAGTCTCTAGTACAAAAATAAAATAAGATATACCTATGGCAGAGTACCCCAAAATTAAAATACATAAATCAGTGGATTCTTCCAGGGCTTCTTTGGACAACATTTGTAAGTTGTTGAGCTAGGTATAGTTAATATTCATTACTCTAAACATTGCCATAAATATTCAGAGTATTTCATGTCAAATAAAATAATTTACTCAATCTGTTGATGAACATTTACATTGTTTCCAGTTTGGGATTATTACATACAATGCTAGCATTAAGCATCCTTGTTCATATCTCTTGCTCTCTGTGTGCACATGTTTCACTTGGATGTACAGCTAAAAGTGCTAGTGGTCAGAAGTTATGTGTGTGTCCTTTAAATATTGTTAAAACAGTTTTCCAAAGTAGTTGTAAGACTTTAACTTCGACTAGTAGACTGTGTAAGTTGAAGTTGCTAACAACCTCACTAATACCTGTTTAAATTCTTCTGACATTGGCAGTTAGGTGCATGTGAACTATACTTCATTGTGTTTTAATTTGCATTTCTCTGATGACTACTGGGATTGAGCCCCTTTTCATGTATTTAGTGAGCCTATGAATAACTTTTTGGTGAGATATACCTGTTTTAAGTATTTTGTCCATTTAACTTTTTTTCTTGTAATTGTAGGAAGTTTTAGATTAGCACTTTTTTAAAAATTGTATATATTATAAATATTCCACTCTGTGGTTTACCTTTCCAATCTGTTAATGGTAGTTTTTGATAGAAGTTTTTAATTTAAATGTATTCTAAATCACCAGTCTTTTTCTTTTTGGGTAGCACTTTTTTGAGTTCAATTTAAGAAGTCTTACTCTAGCCTAAAATCACTGATATAATTCTCCCATATTGTCATCTAGATACTATATTTTTCTGTCTTTCCCATTTGTAGTTAGAATTGTTTTTTTAAATTCTAACTAGAGATAGGATTAAGGATTTCATTGTTTCACAGATGAATAGTCAGTTGATTTTGTCAGCATTTATTGAAGTGATAATTCTTTCTCCTCTATGTACAGTGTCCACTTTGTCATGAATCAAGATCCATATGTGTGTATATATGTTTCTATCTCTTCTCTAGTCTATTGGTCTGTTTACTTCTTCTTGTAATTATACCATATTATCATAATTATAGCTTTATTACTCTTTTATAATAAATCATATTAGACAGTAAAGCAATATTTTTCAGTGTTTGGGGTTTTATGGACATTTTTTCTCCAACCCTCCAATGAAGTTTAATACTAAGGAATAAGATTGTGTTTATAGGATTTGAGTAGGGCCCCAAATTATTGAAATAGCTAAGATCTTTCCTCTTGGGGATGGTACTGGCCCTGTTGAAAATATACGCAGTGGAACAGACCCTCCTACTTGTTCTCCTTTGTGTTTGCTCAACCTCCCCATAAAATTTAGAAACAGCATATCAGTTCGTACAAACCAAAACAGAAAACTCCTACTAGTAGAGTATGTTCTCTACTGTAGTGGGGATCTTTTCTTAGGATTATATTAATTCTCTTGATCAGTTCAGATAGTTGTCATTTTTTATGTGATCTAATTTCCTGATCTACAGACATAATATAGCTTCAAGAAGAAATTGGAAACAGGTAGTCCTATAGTCATAAGGAGTAGCTACAATTTTTCCTGCAGTAAATACTTATAGGTTGATCAGTAAGTTCTAGCTCTGTCAAATATGAAAGAAAATGATAATTTCAGTCACAAATTCTTTCAGAGGATAACAAAAGAGTAAAATCTTCCCAACTTATTTTATGTAGATAGCTTCTCATGGGTATATAACCAATCAAGGAAAATGTGAGAAAGAAAATTATAGACTAGTCTGATTGTGAACATAGATTAACAACTCCTAAACAAAATACTAGTAGACTGAATAGAATTATATAATAACCAGCCTAACCAAGTTGAGTTTATCCTAGGAATGAAAGGTGTTTTTTTTTTTTACATTTGAATACCAGTCAGTATATTTTATTACATTAACAAATTAGATTTTAAAAATGCTGATCTCTCAATTTATGAAGATACAATTCAGCATTTGTTCATGTATAAATCTTTCCAAAGTAGAATTAGATGAGAACTTCCTTAAGCAAATGAAAGATAAAATGTTTCTGAAAATATGTGAACAAAAATACTCCTCTGCCAACTACAGCATGCCAAAATGAATTATTGACTTCTTTTCCTCTGAATTGGGAGACAAGACATTGAGACCCACTGCCACTGTATTTGTTGAATATAGTTCTAAAAGTTGTAGCTAGTGCCATAGGGCAAGAGAAAGAAAGAGACGGTATAACTGCTGAAAGAAATAAACTGAAATAAATAAATAAAATTACTTGCAGATGATATATTGTGGAAACAATTTGGGTTTTAAAGAAAGTTTACCTAGTGATTTCAAAACAGTATTTTTAAAAACTAATTCTATTTTTATTCAGAAAAAAATTTTTGCTCACAAACCTTTAGTTAATGAAATCAATAGCAGATGTCTGAATTGAATAAGAAAAAAAAGTTCTTGAATTAAATCTGACAAATAGAATAAAAAACCAACAAAGTTCTTGAATTAAATCCGACAAAAAAAAGTACAAAATATCCAGGGGGAAACTTGGGGAACTTAAGGAAAAGAAAATGTTATTTGTGAATATACGTTTGTGTGTTGTAACTTGAAAATCCAACTTTAAGATTTTAATATAAATTTTTATAGAAATCCATATTATCTAGAATAAGCAATTACAGAAAATCAAGATGGTGTCACTTAGCCTACCAGGTGTCAAGATGTATTACGAAGTCATAGTAACTAAGATACTTGTCACTGGCACAGGGATAAACAAATAAACCAACTGAAGGAACTAAATAGGCCAAATCAGATCCCATATATGTATGGATACTTGATCTCTAATTATTGAGGAAAAGACAGCTTTTCAAATAAATTATTCTGGAATAATTGAATATCCATACAGTAAAAGTAAATTCAGATCCCTGTCTTTCATGGTGTACCAACAGCTAAGTGGATTAGTAACCTCAATGTGAAAGGTAAAACTTATAAAACTTTTAAAAAGACTTTTGAGAAGATAATAGAGGAGAATATTATTATTAGTTCAGGGTCAATAAAAACTTCTTAAACAGGATATAAAAATAGATACAGGGGCAAGGCACACCTATAATCCCAGAGGCTTGGGAGGCTGAGGCAGGAGGTTTGTGAGTTCAAAGCCAGCCTCAGCAAAAGCGAGGTGCTAAGCAACTCTAAATAAAATACAAAAATAGGACTGGGGTTGTGGTTCAGTGGTCAAGTGCCTCTGATTTCAACCCTGATTCACCCTCTCCCCAAAAATTGATACAAGAAAAGATAAATTGGACTACATTAAACTTAAGCATTTGGAGTTGTCAAAAAATACCATAAAGAAAAGTTTCTTAATGAGAGAAGGCATTTGCAGTGTGCAAACATAGTATCAAAAATGCATGAAGAGGGCTGGGAGTATAGCTCAGTTGTTAGAGTGCTTCCCTTGCAAGTACAAGACCATGGGTTCAATCCCCAGCACCACTAAATAAAAAATAAATAAATAAATAAATAAATATTTTTAAGTATATAGGTCATTTTAATATTTATGACTTCACTTGATTGTTAGGAAAACTTGGAAAGACTTACTTGGCCGATACCTTTTTTTCCTAACATTTCTTTCTTTTTTATTTATATGTAACAACTCTAATTACAACTCTAATTACATATATAGAGTTCAATTTTTTATATCTCTGGTTGTATATATAGTATACTCACACCAATTTGTGTCCTCATACATGTACTTTGGATAATAATGATCATCACATTCAACCATCATTAATTACCCCATGCCCCCTCCTTCCCCCTCCCACCCCTCTGCCCTATCTAGAGTTCGTCTATTCCTCCCATGCTCCCCCTCTCTGTCCCACTATGAATCAGCTTCCTTTATCAAAGAAAACATTCGATATTTGTTTTTGGGGGATTAGCTAACTTCACTTAGCATTATCTTCTCTAACTCTATCCATTTACCTGCAAATGCCATGATTTTATTTTTTTTATTGCTGAGTAATATTCCACTGGATATATATGCAACATTTTTTTTCCATTCATCTATTGAAGGGCATCTAGGTTGGTTCCACAATTTAGCTATTGTGAGTTGTGCTGCTGTGAACATTGATGTGGCTGTGTCCCTGTATTATGCTGTTTTTAAGTCCTTTGGGTATAGACCGAGGAGAGGGATAGCTGGGTCAAACGGTGGTTCCATTCCCAGTTCTCTAAGAAATCTCCATACTGCTTTCCATATTGGCTACACCAGTTTGCAGTCCCACCAGCAGTGTATGTGTGTACCTTTTTCCCCACATCCTCGCCAACACTTATTGTTGATGGTATGCATAATAGCTGCCATTCTGACTGGAGTGAGATGAAATCTTAGAGTGGTTTTGATTTGCATTTCTCTATTTGCTAGTGATGATGAACATTTTTTCATGTGTTTGTTGATTGATTGTACATCATCTCCTGAGAAGTGTCTCTTCAGGTCCTTGGCCCATTTATTGATTGGGTTATTTGTTTTTTTGGTGTCTAGTTTTTTTGAGTTCTTCATATATCCTAGTGATTAGTGCTCTATTTGATGTGTGAGGGGTAAAGATTTGTTCCCCAGATGTAGGGCTCTCTGTTCACCTCACAGATTGTTTCTTTTGCTGAGAAGAAACTTTTTAGTTTGGGTCCATCCCATTTATTGATTCTTGGTTTTAATTCTTATGCCACAGGAGTCTTATTAAGGAAGTTAGGGCCTAATCCCACATGATGGAGATTAGGGCCTACTTTTTCTTCTATAAATAAATAAATAAGATTTTTTTTTTTTTGATGCAGAAGAATGAATCAGTATCCTTTACCTTTTGGTAGGGGTAAGAGGAAGATTGTGATGAGAAGAAATGTGCTGGAGGCTATGTGTGGTTTCAGGTATCCTCATTCTTAAGAGGATAGTGTGTCAGCATGTCTTAATGAAAAATAGGAAGAAATCAAAACAATAAGGGATAGTTACTGATTATATTATTTTGCTAGGGCTACCATAACAAAATACCATAGACTCGATAGTTTAAACAGAAATTTATATTCTTTAAGCTCTGAAGGCTGAAAGTCGATAAGAATATGGTGTCACCAGTTTGGGCCTTTCTTTTTGGCTTGCACATGGCCACCTTCTCGCTGTGTTCTTACATGGTCTTTCTTCTATGTGGGAGTGTCCCTAGTGTCTCTTTGTGTGACCAGATTTCTCCTTCTTATAAGAACAGCAGTTGAGTTGGTTTAGCGTCTGCCCTGAAAGTCTCAGTTTGATTTAGTTACTGCTTTAAAGGCTTATCTTCAAATGTAGTCACATTCTGAGGCACTGGAGTTTAGGACTTAAACACATGAGTTTTGGGTGGGTACAGTACAGCCCATTTTGTAAAGATCTTGAATAGTGAATAAGTTTTTGGGATTTTGATAAAGTTTCTTAAGCCAATGTTTTAGATTCAGAGAGTGCTATATCTAAAAAAATCTAAGATAGAACTAAAGATATACTCAGGAGAACAGTGTTAAATGACTTAAAATATGGATTTAGTGTTGGTGTTAGTTATGCATGTGTGTACTTGGAATATAATTGGTTTTTGAAAGTGTAAAGGTAATAAACAGTAATTTCTAGATCAAAACATTTTCCTGTTTTATATAAATACTGTAAATGTTTAGTCAAATGAATAAATCTAATATTATGACTAGATCTTTTAGTCTTATCACCATCTCTGGCATTTATAAATTGTACTTGGCAAAAATTTTTTTAAAAATCTTTTCACTGGGAAAAGAGAGGATGGATTTTATTTGTATATTATTATATTATATTACCCAAAATGGTAATTTTAGTACAGTAAACTCTACTATAATGCAGTATATATATTTTTAAAAATTACTATACTATGTAAACCCATGCAGCAAGACCACAAAGCTAAGAGAAAATGGAGGCACAATACTCAAAAACTTCTTCAGTGATACAAGGATAAGAACCTTGTAGATCAAAACATTTTCCTGTTTTATATAAATACTGTAAAAATATCCCCGTGGCTTGGGAGGCTGAAACAGGAGGATTGTGAGTTCAAAACCAGCCTCAGCAACTTAGCAAGGCACTTAGAAACTCAATGACACCCTGTCTCTAAATAAAATACAAAATAGGGCTGTGCCTGGGGCTCAGTGGTTGAGTGCCCTGAGTTCAATCCCTAGTACCAAAAAAAAAAAAAAAAAAAAGAATCTAGTAAAAATAGCAGTACAATTTTATTCATATTAAATGGTTAAGAAATACATAGACACTACAATAAGCATGGTACCAGATTTTTACCTGAGTGTAGTGGTTTATTGATGTGATACACAGAGAAGTATCACTTCTTCGTCTTAAGCATTATTTTCAGTGGCCTCCCTACTTTTGGTATTGCTTCCAGAATACCTTTACTTAGTAACCATGATCAGTATAAGAGAAAGCATGTGGGTGCTTGTGGGGTTTTTTGGCTGGGGGTAGAGGGGTAGTTTTTCTAGTCTACTTGTTGCTTTTATTCACTGTGGCTTTGTTACTCCAAAGCTTAGCAACAACTGGTTTCCTGAAGAAATCTGAATTCTTTGATTCCCTCCTGTGGTATATTTGGTTGGTAGGAGTGATGGTGAATGAAATATTTTTTGTTTTCGTGTCGTGTACCTGCCTCACTTTCAGGATCTTCACCTTGAGCCAGAAAAATTAGTTTTCCCTTGCAGCATATCCAGCTGTCCCTACTAGACACTGCTTTTCATTTCTACAGTACTTTCTGCACACATCCCTGTTATAGCATTTGGAGTTCTGAAATGTTGAGTTTTCTCTCTAAATAAACTGTACTTGTTGAGGGCATGGAGAACTATGTATCATTTTTACATTTCTTCTACATATCCCAGAGCATGACGGTGGTAGTTGGGTAGTGGGATAGAAAAAATGAATGAAGCAGGCTTGAATTAGGATCCTTGTGATTCTATTACACATGTTCTCCCCTTATTTTGACAAAGTTAGATAATTTATAGGTATTTTGGTTACTTGAACTTTAATAATGTGCTAATATATTTAATAACATGCTAATATGCATATTTAATAATATGCTAATAATAATGTGCACCCAAATCACTTATTCATTAGCCTGAAAAAACTTAAAATTCACCAAGACACTTAAAGTGTTATATAGCCGTCGAATATTAAGACAGTCATTTCAAAAACTTTTTGACTTAAAAAAAACTAATTCAGAATCCTTATTAAACATATAAAAATGAAAAGATGGGACTCCTAAATACAGAAAGTTCTGCTATAATTCTATTTAAAAATACAAATTTATTCCAACATGATTGCTTCATTAAGCAAAAACTTGAGCATTACAAGAATTTTGTTTCTTATGCATTATTTTATCTACATGCTTTTCATTCAACATTTTTAGCAGTGAAATAAAATTTTCTTTGTAGACCGAAATTGTGTATCATCTGGGATTCATTTGTGTTTTTCCTACAAATAGATTAAAAAACAAATAGGGTAACTTGCAGCCCTGGGATCGAAGGGTTTTTGACATAATAGAGTAATGAAATCTTTTGTTTTTCAGCTTACTATTGTAAATTGAAATTTTTATTTATTTATTTATTGGTTGTTCACAACATTACAAAGCTCTTGACATATCATATTTCATACATTAGAATCAAGTGGGTTATGAACTCCCATTTTTACCCCAAATACAGATTGCAGAATCACATCGGTTACACATCCACATTTTTACATACTGCCATATTAGTGACTGTTGTATTCTGCTACCTTTCCTATCCTCTACTATCCCCCCTCCCCTCCTCTCCCATCTTCTCTCTCTACCCCATCTACTGTAATTCATTTCCCTCCTTGTTTATTATCCCATTCCCCTCACAACCTCTTATATATAATTTTGTATAACAATGAGGGTCTCCCTCCATTTCCATGCAATTTCCCTTTTTTCTCCCTTTCCCTCCCACCTCATGTCTCTGTTTAATGTTAATCTTTTATTCCTGCTCTTCCTCCCTGCTCTGTTCTTAGTTGCTCTCATTATATCAAAGAAGACATTTGGTATTTGTTTTTTAGGGATTGGGTAGCTTCACTAAGCATAATCTGCTCTAGTGCCATCCATTTCCCTGCAGATTCCATGATTTTGTCATTTTTTAGTGCTGCGTAATACTCCATGGTGTATAAATGCCACTTTTTTTTTATCCATTCATCTATTGAAAAAAATTTTCAAATATTGATATATTGATTAAGGGGCACAAGCTCAAGAGTGGGGGAGGTAGTTCTTTTAAAATAATAATGGGGCCATGTATTAAGGCTCAAATCTGGATTTTTATTGCAATAACAGTCAACTCTTCAAATTGTTTTTGAGACTTTCTTTTCTTTTTTCTTTATAGGACCTCTTTGTTGTTAGACATGAATTGGCCATAATGAGACTAGCTGCCTTTATGGGTATTACTATGTTAGTTGGAATAACTGGACTCTTTTATACACAACTAATTGGTATTATCACAGTAAGTATATTTTTAATGTGAAGTGACATTGTATGAACATATTACCTAATTATGAGCTTAATTCTAAAGTTACAAAAAATTTAGACATCAAAGGAGGAATCACCTATAATCTTTAATATATTTCCTTCATATGCTTGTATATAATTTTAAGAAAGTTATAATGAGGTTCAGGAGAGTGTATATAAGATTTTGTATCCTGTTTTTGAAGATTAACAGTATTTTTGCATGACTACATACTTTGTGTTTACAGCTTTTTAAAATAGTTATATATTCTCTGTTTAATGAATATACTATATTTTAATTAACTATTTTATTGTTGATTGGCATCTAACATGCAGTCACTTTTTCTATATTAAAGATAGCACTGTTTTCATCTCTTTTTTTTTTTTTAAAGAGAGAGAGAGAATATTTTTACTATTTATTTTTTAGTTTTTTGGCGGACACAACATCTTTGTTTGTATGTGGTGCTGAGGATCAAACCCGGGCCGCAGGCATGCCAGGCGAGCGTGCTACCGCTTGAGCCACATCCCCAGCCCTCTTTTTTTTCTCTTTAAACTATTTAGACTAAATTCTCAAAAATTGAGTTGCTAGTACACTTCATTAGTAATTTTTTTTATTTTTGCATGTATTTTTAGTTTGATATACAAACTAGCAATAAGTGATTGTCATTGCTTATCTAGGATGTCTGAAAGGCTGATTGACATCATCTCATTTTATGTTTGGTACAGAAAAATCTTGAAATAGTGTCATCTATTTTTATATGAACTTAAAAACTATTTACTTGTTTATTTGCCTTTTCATTTTTTTTTCACACTGCCTAACTGGAACAATTGTATTGAACACAAGAAGTATTATATTAGGTACTAGTTCCCTCAGGGGTGCACTTATTTTTATGTTTCATAGGTCAATTTGAGACTATAGGCATGTAAGCCATGAAAGAGTAAGATAGAAATATACATTATAGTACCATGCTTTTTCTTCATGCAGAGATGATCCCTTTACCATAGCAGAAAAGATTTTTTAAAAATGAGAAAAATCCTATTAAGAATTTAAAAGATAATATACTATATTATACAAAATATAGAGCATATAAATTTTCTTGTACATTATTGATGGGAGAATAAATTGGCTTAACCTCGTTGAGCAAATTGTCAACGTCTTTCAAAATTTGAAATACACAGCCTTTTTGACTGTCCCACAAAGTTGTTTCTTATAAGCTATTTATTTGTGTGTAAACAGGTAGCTAAAGGTCTCCAGCATTATACATAACATATATGTATATATATTATGTATAAAAATTGTTGTTACCAAAATACATAATATACAGTGAAAAAAATATAGTAAGAAAAATGTATCAACACTATCATAAATCAACAAGAAAAATGTGGTATTGGCATAAGGATAGACATAGATAAATAGAATTGAGAGTCCAAAAATATAGTTGTCCCTTGCTATCTAGAGGGGATTGGTTCCAGAATACCCTGTGGATACTGAAATTTGTGGTGAGTGCTCATTTCCCTTATATGAATTGGCATTAATATTTGCATACACATCCCACTGTATACTTTAAATTATCTCTAGATTACTTATAATACCTAATATAACAGAAATGCTGTGTAGATGGTTGCTATACTGTATTGTTTAGGGAATCGTGACCAAAAAGAAAAATCTGTGCATATTCATTAGAGACACAGTTTTTTTTTCCCCAAAATATTTTCAATCAATGGTTGTTTAATTAAATCTATGGGTGTGGAACCCACAGATATGGAAGGCCAACTATGCAAGTACTGTTGTTATATGAATAGTGAGTTGATATTCAGCAAAGGTGCCAAGACAATTCAGTGGAGAAAAAAGTCTTTTCAATAAATGATACTATTTTCTCATTCTGTAAGCTGTCTTTTCACTTTCTTGTGTCCTTTGAAACACAAAAGTTTTTTTAAAATTTTTATTAAGTCCAATTTATTTATTTTTTTTTACTATTTATATTCTGGTAAACAATTTTTCATGCATGACATGTAGGTTATGTAATTCTGGAGACCTTTTTAGAATACATGATTACACATGTTCAAATAGGTAGCCACTCCAAAGGCTGTTGCATTAAACAGGTTGGTCAGAAGGGCTATGCATTTTATATATCCATAAGCAGAAGAATGAATAGACCTCTTCTTCACAGAATAAACAATAAATTAATTAAAAATGGATCATAGTCTCGGATGATTGAACAATAACTCTTAGAAGAAAACACAGGAGTAAACTTTGGTGGCCTTGGACTAAGCAATGGTAGTATCTTAAATATATCATAAACTACCAAAGAAAAAAATATCATATAAGTTGGACTTAATCAAATTTATAAATTTTTGTACTTCGAAGGACACTTATCAAGAAATTCAAAGACAGTTCAGAGAATGATAGAAAATATTTGCAAATCATATATCTGACCAGGAACTTGTGTTTGGAGTATATAAAGAACTTTTATAATATAATAATAAAAAGGCAACTCAACTAAAATATGGCGAGAGGATTTATCCAAAGAAAATATGCAGATGGACAGTAAGCACATGAACAGATACTCAACCTCATTAGTTGTCAGGGAAATGCAAATCAAAACTGTGATGATATACTACTCCAAAACTACTAGAGTGGCTAAAGGCTGATAATAAGAATTGTTGGTAAGGATATGGAGTAATCAGAACTCTCATACGCTGGTAATGGTGATGTAAAAGGGTGCAGCCACTTTAAAAAATAGTCTGGCAGTTCTTTGAAAGTTAAACGTAGAATTACCATTAGACTCAGCAGTTCTATATGCCTGTATCCACACAAAAACTTGCAGATTTATGGCAGCATTATTCATAATAACCTAAACTGAAAATAATCTAAATGTCCATCATTTGATAATGAATACACAAAATGTGATGTATCCATCTAATAGAATATTATTTGTCCATGAAAATATGGAAGAAACGAAGTACTGATACATGCTACAACATGGGTGAACCTTGAAAATATTATGCTAACTGAAAGAAGATCCCATCTTTATGATTCCATTTATACAAAATATACAGAATAGGAAAATTTATATAGACAGAAAATAGATTAATGTTTGACTAGGGCTGGTGGACAGAGGATGATAGCTATGGGGTACATGGATTTTTTTATGGGGTGATGAACATATTCTAGAGCTGAAATTACTAGGTCACATAAGATTGGTTCATCTTATAAGAAACTATCAGACCTTGTACCCAAATGGTTCTGCCATCTTTCATTACTACCAATAATATATGAGAATTCTGGTTGTTTCATATCTTCCTTATCATTTGCTGTTGCCAGTCTTTTTAATTGTAGTTATTCTGGTAGTTTTAAATACTATCTTGTTTTAATTTGAATTTCCCTGATGATTAATGGTGTCAAACACTTCTTTGTGTGCTTTTTAGCATTTCATAGATCTTTGAGAAATGTCTGAATATTTCATTATTGAGTTTGAAATACTTTTTAGTATCCCTTGTGATTTCTCTAATAATGATGATGATAAATAACGTTGTATTAGTGACATTACCAAAGATGAGAGGAAGTTATTCCCTAAAATATCTTTTTCTGCTTTTATACTTGTTCATAATTTAGAATAATGAACTCCTAGTTCATAAGTCTTGTCAAAATTGACAGGTTATGCTTGCATCTTTGGAATCTGCTTTTTTGAATTTACCCAAATCATTGATATATACTTGTATTCCTGTAACAGGATTTTTCCAGTGCTTAACCATTAATGAGTGGGAAATGGACCTTGGGAATATAACAACAAAGAGTACATGTACCTAGTGAGGACTGTAAACTAGGGGTTAATAGCAGAGGATAACAATTTCCTTCCCACCTCCTAGCTCCATAGCTTCAGATAGTTAAGGTTTTAAGATCTTTTGAAGACCCTTACTCTAAAATTTTAATATTCTTTTCTGAGTTGGACATAGTAAGTTGTTTGTTATTTTTGTTCATTTTTAAAGATCGTATATATCAAGTACTATTCTGACTATTCCATTCTGCAAATAGAATTTAATGAATAATATTCATTCTCAAGTTGCACAGTTTTATTTTGTTGTTGTTGTAATATTGAACATTTCATTGTATAAAGGAGGGATGTTGAGTTCTGATGTGATATTTCTAAAACAGTGTAGAAACCACATTTGTTAAATAATGATCTATCCAAAAGCTTTATCTCTTTTGCATGCATGAAATACCTCTCGGAACATTCTGTACCAGGCAGAGCTCTATCTAAGGAAATTGCATATCTGTGAAACATTCATAGAAAAATAAGTATTGAAAGAGATTATATTCTATTTGTTAGTCTGATCTTGAGTCACTTTTAGTTACTCTTGAATGCAAATACAATATAAATTATTGTCAATTTTAATTGCATTTACTTGTACCTTCATAGTGCATCTCAACCACTACTTTTTTTGAATTAGAAAAACAGTATTCATGAGTTCCCAGAATGTCCTCCTCCCACATTGATGCAAATTCTTTAAGGCTTAGTTATTTAAAGTTGTTAGTATTCAGTGTTTAATTTTTAATCTAATGAATTATTAGCATCTTACTAAAATAGTATTTAATATTTTAATTAAGATTACAATATAGATTATACTTTCTTTGTAAAGTGCTTTTTTTCTGTTTTGTTTAATGGTAAAATTAAGATTACCTACAGGAAATTTCACATCTGGATATGTTTTTGTGAGAAGTGATGAATTTGTCAGGTAGCATAAGAAAGAAAAGAAATATTTAATAATTTCACTGAAGTTTTCCTCCATCCCCTATCCCTGTACCTCAAAGATCCAAGAGGCATTTTGGGATAACACTGGTGGGGATGTCAGTTCATTATATAAAATTGCATAGCTTGATTACAAGCCTATTAGATAAACAGCCAAAACAAATGCTCTCTCTTTAGGTTTAGCTTGAGATTTCAGGGAAACAGTATGTCAGTTTTCAGTAATTTTTCTCCATTATTCATTTTAACTTGGAATAAATATAAATCATTTATCTCAAGTATAAAAAGAGAAGTCTCATCATCCTATTGGTGGAAGATAACAGGATAATCATAGCAATGATAATCTGATGTTTTAAACCTAGAAAGAGTAGATTATCTGTGACCCAGAAAAAATAATTAGAAATTACTTAAAAATAGTGGATTTCTAATCTCATTTCCAAGGTTAAAAGATCTCAACATAACCAGATGTTTCTGTTAAATAGACTAATCTGAAGCCTGATTTTAAAGGATTACTTTGATTACTTTTTTATTTAATTTTAAACAGAATTTAAATGTATGTATTTGTGTATTTTTACCAAAATTAATATTGGAGTTAAGATGTTTTTAAAAATAATCTGCTTTGAGACATTCTTTTTTATTTAGGGGAACAAATTATTCCAACTATTTCTTAATTACACTATTTAACTCCCTTTTTTGCTGTTTCTGAATAGCAGTAGATCACACAGCCAAAAGTAATGTCCATTCTGATGGGAATGAGTACTAATAGTGATGGGTGGTTGTGTTAGTCATGTTTTCAGTGACTGGGCTTGGAGAGAGTTAATGGAGAAGTGCTGTAACAGCTGGTCCAGCGCATTCTGGTGAGGTTCTGACAGTGAGCTATTGTCTACCATGACACTCCTCTGACAGTTTATCTAAATTTTGTATACAAGCATTTTTGTTTCCTGGGCACTGTGGAGTTTACATAATAGAATAAGCTTTTGATGGTGTCTCTGGAGCTTAGTGCTTTTCTCAGTTGTGGTGAGGTTGGGGGTAGGGTGAGAAAGATGTATTTAGTTGCAGTTTTATAAAAGGCTTTAATTTCACAAAGTAAAAATCTGTGATTTTTTTGTACTTTTGTCTCATAGCTACTATTGTTGCATTCTGTTTGAATTACTAAAGATAGCTTAAAAGAAAGCTTTTCACATTAAGAAGGAAAATATTTTCTCCTATGTATCTGCTCATGTTTAACTTGCAGAGTTAATATTTGCCTAAATAACTGTAGAAAGAATCACAAATGCAAAGGTGACTTAATTTTAACTTGGTTATATTGTGCAATAAAAAGTATCTTATGTTTAAAATGTTAAATCAGTTTAAAGAAGATTATCTATTAAATAGCATTTCATTAATCAATTAGTGGATTTACTTGCTTTTTAATATGTACCCAGAAATATAGGCTTGAGATTATTAATTCTTGTAATTAAATTTTGCCAAGTATTCCAATGAATTAGTGTGGTGAATTAGCAGCATTTAGTACAATCTCTATCCAAATTATGTTTGATCTACTCAACTCCAACTCAGCATTGCAGATATGCAAATCATTTGCTAATTATGCTGAAGCTAGCCCACTTATAGTTCTACAAAGGGAGCTCTGTGTAGCATTTTTGCTTCCTTTTCTGAATTATCTTTTTGTTTAATAAAAGAAAATAAATATATTTCCAATGCAGTATTTCCAGTTGTAATATTATATGAAGTATCTTCTCAGTACCTTTATAAAAACCTAGAAAAATTATTACAATTGAAAAATTCATCACTCTTCTTAGATGCCTTTAATGTCGTATTCTAATATTGACTATAATGACTTCTTTGAATTTTGGATAAAGAATTTTATAGAAACTAGGTTCTCCCTTGCTATGGTATTAGTTTAAATATCAAGTTATGTTTCATAGAATATCAAGACAGTCTTCTTAAAAAAGAATCATCATCAAAATTATTGCTATCTCTAAAATTATGATGTGTGGAGATAAATTGCTCCTTAGCTTAAATATGTTCCTATATAAAAGTATATTTATAGTGCATTCTCATTGCTCAGTGTAATCAACTACTTGGAACTATTTCTAATAAAATTAAAGCAATTAAAAACAAGTCTGTTTCTATAATTTTTAATAGAATAGTACTTTTAATTTTCTTAAAGGATTACTAATTGCTGAGTGATTAAATAGTTGCATTTTTTGATAAGGAAACTAAACATTTACAAATTTTGTTTTTAATTGGAATTTTCCCCAAATATTCATTTTATGATCTAAATCTACTGAATGTTTAGCCTGATTTTAAAACATCATGTAATTGGAAACAGTGGTGTATCTTATAGTTTACTTGTGATCTTTTGCCACAGTGATTCATATGCTTCTTTCTGTCATATTCTGTTGCTATATTAGTTCTTTCCCAAACCCCAGCAAAAGGGACACATTAAATATTCATCTTCTGGGGGTTGGGATTGGGGCTCAGCAGTAGTGCACTTGCGTGGCATGTGTGAGGCACTAGGTTCGATTCTCAGCACTGCATATAAATGAATAAAATATCAACAACTAAAAAAATTTTTTTTAAATACCCATTTTCTGTTAATAACCAAAATCCTTATCAAAAGAATAATTTTGGTGTTAAAAATGTAAGAGTAGTTGAATTATTTGAGTATTGATTATGGGCATAATTTTCCAGCTGTTTCAGATATTCTATTTAGTGTAAGATTTATTTATACAACAGATTATTGTATATAATAATCATCTCTTCTGGCTTCCTATGTAATTTTTTTCTTGTAAACTTGACTGCTTGTAAGTTCCTTCATGCTGAGGATGTGTCATAAATACATACTTAGTAAATGTTTGATAGATGTACAGTGAGTAAATGAATTATGGTTTTTATACTTGGGACTTGTTTTTTCAAATGGATTATAAACTCCTTGTGGTCACAGAATTTTATATAAATAGTTCCCCACATATAAAAAGTAAGTCTCTGTCACTTTATCTTTCATTGTACGAACTTTTTTGTTTAGTTTAGACATAATTTTGAAGCATTATATTCTGATGTAATTGAGACACTGTCCTCAGGCACGCTCAAAGTGTTTAGTAGGCATTAGCAATAAAAACTAGGACTTTTGTTTATTGAGGAGTTACTAGGTGCTTTTCACATATTAGCCAATTTAATCACCATAAAAACCTAGCAGGTAAGAATTATTATTTGGAAATTGAGGGAGAGTTTTTAAGGAATTTTCTTAAGGCTACAGAGCCAGAACATGGCTTGAGAAAGAGGAGTATGGCAATTATTTTGGAAAGAGATTTTCAGTGGCTGAAGACTTAAAATCTGTTGCCTTCTCACTTTGGTTTTGTGATTGTTTAAACAATTATGTGAACTTTATATCCCAAATAAAAGACATAGCTAATCTTCTGTTGGAGCTGAAAGCTTAAAGAACCATTCGTTTCAAATGAGGAAATAGTTCTGGCTTTCAAGGAGGAGAGTGATTTAAGATTAAGAGAACATTTTCTGTCTTTAATTAAAAATAAGGAATGCTATTTTGGGTCAGGTGAAATGAATTTAGTGCTGCAAATTATATTGTTACCCATTCTAGATGCTTTATAAAAATTTAAACTCAAAATAAAATGAGCTGCTATTTGTACACTGACCAGAGGTGCTAAGAAGTCAAATGAAAAACTTTCTTACAGTTGGGAGTAATTAGTAATAGATAAAACAGGTATATTGTTTCTAGTTGTGAAAAATTTTTGCTGAATAGTGTTTTAAACTCTAGATTAATTCAATATGTAGTCATTGAATTAGATAACTATGAGCAGCAGAGTTAGACACATCAATAAGACCAATATAGCAAGAATAGAGATGATCACTGACTGAGGTTAGATGGAACTGTCTTTGAGGATTTTCTACTGATGCAATGTTTTTACTTTCACAGGCCTTCCAGTTTGTCAGGCCTAGAAACTCCATTTTGAAACTGTTTCCAAAGTTTATTGGGCCCAGAGGCCGTGACTCTAAAAGAGATAGTTTATTTCTTTATGTACCATTGTTAGGGGTGCTAAAGGACTCCAGTATATTCCTTCTTCTATGCAACAACACATGTGGCAAAGTGTTGCTTGGTGAGAATGAACTCAAAGCAGGATGAGTTGGTTGGATGGACAACATCAATTTATCTTTACCAGTATCAGGCTTATTAACAAGGAAACCTCTGATGATAAATTCTTGCTCTTCAACTTTCCCCACCCTATCCTTCATTTTTCTAACATCCAACCAATAGATTCATCTCTCTCCTTCTGCTAGAACCCCCCCCCCATTTCACTTATAGTCTTATTAGTTGGGATTCAATTTTCTTTTATAGTCCACCTTAGTTTTTGGACTAAACCTGAAAGATCATTCCTTAGGCTAAGATTAGTCATCATGAAAAGATAAAGTATTGATTAATAAAATGAGTAAGACCTATATTTTTGTGAAGCCAAAACTTCCAGTGCAAAGAATTCTCATGTTATGCAGACTGATGAAAGTTTGAGGTATTTTGATCATTAGGCCATATTAGACATATATACTTCTCAGGAAGGAAGAGAACCTTATTATAGTAATTTACAGTAAATACTTGTTTTTTATCATTTCTGGAAGAATGAATTGGCAGGGGCGGGAATACCCGAGTTTATAAACTGCATTTGTACTCTGAGATTTGATGTCTTATTGGTCCTTTACTGATGGACACTTTGTGTTGGTTGTTGTATTTAATCGAGTTATTTTGCATCGAAATATTTCAATTACTTTTAGTATTTAAAAAATTCCACTTTTTTATGTAAACAAAACAAAAGGTAAATAAAACCTAATTTATTTTTCTAATTTAGCACTTGAGAATAACTCAAGTGGTTTTTGCTCTTTCTGGCAGTAGTAAGATCTCCCCTCTTCTTATTTGCTGTTTCTGCATTGCTTGTGAATGTGTTAACATAACTTGTGTTGCTATAATATATTGTGTAAATGTCAGAACAAAAACTTGATGACATGTTTGGATGCCCAAATGCAAATCGTACTTTTTTCTTTTAACAGTTTTTTGAATAGCTGACTTTTAGAGAGATGAACATTGGCCATTTCTAGAGGTGAAAAAATAACCTATTTTGGCCAGCCTCATGAATTCTGTTCATAAAGTGGTAGTACATGTCACATGCTTTGAAAGAGTAACCTACTCCTGATGATTTAAAAAGTAGAATTCTCCTGGGGTTGTGGCTCGGCTGAAGAGCACTTGCCTAGCATGCATGAGGCACTGGGTTGGATCCTCAGCACCACATAAAAATAAAATAAAGGTATTGTGTCTACCTACAACTAAAAAATAAATGTTTAAAAATAAATAAATAAACAAACAAAAATAAAGATACTGTGTCCATGTGTAATAAAAAAAATTAAAAATAAATAAAAAGTAGAATTCTAGTTATTTCCTAAAATAGATTCTGGAAAGTTATCAAAAACACATAAAAATTAAAGCTTTTTCTACATGAAATCCAAAATTGATTCTTTCAATGCCACAAATGTATTCCTTAAGGTTATAATCAAGTTGTAAATTTCTACATAGCAAAAAAATTCTTTAATATTAGCTGATGATAATCTTGGAAGTGATAGACTTTACAATTATCCTGAAATTATCCTGAAATGTGTCTAGGTTTTAGGTGTTATCCATGCCCGTGGATTTTAGGCCATCCAAACACCTTGCCTGAGAGCTTCTTGATTTCTGTTCTTTTGTTTTATGCTTTTGCATGAGCTGTCTTAATTGCTTTGGACTTTAAGAAACCATCAAAATGACTTCATTCACTTCTTTTACAAATGTGAAACCTTAAGCCCAAGTTTTGTCAAAGTCCCCAATTAATATCTTGTGTATTTGTAGATTATCTTTTCATAAACAGATAAAGACCACATTGTTTTGAAGAAGTTATGCAACATAGTTCATAGTATTAACTTCTCATGCATGAACAGTTGAATAACCACAGTTAAGCATACATAAGATTAAATACATCTGCTTTTTAGATAACTAGTAGCCAATAACAGAACTTCATTTACAGATTTTCTAGGGATTTGTAAAGAAATGATAGATTCGCTACATATTCCATATTAGTTTTTTATCATGCTTTGAAATTCATGATATCTAAAAACAATTCTATTTATAATTAACCTTTCTAGTTCTTTTACATAACTTCTCTAAAAAGAGGTTTTTTTTAAAAAATAAAGGTGTTATTTGTTAGCATCATTGGGAAAAAAAAAAAGCTCTACAACCAGATAAATTTGAGTTGCATCCATAAGTATTTGTATGTATCATTCTACTTAATAATGGTGCAGTCTGCCTTCTGCCCTATATGAACTAGGAATTCAGGTAAAGCAAAGGGGGAGAGAGTAAGACTTAGCCAATGTTTTTGTATACTTGAAAGAATATATTCTGTACTGCTTTAAAGTATGTTTGAAATATAAACTTTTAACTGAAATTAGGATTGTTCATCTGTGTGTTGATTATTTTGGTATGATTTATAGTAATTTGCCAATCTAATGACAGGACTTCTTTTAGCACAGTTTAAACCAGCATTTCTAGAAGCTGTCTTCTTTCTGTTTGTTATTTTTCTTTTATATTTTATTAGAGTCTTTTAGAAAACACATAATAAGAAATTGTATTACTATGAAGAATGATTTTTCTATTGAAAAAAAAGAAATTGTTTTGACCAAATAATATTAATGAGCTAACTTTAGTTTTCAGAGCAATATATGTTGTGATATGGCAAATTCATAAACTGCCTTGTTGAATTTTGTTATTTACAGAAATCTAGAACTAGTTGTACTTTGACTCTTACTAGTTCTTTGTTCATTAGTGTCTTTAATAATGCCATTTTAAAATGCATGTTTACTGAATTGAAAATAAGTACCAGACTTAAAAGAATGATCAAGAAAGCAACTCTTATATTTTAATGAAGTCATACTCCCACAATTTTTGTGAGGTTTTGTATTTGAATAATTTGGGGTCATAATGTAATATTGATTCTGTTTTTCCAAGGGAACTGCAACAGTGTATATACATCATTTAAAATTCTCGGTGCATATATTTAAAATTTTAAATCTTCAGAATATTCTATGAATAGGATTTAAATCATAAAATAGATAAGAATAAAAATAAATTTGTTACATCTGAGTATTTTTTTATTTTTAATAGGATACAACATCTATTGAAAAGATGTCAAACTGTTGCGAAGAGATGTAAGTATAAAAGTGAACTGTGTAGTGCTCTTATTTAAAAATTGAAACAGCTGGCCACACTTGAAAACCATGTATATGTAATGGAAAGGTAATATAATAATGACTTTTTCTTGGAGCCTTGTCTGAGGCTGGAGCTAGCTAGACAGACATACTCCAGTCTTATAGTAAGGGGTCTTCCAGCCAGGATAATTTTTAAACAAAATAAGTAGTGATCATTTTTGTTCCTTGTCTAACTAAAGTAAGTTAAATTATTTGTCCCGAAAGTACATCAAAAGAGATTTGCCACTGTGTTGTTGACACTTATTCTATTAATCCTGAGATTCTCCTCTGCTTCAAAAGTTGCTCTAGGTTGATTGACGATGCAGATACAATATCTGCTATCCAGAGTTAAAACTCAGCTGCATGCCACAATGAAAGAAAAGCTGTATTTGTGATGCTGGGACACAATTCATCAGAGTCCAGTAATGGATCCCCAGCCAACCTGTATTGTTTTAGCTGACTGAAGTGCACCATGGGAGTGCTGTCTTTCACTAATAATGCTGTCTTCTGTAGATCGAGGCCCCGAAAGCCATGGCAGCAGACCTTCTCAGAAGTTTTTGGCACTCGTTGGAAGATCCTGTGGTTCATTCCTTTCAGGCAGAGGCAACCACTGCGCGTTCCCTACCACTTTGCCAATCACGTCTAAACAGATGGATGGTGGGCACAGATGGGTCCTCCATGCTGGAAATGCGTTACAGGTTTTATGATAATAGAACTATGACAGTCTTCAAGTCAATTAAAATCCACCCACCAATCTTAGGCATCATAATGTGCCCCAGGCTTTATTTTAATAGTGATCTTGATCCTGTTGTGGGACTAATACAAGATCTATATTTAAGTTTTAAAGCATGTTTACTTTCAAATTAGCTTTCCACAGAGATTTCTATAAATGCTTTTGTTATTAAACTCAAAAGGCAGCGATTAGGATGAAATAATTGTACATAAGTTCCTTTTAGTACTGACTGTGTTACAGATTTTAATTTATGGGAAATTTCAGATGTTTATTTAAATTTTCACCTTTAAGCAGTACTAATGAAATCTGAATTTAATTATTCAGATTTTACAAAACTTGATATATACCTTCTTATATGTAAATTTCCTTTTTCAAATACAAGTTAAAATACTTAATACTTCTTTTTATATGTGCTGCAAGTTTTTTTTTTTTTTAATGCAGTGTAGAAGTGAATAACAACAAAGGGCAGTGTTTTCTTAGGAGTTGCTTCCTAATGTTTTCTCTTTTTCTCCTCCCCAGAACCAAAATAAAACACCACAAAAGTAAAACACCAGCTACCTACCTTATAATAAAGAAAAGGTTGATTTTTTTCCACATTAATTTTCTGTATTTTTTCCCTTTACTGTTGTAATTATTGATTGTTTTTAGTATATTTGCTTCCAAGAGAAATTTGTGACCAGTGGGCATACATTCCTATTTACCCTAAAATTTTAATGAGGAAAGGGTAGAAAATTTGCAATAATTCCAGTTACTTTTCTAGTGCAATTATATTAGAATGCATATGTTTTTAAAATGCCAGTATAACTAGATACTATATAATGTACAGTGTAAAGAAGAGTATTGTGCTTTTAAAAATATATATCCTTTTTACTTTTATTTATCTACTAGTGAATCTAAAACTATTCATTGGACATTTATGTAATAGATAGTGGCCAACTCATTGAAATTTTATTTATAAGAAGGTACTAGTAAAAGTAAGTTATTAACTTTCATGTACCTATAATCACCTAAATTGAAATTAAATTTTCATTGGCCAGCTACAATTTGTATTTCTAAACACCTTTTATCAGTAGCTGTTAGGAAATGACCTTAAAATAATAACATAGAATAATCTATATTTATCATTAGCATTATACAAATTTAAGTTGCTAATAGTGATTGGAAAGCACAGAACATTTGGGTAAAAAGTCATTTAGTGTGCTTGAAGGAAATTCAGATTTTAATTTTTTTTCCATTGGAATACTGCAAAATCCATGCTTTTTAAAAAAATTTATGTACTTACATTTACTTGAAGAGAATATTGAAATTGTCTACTATTCTTGGACCATATTAATATTTTTCTTTGGTTACTTTGGAAAGAAAAAAATCACACCTGGGAACTAATGAAACAGAAGGTGACCATTGTCAGCCAATTAGCTATACTATGGCTAGTTCATTCAGAAATTGTAAATATCTTATAAAATATCCTAAAATAATAGAATCAACTCTCCTCAAAAATAATAACATGTTTTTATGTTTTAATTATAATGTGTTAATATTTTAAAACTTAGAAGTGGCAGATGAAGGTATTTATTGGTGCTAATCAGAAGCATAGTAAATGTAATATAAGAAATATATTTATAAAAATTAGTATGTGTGTTAAGCAGTTGGATTGAATTTTGTGCAAGCTAACTGACCAAATTTGACGTTGTGGCCCAACTATTAAAAGGAAGTATTGTAGCTATTATGTAGGTAGATATCAGTTGAATACTTTATATTGTATATATTCCTTTTACAAAAAGACTTTGAGAAAACAGCGGAACCAAGTGAAGACCCTGTACAGAGCTTTATGGACATATTTCACATAGTTAACAGTAGCTACACTGAAAGGTAATGAGAGAAGTCTATTTCCCATTCCAAGGACATATATTTTTTATTTTCTTAGATTTATCGTTTTTAGGGCATATTCTCTTCCTTTCTTTCTCTTTACCCTCCTTGGTCCTGCTCCGTCTGTACCCATTTCCTCTTAAGTTAGTGGACTACAAACTAATACACTAGATAAGCATATAATCATTTTGTTTGAGTGTCAGAAGTGCTACATATCAACATTTATATAAAAATATATATTAAAGTATATCTATATAGGCTTATGATGTAACTTATAGTATTCTCAAGTTAGCACACTTAACCGGACTGTGAGATTTGTAGTTGCTGTTAGACTATCTGATTGATAGTAGCCAGTTGGCAGTTTCCTAGGGATTGTTTAAACTCTGGTGTTCTTTCTGCGCCCTCTTTTGGCTAATTGATGTAATTATACTGGCTCTAGAGGTTTACTGTCCCATAAGTAAATTCTGAACATGTCAGAGGTACACACTAAGAAGGCGTTCATGTACAAAAATATAAAGTTTTGTGAAAATGAATGTGTCACTGTTGACAATGTTATTTCTAGCCCAAAAGAATGTTATGCTTACTTTGCTTCATTAAGTATATTCTTAGTATAATTCTTACTGTAAATCACAAATTTAGATCAGGACAAACTAAGCCATTTCATGTATTTTATTTTAAATCGTATTTTGGCAAATTAATTCTTGACACTTAGAAAAGCCATTACCTTAAAAGTTAGTTTATTATAAAACACAAATTTTTATAGTTATAAAGGCATCTAAGTATCTAGAATGTCTTACTGAATATCTAAAAAATACATTTAGTTTTCTCATTCTCAAATTTTGGAATGATTTTTTTTTTAAACTGGCACTCTTGACTGAAAACAACTAAAAAGAGATTAGTAATTCTTGCTATACTTTTTTTCTTTGTTCTTTTTTAACTTCTTTGGTCAGAATTATACCTCTAGTTGTAGTAGGCAGTTTATTATGTGTTCCGGATAACCACAAAGATAACTAAAGGTGTTGAGCATTAGAAAATAATTAGGAGTAGTAAGATTACTAATGTAATCTACAGGTTGGACTAAAGCTTTCTTTATGAATTTTCCATTAAATTTTAGCCAAATATAAATTAAAGAATTTTTTACATTGGAAGAGTCATTAACTTGGCTTTTGGAGAGGAAAGGTTCTTCTAGGATACAGTTGTAACTCATGAACAATCATATTTGTTGTTGTCTGCAAACAGAAATGTTTATGGGTTCAATAGAGGCTCAAAATTATAGGCAGAAATGAACGGAGTTCAGAATCCTTAAAGTAAGCATTTGGCTAAAGAGTTATCGTACTTTGTAACCTAAACTTAAAGTTTAAAAATATTAAGTTAGCCTATATGTCATTGTAATGAAAATATTATTTTACTTAAGTCATATTTTAAAAATTGTGATTAACATAAGAGACAGCTATTTAAAATTATAGTTAACATATTAACCTTTCTTTTAGAAGATAAATAGTTTCCTTTTATAATAGTGAAGTAGAGGCTTGAAGGTGTAGTGTAGTGGTAGGACACATGCTAGGCCTGGGTCCAATCCCCAGCACCAAAAAATAAAAGAAAAATGGAGTAGTTAATATCAGCATGCAAAAAATTCAGTATGACAACTGAATATAATTTCTGTCAGAATTAACATCAGTGCATTTTTACTAATGCATACAGGAATTTTCACTAAGTATGGTGCCTAATTCTAACTATTCTCAGATTTTCAAGTCACTTCCACACAAGTTAACTAGTTAGAGATACGTTTTGCTCAAAAGGGTTTTTAAATTCTGAATGCTAATTACAAAGACTTAAGTTAGGACAATACTTCCAACTAGGAAGTGTGAACTAATTAGATTATGACCACACGATTTTCTATTGTTAAATCATGGGGCAGTTCTAGTATTCTCACAATATTACTATTAAATTATAATGTGTCTAGCTGTGGTTTAATATGGCATTAATATTCATTAACATTGCTGCTAGTTTCTCTCTGGACTTTCTCAAGTATATGAGTACTTCTCTTGTGCTTCATGTATTAATAGATTACTTAGCTCAAGTTTACTAAAGTGTAGTAACTTCTTTAAGCAAGTTTTTGATGTGATCTCTAGTATACATAGATATATCTAGAATTTATTTGAAGCTTATACTTAAAAACATTAAGTAATTTACATAGGCACATGTATTAGATTTCATCCAAGCTCTACTATGCTTGCTTTGAAAAATTATAAGTATTTAATAAGTCAAGTACATTTAGTCTGTACTACTTGCTAGTATTATTAACCATATAATTAACTAATGAATGTGTTATTTAATGCCCATATTTGCTGCTTTCTGTTCTAAGAATCAACATCTGAATTTGTCTATAAATGAAAGATCTTAGTATATTCTATTTTTAGCCATTCTCAGTTGAATTCTAGAATCTTCTACAGTAGAGTATGAGAAAGTATTAGAACCTACTTGCTTGAAGTATTTTGAACCAATGTTATATTGTCAATGAATATTTAGCATTTCTGCTATCTTTGGAATGGTGAAGGTTTATCTCTAAGATAGTGACTTTTCTCTGACTTCTTGCATTATCATTTTGCAATTTTTTAACAACAGAATTCACTGTGTTTTTATCTGTTTTTCAGAAGTTGCAAATACTGCCTTCTAGTGCTAATTTGAAACAGAAGTTACAATATTTAGGATTCTTAAATCACTGGTATTACTGATATTTTCCATTATCATAAGTTTTACTATTATTATGTCCTTTCCCCTTGATACTCTAGATGACAGGAATCAATGAGTAGTGAATAGCCAAAAAATTGGAGAGAGAGTGGGGAACTTAATAAGATGGGGAGACGGAGCATGAGTAATCAGCATCTCAGCAACAGGGTTGACTGTGACAGTTTCTGTGACCTCATAGAATCTTGCTATAGTCATTTTATTTTAGCCTATCACTTGTTGATACAATTTTCTGTAAGAGTTGCTAATGCATTTAAGCTTTTAGTTCAAGTTATTTAAAGAGTTTATATTTCTCTTTATATTCAGCTGGTCAGACACCTTGGAGAAATTAACTTTAAGTAATTTGGTAGTGTATGCTAACCTGCAGTATTAAAAATAATGTGAAAATGCAGCTATTTAATGCAGAGGGGAAATGAATAGATTGCTCTGAGTGTGAAAAAAAATGGGACTATTTTGACATGTGTCTTGTGGCAAAGAAAGGGTAGTATTCTAGAAAATTTTGTCACAGAGGAAAAAAACAACAATTTGAATATAAAGGGTGGATTTCACCTTAACATTTGGGATATTTGGATTTCTTTCTTGATCCTGAAGGTCTCCATTTCTGTTGGTATTTTAAATTCCTTATACCATGTAATGTAGTGCTTAGCACAGTTGTTCAACACTCTGGGCTTTTTGGTATTGATAGCATTATATATATAAACAAAGATGTGGACAAAACAACAGCAACAAAAGATGTGGGTTTTTTTGTGGCTTTGCTTGCTTGCCTGTTTGACTTAAAACAGGGTTTGATTGTAACTGCTAACTAAAGGGAAAGCTTGTCTGCATATTGCAAGCTCTGTCCTCTTGCCAGTATGTATGGGTGATACTTTAACCTACTGGTGCCTGAAGTTAGTGTTTTACAACTTCAACAACTAAAACATCCTGGTGCTATTCATTTTAGCATTGAGTGACATTTTTAATTCCTGTACCAAAGAGTTAATTTTCTTTTTGGTTGAGAGTTTTCTCGTGCATCTGTGTTTATAAAGTGGAAGTGAATGGTACTAAGAACAGTTTTATTACCAGGTCTTACTTTTTGCAACTGCTGCCTTGATTTAATGATTTTAAATGTTCCTCGATGGATTTTTTTTTCTTCCAGTTAAGCAGGTTAGGTATGGATATTACTTTTGTATTTTAATATAGCTTAGCTATTTTAAAAGGTAGTTTAATAGGCTAAAGTTACAAAAGATAGTTTAAGCACTTTCGCAAAATTATTTTTGCTTTTTTTCTGCAGCAATTAATAAAAAATAGGAAGAACAACTATGATTTATTTCTGTAATGAGTTATATAGCATATAGTGATAACTGAAGCAAAGTGCTAAAATGAAGGATTAGTAGCAGGTCTTTTTTGATTACAAATTAAGAATTTAGCACCTCTGTGTCTGTAATCTTTATTGGCTTTAAAGAATGATATTGCTATTTGTCTGTTTTGTGAATAAAGATAAGTAAAATTAAAGAATACTTTTAATATACATATATATAAAGTGTGTGTGTGTGTATACACACATGTATACACATACTTTCCCAATAAGAAATGTAAATATACCTTGATTTAAGCAAAACTGTTAATAGATAATTAAACTTTACCAAAAAAGGAAGAACAAGTCTGGATATTGTTACTCACTTTACATGAAATTTCAGAGTAAGGTTATTTTTAAAACTAATTTTGCTTAGTGATTCATTTTACAAAATGGAGACAAACACTCTTTAAATGTACTTGTAATTGTCCAGTTGTAACACTGCTATGTATATACCGTTTGGGTTCTCTATTTCTTCCCCTTAAGCTCTAAAAATACTCATTTAGTATTTTTAAAACTAGCTGAAATGGTTAATCATTCTGGCAAGAAGATAATAGTATATATGTGTTGAAAAGTAGACAATCATATTTGAAAATGTTTTGCTTTATTTTTGATCAGCTGAAATCAATCTTTCCTTGAATATAGATTTTATGTGTGGGTTTGCAGTGAATTCTGAATGGAAAAAAAGAATCAAGTCTGAAACTTATGTGAAACATGACTTCAGATCATTTGAATGATAGTCAGGAATCAAGATGAGCATATTCAAGGTGAAAGCAAAATTTACTTAAAAGCAAAATGGGATGGAGTAACAGTATGGATCTCGCTAGTCTGCCAAGCATTATTTCCTAGATTTGTTGTCACTGTTATTAGTTCTGAGTAATTCAGCTTATTTATGCATGCTTTAAATTAATGTGTCTGATTACATTTGTTTTTCAAGTTATGGGTAGTGGAGAATTTGCCACCATTTTTCTCAGAGAGAATATTAAAAAGTAAATAAAACAGTACTCTACTTTAGCATAGGTAGAGAAAAGGAACCTAAAGATTATGATAGGAAGATTTCTACTACACTCAGAAACACTCAGAGAAAGGTGTAACATGGGGTGACAAGAATAGGCTCTTGGGAGGACTGAATGTGTGTCAATCGTGCTCTGTGAGCATGTTTTATGTCCCAGGAATTGGTCTTTTTTCTTTGTTTATTTAACCTGACTAGCAACTGTAATGAATAGACAAAATCTGTGTTATTTGGGGGCTTCTAAAATTTTATGTCAACTCCAAATCCTACCTGACATTGTATCCCTAAAATAAAAGACCTGTCTGATGTTTTAATAATAGTATGTTCCAAGTACCATATGAAGATCTAGTTTTTAAATTTGTCAGGCATTTTTTTTTGTTCAGTCCATAATATGTGTAAATCTGAATGTTGTTTTCCTTTATTATCTACTATCTTGCCTTGTCTATTCCCCTAAGAGAATTTAAAGAAAATCCTCACTAACATTTCTAGTGCTGATGGTAATAAGGAAATGATAGAATTAAAAATATATAGAGAAGAGGGAGAAAAATGGTTAAAAATAACAGGTGTGTGTGTCTGAGATATAATTGTATAATTGAAAGGTCTACACTGGTTCTTAAAATGAAAAACAAACCAGGTATCTACCTTAAGAACATATTGTTGTTGTCCTTAATTTATTTTAGTGATTTGGTTTTATTCATGTAATATTGTTTGCTGATTATTTTTAATTTAAATTGTGAAATTTTTACTTCTCTCAAAATGTATTATGTACTGTATTTTTAGAAATATTATTTTTAAATAAATATTTTTTAAAAACATAGGACTGTCCTCCTCTTCTTATTTATTAAAATCAATTCAAATTCTAGATTTCAGCACTACCAATGTAATAATCCATGATTTTGTTTTGTTTTGTTTTATGCAATTTGGATGAGAATTCATAATGCAGCTATTGTAATGAGATGAGTGACATAGGATATTATAATCACAAAATTAATTAGACATTCAAGAATAACTAGGTATATATACATCAGGGTTGAAATTGATAAAAAAATCATATTCCTCATTAGGTATATTTATTTTAGAGATGACCCAGAAGGCTAGAGTCAGTCACCCAATTTATTTAATATCGTGTCAGATGCTATTTTATGGAGATATTTTTTATTTGAGAAATGATTTAAATACAATAAAATGTAAAATAAAACCTATATCTAGACAATGTTTTAGATTCAGGTGTATTATATAAAGACCATCAGTTCATTGTGAAACTGTTTAATAGCTTTATACACAGATTTCCTAAGCCATCAACTAACCGCTTGTACATGCAAGAGCTCACAAAGAAGTGTATATTAATGAGCACAAATTGGTTAAAAATATTAGTTCTAAATAGATAATCAAGAGTCTTCCATAGAAGGAAGTAGAAACTGCTCTGAGATTGAAGACAAGGACTTTAAAATTTTTCGCAAATTTTGATTAACAGAAAAATAATTTGATAACATTCTGTATTAACACAAATGATTTTTAGATAAAATTACAAATTTTGCTGTTTGGTAAATCAAAGCAAATCATTGGCTTCTGACAAGATTTCAAGGATCATGAAACTTCAACCTTGTCCCTTTTGCAATTTCCTGTTCTAACTCTGAGCATCATTTACAATAATTGTGTTTTCTTAGTAATGATAAATTACAATAGTTCTCAAACTTTTTTGTCGTAGGACTCCTTTATACTCAAAAATTATTGTAGACCTGAAAGTATTTTTAATGTTAGTTGTCTTTATCAATATTTACTATTTAAATAAATTCAGATGCTTATTAATTCACTTAAACATAAACTCATTACAAGTTAAATATGTATTTTTACATAAAGACCCATAATTTTATGTTTCTACAAAGCTCGTTCATGTTCATCTTCATAGAAGAAAGTTGATTTTCATACACCAACATTTATTGTGGTGTTGTTTGGATTGATGTATCTTAAGGAATCTGGTCTCTAGAAGATACATTTGTTGGAAAAGGAAGGAGTGTTTTATTAATCTTTTCAAGTAACTGAATATTCTTCTTTTATACTACAAAAATCTTGACAAGTGATGGTTTCTTAAGCTTAGTTGCAATGTGGAATCAGAACATCAAAGGATTTTTCATTCTCATGTTAAGATCCATTGGTCACATCTTCACTTTAGAAAGTTCTCTTCCTCATATAAAATAAAATTTGCTGTCACTACTGATCCTGTTGCGAAAGTAAGTACAGTATTAGAAAGCTGTGAAGCTCATCATGACAGACAATATTTTTCAGAATTCTGATTTTCACTGTAAAATTTAAATGTTAGCCTTGGAAACAACTTACTCCACTGGTTTTCCTTGAAGTAACAGGTTACCTTCATTCATTCTTGACTTGTGCTTGACAATACCCAAATCCAAAAAAAAAAAAAAAAATGTCATTCTTTCAAATATAAAATGGTGTTTCATGAAAAAAAAAAAAAGCTACTAGTTCAGCTTGCAACTCGAACAGCAATAGAAGTGCTTGTCTCAGGAATGAGCAATCATACTTCAGCATTCACCCCAAGCGCTTTATGTATATTTCCCATTTTGTCAAAATAATAAAAATGTGCTCAAGAGCAAGACTTAATACAATTAATAGTTTTCCTGCATCATTGAAGATTTAAATGGAACTGGCTTGTCATTCTCCTTTTTAAGCCAATGCCTGAATCCAGTTCATTTGACTGTTTTGGAAGGAAATCAGTGGTGGAAGGACAGAACAGTATGCATTTGAGACTCAATTTCATTTGCTCTGCATTAGACCTGGGAGAAGAAACATTGGAAGTTTAAAAAGAGAATTTATATCTGTATTTCAGCTTTTGAGCACTCAAGACAGCATCCTTACAGAAGCACATGATTTAGCCTTGTTACAGAGACCAAAACTAAAAATGCATGATAGTATTATAAGGCTGCAAAATCATTTGAGAAACTGCCAGACACTGTAGATGAACAAGTACATACAAATGCTGCTCCAGGCTGACCAATTACCCATATGAACAGCAATTATATTAGCGTGCAAGGGCAATTGGAGGGAAAATTGGACCCTGTGGACATCCAGCTGAGCAAACAGGACTGAGGAAGGATAGAGGATGTGTGTGAGTTTGGGAAAAAAGTCTAAGTTACTTAAGAAAATATTTGTATCAGTCACAGCACATTCTTTGTATGTCTTCTGAATGCCTAATATTTTTCAAATTAACTCTCTTCATCAAATGAAAAAGTGCCTCTGCTTAAAGATCAAACACCTGAATAGCAATGTGTTTTGCATGTAAAAAAGCCAGAATATTCAGGAAATTGGGAGGTTGAAATACACAAATCCAAACATTCAGATGCTACTGTAGACATGCACATGATTGTATCTTTAGCAGTAAGTTTATTGGCAAAAACTGGTTGAAGATGATGTTCTAATATGAAGTCAAGGATTTATAGTTCCACATTTAAACTATGGGTTGTAATTCTTGATGAATAAGTAATGGCCATCAAGTCAATGAAAATTATCCTATAAATTTATCCCATAAATCTGTAGCTTTGGGCCAAATACCCTCATTCTGTTGTACAGATTTGTATTTTCATGCCATCTAGAAATAATCAATATCAAGGTTTCTTGAGAGACTCGCTTGATATCACTTGATTTCTGACTTAGATTTTTGAATGTTTGAAAGCATTTCAAATATTCTTAGCATGGAAAAAGTATCCCACAATATGGAAAATACCAATGCATTTATACACAACTGTGAAATGCTCTAATTTTTGCTGTTTATTTTTCAAATATAATACTTTGAGAGGGTCCCCCAGCAATCCCCATCTCCTGGATTTCAAACCAGTAGAATCTGCTTTTCTCTTCTCAGAGGCCGACACTTGTAAATTTGGAATGTATCATTTCTATGCATGTATTCACACATTGATATATGGAAACATGAAATGTGGTTTGATTAACTTTTAAGGTTTACATAAACTTCCCACAGCAGTCACTGTCTCGTTTTCCTGCTTTTTTTCAAATTCTCCATAGCGCTTAGGTGGGACATCTCCAATCTTCTTTCCAAAGGCAGCTTCAGGCAATAGCAGGTGTTCATCACACCACTCTCCTCCCTCCCTCCCTCTCTCTCTCTCTCTCTCTCTCTCACACACACACACACACACACACACACACACGCATGCACACATGTGGTTACTTGGTTTACATAAGGGGACCCTCCTGTTTTGACAATGTCAACATACAGTCATCTCCATTTTTTCTTTCTATGGATTTTATCATGTCACTAATTAAAATTTATTTAATCATGCCATCATGATGGGAATCAAATGGATTTTTTTCTTTTCTATTATTATCAATGCTACATTGAGTACTCTTATGCTGAAATCTTTGTGCCCATTTGCTAGTATTTCTATAGGTCAATTCCTAGAACTGAAATTGATATATGAAAGAATGTACATATTTTTCCATCTTGATAGCAAATATCCAGCCATCTTCCAAAAGTATTTGTACACACTCTCACATGTTAGTATTAATCTTTAAAATTTTGCATCAACTTAATAATAAGTGGCTAAGGTTTGGTGGTTCGGTTTGGTTTCTACATATTTCTTGCTTATAGTTTTTGGCCAAGTTGTTTACTTGTGAATGTTAGTGACTCTCTTGTGAATGTTAGTGACATGTTGCTTTATTCAACATGTTTCTAAATTTTAACTCCCAACCCCATGGTGATATTCCAGTTACTGTTGCTTTATAACAATGCCAACGACCAGTCATTTTTGTTTTAGATCATAATTTCAGAAATTGTGAAAGGGCACAGCAGCTTTTAGTATTCCATGGGTTTTAAGGCTTTAGCTAGAGAGATTGAGAAAACCACTGAGGATTGTAGGACTGGAAACTACTGAAGCCTTTTTCTTGACTGTCATGTCTGGTGGGCTGTCAGCTGTGACTTCAGTGGGGACTCGGTTGTGCAGAACATCTAAGGGAAACTTTCTGTGTTATCTTTTTGGGCTACCTTGTAGCATGGTGGCTGGGTTCCAGAAACCAGTGTACCAAGAGCACCTGGAAGAAGCTATGTCATCTTTGTTTGTTTTCGGGACTGGGGATGGAACCCAAAACCTTGCACATGCTAGGAAAGTACTCTGCCACTGAGCTACATCCCCAGCTCACCATGTCACCTTTATGTCCTAGCTTCAGAAGTCATGAGCCTTCTATAATCACTGCCCAAAATTAGTGGGAGAACATAGAATCATCTCGTGGAAACAGTGTCAAATCACATTTCACAAGAAAAACATGGGATGGAGACATTATTGAGAACATCTTCGGGAAATGTTTATTTCCACTAATAACTTATGTTGTATGGAATTAAGTTGCCTTGAAATTTAAGTTTTCTATGAATACACCACAGTGGATCTCATCACAGTGTACATCCACAAGAATGGAGTCCTAATTAGAATAAGATATATTCTATGCTTATATAATTATATCAAAATGGATTCTATTGTCATATATAACTTAAAAAACCAATAACAAAAAGAAATTTAAGTGTTCTTTGTGACTTCTGGGTTTAATTACCTTATTTTAAAAAAGCCTTCCTAAATCAACATAATGTGTTTTTCAAAAAACTTTGCTAGTTTTACTCTTTTATATTATTCACCTGAATCCATTTGGGGTTTCTTTCTTCCTTTTTATTTATTTATTTTTGACTACATAATCTTTCTTTTTTATTTGTTTTCTTTTCCTTTAGTTATACATGACACTAGAATGTATTTTGATATATTATACATACATGGAGTACAAATTCCCATTCTTCTGGTTGTATGTGATGTGGGATTACATTGGTAATATCTTCATATATGAACATAGGAAAGTAATGTTTAATTCATTCTACTATCTTTCTTATTTCCATTCCCCCCCTCTACCCTTCATTCCCCTTTGTCTAATCCAAAATACTTCTATTTCTCCTTACCCCCACCCCTTATTGTGGATTAGCATCCACATATCAAAGAGAACATTTGGCCTTTTTTTTTTTATTATTGGTTTATTTCACTTAGCACTATAGTCTCCATTCCCTCCACTTACCAGCAAATGCCACAATTTCATTTCTCTTTAGGCCTGAGTAATATCTCATGGTGTATATATACTACATTTTCTTTATCCATTTATCTGTTAAAGAGCATCTGGGCTGGTTCTATAGTTTAGCTATTGTGAATTGAACTGCTATAAACATTGATTTGCAGCACCACTGTAGTATGCTGATTTTAAGTTCTTTGGGAATATACCAAGGAGTGGGATAACTGGGTCAAATAGTGGTTCCATTCCAAGTTTTTTGAGGAATCCATTTGGAGTTTATTTCTATAAACTAAAATAGAATTTTATTTTTGTAAGCTTCAATAGTTTTGTATGTTTTCATAAATATATGATATATTTATTGTATAATTTGCAATATATAGTGAGGAACTAATTTTTTTCAGATGGACAAAATATCACCTTATAAAACCTGAAACTATAAAAATCTTAATAAGAAAATGTAGAGGAAAAGGTTTGTAGTATTGGTCTTGGCAGTGATTTCTTAGCGATGACACCAAAAGCATAAACAACAAAAGCAAATACAAAGTGTGACAGCACAAAGTAAAAAGTTTATATGGCCAAGAAAACTATCAGCAGAATGATGAGGAGCCTGGGAGTGAGAGGAAATGTTTTCAACCATTTATCTGTTAGGAGGTTAATAATTAAAATATATAAGGAGCTCCTATAATAGCTCAAAACAAAACAAAACAAAACAACAAACAATTAAAATATAGGCAAAAGCTTATAATATTCCTTTACATCTAAAATTTAACATTACTATCACATACATTTAAAAATTTCTTAAGATGATAAATCTCATGTTACATGCTTTTTACTATAATGAGTTATAAAATAAGATCCAAAGTTAATGTTATTTATATAAATGAAGAATACCAAGATAATGCACATGTTAATATTTTGCTTTTTTCCCTTTGGTTTTCTCTGTCTTCTTAAAAAAAATGGAATGCTGCAGGTACATCTCTATCTTCAATCTGCCTTTATTTTCTCCAGAGGTAGCCACTGTCTGAAAGCTGGTATATATTATTTTCATGGATGTTTTAATACTTTCATTATGTACATAGCACCCATAAGTAGTACTATTTTAAACATTTACATAATTGTATTATACTTTATCCTTCACAACTTGTTTTTTTTATTCATCATTTCCTTTTTTTAAAAAAATAACCATTTTTATTCTTGTAGATTTGTATCATTCATTATAAATCTTGCAGAGTAACTATTTGGATATACCATGGTTTACATGAATTAACAAACTTGCTCAATGAATCTCCCTATACACCAGTGCCTGAGGTTTTCTAGGATAGAAAAGTGGAGAGGTAGGATGTGGGGGACATCTTAAAGGTGACAAGATATTCCCCAGGTGCTCTTCAAAGTGGTCAAATCCATTTGTACTTCAACCAACAGGAATATGGCTTCATCTTCCCCCACATCCTCACTAATCCTCATTTTTTCCAATTCAGTATTGATATATATTTTCCATTTATATATATTTTCACATTTTCCAGAATCATTTGTCAATCCAGTCATTTGCTAAGAAACTGACTATACAATTTTCAGAAAAAAGTCTTTGTAGTAAATATCAGGAGAAAGAGTAGGTAAAAATACGATCCTAAGAATTCAGTAAACCATGAAGGAGGCTTTCTTAAATAAAAAAAAAAAATCAAGGCATTAAAGGCATGAATTGATATCTAAAAGTACAAATATGAATAAAAATGCATGTTCTTATGAGATAGCCAAAGATAAACCAGCACTAAAGAAACCCTAACTTTCTATTTCTGAAGTTTAGGGTTAACTCTGGCGTTTATTCCTTAACAGAGAGCTAAAATTCTCCCTTCTTTTCAGAGTTAGGATTGAAATTTATAAAGTCCTCATAGAAATTAATAAGTACTGCCTGTTGAGATCTTATTTTCATATTCTATTTATCTGGCAAATCAAGATTAGCTCAATAATTTATATATCACTTGAGGGCAAATCAATGAGCTCTGGTTGCTTTTATATAAAGGAAGTTGAATCCAAATCTGCCATGTTCAAATGTGCTTACAACTGGGTATTCATAGAAACAAAAAACACAGTGGGGAAAATGTATTGTCAAAACAATTTTTTTGCGTGTAATACATTTTAAATATCTGATTCGCAGCGTCACTTGTGTCCTTGAAGTTTAACAGCATGCATTTAATGCTTCTAGTGACTATGCTAAAAATTTCAAAAGCAGTCACCTATATTTTTCTAATTGTTTGTAATCCTCATGTTAAAAAGGTAACTTTTAGTACTCGCCCATTTATTTTTTAAATACATTTTTAAATTTTTAGTTATAGATGAACACAATATCTTTATTTGCTTACTTATTTTTATGTGGTGCTGAGGATCGAACCCAGTGCCTCTCCTGTGTGAAGCAAGTGCTCTGCCACTGAGTCATGACCCCAGCCCAATACTCTCTCATTTAAAACAAGATTTTTAGAAATGTTATCATACCCAATTCCCACATTTTTAATTAATATAATTTGGAGATTTCTAGTCAAATTACTATCTTATATTTTAAAATTCACTTTATTGAGATATGTATACCCATTTTAAGTATACATTCCAATGCAAAAGTTTATTCACTCCACCCTAAAAATTTCCCTGGGTCCCTTTGCAGCTCACACCTTCACCTACTCTAGATAATTCTGACCTTCTCTTTGTCACTATAGGTTAGATTTGCCTTTTCCAGAATTTCACATAAGTGAAATTACATAATATGTCCTCTTCTTTTTTTTTAAACCCTCATCGTCTTCTGGTCAGCATAATGTTTTTGAGGGTTGTTCCATTTTGTGAGTATCAGTTTTGTTCTTCTTGTTGCAGGATTGTATCCCGTTATATTGATTTTTAGTTTGTTATCTCTTCATTTACAAACATTTCGGTTACATTCAGCTTTTCTCCTATTCCGAGTAAAACTTCCGTGAACATACAAGTCTTTGTATAGGCATGTTTTCATTTTCTTGGATGAATGACTTAGAATATAAATACTACATTGAATGCTTTTTAGAGGATAAACAAAAACAAAAATATTAACAGATTTCTCACCAGAAGATATGTACAATTCAATTTTCAAAGTGATTGTACCACTTTACATTCCTAGCAACAATGTGCTTAAAATGGGTAGGTATATACCTGAATTAAGTAATTTTAAAATGGAGTATGCAAAATAGTAATCTGACTATATTCTCCAAATTATATTAATAAAAAATGTGAGAAAATGATAGAATACAAGATGCAAAATGGGGCATAATGAAAAGATGCTCCACATCATTTCCTACACTTGGTATTATCAGTCTGCTTTAGCCACTCTGGTGTATCTGATTGTAATTTTAATTTGCATTTACCTGATGAATAATGATCGAGCACATTTTATGTGCATATTGACTAAGCTTACATTTTCTTTTTTTTTTTTTACTTTTTTTTTATTGGTTGTTCAAAACATTACAAAGCTCTTGACATATCATGTTTCATACATTAGATTCAAGTTGGTTATGAACTCCCATTTTTACCCCAAATACAGATTGCAGAATCACATCTGTTACACATCCACATTTTTACATAATGCCCTATTAGTAACTGTTGTATTCTGCTACCTTTCCTATCCTCTACTATCCCCCCTCCCCTCCCCTCCCATCTTCTCTCTCTACCCCATCTACTGTATTTCATTTCTCTCCTTGTTTATTTACCCGTTCCCCTCAAAACCTCTTATGTGTGATTTTGTATAACAATGAGGGTCTCCCTCCATTACCATGCAATTTCCCTTTTCTCTCCCTTTCCCTCCCACCTAGTGTATCTGTTTAATGTTGATCTTTTCTTCCTGCTCTTCCTCCCTGCTCTGTTCTTGGTTGTTCTCATTATATCAAAGAAGACATTTGGTATTTGTTTTTTAGGGATTGGCTAGCTTCACTAAGCATAATCTGCTCTAGTGCCATCCATTTCCCTGCAAAATCCATGATTTTGTCATTTTTTAGTGCTGCATAATATTCCATTGTGTATAAATGCCACATTTTTTTTATCCATTCATCTATTGAAGGGCATCTGGGTTGGTTCCACAGTCTAGCAATTGTGAATTGTGCCGCTATGAACATCGATGTGGCAGTATCCCTGTAGTAAGCTCTTTTAAGGTCTTCAGGGAATAGACCAAGAAGGGCAATAGCTGGGTCAAATGGTGGTTCCATTCCCAGCTTTCCCAGGAATCTCCATACTGCTTTCCAAATTGGCCGCACTAGTTTGCAGTCCCACCAGCAATGTACAAGAGTACCCTTTTCCCCACATCCTCGCCAACACTTGTTGTTGTTTGACTTCATAATGGCTGCCAATCTTACCGGAGTGAGATGGTATCTTAGGGTGGTTTTGATTTGCATTTCTCTGACTGCTAGAGATGGTGAGCTTTTTTTCATGTACTTGTTGATTGATTGTATGTCCTCCTCTGAGAAGTGTCTGTTCAGGTCTTTGGCCCATTTGTTGATTGGGATATTTGTTTTCTTATTGTTTAATTTTTTGAGTTCTTTGTATACTCTGGATATTAGGGCTCTATCTGAAGTGTGAGGAGTAAAAATGTGTTCCCAGGATGTAGGCTCCCTATTTACCTCTCTTATTGTTTCTCTTGCTGAGAAAAAACTTTTCAGTTTAAGTAAGTCCCATTTGTTGATTCTTGTTATTAACTCTTATGCTATGGGTGTCCTGTTAAGGAATTTGGAACCCGACCCCACAATATGTAGATCGGAGCCAACTTTTTCTTCTATCAGACGCAGAGTCTCTGATTTGATATCTAGCTCCTTGATCCACTTTGAGTTAACTTTTGTGCATGGCGAGAGGAGGGGATTCAGATTCATTTTCTTTTTTGAGATGTCTTTTCAATTTTTTTTGACCATTTTTAAGTGGGCTGTCTTCTTACTGAGTCAAAAGAGTTTGTGACATATCTTAGGTATCATTCATCTGTGAGATTTTTATTTTCTCACAGTGTGTGTCTATGCCATAAAATCTGCTCGAATTGAATGTTTTGTTGTAAATGTATAGTTGTGCAACTATCACCAAAGTACAATTATAAAAAAATATCTCTCACCCTGGACAGTTTCCACATACCCAGGCAACCGTGGATCTGATATTCTCTAGAGAATTGCTTTTTCCAGGCAGTTGCCATAAATGGAATCACACAATGGATAGTCTTTTATGTCTGGCTGCTTTCCCTTCATATGATGAGTGAAACATTGATTGTTCCCTTTCCCTGCCTTTTTTGATTCAGTATTTTCTTATCCTTCATTTTATCCCCTCTATTGGTTTATTAGCTTTTTAATTTTTCAATGATTTTGCTTAGACTTACAATAGGCCTTATCACAAGTCTACCCTCAAAAAGCATCATGCTACTTCATGTCTAATATGAAAATAATACAACCGTTGGCTTCCATTTCCCCATTGTATCCTTTTGCATATTGATGTCACATATTTTACTGACATATTCCCTGTAAACCTCACAATACATTGCTACTGCTTTTTTTTTTAACAGTCAATTATCTTTTAGAGAAATTTTAAAGTAGGAAAAGTATCTTTTCCATTTGCCATATGCTTACTGTTTCTGGTGATCTTCATTCTTTTTGCAGATCCTAGTTTCCATATAGTATCGTCTTCCTTCTGTCTGAGAATTTCCTTTTACATTTCTTGTGATTCAGGCCTGCTGGTGATAAATTCTCTCAGCATCTGTTTGTCTGAAAAAGTTTTCTTACACCTTCATTTCTAAAGAATATTTTTGCCGAATATAGAATTCTAGGTTGATGGCAATTTTTTTTCTCCCCTACATTCAGTCCCTTTTCATTCCATTATTTTCTAGTGTACATATTTTCTGGGGAGAAATCTGTTAATGTTTTTCTTCTTCTTCTTTTACTCAATGTCACTTTTCTCTTTTAAAATCGATCCCTTTATCTCCAGGTCTCAGCCGTTCAGTTATGATGTGATTTTTCTCTGTTTGTCCTACTTAGACTTAAGTCTGTGGTTCCATTGTTTACATCAGATTTGAAAAGCTTTGGCCATAATGTGTTCAAATATTTTGTCCACTCCCCACCTCTTCCAATAAGACTTGGTATGCCAAACACTTTACTGAGGCTTTGTTCATTTTTTCAGATTTTTTTTCCTTTCCCTCTGTCCTTCTGTTTGAAAAGTTTCTATTTTTGTGTTTCAAGTTCACTCTTCTTTCTTCTGTAGTGTCAAATCTGCTACTAATCCCATACAATAAATTTTAAATTCTACATATTATATTTTTCACCACTAAAAGTTGTATTTAGTTCTTCTTTCTCTTTTTTATTGTATGGATGTTTTCCTTTCAATATTTAAACATCCCACAGAGGCCATGTGATAAAGGCTTGGTCCTGAAGGAGGTGCTGTTGGGAGGTATTGGAACCTTTACAAGGAGGTGAGAGGACTTAGTGGGAGGTCTTCAGGTCATGGGACTCATAATTACTGTGAAGCAGATAGTGAGACCCCAGCTCCTTATTCTTATCTTTTGCTTCCTGACCTCAAGGTGGGTGGTTTTGTTCCACATATGCTCCTGCCATGATGCTCTACCTCACCCTGAGCAATGAGGTCAACCAACCATAAACTGGAACCTCCAAAACTGGGATACAAAAGAAAGCCTTTTATCTTTATAAGCTAGATTATCTCAGTTATTTGTTACAGTGATGGAAAACTGACTAATACATTATCTTTTACGTAGGATTTTCTCTGGAGAAAATACTTAGACCCTTGCTATGAAGACAATGGAAATGTAAGCAACTTGGTCAACCCTTTCATCAACTCTACCATCTCTTTCCAGGCCCAAAGAAAACACTAGATACCCAAATGGCCTAATTGTTCATCAGCTTTCAGAGGAAAGAATGTCATTATCTCTTGGTTAATGAAAAGGTGGGTGGTCCTGATGGAATTCTCCAAACTTTGCTAGAATTTCTTTGGGGCTCTTCCTCCGTTAGTTCCAGGGAGAAGAAACATCAGGTATCTTCTCCAGGGTGAGGGAAGGTTAGTGCCTCTTTTTCTGAATATTCATTTGGAAGCAAAGCTGGCCTGCTGGTTCTTCTTTTCTATTAGTTGGATGGCAGGGGTGGAGGTGGGAAGAATAAAACCAGTACTGTCAACCACCCTACATTTTGTGCCATCACTTTGTGTCTTTGCCATAATCCCAGGACAATGTGGAAAATCCTGTTTTACACAGCAACCATAAAACTATACTACTAGTATCTGTTATTTGCTAAATAAATATTTATGTGCCATGTGTGATGCTGAGAACTTTACAGGAATTATCTTCTCGAATCCTCAAAACAAGTCTGGGAAATTGTCCCCATTATCTCTATTTGACAGGTGAGAAAATTAAGGTCACTTGGCTATTAAATAATCAAGCCAAAATTCACACACAGAGACCACATTTTTAACCATTAGTGAGTTTTTTTTTTTTTTTTTGGCTCATGCATTTGGGAAGATGATATGATTCAGAGTTTCCATCTTTAGGGGCATTTTCAAAGGTGTCAATTGGAGAGATGAGAAGAGGTGACTTGGGGCTGCTGGACAGAAGCCACTCTCAGCCAGAAGCCTCACTCTGTCCTACAGTTCTCTTCCTTTATGATTCTGTGATTCAGCTATAAACAATGAATATGGTTTAGTAGAGGTTAATAAAGCACCCATGAATTACTGCCAGCTTCACTCGAGGTCCTTGTTCATTGGTGGTTCTCTTAGGGACTAACTGCCTCTTTGGGAATGAATTTCCCCATGTGGATTTGCATTAATTCCCTCAGCCTGCAGAATTGTAATCTGGGAGAGTTCATTCAGCAAATGGCACCCAGCTTTTCTCACTCTGGTTTGCCAAAGACACTGTGAGGCTTTGTTTGAACACAGGCAACAGTACCGGACGGCAGATGTTTGCAAATACCATTTGTTTAATTGCTCGGGTACTTTATAATATATTTTTGTCCTAAGCTGTGGAAAACACATCCTTCATCAGCTTTAAAACAGAGTGGAACTTCGGAGGGCCATTCTGGCTGTCTTTTTTCCTTGTGCATGGGTCCAGACAGATGGAGGGAACAAAAAGAAGAGAAAGGGGAAGCTGTTGGCAGTCACCCTCATCTTTGCCTCTTTGTAGCAGCAGGAGCAATATAGAAATGGTTACCCTTTCCAATTTTTCTCCCCACTCCTAAGGGGGGGGGGAACACCCAACCAACAGAAAGGCACTCAGAGCCATCAAACTGAATAGACAATCAAGGAGGAGAATTAGGTGGTGGCTGCCCTCCCTAGCAGCATCTAGAGCAGTTGGCATCTGAACTATGTTGCAGGGACCTGGCGTGGTCTTCTTGGCTGGCACAAATGCTACTGAAAGGTTTACATGGGCACCATGAGTGTTCCCAGCATGGCCTTTCCCACAGTGTGCAGGGACTTCAGGCTCCTGCGTGTGGTGCAGAGCCCTGAGCTGCACCTTGAGAGGACAGAGGTGTGTAACACATTAGTCCAGGTTTTACATACTACTATGCTGTGTCTCCCACAGTGGGACTCTCCAGAGCTGCCTTCAGTGATGAAGCCAGATGCTCTAGAGTCAGTGTCCAAGCCTTAGGACCATTCTGCTCGACCCTTAAAGAATTTCCAGTGTTGCCTCCCCAAATACACCAGACCTCACCTGGAGACCTCCCCTTAATTTGCTAAGTCTTGATGGCACATGGGAATTTGCATCCAGGAATCCATCCATTGGTGACTCAGAGGTGCAGCTAGAATCAATACCTTAGTGCTTTCTAAAGTATAACACTAAATGTATCATCTATATGTAACAGTTACAAAAATGGTTTTTAGAACCAAAATTCCAACCCTAACTCTGCTGCTTATTATCTTTATGATCTTGGACAATCCACATAACTGCTCTGTGCCTTATTTTCATTATCTCTGATATGGGATGGTAATGTTTTCTAGTTTGGGGACTATTTGGGATCATATGAATTCTCATATGTAAGCTGTTATAATTTCTAAGTTATAAACTTAGAAGGAAAAAATGGCTATACATTTACTTTGAGGTTTGTTTTGTTGGAATCATGAGAAATATAGGAAATGGTCTTGTTCTACATTTGGCTAGCTATTACATAGCAACAGTGCCAGTAGATTTAACTCATTTTAATTTATATTTCTCTCTTAAAAATAAACTTTTTAAAATAGAGCCCAGCTTTAATAAAAAGTTAATTTTACCTTTAAAATCCCTAAAGGGATTACTTTGGCTTCTTCAGAAATCAGTCTGATAGACAGACATCAATCTGCCTATGACAAATACACATATTCTGGCAAATATTCTTAAGTGTTTTTAAAGTTCAATTAGATCCAACAAATACCTGTTAAGTATATACAAGATGTGAGGTACTTTTTGGGAAAGCAAGAAAATCAGGGAAAGGAATCTAACCTTTATTGAGTGGCTACTTTATGCCAAATATTGTACTAAGAACTTTATAATCATATGATCTTGGTGGCTGATATAGTTAACTGTATTTTACAGACAAAAGAACTGAGACTCAGAAAATTCAATGTCCTAGCATTTTAAAAATTCAAGGCTTATCCGGGTTTAGTGGTGAACACCTGTAATACCAGCAGCTCAGGAGGCTGAGGTAAGAGGATCCCGAGTTCAAAGCCAGCCTGAGCAACTTAGCAAGGTCCTAAAGCAACTCACCAAGATCCTGTCTCTAAATAAAATATACGAAGGGGCTGGAAATGTGGTTCAGTGATTAAGCACCCTTGGGTTCCATCCCTGCTACCTGGTACCTAGATAAATAAATAAACGGAATCCAAGGCTTTTCTTCTTTTTACCTTGTTATGTCTACTAGAAAATTCAAAGATGAAGATGGAACAGTCTTACCTAACGATGAATGTTATGGGTTAGATGTGGTGTCCCTCCCAAAAGCTCACGTGTGAGAAAATGGAAGAAGGTTTGGAGGAGAAATGATTAGGTTATAACCTTAACCCAATCAGTGAATTAATCCCTGGTGGGATTAACCAAGTGATAGCTGGAGACAGGTGGGGTGAGGCTGGAGGAAGTGGTTCTTTGGGAGCGTGGCTATGGGGTATGTATCTGTATGTGGTGAGTGGAGTCTCTCTGTGCTTTCCCATCCTCCTGTGAGCCCCTTCCCTCTGCCACACTCCCCTGCCATGATGTTCAGGAATGGAACCAGATTTCTATGGACTAAGACCTCTGAAACCGTGAGCCCTCAAATAAACTTTTCCTCCTCTAAAATTGTTCTGGTCAGGTCTTGTAGTCACCACAGAGAAAAAGCTGACTAAAACAGTGAAGTTTGGTATTTTCACAGCACATTATGGTTTACAGTGGCTTGTTTATCTACATGCTAATTGGAACTTAGATTCTAGTGCTCCCGCTCCATTCTGTGTTCCATGTCACCTTTACATGGCTGGTCATGTCCTGCATTTGTGGGGCCCTTGATGCTAAGGGAGTGCTTTTACCTCATGCATTTGTCAAAACAATTGTACGAAGGATCTAATAACCCTAGTGATGGTCAGTATTTAGTAGGCATTTATTGTGGGCCAGTAACTATGCTAAGAAGTTTCTGTATTATCTCAGTTAATCTTTAAAACAGCTGGGAAAGCCTTGCTGGTAGGTACGCACACCCATGTATTACAGGTAAGGCCACTGCCACCAACCACAGTGCTAGTGTCAAAACTCACATCCAGGTCTGTCTGTCAAAGATCCCCAAAGCCTTAAACACTCTTATGCTATGCCATCTCCTCGTTTTCTGCTTGAGGAAACGAAGGCTCAGAGGAGTTATGGACTTGTTCTAGGTATCACAGCTAGGCTGGGAATCAAGCTTTCCATCTTCTAATGATGCATTTCTGATCAATCCAATGAAAAAGATTAGCAGCACACAAACAGCAACACTAGAAGGCAGAATAGAAGGAAGAAGGAAAAAGGAAACATAGCAGATGTGTGGGCTGTTGGGATCAGGAAATAGCATATGAAAAAAGTAAGCCAGGCCTAATAGAAATAATAAGATTCCCAGACACAGAAATAACCAGGAAGGATATTTCAGATGAATGGAAGAGAATGAGAAAAGAACAAGACATGGTGAATTCAGAAAGCAACAAATCCTGAGGATGCACCACAGTGTGAGTGTACGTAGAGTATGCTGGAAGACTAGGCTAGAAAGCTGTGTGCACCACCTACCAGCCTAAGGGTTTGCTCCTCCATGGTTGAAGAAGGAGGAGCTTTTGAAGTTTTTTTTCTGATGTCGTTTAATTGTTTTGTTTTGCAGTACTAGAATTAAACCCAGGAGTGCTCTCCCCATCTCTTTTTATTCTTTAAGACAAGATCTTGCTAAATTGCTCAGGCTGGCCTCGAACTTGCAATGCTCCCAACTTGGCCTCCTATGTAGCTGTAACTGTGCACCACCATGCCCAGCCTTTTGAAGATTTATGAGCAAGGACCGTGTCCTGCACAAAGCCAAAATGAAGAAAGATCCTTGTGGCAAGCAATACTGAAGTGAGAAAGGAGGTCATTGCAAGGAACCTTGGGTAGGAGGATCTGAACTCGTGCCAGAATTGTGGGAGTGGAAAAGTGAGAAGACACTGAAGAACTCACAACTGTCTAGATGTGGGGGGCCAAAGAAAATGACGTATCAAATTCAGTTCTATGCTTGAACCTAGGTCCCTAAAAGAATGGTGTTGTCATAAGCAAAAATAGGAAATTAAGGAAGATTAAAATTTAGGAGGGGAGGTGATTTCATTTGGGTTTAGGGTGACTCTGAGGTGCAGGTAGGTCTCTGTAAGTGCATTAACTTGAGTGGAAATTGATGCAACCCATACACAGAGTGGGGAGGTGTTAGCTTTTCACCATTGTGAGGAAATATATGAGAGAAATCAACGTAAGGAGAAAGATTCATTTTGGCTCACAGTTGCAGAGGTTTCCGTCCATGTGGTTTGGCCAAGTTGCTTTCAAGCCTGAGGCAAAGTGGAAGTGTGTGGCAGAAGGAAGCTGTTCATTGCATGGTGACTGGGAAGCAAAGAGAGAGAACAGCTAGAGACAAACTATACCCTTCAAGGACAGCCCCCCCGCTTGATCTTCTTCTTCTGACTTGGCCCATCTCCCAATAGCCCACTAAGCTGTGGATCGATAAATGGAGTCATCGATTGAGGAGGTCAGAGTCCTCATTATCCAGTCACACCCCCAAAGCCCCACCCCTGAACACTGTGACATCGAGGCCCAAACCTTCAACATATGAGCTTCTGTGGGATATTAAGATACAAATCCTAAAAGAAGGCAAAGGACAGTGATAGTGGATTGGGCCACCCAGGAGACAGGTCTCCCATGCCTCCCACGCAGGCGTTGGAAATGGGGTTGCCCTTGGTGGAATGGGCTGGAATGGGCTGGCTGGGAAATAAAAGCTAAGAAAAGTAGAACTATGAAAAACCACAGGACACAGAAAGTCGTTTCAAAAGTGGGGGCAGGACAGGCAAGCCGATCAGGCGGATTGAGCTTCTCTACTGTGGCAAAATGGAACCCGCACCTGCTTTATTTATATCAGGAAACATCAAAGGCCTTCCATAGAATGTTCACCAAAAAAGGTTACAGTTGGGCTGTTCAGTTCCCAACGGGTTACGCCCATCTCTGGAGCTACTAGGAGGGATCTTCCTAGCAGAGTGGAGATAAAGGTCACGTGCATTGGGCAATCTATTGCCCTGAGAGAGCCAAGGAGAGTTCTCAATGCCAAACCTAAATCTCCCTGGCTACCATACGGAGAGAAGACCCTCATGTGATTCACAGAAAGCTTCCCGCGGACAGGCATGAAGAGAAGCCCAGCTCAAGCTTCATGCCAGCCTACATTTAGAGGACAGGAGGAGAGGAGGGGCACACAAGAGGTGGGTGGGTACAGGGAGAACCAAGAGAGAACAGTATCTCGGAAATCAAAGAAAGGGATGTCTAAAAAGAAGCAGTGAACTAGCATTAGGAAACCTGTGGATAGACAAGGAATTGAAATCAGAGAAACCATCTTAAGAGCAAACCTGATTTCAGTGGTTTGTGAGCAGAGAGGAGCTGGCCATAGGTGAGTCAAGAACACCAGAGGTTAAGAAATGAGTGCTGGACGAGGCAGAATGAATGGCAGCCAACTCCCTCAAGAAATCTATTGATAAAAACCTTGTCAAGAGACAAGATAAGTCTGATTCTATTTTGCAGTCTGATGCCTATGTCAAGTGGCATATTGCCGCAGTGTGAGCTCTTCCAATAGTCAAATCCATGTTTTCAGATTTAGAGAAAATAAAAAGTGTTAGGAGTAAACATGAGGGGCATTTTCTTCCCCTTTTACCCCCTTTTCCCCTCTTTTTCCCCTTTGTGTTGCTGGGAATTGAAGTTGGGGCCTTGTGAATCCTAAGCAGGTGTTTTACCACTGAGCTCCATCCCCAACGCTCATGAGGGAGACGTCTAAAGCAGTTCTAAAGAAATGGGTAAAACATACAATGCCACAGGATGGAAATGAACTTGTAGCTTAAGAAAGGATCACAAATCTGGCTTCAATACCGCATTCCTTTAGTAATTAGAAAAGATAAGATAAAACTACAGCCTCGTGGCCAAGAAATACTCAAGTCATTTCCAAGCCAGTCACGAAGTTTCTGGAAGTGACTTGTAGGGTGCCTGACCACACGTGGCCCTTATCTTGTAGAGGAACAAGACTGCTTCCTCATGGTTACTAGGCATTCAGTTCTCTTTTCAAAGGCTTCCTCTCATTGCTTCTGACAAATTACAAAGAAGGATTCAAGTCTTTTGTTTTCCCTTACTATCATTGTAAGTATTAATCTCTTCCCTTTTTCTTTTTGCAAACTGCTATCTCAGTCATGTTACAGTGATGGTCAGACTAAAATGAGTCCTTTCAAAAAGACTTAGTATTGGAGTATTGAGGAAACATAAGCTTCCAGTTAATGCCTTCTATGAATGTAGTAATTTTAGTCTGTGCTTTGGGAATAAAATCAGGTTATGTGTGAAGAAAATCAGGCTATATACTCTTGATTCCAGATCATCCATACTTGCCTCTGACCTCAAAAGACACACACACAGATGAAAGCTACAATAGTACAGATAGAGAACCAGCCCTCAGTTTTCTTGTTGAGGTACTTTACCAATCATTCTTGGGAGATAATGGGAGTCTCAATTTTTTATGATTTTTGAGAAGTGGTTGCCTTTAGATGAGGCTTTCTTCCTGTACAATAGTCAATATCAGAAAACCAATACAATGCTCATTGCTTGCTTGCCTGATCTCTCTGCTTCAGGCCCTTACAAAATGAGAGACCCCTCTTTGCTCTATTCTTTAAGTGTTGTTTATTAGAAAATTATGGAATGTGAAATCACCAATTCATTAATTATTAGTGTTTTTTTAATAAAATGGCATCATAGCAAATCAAAAAAATAAAAGCATATCCATAACATCATCCTAAGGGAGATCACAGTCTTTATTTTAGTATATCTGGATCTAGTCTGTTATTTGCTATGCTCATTTATTACATAGTTGTACTCACAGTCTGACACAGTTTGCATTCTTTTTCACTTGACCTTGTACCTGAAGCACATATTCCCACTCCATGCCTCACCCTCAGGACTGACACAAAGTTTTCCTACCTTGGCAAGAGGGCTGACTGGAGACTGGCATTTGCTAATTCTCTATTGAAGGAAACACACTGGTTAATTGGATCTTAGTCCAGCTGTAGCCTATTTACCTTTCTTTCAGTTCCTAAAACTGAGGTATCATGTTACCATTGAAAGGCCTCCTTTCCCTGTCCCTCAATAATGTGGTAATTCATACATCTTCAAGTGATCTGAAGAAAAGTATGTTCCCACTTTTCTACACCATCCCTCATGCCTGATCACTAGACTCATGATCCTCTATTTGCTAAAAACAGTTGGAACTGAGATCATTGCTCACCTCAACACCAGCCCAGAATAATGCCATGGCTTACATAGTTTGTAGTGAGGATAGTTAATAACTATCCATTTCTCATCAATTAGCAGTGGTTAAACCCAATAGGAATCTAAGATGTGTTTCAACTTGGTAATCAAGTGCCATGACTGGTTATCAATATCTGCCTCAAACATGGGGAAAAATTCACAGCACACATCCCTAAAATTCACCATTCTTAAGGGAAACATATTTAAAGGCTATTATATGCCAAATTTCTTGTATACATCACATGATATGCTCATCATAGCAATACTAGGAAGTGGATATGATTTTCTCATGAGGGCGGTACAGCAAAGCAAAACATAACTACCCACACTCAGAAATTAAGAAAATAAAATTGGCCCAAGGAGTTAGCTATGGAACAAATGCATAATGAAAATCAGAGTAGGTACTTGTGGATCTATGTGAAAGAAAGCAGAATGGTTTCTAGAATAGCAAGATTTGTCACTAACCATATTTAATGTATGAGCATATTTTAAAGAAAGATTGTCAACTAGAAGAAATATGATTGACAATGGGAGCCTAGGAAAGGGAGTGACAGTGAATGAGATGTTGGTGGTGCATTCCCAAGAAGGAATGTCCAGGTAGCTTCATTGGGCATGCGTTTACTGACCATCCGGCAGGGCCATGCACTGCACTGGGCACTGGGCACATAAAGACCACTCACTGCTCCTGGCCTATGTGAATTGTGCTCTGGTATGCCTCCCACACTTTTTCTTCCACCTCTAAGATTCATTTGCTCTTTCTATCCACGTATTTTTCTCATCTCATTCCAAACCTGTAAAATGAATATTTTGGAATCAGGATACAAAGGGAAGAGAAGAAGATGTGATTCCAAGTAAATTGCTGTCTTTCCCTTCTTTGCAGTTCCTGGATGAGAACACTACAAATTTTTATTCTAACATTCTGGAGTTTGAGTCCCAAGCTTGTCGCACACATAGGATTTTACATGCAACTGCAATTGATGTGTTTGACTATATCAAATTCAAATTGAATGTTGAAGAAATCAGTCAGGTCAGGCTTCCATTTTAATTTTATGAACCTCAAATATGGAAAGAGAGTGAGATTTTTTAAAATTATGAACTAAAATGTTGGGAACTTTGCAACGTGACTTTTGTGGTTGATCCCAGCATTACTCATGCTCTTTATGAAACTTTTTAATAGCTTCAATAAGAAGAATTTTTAACTCAGAATTTTTGAGTTGGCTCTAAACTTCTGGCTTTGGGATAAACTGGTTTCCATAGTTTCTGAATGCTGTTTATTTGAATAATAAACCAAATATGATTTAACTCAGCATAAGATGCTATGTCTAGCTATCCAGGGATTCAGAGCAACACATGGATGGGCAGAAGAATCACAAGTGAAAAATCTACAGATCCATCTCTATTTCTAAAGTGAAAAAAAAAAGAACAACATAAAGCCTTTCTCCCTTCTTTCTCTGTCTCAACTTGAAATATGTTGCTCTAATTTATTTTTTAAAACAGGCTTCCATCGACCCTGATTCCCTTATTTCTTTTAAATTTAAATATAGTTTTATAAGTCAGTGTTTACTCTTTTTAGAAATAACTTTAGTTTAAGCAGAGAAAATAAAAATAATTCAATAATGATAAACACTATTTAGAGGAAGAAATCCCTTTATGAATTGACTATAACTTAATTTCTATTCTCCCTCACCTCACCCATATGTGGGGAACATCTTCTAAATGCCTAGCACTAAATTAAAATTTAGTGCTGACCTCAGAGAGCTTAAAGCATGAATGTTTCCTCATCAGAGTATTAGCTCCTGGATGTTTAATGAACTAATCTTGGTAGCACAGTCATGGAGAAATAAGCCATGCCCTTGCCTGGGGAATGGAGAAGTCTTTAACAGAGAGAGGACATTTAAGTAGGTTTGGTTTATTTTTATAGAATCACTCTAGCAAAGTAGTGAGTGTATGTAATTTAGTATGTCTAACAGTTTTACAAGGCTTTCCATAAAAGCATCCAATTCCTGTTCTCTCCTCCTTAGAGTTCCACCCCATAGAGACCATGATTTCTAGTTCTTTGGGGTTTTATCTACTACCATATATTTCTAAATACTATGCTACTTCTTGAATTTTTTTAATGATAAGGATCATGAGTTGACTTATTTCTATGAAAAACAGATTTTGCTCTCTTATTACTCAGACTTTACCACAACTTTTTATGAGTTGGTTAGCTGGTTTAGTTATTGTCATAGTGGAAATTTTGTTCAAAGGGGTCCTGACTCTTGGCAGATTTCTCCTGTAGGAGAAGGCTGCCTGAGAACTCTGTATGGAAAGGCAAGCCTGCTGGCTGGAGGCTTGTGGGTGGGGGTTCAGGCATTTTACTGACCAGCTCAAAAAGTATCAGTATTTTTAGGTCCTTTTCTTTGAGGTGTTCATTTTCCCCAAAGAGGAATCCGGCAGTCCCTTGAATATGTTCAGTTGCCAGAGTTTGCAGAGACAAGTCTGTCATGCAGGTGAGAGTTTCACCTGCAGTCTTCAGAATGGCGCTTCTGACCTGAGCTATGACTACTCCTTCCAAGTTCAAAGTCTCCCATTGTTAACCTCTCCAGGAGAAAATGTCCCTGCTCTGGGTGGAGTAGATCTTTCTCTGACTATGTGGAGAGAGTGGGTAGACCAAGGGGTCAACAGCCTCTTGTCCATCCAGCACATCCTTATGTTGTCAGCACCCCACCTGGCCTTCCCAGGGGTCCAGGACTTCTAGTTCCCACATCCTCTGGCTCTGATGATCTGTGATTTTTCCTTGGTTCTCTAGTCTTTTCTGGTCAGCTACATTGGATACCAGAGATGTATGCTTTTCACATCCCAAAGTTTTGTTGAAATATTTTATTATCTGTCATCTTCTCTTCTCCTTTGTGGGTTTATGCCTCTTTACAAAAACTCCTTTTATATCCTATTACTCATTCTTCATGAAGGAAATGAATGCATCTTCAATTTTCCCTTTATATGTTAAGAGTCATAAATGACATTTTAAAGGACAATTTAAAGGTAAAGGCCTGAGGAAGGAAAATTTAAATTAAATTTTAATTCAAGAGAAGAGTAAGTCCAAAATGTATATTTTAAAAGAGTTTGGCACCATGTTTAGGAACTGGGAGATTGCAGTTTGGCTGGAGTATCAGGTAAATGAACAGGGGTTGTAGGCATCTTAGGGAAGCAGACAAGCCTCTGTGATAGATTGGTTGCAAAATGGCCCCAATTATTTCCCTTCCTCAGTGCACATTATTGCATTGTCATGTCACTTTGTGACTTCCTCATCAGTGAAAGAGTCTATTTCCCAACTCCTGGAATCTGGGATTGCCACCAGATGGCTTTGGCCACTAAAACGTGGCAGAGGGATGATGTATGATTCTGACTAGACCACACTTCCTATTTTAGAACCAGCTCAGCTGCTACTAGAACAAGCTGAGCTCCACTGCTGGAGGAGGAGAGACATGTGACCCAGCCATCCCCTGTTGCCCCAGCTGAAGCCAGTCTGTCCCCAGAGGCAGTCACTTGGCTGACTTGCAGCTGACCCTACATATGCGGGAACCAAGCTGAGACCAGGAAAAACACCCAACTGAGGTCCCAGGCCACAGAAAGAGGAGCTCAATGTGTCATGGTTAAGTGACTATGTCTTGGGGTAGTTTGCTATTCAACCAGCATAATCCTAAATAGAAATTTGAAGAGGAAAGGGTGCTGGTTAAAATGACAAGATCTGGTTCTTCCTTGGCTACCAACATCTTGCGTGTCCTCACAGATAAGTTACTTAATCTTAGCCTCACCAGCTATTAATTAAAGGCACTAGAAGATGGACCAGATAAATGATTTTGAAGCTTTTCTGCACATGTGAGCCATTAAGGAGGTTGTTAAAAATTACATTCTGAGAGTCAGATGCACAGTGGTGCACACTAGTACTCCCAGCTTCGGGAGTACTGGGAATCTGCGGCAAGACTATTGCAAGTTTGAGTTCAGCCTTGGCAATTTAGCAAGACCCTGTCTCAAAATAAAAAGTAAAAAGGGCTGTTGTAACTCAGTGCTAGAGCACCCCTGGGTCCAATACCCAGTACTGAAAAAAAAAAAAAATTCTGTCCTCAACCCTATAAAATTGAAAAGTGTACGATTTTCTTTCTTTCCCTGGTGAGTCTGATGCAGCTGGCCAGCAGGCTTTCCAGACACAGTGATTCAGAACCACTCTTGTCATGAGATCTTCAAGGTTCCTTATGGGTGGAAAATTTTGAGAGCTTAAGTCCCTCCAATGGGTTTTGCTGTGGCTTTAGATGTTTATTGCTGCCTCCACCATGGTGCCTAGGTTTTTTCCTCAGAATGTTCTTCCCTGCCTGCCTCTCACCACTGGGGCTGTATCACTTTTCACCTCTCCTGCTCCACAGACCACGCAGCCTTTGGATTAAAACTCACAGTCAACAGCCCCACAGTGACTTTGCCCCCAGCCACGGAACTCATTGGTACCTCAGTTTTTATACTCACGTCCACCTCTGCTTCTTAGCTCTCCAGGAACTCTTTTGATTATTAAGGAAAAGAGTCACCAGACATTGTCAGACCCTGTTCCATCTGCTGATTTCTTAGGCTCTAGGAACTATAGTTTCTAGAAGGCTCCAGTAGTCTGCCCTTGGCATCACCCTCTTCCCATCTGGAATGCTCTTCTCTTTGGCCCAGTTTGGCCAAACTAGAGCTTCTCCTACCAATGGGTCCTTTTTTTCAAATCAAATAATAAGCTTTGGGCAAAGCCCTACTCCCATTTATCCTCAAATCACATTTTGTCAGTGAAAGTGGGGGAGTGGGTGAGAAGAGGGAAGATTTTTCCATTAACTGCATCCATATTATACACCTCCTCTCCATCCCAGGAAGGAGTTATCTTGGGACACCACACAAAAGCTTTAAGGCATATGGCAAAACCTGAGTAGTTCCCAGCCTTGGGACAGTAAGTGGGGTTTGCAAGAAGCAGGCCCCATGGGAGCTAGAGATTGCCAGGCTCATGAGATGAAAGGGACACTCTTTTTTGCTGATGAGTGACCCGAAAGTCTAACCCTGTCTGGTGCAAAACATGTCCTACTCTTTGGATTCTCCTCTGCAATGATGGAGTCAACTCCTCCCACGTATAGTAATTAGTTACCCTGGACAATTTGCAGATAGGTATTAAGTTCTACTTAGGATTTTAAAATGAGCTGGTCAATAAAGTTAATTTAACTTTCTTTTATTAGGAAGCCAGAGCGATTTATTAGATAATTCACACCTGATATAGTGTACTTGAGAGCATGCAGCCACTACTGTGCCCTCAGACAGCTTTGATAGAATAACTCACTTCAATGGCTCCTTTTAAATACAATGACATCTCAATAAAATAAGCTTTTTCATACTTAAAAAAAAAAGTTCTTCATTGTTTGGTCATGAGCAATCCTTGGGTAATCCTTCCTGGCAATTTACAAAGGAGACATCTTAATGGCAGATCAATTGTTTCTTTTCATTGGGACTTACACTCCTCTTGTATGGCCTTTGGATCCTGTCTTCCTCACACTGTCTGAACTCAGCAGTGGTCTGAAGGTGGAGCGTGGTCCCACAGCATGAGCAATGCCTTGGGGTGGGAAAACTGATTCCACCCAGGAATGGACCCACTGACCAAGTGACCGAAGACAATTCCTTTAAGCTGCTGCCTCTCAGGTGTCTTATTAATACATAAGGCATAGCATAAATAATCCCCGGAGCACTTTAAGGTCCAATATTGGTGAAGTGAACATATTTCTGATTTCAGTTCTAGTCAGCATGTGGACTCTGAGAAATCATCTACAGAGTTCTTGACTGGCAGGCAGAGTTGGGATTGGTTCCTCTGCCCTCTGATCAGTCCTGAGTACCTTTTCCTATTTCAAAGGGAAACTTGGAGAACTTTCATTTTTTTTTTAATTCAAAAGAATTTCCAACCATAATAACATTAATTTGTGCATATTCCAAATTCCAGCATGTTCTTTAGAATAAATTTTCTCAGTGGATCCCCCCCACAACTGGAAATCAGGACACTAACATTTTTTTCACATTTTTTTGGGGGGGAGGGGCACCAGGGATTGAATTCAGGGGCACTCAACCACTGAGCCACTTCCCCAGCCCTATTGTTTTGTATTTTTATTTAGAGACAGGGGCTCGCTGGGTTGCTCAGCGCTTCACTTTAGCTGAGGCTGGTATTGAACTCGCCATTATCCTGCATCAGCCTCCTGAGCCACTAGAATGACAGGCATGAGCCACTGCACCAGGTTTTCCACTTTTTTTCAGGGGGAGGGGGTTCAGGCACTAACATTTTTATTTGACAGAAAAGGAAAATATGGTCTCACAATTTTAAGTCACATGCTCCAAGTCATGTGGCCAGTGTTGATGACATTGCTCTAGAATTAGAGGGCTGGGAACCCCAAACCAGACCCCACAACACCATATATCACTCTGAGAAAAGGAAGTCAGCCCTGGGAGAGAGGGGACAGACCATTCCACCTGTGTTTCAATGCTTCCCACACAGACATTCCCTGGGACTTATTTGGTACTAAGTCTAAGCCATTGGAATTGCCTTTTCATTTTCAAATTTATTCCTCCATCAATTGGAAGTAGGAAAAGAGGTGGAAATATTCTACAGGAAAATCTCTGCCAAATGAACACAGTCATTCCCTCATTCAGCAATATCCATTCCTTGGACAAATTCAGGGTCTCTTTGTTCCAGGCCAGGTGCCAGGAACAAAAGTTAGACACAAAGGGCTTGGTGGCTCAAAAGGGAGCAGTATGGATCTGTACCACTGTATCACAGGGTAAGAACTGGCTTCCTCAAATCAGTGGCGACAGGTTTAAGGACCATCAACAAATACTTCCATCACTAGGATTTTCTCCTCAAGCTTAGTCTTTTATCCAAATATCAAAAAGAAAATGAGAATGTCAGAGCCATTCTGTGTTTCCAAAGTAGCACAAGTCAAAGGACATGTAATGTGGACCTATGTAGACCTTGTACATAATTTTAAAAATTCTAGCATTTATGTTTTAAAAAGCAAAAAACAGCAGGTAAAATTGATAATCTGTTTTATTTAACCTAAACTATCAAAAATGTTCAACATGAAATCAATATAAATTATGTTATTATTGTTGTTGTTATTGTTATTTGCATGCTGGATTGGATCCAAAGCCTTGTGCATACTAAACATTCCCAATACCACTGAGTTACACATCCAGTTTCTCCAAAAATTGTGAGACATTTTGCCTTATTATTATTATTTTTTTTTGTACTCGGTTTTGAAATGCAGTATGATTTTAAACTTTCAACATACCTCAATTCAGACCAGCCACTTTTCAAGTCCTCAGTGGCTGCCTTTGGCTAGGGCTGCCATCTTGGACAGGGTACTAGACTGACCTGAGTTGGCCTCAGAGGAGAGGCCATTAGGCAAAGGAGCCAGTTTCTTATCACTTGGGGCTCCCCATGGGTTCTATGGCCCAACTAGTCCTGGACAGTAGTCTCCAGGACTCCTGCTCTGATTCTGTTTGCAGGAAGGGGCGGTAGTGTCCCTCCAGTGGATGGTGATGAGCAACAGGGAGGACTCTAGCCTCAGGTGGGCTCCTGCTTCCAGCAGGCCTCCTTTCCTTACATGAAACATGACCGCTGGCCAAGCCAGGCCCGCAGGCCTGCCTAGAAGCCAACCCCTGTTTGCAGCTCTCATGAATTGCTCTTTCTTCTCCACAGCACACAAAAACCATTTCCCGGACTCCTTTTACTCCCTTCCAGCATTACAACGACCTGCAGAGGGGAGGTACACAAGGCTCCCTTTGTTCCTCAGCTCGGAGTTGGACAATGTACCTGCTTTAGATAAAAGTCTTACCCTGCAAAGCCACATTTTTGTCCCTTTTCTTCCTTTCTCATTTTTTTTTTTTTCCTTTTACAGAGCCAACAATCAAACCTTCACTTTCAACATTTTAACCTTATAAAATTTGAGCAGGTTTCTACTTTGAAAGTGGATTTGAGAGTTTTCCCAGCTCCCTGCCCAAGGGTTGGCTTTCGGAGAGGAGAGCTAGGAACTGGGCATGGGTTCTGAAGGTTCCAGAAATCCCTTTATGATGCCCCCCCGATAATTTGGTGACCTTATGTTCTCCTCCATTTCTCTCTGAAACCATTTCCAGACTTCAGGGGGAGGTGTCCTTTAAAGAAATGGGTTTGGTCAAACCACTGGGCCGTTAAGTCATCCCTGAAGAGAGGCAGACATAAATGGGTGCATGTCAGTGCCATCTCTGAGGATGAGAGTGGCCAGTGTTTGTACAGTTGAAAGCTGAGCCCCCTCCCTCACCTCATCCTCCCTACCTCAGGTAACCTGCTCTCCCAAGAGAATGTGTGTAATGTGGGCCTTCAGGTCAGAGCAAGTTTGTTCTCTTATTTTAAACCTGGAAACAGGTTGGGAACTGTTGGGAACTCAAATAAAAGATTTTCTAGCAGTGTCTTAGGGACATCTTAAAGAACAACACTGAAACAAAGCAGCTCTATAGAGAGTGCAGTCTTGGTGGCTTTTCTGAGGTTCATTACAGGGTCCCGGGAACCAGGATACTTTCAATGTAGGCAACTGGAAGTTTGACTTTCTGAAGAAATCCTTGGTGTTATTGGAACTAATTTTCCTCTGAAGGAAAGGTATTCATTACCCCTTTCCTCCTCTTCATGCCCATTTGATCCACTCTGGTATCAACCCTTTCTAGGAGTTTCCTGTAGAGAATCTACAGCTCAATCCAGCACATGTGTACTGAGCACCTGGGATTTAGCACCCACAGGACTAAGTGCTAGTAGTGCTTGAAAGCACTCACTCACTTTCACAGTGGGTGAAAATGTTCATTTTCCTTTTTGGTAATAATTATTCCCTGAATCTCTAGACCAGGAATTGGCAAATGATAGCATCAGAGGCAGCTTTGGCCAGTGGACTACTTTTTGTTTTGTTTTAAATTGTGCTAAAATACACATAAAGAATTGGTCTTTTAAATATATAGTTCAATATTACGATGTGTATTAACATTGTCATGCAACCAATCTCCAGAACTCTTTTCATCTTGTAAAAGTGAAACTCTGCTCCCATTAAACAACTCCTCATCCCTCGCTCTCCATGTCCCGTAGATGCACCCATTCTTCTTTCTGTTTCTATCATGTTGACTGGTCTAGGTAGCTCACATGAGTGGCATCATGCATCATTTATCTTTCTGTGACTGGCTTCTTGCACTTAGCATGATATCCTCAAAGATTCATCCATGTGCCAGAATTCCCTGTTTTTTAAAGCAGAATAATACTTTATTTTATGTATATTCTACATTTTGTTCATCCACAAATCTGTTGTTGGACCTTTGGCTTTCCTATTTTGACTCTTTTGAACAATTCTGTTATGAATATGGGTATACAAATATATTTTCAAAACCCTGTAATTTGTTCAAAACCCCTAGAAGTAGAATTCAAAATTATATGGTAGTTTTTGTTTTTGAGTTTTTAGAAAAAGGAAAAGGAAGTTTTATGGCTTTGTTAGCAAAGGAAAAACACAGGGACTCCTGTCCCAGAGGCTGTGATTCTGCCCATCAGCAGGAACAGGGGGCTTTGAAAGAAGTGATTCATGTTGGAGTTGCTGGTAGTTCTTTTAATTTTTTGAGGAACCATCATACTCTTCGACAGAGGCAATACCATTTTAAATTCCTACCAACAGTGCATAAGGCTCCAATTTCTCTGTATTTTTGCCAATATTTTTTATTTTCTGTGGTTTTGATGGTAGCAATCCCAGTGAGTATAAGGTGGCATTTCACTGCAGTTTCTATTTGCATTTTCCTAATGATTAGTGATGTTAAACATGTTTTCATGTGTGTCTTGGCCATCTTTTTAATAGAAATGTCTATTCAAGTCCTTTCCCATTTTTTTTTTTTTTTTTTTGCTGATATCAGGGATTGAACTCAGGGGCACTCTACCACTGAGCTACATCCCCAGCCCTATTTTGTATTTTATTTAGAGACAGGATCTCACTGAGTTGCTTAGCACCTTGCCCTTAAACTTGCTGGCTTTGAACTCGCGATCCTCCTGTCTCAGCCACACAAGGTGCTGGGATTATAGGCGTGCACGTGCACCACCATGCCCAGCTCTTGGCCCCTTTGTCTTATTTGGCTTTTGCTAGTGTCCTATTTTGATGAAATTTTATTGGAATGTTCCTTTATCCATTTATTTACATATTGTCTGTGGCTGTTTTCATAACAATGAAAGAGACCATATCATATGCTCTAGAAGTCTAAAATATTTGTTATGTAGTACTTTATCTTTTTTTGTGTGTGCGGTGCTGGGGATCGAACCCAGGGCCTTACACATGTCAGGCAAATGTTACCAATGAGCCACATTCCCAGCCCCAGCTCTATAGTACCTTACAGAAAAAAGTTGCCACCCCTTATTTAAATAATCAAGAACTGGTTATGTAAATATCCTCATGTTGTTTGAAACGAGTAGATCATATACATGGTAACAGCTCACAAAAAATAACTTTCCTAAACATTAGAGCATGGCACCAGGATATGGTACTGACAGATGAGGAAACCCAGGCTTGGAGGCTCCTTTCTGGCCAACTTTCATTTTCATGGCTCATGACAGTGGCTTGAAATTATTTTTGGTCTCACCAGATTCTGTCACTTTAAAACCTTCCATCATTTTTCAAAAAGAATCTTGTTTCCCCTTCATAGGACGAAAAATATAGCATGAGGCCGAATTTCTTCAAGCTGCTTCCCCACTCAATTTAACAGCTCCTGACCTCAGTTTCTGTCTCTCTCCTCCTGGAGAGCACGACGCCTTCTCATTCTAATTTTCCTGGAATGTCCATCAGCTAGACGCTTGCCCCATGTGCTCAGTCTTTCTATTTTCTAGGCCAGTTCCCTGTGCTTGAAACAATGCTTCTTCCGTGAATGTATTTATATCTGTACATACATAGATGATAGATAGATAGATATAAACCTATAAGGATTAATATAAATATATGAATACATATCTGCTGGTTTACTTATTTCACATATTAATATGCATTCAAAGGTTTCCAGAGTACAGTCTGACCATCTGACCACCTCAGTGTTTTGCTTAAAAATTTGCATCTTTTTCTTGCCTTGTGCAATGGGCTCAACCGTAATTATCAGACTCATGTCTTGATATTTCCATCCAGGGCAGTGCTTAACTGAAATGCCTCCAACAAAACACCACTCACTTCAGGGCTTAAAATAGTGTTTGTTTCTATCAAATAATTTTTAATAGTGAAAAGCTCTAGTTTATAAGGTAAAAAACATCAACCTCTGCACTCCTTTTGGATGTAACCATTTTTGACTCTTAGTTGTTCCTTCTGTGTTTAACCTCTATATCTTCTTTCAAGTTTTCAGATTTATCATTTGTATACTTATTTTGCCCCCTCCTGCCAGCCTGGTGCACACACTTTCCCTTCCACTTCCTCTCACCACAGTCATAGCGTTTTTGATAGGTACATACTCAGAATCTGCACTGATATAAAGAGGTTTAATGTTTCTTGTCACTGAGCCACATTATATATTATGGTATTTCCTTTCTTGGACAATTTTTTATTTTTCCATGAATTAATAATTGCTGTGATTTTTAAATTGTTTACTATCCTAGATGCCAGTAAGTGATTCAGTCCTAAATTTATGAACAGAAGTTAAAACATTATCTCAGTATATTCACACGTCGGTAACCCATCTGTTCCATTTATGTTTTGGGGATTCATCTTCCTGCATCCCTGTCTCCTCATCTGATTTTTCAATTTGGGAGAATGAAGATGAGTCTAGGAGAAAGTATTCAGAAACAGAATACATATGTCACTCTGGCATTTAGAAGGGAGATTTTTCTCCCCACTTACTTTATTTAAAACACCCTATTAGTTTGTTTCCCACAACAAGGTATTGCATGTCCGGTTGAGCTATGTGGCCTGTGGTTTTCTCTTCAACTAGTTCATTTCCACTCACATGTGATTGTAAAGCACTTATCAAATGTGGCCCCTTCCACCAATATAGGGTGTGATAATGACAATGCTGCTGCTGGTGGTAATGACCCTACAGAGATAATGGACGGACATCTCTAGGTCATATCTGTCTGGGTCTTGCAAGGGACATAGCACAGAACAGGAGCAATGGGCAGCGATAGCTTCATTTTATATGAAGCTCTGACAAGCTGCGTGGTTCTTCCCGGGAACAAAGGCATCTGGCTTACCTGCCTTGGTCAACAGTTTGCATTTTTATAGCACTTACAGCTTGCCAGGCACTGCACAGAGGGCTACGCCTGAATCATTATAATGTAGAGATTCAGGATAGAGAGACAGAGTCTTAAAGAAAACATTCATGAGCCATTGAGAAGCAGAAAGCACAGTTGTAAATCTTGAGCAACATGCCCTTGGCTTATGCTTTTGTAAAATAAGGGAAATACACAAACAGGGAAAACTGGTGCAAAATTGTGTAGCTCTACCCTGGCTGCACCTCCAGTTCACCTCTGATACAACCCCTCTGTTAATATTGGACCCCCAGCCCAAGGTGGGGTTTCTCACTCTCAAGATAGCTGGCATTCTCCCTTAAATGTGTATCTGCTTCCTAAATAAACCTCTGTCTATCCCTTTGCCTAACTCACGCTGAAATTCTTGTCTGTCACGTATGCCAAGAGCCCTGCTCCTCCTGAGTTGAACTCCCCCTCCCTTTTGGGAACTCCTCAGACCCTTCTCCCCAAAGCCACCTCTTTTCCCATGACAATTTCACTTACTCAGTACAACAGCTCTGGGACACTAGAATGTAAGTAGTCCTATTTTACAGAGAAGGAACTCCCAGTGGCTTCCCAAAATCACACAACTAGCATCATGAGATTCAGGAGCAAGACAGAACATCTGTCTTCAGAGCCTCAGCCCTCTCTCTGTTGACTGCTCTTGATCTTAGAAGTGATATATGGTGTGGTGCCAACCAAGAGAGTAAAAGCATTTGGGTAGACTAACAAAGGTGTGTTGAAGAAGTGGTGCCAGCTATATTGTGAACATCTTTTTATGTTTATCTGTACATTCCAGGTGTTTCTGGGCTTATTTGCTCAATGTGTATGAACAGAACCCATCATTGCTACATACATCAGCATATATGGAAAGGACACACGACTTGGCAATCCTTAGGAGATTCTACAAAGTCAGGACTAGTTTTTCTCTCCGTTCTCATCTCTACACACACCTTGAACACACCCTGTATTCCAAGATATTTAATGTTGTCAATCCCTCGTCCTTCCATGTCTTTCTCTGTCCTTTTGCAAATGTTGTTCCTCTGTTGTGAAATTCCTTCCTCCCATCTCCTAACCCTCTGGACAGCAGATATTGCCTCCTTGAGAGACATGTTCTTTGACCTTCTCAAAGGGTTTCCTTCCCCATGTTCCACGAGTTAAATATTTACCCTGCTTCCACTGTAGGTTGCTATACAAGTATCTGATACAGTGCTTGGCTCTCTGGAGCTATTTAGTAAAAGTTTATTTATCGAACGAACAAATAAATACGTCAATGGATGGTTGTATGGATGAGATTCCTTTGTAAACTTTCTTTATGGACCAAGAACCTTGCAGTTCTCCAGGACTAATTTTGCCCAATAAGAAAATTTGCCCCAAACTGTTCCCTCCATAGTTTACCTTCTCCTGTCTTTATTTTTTGCTATTTATTTTAAAAATTGCATAATGGAAAGTGTCTGACCTTAATTTCAAGCTGACTGTTTTTATTATACCCAACTGAGCGCAAATATTCCATTCCACTATTTTGTTATTCTTTTCAATATCCAACATACCTATTACTCATAAAAATGTGACTTCCTGCTTTATTTCCAGTGTAACACATGAGAGTTCCATAAAATCTAGCAGAGAAAATGAAATTTAGTGCAGACAGAAGATTTTATCTATTCACGTGGCTCCCCACTGTCGACTCATATCATGTAATTCTACTTAGCACTCTGAGCTATTTCCTTCAATGTACTGTCCAAACATTACCTAAGTGATGTAGTATAGGTAAGGGGTGGGACGCCAGGAACTTGAACCGCAAATGCAGACCTGTTAAACGCAGTTCTGAGGAAATTAGATTTTAGAGTTGGAAAAGAAATATGGTCCTGACACTAACACCTTGTCTTACTTCAAATGACCAAACCTCACCTTTCCTCCAACATCTCCTCCATGAGGACAAGGGGGATATTATGTTAACTGGAAGGAGACCCAGAAACGTTGTTCCAAAGATTATGAAAAGTTATAATCCCCATAGGACGGCCACATTAAAAGACAGTATTTTTTTTCCAAGATTGTCAGAAAAAGAACTTCAATCACTTTATAATCAAGATGCAATATACCACAGTTGAAAAAGCCAGTCATGGTTCAAGAACATGCAGAATTTTAAACTATAACAATATCACTTTCTATTCCTTAAGTGCCTACTGTGTGTCAAGTATTTTAGATGCAATGTCTTTCTTTAATCCTTTTTGGAATACTCAGAGCAATATCAGTGAATCTTCAAAATTGCCCAGCTCAGCTCTCATCCCCTTTAACTTTTATGTAGGAGTATTTGCTCACAGAAGGACACCTTTTAGGAAATGCCACTGGGTACAGAAGAAGGCCAGAGGCCACATAAGGAATTGTGTTCACTGAATGAGCTTCTTTAGAATTAGATTTTTTTTTTTTTAATCTCACATACAGGTCAAAGGTTCAGTTGAACAGTTGTGACCATTGGGGAGGAGATTAGGGATGGCTTTTGGTTATAAACTTATAAATCACTTACAACTTGAAAAAAAAATAGCATGTAGTCACTTAGAACTTTCAAAATATTATGAGAAAAAATATAGAAGGATCTTTTATAATCCAGGACCGAATTCCAAGTGGTGCATTGCCCTCCCGGTCTGGTGTTGTGAGCAAATTGGAGGAGCCATTCTCCTGTTCTTCCTGGGGGCAGAGGTGGCTTGGTCAAGTTCATCACTGTGTCTTCCACTTGAGCAACTGCCTAGTGCCTGGTAAGTGCTCAGTCACAATTTTTCAAATGGATTCTTTCTCTATGAGAATTTAAAATTTTCTGTTTTCCTTTCCGTGACAATATAAAAGCTGAAACATTCTAGTTATCTTGAGACCCATCAGGATTTTTGGTGCATTAGTGTTCAAGATTGTGCCTGAAAAAAAAAATGGAGAAAAGAAAACTAGACAACTTATAATACAAATGAAATGTGTGTGTGCTAAGCCAAGGCCATGGACACTGGGTCAGACTGTGGAATGACACCTGCATTGGTGTCACCAGACCCTTCACAGGCCAGTCATGCAGAGCCCAAAACACCTGCAGCACCAAGGTCAGGAAAAACCTAATCTAAAATTGTTATCAAAAATACTATTAGACAAAATCAAGGACAGAGCCCTCTGACATATACATTAAACTAGTAATCCACAGGTTGGATATATTTGTTCAATGAAGTAAAAATACACATAATAAAACTATTACCCAATCTGTGCATCTTATGTGCTAACACATTAGATGTATTAGATGTATTAGGCAATACTTAGAAGATTCCACAAAGTCAGAACTAATTTTTCTCTCTGTTCTCATCCCTACACATACCTTGAGCACACTCTGTATTCCAAGATATTAAATGTTGTCAATCTCTCATTACGTAAATACATTAGATGATGTATTTATTGCCTTATCTTTTATGTGAATCAGCATTTTTATCTTAAAAAAAATAGAGCTTTTCACCCAGGATCCTCCACTTCTCTTCTATTGCTAATATTGTTTACCCAATTGCACACAGCTTATATCATTCTACGTTAATTCCCATAGCCGGGCAACTAGAGATGAGAGGTATGCAATTTCTGCCTTTCTGGAGACTTGAAGTCAACTAAGCTGAGCTCCTGCTGTGTTCTTAACCTCACTGCTGAGGCCTGGGAGCAGTCAAGCATTCCCCAGCTCCCAGCTTCTCTCCCTCCCTGGTTTCTTTCTCCACAGGGACTAGGAGATGCGTGTGATCTGGCCTGAATTTACACATGTAATTCATTTTAATTCCATACACTTCTGCCAATTCAGTAGATCTACTTTCTGAGTGATACAGAACCCTCAGCCTAGGACATCTGACTTATGTAGATAAGTGAAAATGTGTTGTAAATGATATCAGGTTGAAAGAATAGGGAACAAAATTGTGTATAAATCCTGATTACAACCGTGTGACATATGCATGAGTTCTAAAAAGTTTTGAAAAAAGTTAGATCATATATTTTATAAATACAATTACAGTTCAATGTTTATTATATTTTCCCACTAAACTTGAAAATAATTGAAATTTAATAAAATAGCCACATTTATTTGACATGATGTGTTTTGGGTGAACATATATATATGATGGCTTCAAGTTTTTGCAACTTTTTCTAGGTAGTGCCCAGAAGATGATTATGATTGGCCTAAACTTAACAACAGAATCAACCTAATCTACCATTTATCCAAATCAAGGTAAATAATGATTTTTTAAAAATTGTCCTTTTAAGAAATTTTAAATGGAGGGTGTATTCCTTGCTCAGTGTTCTAGAACCTTAATCATTTCTATGATTTCTCCAAAAGATGAATAAGTGCTGACAATCTGATTTTATATTCCCACTTCTCTCAGTGCCCTTGAAATAGAGCTCATTAAGGCTGGGATCCTGCCTTGGGCTGTGGTTTCCTTTTTATAACATTTGTCTTATCTTTTATCTTAAAAAAAAAAATAGAGCTAGAGAAGAATATCTTTACCTATCTACAGCTCTAAAGGATTACATTAAGAACAACTACATATTACACACAGACATGGAAATTTTTATCAGATGTAGAGGAAATGCATGAAATTGAACTTGGAATGATAAACATATCATTTTAACAAGGAGTGGTATAATAAATACAGCAGTTATTTTTGTTTATAAAATCAAAATCATTTGACTTTGGAAACAAGAACTTGACATTTTTTTTTAAATCAAGCATGTTAATATTATCTGCAGAATTTTGTATTCCTAATATTCTTATATTCCACGAAGAGATGATGTATTTATTAGCCAGTCACAAAAGAACAAATTTTGTAGGATTCTACTTACACAAGGAATGTCCAGTGGTCAAAGTCATAGAAAGGAAGAATGGTGGTTGCCAGAGGCTAGGGACAGGGGAGAAGGGGGAATTACTCTTGGTACAGAGTTTTAGTTTTACAAGGTAAGGAAAGTTCTATGAATGGACGGTGGTGATAGTAGCACCACAAAGTGAATGTATTTAATTCCACTGAACTGTATGCACACCTAAGAATGGCTAATATGGTAAATTTTAGCTAATGATCCAAATTGGAACAAGTCTGCTTTGCTTCTATACATTTATTCAAGTTAGAAGCACTTTTTGTCCTAATTCTAAAAGCTGGAAATAAAAATTGGAAATGTAAAGAAAAAAGTCTTTACCGATGACATAAACATGCTTGGAAAACCCAGAGGATGCAGTAAAAAATTATTAGAAATGTGAGAATTATATAAGATGCCTTGTAAGAGACTTGATCTTAAAAATAAAGAGCAGTCTTGTAAATAAGAGACATAATGAAAATACCAATCTTATGTAACTTAAAAAAATACTTTAAAAGTAGAGAAGTTCAGAGAACTTACAGAATCTGAATGAAGGAAAGCTAAAACCTTTACAAAAGACATAACATTGATTTGAATAATTGAAGAGACATACGTGCTTCTAAATAGGAAGACTTGAAGTATAAAACTATTGTCGTAAAATATTTATAAATTTAATGTATCCCTTTTACAAAAGTAGATAAATTGATACTAAAGTGTACATCAAAGAGACATTTGTGAGAACATCCAACAGTTTCTTTTAAAAAGAAAGAAAAGTAATTAAATAAAATTTAGGGGTGATTTGTTACCCAGAGAAAGTTCAGTGATTAATTGCCTTTTAAAAAGTCCCCCATTTGTCCAACAGAAAGACATACAATTGATGAGATGAACTATCATTCATTCACACAGTGGAGTAGGTGTCTGGCATGAGAATGGTACTGTGGATACCAATGTAGGGACTCGAGAAGTTGTTCTTGTTGTGCTGTTAAATAAGAAAGGACAATCACGGAACAGTGCATGGAATGTGATCTCATTTTATGTTCAACAACCCAAACCAAACAAACTATGAATATTTCTGGCAGGTTATATTCTCATATAAACGGTGGTGAATTCTGACAATTTTCTTTTCATTTTAAAAATAATTTTTCTGCTTATCTCTAATGTCTCATTTTGCAACTTGGATTAAAAGAAGTAGTAAGAATTTTTTTTTTTAAATAGAAGAGATACTGAATGTAGTTTGATTTCTATAGATAATATTTTAATTAATTAGCTTCTTTAAAAGCAGTTTCTCTGTTTATGTCCTGCTCTCCATACCGTCTTCTTTCCCAGTGTTTCCTCACCTCTGCCTGGTGAAACTTCCTTTGCATCCCTGCCCCTCAGCTCCCCTCTCAGGCTTCTCTCCTGTTCAGCCCTCCTTCCTGTGGCTCTTGGCCTCCATGAGACATTCATTATAATTTTATTCTTTGCTCCTGTCACAGTCCCTTTCTCTCCCTACTCAAGTTCCCATGAAGGATCTGTGTTTGTGAATGAGACCTGAGAGCACTTGGCTACAGACATACTTTTGTCTTCTCAGCAGGCAAAGTAATGGGAGAAGACCTAGGATGGAATGAATGCTACCAGCTGCCCAGGGCTGGTATTGATGGGGGTGGGAAATGGCCACATAAGTGCAGGAGGGAAAAACGTTCACCGGCCAGGTGCAAGAAATGAATACCATGACCACACGTGGCACCTCCCATTCCCGCAGGTACCTGCTGACTGTTTTCACCATGACTTTTACTAAGGAGCTCAGTGTCCTTCCCAAGGGTGTTTTTCAAATCCTAATTTTGAGGTAAGCAGACAGTTCTTTTTCACCGAAGGAAAAGACGAATACCAAAATGACTTAGTGATGTCTTTTAGAGCAGAGAAAAATCTAGTTTTAAACTCCACCATCTGATGGCCACCAGGGGGTGAAGTACTTTATGCTTCTACAAATAGAAACTCTGAAAGGAACAGTGTGGCAACATGGCTGGGCTTTTCCACAAGTAAAATTCCATCTTGATATTGAAAATTCAAACCACCAATAATGAAAAAGTAATGTTTAGTGGACTTAGGTTGGAGAAATAGCAACAGTACTTGTCTCTACTTTCCTGACTAGCTCTGTATCTCTGTGTTCATCCGTCTTCCCCTGCACATATATCACTGGGAACAGTATTTCGAAGTATTTATATAGGTAAGGTTACCATGTTCATGAGGTATCTGGGTGCAGTTTCTGAGTCTTTGTATCCATATTTTTAAATACTAAATCAAAATGCTAAGTGATGCATTGTAATTATGTGGTTTTGTGAGCTTCAGGATAGTTTTTGGTTTTTTAATTGGTTCAGCCCCATGTTTTCCCTAATGGTTACAAATGATTAGAAGCTTGGAGCTATGAAATCTGCTTAGTGGAAGGTAATCCTGCCCTGGTAGTCATTCACTGTGCCTGGAAAAAAAAAAGTAGTGTTTAATACATTATCAGTGTAAATGGTTGCACTGATGCTAAACTGCAGTGACTATTAACTGTGGGAGTGTGTGTTAATCCATAATTACAGTTGAAACACTTTCTTGGAGTAACCAAAGATTTATCTATTTTAGGTTAATACCATGCAGTAAGGATGGAAATAAATGGCCCAAAGCTAAATATAATCAGACTAAAGCACATTTCTCTTAAATAAACTCTCTAAAATGTGTACACACCTCTTTATCCTTTATTGGAAATCCATGTCTTATTGATCATGCAGTTTTCTTTATAACTTATCACCTTTAAGTCTGAGTTTGTAAGGGGAGCAGATAGTTATGACAGTCATGCTAAAATAATGTGGTTTGAGCTAAACATTCTCTTTCTTAACCACATAGACATTGTCTAGTAGCTCTGGTGAACTGTGCTTATTGCCCACTATTCCCTGTGAGAAGGTAGGAGGCACAATGCCGGAATGTGGATGGCAATACTTAGAGAGAAAAGGATGGGCCAGTTTACTAAGTGCTTTCAAATATGATAGGCATGAACTATTGCAACTATTCCCTTTCGGCCTTTGTTTTCAGGTGCAAGGCAAACCTTTATTATATATTATTATAGGTCAAGAATTGTGCTAAGTGGTCTGGATACATGCCTTAGGCCTTGCCTTCTAGGAGATATGTTCAGAGTCTCATTGGAGACACAGGCAGGTGAGTATACTTGCATTACACCTGAAAAGTGAAAATCACACAGGAAACTGTGCATTGTAATTACTGGCCAACTTCAGGAGAAGGTCAAGGAGTCTTTAGAGGAGAGATGAAGATCATAGAAACAGATTTCCTACACAGGCTTTGGAGAGACCTGGATATAAATCCATCCTCTACGGAACTCATTCTGTAAACCAGGGCAGATTTACTCCACTGCACTCAGTTTTAGATCCCTTCTTGGCAGGATAAATAATACTAGTGAGGAAGTACCTGTGAAAAGCTTAGCACCACCACTGGCACCTAGCACAGCTGTCATTGTTCACCACCCTCACTTTATAGATGAGAGGAGTAGGTGGAAGGCTCTGGAGAAGTTTGTCATCCCCTGCACACTGTGTGAGAGCAGGTATTCAGATTTACTCCATGTTTCTTCAGTTACCCCATGACACCTGGGAAGCAGAGATTGCTGAGAAGCCAGACTTCATCTTTTCTACTTTATCTTTTATATTTTGCCTACGGTGGGCTCTTCTGCAAGACAGCAAACATTTGACCACATTCCCTTTGTATTGTAGACCCATTTCTGTGGAGAAGGTAGATAGGAGGTGACTCTTTTTTCTCTGTGAAATTGGTCTGAGATGAGCAAAGTACGGAAATCAGAGAAGGAAATAAAAAAAACAAAAAAAAGATGGTATGCAGAAGGACAGCAGGATCAGAGAAAGGCCCTTTACTTCAAGCAATGGATATTAAACTCAGTGAAAAAATTGTCCTGTTGTCTTTAAAGCACTTAAAGTAGTAATGGGACATCTTTCTCCTCCACTATCTCTTTGTGTTGGAGTAAGAGTGGGAAGAGAAAGTGGGATCCTTCTGAAATGCTGACCGTAAGAGTCAATGGGGAGGGTTTCTGATGGGAACAGCTAGGGGGGTCCAATTTGAACTTCTGAATGGATTTGACCTGGAGAAATGGGCAACAAAGCAAGAAGGAAGGTTCTTCTCTTCTAAGTGTTGTTTTATTTGCAGAATTGATGGTAAAATGAATCATCGGATCAAGGACCTAGATATCAAATCAGAGACTCTGCTTATGATAGAAGAAAAAGTTGGCTACGATCTACATATTGTGGGATCAGGCTCCAAATTCCTTAACAGGACGCCTATAGCACAAGAGTTAACAGCAAGAATCAACAAATGGGACTTACTTAAACTAAAAAGTTTTTTCACAGCAAGAGAAACAATAAGAGAAGTAAATCGGGAGCCTACATCATGGGAACAAATTTTTACTCCTCACACTTCAGACAGAGCCTTAATATCCAGAGTATACAAAGAACTCAAAAAATTAGACAATAAGACAACAAATACCCCAATCAACAAATGGGCCAAGGACCTGAACAGACACTTCTCAGAGGAGGACATACAATCAATCAACAAATACATGAAAAAATGCTCACCATCTCTAGCAGTCAGAGAAATGCAAATCAAAACCACCCTAAGATACCATCTCACTCCAGTAAGATTGGCAGCCATCAGGAAGTCAAACAATAACAAGTGCTGGAGAGGATGTGGGGAAAAGGGTACTCTTGTACATTGCTGGTGGGACTGCAAATTGGTTCAGCCAATTTGGAAAGCAGTATGGAGATTCCCGGGAAAGCTGGGAATGGAACCACCATTTGACCCAGTTATTGCCCTTCTTGGTCTATTCCCTGAAGACCTTAAGAGAGCGTACTACAGGGATACTGCCACATCGATGTTCATAGCAGCACAATTCACAATAGCTAGACTGTGGAACCAACCCAGATGCCCTTCAATGGATGAATGGATTAAAAAAATGTGGCAGTTATACACCATGGAGTATTACGCAGCTCTAAAAAATGACAAATTCATGGAATTTGCAGGGAAATGGATGGCACTAGAGCAGATTATGCTTAGTGAAGCCAGCCAATCCCTAAAAAACAAATACCAAATGTCTTCTTTGATATAATGAGAGCAACTAAGAATAGAGCAGGGAGAAAGAGCAGGAAGAAAAGATTGATATTAAACAGAGACACGAGATGGGAGGGAAAGAGAGAGAAAAGGGGAATTGCATGGAAATGGAAAGAGACCCTCATTGTTAAAAAAACTACATAAAAGAGGTTGTGAGGGGAATTGGAAGAAAAAACAAGGAGAGAAATGAATTACAGTAGATGGGATAGAGAGAGAAGATGGGAGGGGAGGGGAGGGGGGATAGTAGAGGATAGGAAAGGTAACAGAATACAACAGTTACTAATAGGGCATTATGTAAAAAGGTGAATGTGTAACTGATGTGATTCTGCAATCTGTATTTGGGGTAAAAATGGGAGTTCATAACTCACTTGAAACTAATGTCTGAAATATGATATGTCAAGAGCCGTGTAAGGTTTTGAACAACCAATAAAAAAAAAAAAAGAAAAAAAAATCCAAATAGGCCTCTGTTGGAGTTTTTTTGATAATAGCCCCTTGAACTTGTCTAAGGTTCCAAAGACCCTGAGAAGACAGGAAGGATGGGGGTTGGGGGTGGTAGTCTGGGCTGTTTCTTGGAGATGCAATGAGACAGGAGCAGAGGAGGACCCTGTGCCTCCTGTGTCATTCTGGAACTTTGAGAGCTGAACTATAACTTGTCAGAGACAAACTGTACTGACCTTATTCAAATACTACCCTTCCAGGAATTCCTTACATTTGAGAAGTACTGTACAACTTCTTCATCTGGATTTCACACCATTGCCACAAAACAAGCAGGTGCAGAGTGATATCATTCATCTACAGGTGATAACCTTGCCATTTAAAAATGTTGAATACGTACATGACAAAGCTAGTAAGACACAGAGATAGGACTTGAATTTTGGTTCTTCTCATTCCAAGCCCAGTTCCTTTTCCTCTATGAGCAGTCTTCCTATCACGTGTGTTTCTATAAATGTGAATTGTCTCATGCACGGTTGATAAAAGGGAAATAATGTTGGTATAATGAGATTGTTGTGTTGGCTCATACATGCTTTGTTCAAACGAACTTTTGAATAATGAGAGTATAATCATAATCCTCAGTGGAAGAGAGGAAAACCCTTAGCCTGCCTCCTGCACTGCCATCAGAAGTCCTTATCCTTTGTATTTTAAAGGTTTAAAATAGGAACTAATTCCTGGGCTCTTACCCCAGACCTGTATGGCTTCCAGCTATGGCCGCTTTCACTGACCCCCATGCCCACTATCATGGCAGCTCTGCTGACTCACAATTCCACTTCTAATGGTATGGTTTTGCTCCATTTCCAGCATGCCCCCCCCATGACATTTTTGCATTTTAATACTAAGGTGACGCCTCCAGCCATACTGGTTGCCTATGGCAGCAAGGTTCTCCCCAGTACCAGTGATCATTGCCTCTGCAGGAACTTTGGCTACAGAATTGCATAGGTTTTGAATGATTGGCCCCAAACTTCTGTTTTTCATTAGCCCGGTTATGTAATCTCTCTTCTTCTGATAAGAAATATGTATTCACTGTTTTAAACATATTACATGCATTATCATATAGATACCACAAGAATAGATAATGTAAGATGACAAGTATCATAATTCTGATTTTACAGAGGAGAAAACTAAGACTCTGAGAGGTTAGGGTGCTTTTCCAAGTGGAAGAATTGGAATTCAAAGCAAGGTCCATCTGATTCTAGTCAGATGTGTGCTAGTGGCTACCATATTGGGCAGCATACCTTTGGACAACTGTGCTCTACCCTGCCATGTCAGTTTTCTGAGTTTAATGGAATTCTGGATTTATAATTTGCAAAATTTTAAAATATTGCAGAATGACATATTAAAATGAACAAATCAATGTGTAGAGTTACAGAATGGTTGTTTTATAGAAGACCTCTTATTTGGTTTATATTTTCATGAAGTTAAGATTTAAGAGAATATTTGGGTTAGGATTTAAAAGAATATTTGACTTTTTTCTAGATTTCCCCCCACCCAAAGCCACATTAAGGTGGTTAGTCCAAAAAAGAGAAAACTGGGAGATATGATAATTGCCAAATTCAAATTCTTAAATCACTTTTGTAAGAAAAAGTTAGATTTCTATATGACTACAGGTAGCCACAAGGACAGTACTGGATAAAAAAAACAAAAATAGAACAGAACTATCTCCATAGAGAGGAAGCTGACTTGGAAAACAAAGAGTGCTTATATTTGAAAATGATAAATGTATAAAGTCAATTGATCTATGGTCCCTTTAAGTAATTCGAAAAGTAAGAGTGAACTAAGCCCAAGGGTTTAAAAAAGGAAATTCTAAAATTAAGAAGTAAAATAAATGAGAAATAAAAGATAAGAACAAAAGGAGAAAACAGAAGTCAGAAGTTGGCTCTTTGAGAAGATTGATAAAGTTAAAAAATTGCTAGATTGATCAAGGAAAAAAGGAGAAAAAGAATTACGAATTTCAAGCATGAAAGAAGAGTTATTGTGACAGATCCCACGGATGTTAAAATAATAATAAAAAGATGTAAGCAATTTTAAGCCAGTTAGGTTGACAGTTCAAATAAAACAGACAAATTTATTTTGAGCATATTTTACAAAAATTGACCCAATAAGAAATGGAAAATGTTAATAACCTATAACGGCAACAGACATTGAATTCATAATTTAAAACTTTTCCAGAAAGAAACTCCAGACTGAGATGGCTTCACTGACTAATTTTGTCACTTTTAAGGAAGAAATAACACTTCCACCCAATCTTTCTCAGAAAACAGGGAGAGAACATTTCCTAGCTCATTTAATTAGATCAGCATTACATTGATATCAAAACCAGACAAGACTATTCCAAGAAAAGAATATTGCAGACAAACATTTCTTATGAATGTAGACACAAAAATTAACAAAATGTTAGCAAGTCAAATCCAACAATGTATAAAAATAATTAACACTTCACCAAATGGAGTTTATCACAAGAAAGTAAGATTGTTTTAGCATTACAAAATGAATTAATTAGTAATTATTTAGTAATCTATAACATCAGGAAATTAAATGAAAAGTCTATGATGGTCTCAATAGATGCAGAAAGGCATTTGACAAAATTCAACCTTATATTTATGATTTAAAATAACCCCCAGAAAACTAGAGATAGAAGAAAATTTCTTCAATATAGGTCAATATGAAAATCCTATACCTAACATTATACTTAATGGTGAAATATTGAATGCATTTCACCAACAACTGGGAACAAAGCAAGAATATATTTTCTTGTCACTATTATTCAACATTGTTCATAGATACTATGGCCTTTGGGAAAAAAAGAAACAAAAAGCACATACTTTGGAAAGGAATAATTATAACTCCCTTCATAGATTATATGATTGTATACAAATAGAATCCTAAGTAACCTACCAAAAATAAGCACCACCACTCCCCCCATAAAAAGAAAAAAGAAACAAACTTACAAGTACTGAGCACTTATGATCAAATTAAACAAGGATGTTTGAAATGAGAAGTCAGTATATAAAATCAGTTGTATTTCTATAGTCTTGTAATGAGTAACTGGAAAATAAAATATAATATTTCATTTGCAAAAGCATCTCAAACCATAAAATGCTTGGGAGTAAATTTTTTAAAAATTAAAATTTATATAAATTTATCCCTACGACCTTTATATAAAAAATTACAAAGTAGGACCTTATACAACACCTTTACACAGAAAATTACACACATTACTGAGAACAATAATATAGAATCTAAAGAAATGGAAGTATATACTATATGCATGGATTGGAAGCTCAAAAATTGTAAAGATGTCAATCATCTCCAACTCAACATAAAGAGTCAATATAATTCCAATGAAAACCTTAGCAGAAGTTGGCAAACTAATTATAAAACATAGAAATGCCAAGGACCTAAAACAGAAAAACCATTTCTGAAAAGGAAAAAAAAATGATAGCTATACTTCTGTAAAAATATATTAGTCAAGACTGAGACATTGGTAAGAGGATAGGTAAATTTATTAATGGGACACATAGACAAATAGCATAGATATTGAGCCATGTGCATAAGGTCAAATGATTTTTGTTAGATATACAAATGCAATATGATGAGAAATGGAAATTATTTTCAATGAATGGTTCTGGAACAATAGCCTATTCATATGAAGAAAAAAGTATTGGTCCCTACCTTACATCAGATACAAGAACTAATTTGTGATGTATCATGGGACTTAAATATAAAACTAATATTATAATACTTCTAGAAGAAAACATAAAGAATGGTCTTTGTAATTTATAGATAAACATGAATTTCTCAGGAAAGAAAAAGCAATAAATATAAAAGAAAAAAACTAATAAATTGGATTTCACCAAAATTAAAAACATTAAGAAAATGAATAAAGAAGGCATGGATTGGGAGAAATATTCACTATACAAATGTCTAATAAAGGATTTATCTCCTTAATTTACAAAAGACTTCTACACCTCAATAATAAAAACAGAAATCAACTTGTACATTAGACTTTCATAGACAAAAAAGGACGTAAGAATGACCATTCATATGTGAAAGAAGGCTCAGCATCATTAATCATTAGGTGAATACCTAGGAAATTAAAGTGAGATACTTTTATGCACCCACCAAAAGGCTGAATACCTCGATTAAAGTTTTGAGATATAGACAACAAGAGGAGCCCTATCTTTATGGGTTACAATTTTCCTGAGTATATTGCAAAAAAAAAAAAAATATGCAGGAGTAGATTTAAAGGACCCTTAGCAGAAACTCCAATCCTAATCTTCATTTTCATGAGCCAAAATCATCTTAGAACCTGATGCTTTCATCCTGTCCTCTTCCAGTCCAAGAATGAGCTCACCCATCTCTGGCTCTAATAAGGCCAGAAACTGAGAAAGAACATCAGCTTCTGAGATTAAAATAGGTGACTTGCAGGAACTATAATTGATTTTAAAGAATAACATCCCTGGTTTTGATCCCATCTCTTACTCTCCGATAAATTACTTTATTTGTCCTAAGCCTTGACTTCCAGTTTTATAAATAAAGATAATCAAGCTTGCCTGGAAGGTTATTGTATGGAATATCAATAAGATTTTTTCATTAGTCACATCTTCTGTGAAGCCTTCTCCAAGGTGCCTGACCAGCTGCAAACCTACTGCTTTCCAGTGACACTCGGTCATAGCACTCTTCCTTAGAGCCCCCAACATTGAAGCAATTTTGTATTTACTTTTTTTTTAATCCAAAATCTTTTTATTAACAGTAAGATCCAGTAAGATCTGGGGTTAGTTTTCGTAGCCAGGGCTGGCCCTCTGGCCTCTGACCTGCTTGAATTTCCGGCCTTGGAATGGACATAGGGTTTGGTGTGGCTGTGCTGGGTCCTGGGAACCTTGCCAAAATGCTGGTGCACCTCTTGGCCATTGTGAGGACCAGAGAGCAGGACTATGCCGTAACCCTTAGGGGAGTCCAAGGCCAGCTGGTCAAAGTTGAGGATCTAGCCCCCAGTCTTGAGGATGTGGCAGTGGGCTAGGCTGCTCACGCGCAGTGCACACATAATCAGTTTGGGCACCTCCTGAACACACGCCTTATCTCTTATGGTCCCATGTCCCATAGCCATTTTGTTTTCTTGGTCAGGAAGCTTCATCTTCCAGATCATCCAGGAGAGGGAGACAGGTACGACTCATGAACAACTTCTTCAGTACAAGTTGGTTGAAGGTGGAATTGGTTCACCTAGCCAGAAACCTGTACAACTTGACCAACGGCCTTCTGTAGATGTCCTCGTTCTTGAGCTCCTTGCACCAAATCTTTGGGTCCTTGTGATGGATGTCAGCTCCCATGATATTTTTGTGAATAGTTGATTAATGTCATTTCTCACCCCTGCTACCCTACTAGACCCCATGTGTCTCCAGGACACAGAACAGATATATATTTGCTCACCTCCACCTGGAACAGTTTCTGATATATGGTAAATGATAAGTGTTCCTGGAGAAATGCTGATTGTTCTATGAATGGGAATTTTTATCATAAATCAATTCCTCCCCCACTTTGGCAAAAGCAGGTAAAATTATAAAACTCCCATCTACCCTTTTCTCTCTTCTTTAATTTCAACACATACACACACACACACACACACACACACACACACACACACACCAGACTATAGACTACTTTGGGGGGCCTTCTTTTCACCTTTATCATTTATCTGAGTTCATTAGCACTTGGTCTTACTTGTCTTCTATATATGTGTGTATGTGTGTGGCAGGATTAGAGCAAGGGTGTAGAGGGGAGGGTGCATTTGGCACATGGAGAGATTTGTCTCCTAATGACAGCCTCAGAGAGATAACCCTGCCCTTAAGGAGCCAGTAGGAGGCTTTGACACAGTCTTTAGGAAATCTGCTGCGGTCTTTGTTGGTTCAGAAGAACTTTTACACTGCAGGGCGGGTTGCTCCAGGCCACCTATCACTGTTTTTCATCAGCCTTGGGGGTGTCATGTTTATGTGTCCTATTCACATGCACCAGCCTCCCTGAGTAGTTTTGGGAGCCTAATTTGTGAGACTTTTGGCAAGGTTTGCCTTGTCAGATGGGCCACACGCAGGATATTGTTACTCTGCCTTCACTGCCACTCTCATTTTTTTATCTTTTTCTTTGCTTTCCGAAAGCATGATGGGGGAATATGCCCATGAGCCCAAGGACAGGGATACCTGCAGCACTGGGCAGTCCTCTAGAGAGTCTGTCTTAGGCTTTAGTGTGCAGAAGTTTAAAAATTTAGATGGAAAAATGCACTCACTTTTTTTCAAGTTGTGGCTTTCAAATACAGATTTTTTCTGACTTATGATTGGGATTGTGTTCTATTAAACTCATTGTAAATGGAAAATATTGGAAGTCAAAATGCATCGAGTACATGAAGCCTACCAGACATCACAGCTTAGAAGACAGTACTCTGGAATATCACTTGTTCACTTTTCCGATTGCATAGGTGACTGGGAGCTGTGGCTCACTGCCACGGCCCAGCATCTGAAGAGCATAGCAAACCACATATTGCTAGCTCAGGAGAAAATGAAAATTCAATCTGAAGTACAGTTTCTACTGAGTGCATTTCATTTTTGCACCATTATAAAACTGAAAAATCATAAGTTGAGCCAAAGTAAGTTTAGGGCCATCTCTCTGCAATTGTAGAGTCATAGGAAATTGCAAATACATACATACATAAAAGTACAGGAAAGATGTTGTATCCTTTTACCTTACTTTTTGCTTTTATTTACAGATACAATGTGTAGCATTACAATATTTCAGATAACACAAAATTATACGAAATTATATGCTTCTCCCTATTTATAATTGAATTAAGAATTGAATATTTTTCTATGTATAAGTGAACATGGATCCAGTTGTAAAAAATGGGATCATGCTATATGGTAACCGTTTTTTTTTTTTTTTTTTTTTGATTGTCACACAAATAAATGGCTACATTTATGAGAGAAAATGTTTTAAACATGTATTTTCAGAAAACATGGTAGAGAAAATTTAGTTTAAGTTAAGGTGGTTTAAGTTAAGGGTGAGCACACTTCAATTCCAGACCCAGACTCTGTTTCTGGTTTTAATCAAAATATCTTTGTAACAAATACCTGCCTCCAGGAGAAGCAGGAGGTAGATCATTTCATCACCAGGATGTCTCCGACTTGATAATCGGTTGTTTCCATTCCTTTCAGTGTTTAATCTCTTTAGGAAGCTGAAGATTCTGCTGTTTGTCTTCAATATGGCCTTTTGTCCAGCAGCCTGGACGAAACTCAAGGCCTTCCTTTGGGAGCCATTAGGGATGGGGGAAAATCAATTAAGATGGAATCTCAAGGGATGCCATAGGAAGGGCTACCGGAAGCCACAGCTGAGGTGGGAGGAAAGCTGAGCCTTCCCTGGTGGGTAGGCACCGCCCATGGCATGAGAAGGGCTGAGTCCAGACTTCCTTCCAAAGGAGAGGCCAAGGGCTGCTGACCCCCGCTGACAGCTTCACCAGAAGAAAACTGTGAAGGAGGACAGGGGACTGTGACTGGCTGAATGGGCTTGGGTACTGGATTTGAGGTCCAAGGAGCAGGGAACCCTCATGGTCTTCAAGTTGGAACCATCTCTTGCTTACCAAATTCAGACCCCTAGGAACCCTAATCTGAGGAGAGACTGCAGTCCGAGACAGAGCCAGAAGGTGAGGGAAGCTAATAAAAGGGCCACATGTGCCTCCCCAATCCTCAGAGAGCACGGAAAACCTGGACATAATGAAAAGTTCGAGAGTAAGTTGCATCCGTGAAACTGATACCACCAGGTCATACATGTGGCCACTGTGGTCTAATTTTATCTTTATGACGACCTCATGAGGCATGCTGTTCTTCCTCCCCTTATATAGGTGAAGAAACTGAGGTTCACAAAGTTTCAGTAACTTGTTCAAGCTCATATAACTAGCAATGGCTGGCCAGAACCCAGGATGAGTCCCCGCAAGGGAACTTTTCTCTACATGAGGTGCTTCCATCTATTACTATCTCCATGAGCACAGGGCTCATAGGCTTAGTACAGAACTAGATTAGATCTGGCATCAGGGCTAAAAAGTTAAAAATAAAACGAATCACAATAAAATAGTCTTAAGTGAATCTCTAAATAGTATCTCAACTCTTAGGCTGCCTGGGTCAACAGCCCTGAGCAGTGGCTATTCCCGACCACAGAGTCCAATGGAGGAGTTAAGACAACTCCACAGCCTGAGGGGCTGCACAGGGGAGGGACAGAGAAGCCAGCGAGCACCAGGGGGCGGGGGGGGGGGTGTCCGAGTGAGCAGAGCCAGCGTGGGAGGCCCTCCAACCCTCCAACCAGCCAGCAAGGCACCACACTGGCTCCATTTTGAATTTTCACTCTGCCTTCCCTGTCTGCTTCTCTCTGATTACCTTTAAATTCCTCCCCTTGGGTGGAGGGAAATAGATTCATACGTTTTCGCCGTCCCTTTAGGAGCTTTCTGTCTTAATAATTAGGTGTAGGATTTGGGATAAATTATGGACACCAAGGTTAAGTGACCTGCCAGAGGTTACAGAACTAGAGGGTAGAAGCCCTGTGACCTGAACTCTGTCACTCTGCTTCCCAGTCAGTGCCCATGCTCACACCCTCTGCTGCTGGAAGAGGGGGTGGCTGTGAAGAGCCAGAAGCAGTGATGGGCTCCTAGGAGCCTCTCTGCAAATGTCAGCCTCCTCATGGGCAGCTCTAGGCTGATCCCTAGTTTATTTGCCAGTGATGACAGAAGTCAAAGCACTTCCAGGACATGACTGAGTAACAACTGGGGATCGCTGGGGATGAAAGCTCTGGCTTTTCCCAAGCTGTTGTTCTATCCAGTGCTGTGTGTAAGCTGGGGAGGCCTCAAGAGGCAGCATGGTTAAACTCTTGGAAGGGGAGACTGGGAGTGGGGAAAGGGGAACTCTAGGCAGGGGCAGACGCTATAGAGAAAGGAATTGAGGGGAAGTGCTGAGATTGGGGACATGCGGCATATTTAAGCCAGGTAGAGTTGCAGTGAGGTCCTCACTAGTCATGAGTGCTTTAGGAGTGAGGACATCTAGTTAACTCTCGGGCCCGTGTCAGGGTAAAGCAGACTGCTCCATCTGTGCACACAGCTGCCTGCTAGCACCAGTCTATGGGATGCACAGGATTGCTCAGAATTTTCACTCTCAGGGAAAGATGCCCCCAGGATGGAGCATGGTCCACCTTGAGCATGCCTTTAGTGTCTACCAGTCCCATTTCTGAGTTTGTTCCCTCTGGGGGCTCTACCAGTGGCCCCCAGTTACCTGTTGTCCTGTTGCCCAGCTGCAAAGGCCAAGTGCTCAGATCTGTCATTTCTATCTCTGTCTCTTCATCCTCCCTGGTTCACACTTTCTCCCACTGGCTGCTCCTTTCTCTTGCTTCCCTTGTCATCTTTTATCATGTCCTATGTGTTGTTAACTAATCCAAGGAGGTGTCTCCACACAGACAGTGATAACAGACCCTCTCAGCAGATGCACCTGTGTGCGAGCTGTAGGATGTGCCAAGGTGATTAAAGGACTCAGGGCAGTTGGTAGGCCTTAGTGAACTGGGTGCTCTCAGGCCAGCATCCAAAATTGACTGCTGTTCCAAAAAGAGCCTTTTGAATGCAGTGCAGCAGAGAAAGGCAGGTGGGAGTCCTCCTTCCACTTAGAGCACCTGAGAGAGGTGGGCTATGCAGGGGCTGACTGCGGTAGAAGGAAGAAGTGAAACCAATCCAGTTCCAGGTCAGACAGCTGCTCCAAAAGTGAGCTCTGGAAATGTCTGCACAGTGAAGCTTTGTGTTCCACACTGTGTTCGTCCTACGTGACCCCAGAAAGGTCTCTGTCTGGGCACAGCTCTTCTCAGGACTGCTGCTGCAGCAGCTGGAGCTCATCCTTTCCTTCAAGATTTGGGTGAACACAGTTGTGAAGTTGTTGAAATGCAGACTCTCTCTCTGATCTCTGGACCGCGATGATCCCTGTGATGCCTGGCACATAGTAGGCATTCAGCATGGTGGCTGTCATCTCAGAAAACTAAAGCAGGAAATTATGATGACCATCAATGTTTTATTATCCAATCAAAAGAGAAAAAATACAAACAACACTTGAAGAATGGAGAGAGAAAGGAGGCATCAGGACCATGGGGTACTTCAAAGGCAGAGGCCTGGGTGGGGCATTGCAGTCCCCCAACCGCCCCTCCTGCCTGAGAATAAAATACCAACTGGAGGAGGGAGACACAGAAGCGTCCTCGGCCCTGAGAGGATAAGCTGTTTCTGTGAAGGGCAGGTTCATCTGCTGCCAGCCCAGAGTCAGGCCACCTTAAGCTCCTGCCCTGTCTGAGACTGTGGCTGACATGTCTCCCCAGGTGAATATAAAAATACCCAAGGGACGGAGCTTCAGCAGCGGTTGCTTTTCATCCTTGAAGTTCACGGGCTGAAACAAGTTAGTAGCCTTTGCAGCCTCTCACGAACCGCCTGGAGAGGAAAGAGAACGCGGGTAATACAGCAACTTTTTCCCTTCACTTTGAATCAAAAAGAGTTTGGCCTTTTAAACTGAATGCAACAAATGTAAATTCTAAGCCTTAGAGTCATGCAGAGAATACTGGCAGGGAACATAGGAGGCAGAAGGACAAAATGCCAATGCAAAGGAGTTTCCTGGGTTTGGTGGTGTGTGACAGGGGCCCAAAATTCAATGGCACCCTTTGTAGAGATGTGCTTGCCTTTTTGTATGTGAGCAAAAGAAAGGGCAGAAATGCATCTGCTTGTCTTAGCCTGGGTTTCTCATTGTAAAGGCATGATTCTTTTAAGATTCTCCCTGCAGCATTCGGCTATTTACTCTCTGGGGAAGAAAAGAGGAAGGATATTAGGAGCAGGTGGTTTTATTAGTAAATGTTAGTCCCTGCTTTCTGTGTGTGCTTATGGGGAGAGCTAGTTCCAAGTCCAGGAGGAAGCAGAAACAACCCCTTGTGAGTGGGACAGAGGGCTAGGTGCAGAACCAGGTCTGGAGTCAGACTATTATACACAAACTCGGCTCTTCCCTTCGTTGTTTTCATCAGGTCTCGCTTCCATGAAAAAAGGCTGTCTCTAGGCCATATTCAGAAGGGAGTGAGCATAGGCCTATTGCCTCCTAACTGAAAAACTGTTCTCAGGCTGATTTATCCTTTAGTCTGCAGGGCTCTTCTTGAACAGTGATTTCAAAGAGTTAAACTGCTTCCATATGTCCAGCATGAGAATGGAGTTTGTAGCCTTTGGCAACCTCAGCTGAATCCAGCTGCAGCTGCTACCTGTGTGTTCCACTGTGTGTGTGTGTGTGTGTGTGTGTGTGTGTGCGCGCGTGCGTGCACGTTCACTCACACACACCCGCACCCCCGTGTGTGCAGTGACATCTGAACCGACTGTGTTCCGACTGTGTCAAGGAAACTGTTATGTCTTTGTTGGGGGAGATATTAATTCTGAGCAACTACAGCTCCCTTGCCCCTCACTCCCTCCCACCCCCTCCCTTCCCTTCATCTGCTCAGCAAGGACCATGGACCATGTCAAACAATATACAACAGAGAAGAATGCAAATAAACTTTAGTCTGCATCGCCCAGCAAAGCAGTTAGCCGCCCACTTGCAAGATACTTAACTCTTGTACACATGATACACAAAGAACGCTAGCTACTTTCACCAATCCCTTTAGACCAAAAAAAAAAAAAAAAAAAGCAAAGAACTGATCCTTGTCTTTCTATCTGTGAGGTTGCAGTTCCTCCTGCTAATAAAGGAGCTTTTTCCCATGATGCAGTGTGATAAGGATTGGCCTACATGTAGTCCAGCAAGCCACCGCTGATGTTTTCTTGATTAGGTGTCTTATCTTCCATTGAGCTGCATCTGATGAAGGTTGCTGACAGCATAATGGCTGGGAAAACGTCGGACAGCTCCATAAAATGGCAGCTATGTTATGATATGTCAGCCAGGACCTGGTGGATGGTAAGTTTGGTGTGATAACCTTTTTTTTTTTTTTTTACCCACCCCTAAAACTTTCCCCCCTCCCTTCTTTCTTTTGAGCTCCTCCTTTATTGTTCCATGCACGTGTTATAAAGTTTGCTGCCTGCGGAAAGTTCAAACTCAAGTTGTGGGAGCATGGGGAGCTCTGCACATTGGTGTGCTAGATAGGATTTCCCCTGCTATTGTGGTCAGGGGCATAGGCCTTCTTTTTTTATAAAAGCAGAGTGAGTTTTGTTCACTTAAAAAAAAAGAAAGAAAGAAAAAGAAAAAAATGCAAATGGTACAGCCCGTCTCAGGCTGGCTGCTGTGAAATATATGGAGGTGGGCAGTCAGTAGGGGACTGGAGCCTTCTTGGCTAATTGTTCTTGCATTGGTCTTAAAACAGAGTAATGTACTTCTTTCTTCGGCTTCTCTGAATAATGATTTAGATAGTGTATTGTATCATGTTGTGTGCGGCTCCCTCATCAGTATGCGACTGTCCCCCACGCTTCGCCTTAATTTGGAATCCACCTCCCTTTCAATGAATACTGTAACTGGAGCAACCACTGATTACTATGCCACTCAGCGTAATTAAATTTAGTTAATGAGGATATGCATATTCAGTTCATTATTTTTCTTTGCTCAGGCAAATGTGTGTGGGTTTGTTGTTGCTGTTTTCCCCCCCATATTTGTCCAGTTGCAAATGTGGGGAAGAGAGGGGGGAAAAAAAGCATCAAGCTGCAGGACATTGATGAAGTCTGTGATTCAACTTGAAAGATAGTGTTGGGAAGAGAGAAGTTGTCACTTTCTTCAATCAGAATATTGAGATGAGATGTGGTAGTTTGGGGAAAGAAAACCTTTCAAAAAAGTGCTACATGATAAATTTCAACATTCTGATTTCTGTTGTGTGGACAATGGTCTCTTGTATACAGTCAGGACGTGAATGGGGAACCTTCTGCAGGCCAACATTTAATATGACTCTTAAGTTCGTTGTTGGACTACTTCATCTGAGTATATATATTTCCTTTTGTCACTTTTTTCTTTCTTTTTTTCCTTCTTTTTTGCTCCTTGAATTTAGGTCTCGATTACTTTAGCTTGTTTACTTGGATAATTATTACACTTACGACAAGGGCTGTTTTTTCACCATTAGCACAGTGGGAGACAATGGGCACTTTATTCTAGATGGGGAGGGGTCTGGCCAGTCCTGGTGGTCAACCCATCCGCGGTCCCTGGGTGGACGGAAGGAAGCGCCTTCCGATTAGGGCTGGCTTCTGGCACTGCCAGGCAAGAGGGCTTGCTCTCAAGGTGTCTGAATTCTCTGAAAAGTGGACGTTCTGCTGTTGCTTCTGGGCTCCTCCTGAGAGCTCCCTGGGCAGACTGGCTGCTCTGACTGCTGCAGTCCTCCTCCGTGCGCTCTTATTCATGGGAGATGTGCAAGCCTGAAGGGAAACTTTTCTGCGTTGCTACTTGTTGCTGGTTTGAGTTCTCTGTTTCAGAAAAAAAAAGGCCAGTTCCTCAAAGATCCCTTTCTCTCTCTTTCTCTCTCCCTCCCTCCTTTTTCTCCCATTAGAGTACAATTTTTACAAGTGATATAAACTGTGCACTGACAGGTTTTCTGTATGGTTGCCATCTCTCTCATTGGACATTGGTATTGTAAATATACATGGGTGCAACTGACTCTTAAAACAAATCACAGATATTTGGGGAAAGACGTTGCAAAATGTTTGTGTATAAGATTTGCCTTGTGGACTATACCAAGTTTTGAAAGTGTTGCTTTAATGTGACCTTGCTTCTTGAAATTGTCATTTTAGGATGCTCTAAGAAGTGTTTCAAAATCAATATTTTTCACTAAATAAAACATTTTGTGTTGGGAAATAATCAAAAGGTTTGCTCAGAAATTTTACTTGAAAACCGAATATTTTGTCATTAAATTTCATGCTGCTTCTATGCAGAACTGTAATCTACAGTTTCTCAAGGAAAATAGTATTGTGAATACTGTTTTTAAAAATTTGGGTAAGCTGCTTATTCATCTATTTAAAAAAAGTTTATTATTGTATTGCCTGAGAAGATGCAATATGTATAGGGATAGATTTGAGGTAAAATACTAAGTGTAAGATGTTTGCACAAATTATTTTCATATTTCATCTTTATTAAATTACATGAAACAGTGTGTGAGAATTTTATTAGGACAATTCTGTTTTAATAAACTTTGTTAATTTGGGACCAAAGTGTTTAAGAGATTATTATTTAATGTATCATTGAAAGTTTGGAATGACAGATGCTTTGTAGAAAAGCTAATTAATCAAACTAAATTATTGCTTATCTTTAGTAATATATTGGAAGAGAGAGGAAAGCAGATGCAGGTTACCTTGACATGGTTCCCCTGTTTTTGATGCAAAGAAAAAAATTCTTAAAGGTGTTTTAAGGTTCTTACAAACTAGTTTGTTCTGAATCTTTGCTCATTGTGGCTCTGATTCTTTCATTTTTACAATTACTCCAAGGTTTTTGTGTAAGAAAGGATATCGTATCCTTATTTGGCTTAATCAAATGAAATTTTAGTAAGCGAACCCTGAATTCCAAAGCTGCAGTGTTAAGTATCCCAGCAATTGCTTCCTGACTTATTGTCTGTTTCACTTAGACTTTCTTATTGTGTGACAATGATCATAAATTCTACTTGACAGGAAAAAAGCCCAAACAAGACGTAGTTGTCCAATTCTACATCTGTTTTCCTTCCTAGATAGGCATGTTTGAGTAAAACAGAGGGAGGAAAAACATTTTATTGAGACAGCTAAAAATAAACAAGTACAAGAAGAGTAAACTCTTGTGTGTGTGTTGTGTGTATGTTAAATATCATCTACATACGTGCAGTTTTTAAAATGTTGCTTCCTTATATGTTTTACTTCTCTAGAAGATTTTGTGTGTTTCTTTCAAGGAGAAAAATCATGTAAGCAGTTTCAATTACAGTGGGTTGGCTATATTTAGAGTTCTGTTGATGACCTTTCACATTATTTAAAAATACCACTTGGAATGTATTAAAGACATATCTCATAAATAGCACTATTTCATTAATGGTTGTTAAAGATGCTACATGTTTCTTTTTAAACCCTTAATGAACAAGATGAACTAAAAAAAAAATTCCTGGACTTTGCATTCTACTTGTGCTATTTGAAGCTCTCCATAAGATTCATTAAAACTTCTTTGTTAGCTATTTGGAACTTCAGGGTAGCCGAGAGCACCAGTCTTTATTCTTTTCTCTAAATTTCATAAGTCTAATCCTTTGATCCCCTTAGAAATAAGCCAGAACATTTGTAAGTTTACTTTAATCATGAAGGGTAATTATTTAAATATTAATGCATAAAATTAATTTGAAGAACTAATTGATGGTCTATGGAACTTGAAATTCTTTAAATATTAATCAAAGTAAATGGACATACAAATAAAACATGATGTTTTATTGTCAAAAGCATAAAGGTTATTTTTATGATAATTAATCTACTTAATTATAATGTACCTTTTATGCTTGCTGAAAGAAAATAATTTTTACTTTTTTGAGAAGTTATCCAAGTATCTTTATATGATCTTATAATTTGGTCTAAGAAAATGGTTTAATAAAACGACAAGGGTATCACTTGTTTGTTTGACTTTTAATAGGCAAATTTTGTTCTCAATGTTAATTTTAATTAAATAAGGTGGCAATGAATGTCAAAATATGCATTGCATTGAATAAACTGTTTTCACAGCAAATATTTCTCTAAAGTCTTTGAGAAGTTGAGGTGAACTTTGGTTTAAAATTGTCTATTTTTAACTAAGAATTCTAAAAATTACTATATCTTCTTAGAAGTTTATTTTATTTTACTATAAACAAAAGAGTTTTTAAACATTATGATAATACTGAAAATCTGGTATGAGAAAACTCTTCTCTAGTTTAACAACTAGACTAACACCCCAATGATTGTTAACCCAAGTTTAGACTCCTATGGTTATCTGCAAATATCTATCTGAAAATCAAAATTCAATTTGATTTCAAATTTTATTTTCAGAAATTTAATTAAAATTAATAGACATCATACAAATAATAACCGTATCAACTAGTTGCCAGAAGATGTTATGCCCATACATTGAATCTCTCTGTAGTATTTGAAACTATAAAATTTATGTTTCGTTCAACAAACATTTAGTAAGCCCATACTCTATGTCATCTCTGTTCCAGACATAGAGGAGACCAAGCCTGTCTCTCCTCTTTGGAATCAAACTCATGTCCCAGTGTTATAAGGGGAAGAAACCCACTGGATTAATGAAAGCTTCTGAACAGCTTCTCTTTACCCTAAGATGTTATATGTAAATATAAAAATATTGATTTGCAGATTTGTCGCCCTTTGTCAAAGGTAGTTAGTACATCTTTCCAATATCCTTTCTCAGACTCATGGGTGAATGTTAATGTTACCATTATCTCTGAGCCATATCCTGTACAGTTAACGACATGGATAAAGAATCAGGGTTTATTCTAACTCTTCTAAATAACCAGTTTCTGAGTAAAAAAACAACCACAATGAGGATGATAATGACTTCAATACATCTAAATAATGTTACTGCTCTTTTAATATTTCAAATAGGTTATACTTTTGTCTTTACATGCCTTCCATACCTATACTCTTTAGTGATACATTCTCTTCTGTAATACCATTTTAAATATGCAATAGCATATTTAAATAAGAGTGAACTGTATGGAAGATGCGGTAAAACACATTAAGATTCTTCTAAGATACTTTCTTATATGGGAACACCTTTAATTTCATTTTCTGTGATTTATTTTCACTTACATGCTTGCATAACAAATGCAACATGTAAACTTCAGATAAGAAAAAGTATCCTTTGGATCCTATCTTAATAAACAGTGATTACAGGGATATTAATTTAATCCAAGTAAGGAAACACAAGCGCCCCCCTATCCTCTCTTCCAGCTCATTTTTGGAAGCAAAGGGTCATGTTCTCAAGGAGTGCTATCTCTTCCATCTATGGGAAAGCTGGTGTTGATTTTCCAGTTTAGAGACTGGTCAACAAAGAGAGATATCTGATGCTCACAATGTCATTAAAACTACAGCATATTTCTGTAACATGGCTGAATGATGTCAATCACTACCTTTAAGCATTTTTAAAATTCTCCAAGATTGCTATTTTGTGAGATTTTCTATGCTATGACTCGTGATATGTATTCTTGGGAGAAGCTGAGAAAGTGTACTTGGCTATAGAAACATATACCAGTGAAAAATCTTCCAAGGCAGGAAAAGAGAATTATACTCCCCTTTTGCATTTCAGTGTGCAAAATATTTGGGGTGCAGAGATTTCAGTGCAAAAGTTCTTTTCACAAATTCTGCTAAGGGATCTATGTAGCTGTACTACATATTTCATTAACTTAAAGAATTTTAAATTTTATTGCCTATTAGATGCTTAGCAAAGAGTCAGGAGAATAGAAAGTACTCAGTGAATGTTAGTTATGATCATTATTATCTCAACTTACACTAAGCATGCTACATAATGGGACACAGTTAGCCTATTGTAATGGACGGCTTTAATAGCCATTTTCATTTCTCACTGCTCTAAAATAAATTTTAAGCCATCACTTTTCTTAAAAGTGACTCAATTCAGAGAGCATTTCTTAAACTTCTCACATACTCTGTTCTTGTTCCAAGGTTATAACATAATGGATATGTTTATGAGCACGGGGCTGAATCCTGGGAAATGTAGATTGGGTGACCTCTGGCAAATGAATCTGCTCCTCTCATGGCTGGTAGAGCCAGCTGTAAAGTGCAGATAATCATACTCATTACCTGTCGCTCCAGCCTGTCGTGAGGATGAATGAGATGGAGATGGTGAGGCACCTGGTGAACACCGTGTAAATGTAAGGTTCACAGCACCCACCCCAGGGGGCTGATATGAGCTGTAACTACTTATACTGGCTCAGATTTGAGCACTTAGTAGGTGCTCAAAAATATACAGGGTGGGTTAACCAAATGGAACTGTGACATTTTCTAAGGGGCTTTCATAACCACGTTGATTTTTTTTTTTTTTAATTCACATGAACATTTTTTTTTTGTGGGAGCTGCATTCATTAAATGAACCATAAAAATTTAGTATTTTCCATTTCAAATTGTAGCAGATTTCTTAAAAGCAGAGCCTCCTGAAGTATTTTTCATGCTTAATGAGCTCTGATGGCTAATGTTACACATTAGTTTAATTTTCAACATTAAATACTACGATTTTAAGGGTAAAAGAAACCAATGATTATTGAGGGTCTCTTATTTGCCAGGTGTTTGCCAGGTACTTGGGGAGGCAATTTATATAAATCGTCTCGTTCAGTCTTTAGCACAGCACAATAAAATAGGCATTACCCGTCCCACTTTGCAGATGAGGCCACTCAACTAGGAGGTTCAGCAACTTGCTAAGAGTACTTGTCTAATTGAGGCGGGGAGGGAGGAATGCTAAACCCACAAAGATCAGAGGTTGCTCCTTTCCCAGAACCCAGCAATCATGTCTCTTTCATATGACCTGGATTATACCTAATTGCTTTGACCACAATAAGGTGTTTTGCCATTACCTGCTCTGTATCTGCCAATCCTCCAGCTCCACTCCTTGCCTCTCTCCGAGGCTCCACTCTGCCTGTGTGATAAATGGGCCAGGACCCTCGCTCCAGAGGTGCGGCTGAGAATCGTAGAGCTCTGGAATTGGAGGTGGTTGAATTCTTTGGAAATATGATTCCATTCATCTTTCCTCGAGACAATTAGACTCGCTATAGTCATAAGCCATCTGGGGGAGATTTTTTGAAAAGCAATTGGCAAGCAAAGTGTTCCATTTTCAGGTTTTGATGATATCTGTTTACCTCATGGAGATCTTGTGAGACTCCAGCGAGATAACACAGTAAACAACTTGAACACTTGTGAAATGGAAAACAAATCTAAGGCATACCCCTTATTAGCTGATGGTGTTAAGCAGGGGTGGGTGAAGAGAAGCTTTCCAGATTTTACCAGTGTCCCAGAGGGTGATATGATAGTAAATTTCCACGAGGCAACAGAAAATGCTGGCTGCCTAAAACATCATGAGATGCTCTACGAAAGTTCTACTGCTAACCTCAAAAGGCTAATCCTTCGGAGAATAATGCACTACTACTTCACCAACATCCTATGGAATCGTCATGGTAATAATACTACCTACCACTTCCTTTCATATATTTAATGAGAAAGTATGAAATAAAGAAAATTTCCAAAATACTATCTTGCAGTTCAATCTTCATATATATGTTTTTATTGGTACAAGTTTTCTCTGTCACTTGTACCACAAAAAACTCATAATCATTTTTCAATGAAGTTACTATTTGAAGTTAGCACATATTATAATGGGAAGATTTTGCTTATTACATAATAGACAACCATTGTGTTATAAGTGGAATTTTTTTTCTTTGATTTTTAAGATTGCTAGAAGTAATGATATCACTGGCAATTGTTTGAGATGAAACATACTAGCACAAGTTTGGTATGATTTTATGCTGTAGGTAGGCTGTATGCATGGCATTTAATATGAGCAAGCCTACGTTATATGGTATTTGTTACGTATGTGTATAAGATTTATATTATTTAGTTGCTCAGTTGTGTAAACAAAATTAGAAGCCCTAAGAGGATAAGGACCAGGTCTTACTGACCCATCCTAAACAGACTTTGGCATGCAAAAGGCCCTTAATAAATAATTGCTAGGTTACATCAGGACTCCTGCCATCCCATTTTACTAGTGGGAGTCCTTGAGTGCTGAGCAGATCAATCATCACAGGCTCCCAAGCTGTCTTACTCACGATAAAACTTAAATGTGTTAGAAGCATATTGGAATTATGATGAAATTAGCAGCAAAGTTTTAAAACTGAAGCTGAGAGTGAGAAGAAGGCCCAGAAGCAAAAGCAGCAAATTTACATGTCTCTTCAAGCAGACAGGCTCAGGGTTCTCGCTGAGTGGTCAGGAGGCAGATGGATAAATTGCCCTCGTGAACACCCTCATCTGCACCTTTCCCAATTCTACCTTTATCACAGTGACTAAGATCTTTCGGGGTCTAATAAGTCAGAGAATTTGAAAAAGGCTAATGGACTTGAGGGATAAAGGATCAGATGAAGTGACTTTGGAATCAGTGAGCTTTTTGTTTGTTTTCCTGTTTTTGATGAAATAAGATTCCTTTAAGAGACTTCCTTTTCTGGTCTGTTTCAGTTGTTTTTCCACATTTGTTACCTGTATGGCAATGTTGGGGAGGCCTCTGCGATAGGCTGTCATTTTAATATTCAGTGTTTTGGAGAATGCTCAGGGGAATGTGCCAGGAATAACACAAACCAAAAACGCAACAGATAGAATGAGAAGGGACTTTGGAAAAGTGGGAAAGAAAGTACCCAAGTATTCATTAAAGAAGTAACTGCTTCTAAGTGATTTAGAAAAAGAGATATTCAAAGCAAAAATAAAAAAAAAAGAATAAAATAATAATCTCCTTGAACTCAGGCCTGGCTTTAGTCACCGAGAAGTCGATGCATGAATGAAAACTGAGAACGCTGCATCCCAGAGTCGGCACCCACTGTGCTCAGGTATTGGAAACGCTGCAGCCCCATATTCAGATCCTGGACAGTCTCCTGCCTCTGCTCTGGGATCCCCCAGCCCCTTTTCTTGGGACTCTCCTGAAGCAAATTTGGGAGAGACCTCTGAAAAATATTAAGTCTCCCTCAGCCAGACACTACCCCTCTATGCAAGATGTGGTTCTGTGGCTAGGGAAACCTTTCATTTACTTCCCAGTCCCATGCTTGTTTCAGATATTTTGATGTGAATCAATGGTGGAGAGATATGTCCATATGTCCCCGCTATGAGAGATAATGGTGAAGGAAAAAAAAATGGCTGTGTACTATTTTGTTCCCAAGCACTCCAATCACTACTGCAAGCAGGGTCATCATTCTTTCTTCTAGAGCAGAGTCTCTGGCTTGAAGGAGCAGAGATAGAGCTGTGATTACAGATGGGCAGTCTCTATTTTGCCTTGTAGGTGTCTTCCACAGTGCTTACCAAGTTTCGGCGTTCAGTGATGATACCAACAGCTGATCTGGTGGAAGTTATGCAGAGAAAATAAACTTGTACTTTTCCAGTTTAAAACTTTGGGCAGACAAAGGTGGGAGAATATGAGACTGAAAATAAAATCAAAATGCTGTTGCATGTATTGCAAAGAATAATTGTGATTTTCTCAAGTCACAGTTATTGATATACCTGAATAACTCATGCAAACTTCTTTCATCTCTTCTTTGTAAAATGTCTACTGGTTTGCACTTAGGTGGAATGAAAGATAGTCTTTGACACAATACTGAGCAAGATCTTAGAAGACACATTATTGCTTTTTTAAAATCCATAAGTAGAAGACATAACACTAAGTTGCCATTTTATTTTTCCAATAAGATATTCATTATCTTATGTGGAGCTATTCATTATTTTTGGCATCAAAGATGTATATAAATGGTACCCCACATAATACAAACCACATGTTTACATAGCATGAATGTTCAATCAATTAGTTTACACACACAAATGCTGGAATATTAATGACACATGTTAGTATTTAGTGGGAAAAAAGCCAACAAAGCTAATTTGATGCATTGATCCTTGGGACCTTCACACAGATGTGAACCTTTGACTTCATCACAAGTGATTTGGCTGACAAACAGTAGCATGTAATTATTGTTGTGCCATCATAAATTAATTAAGATATCAATCCATCAACTCAGAATCGGCAGCCTAACCACCTTTGTAAGTTTGGGCTACTTTCCTTCCCTTTACTGTCCTCACATGTGCTTATCAGACATCTTGCAAACATTGGCTTGTGCCAGATCAGCTTTTCCCTAAGAGTTCTTGGGGAAACAATAGCAGAGGTGTAAGGAGATGTTGTTGAAGCATTGGTCAATATCCTCTAAACTCTTGGTCATAAGACTAACAATGAGTAAGATGAATAATTATCAATCGTTCAAAGGCTTTTGGCCTCAGCCATCTACCAAGCTAGGAATATTGAAAGAACATTTCCAATCTCTTGACCAATAAATACCCTTTAGGGACTGAGTGATCGCTAGGGTGACAGATCCCAACCTTGTTTCGAAAGATGCTTCTTTGACTATGCTCCCACCAACATTGATATTTGAAAAGACTCTTTTAAATGAACAAATTGTACTTATTGAACTGAGAGATGTCACTGTATTTTTCAGATAACATTATCCCTTAAGCACAAATATGTGCCAGGTTCTCTGCTAGTGCTTTGCGTATGTTATTTAAGTCTTGCAACAACTCTGAAAAGTATATGCAATTCTTATTTTATGATAGAGGATACTGAGGCTCAGAGGACTTAACAGTTGGTCCAGGTTTACCCAGCTGATAAGGGGCAGCACCATGATCAGCTGAAGACGTCAGAGAACTTCTAAACAGCACACCGCCACCACCCATGTTGCCACACGGAGTGGATGTAATTCTAGCTAAAAGCAAAGGAATGTGGCATTTTAGTTGGATGCCAAAGCTTTTTCTCTGGGTAAACCTACCATTTCTGAGAGGTTTTGTAAAATATTTAAAAATAGTTCCCAGTTATCTGTTTTGAATCTACTTTCCAGGAATATGAAAGGTCAGGAGACCTCTGAATATTTCTGTCTTGCCAGCTAAAGCCTCTGTCGCTGTGAACTCAGAAGCCTCTTCTACCCCTCTATTAACGGGATATCATTGCTTGTTTTTGTTTTGCTTCATTTTCTTGACCTGAATCAATGGAAGCAGTGAAATGACAGCTATCCTGAGAATCCAGAGTACTAGATGGATGTCCCAAAGCTGGTCTGAAGGGGTGAGCAAGCTATTTAACCTTGGGGTCCTGCCTACTTTTCTAAACCACTGTAAGAGGCAAAGGAAATGCAGTGTTTCCAACCTTGGGGGCCTTCCATCCGTCAGAACCTCACATAGACACATAAGTAGGGTTAAAAATACTCATAAAACAATCTTTACCCTTAATACTGGAATGTGCTTTTATTAGTTACTTTATTATATTTTACTTTTTTTTAAAATGAAGTGCTGGTTTATTAAATCCATATCTTGACCCATTAGTGGGTCATGACACATGGTTTGAAAAATACTGGGTGAATGTGCACATGAAGCTGAATTCAGTATCTACCCAGAAGTACTTTAGATGCTTGTGTTCAGAGGTCTTTCATGATTGGAGCCCCACCTTTTAAAGGAATTTCATATTCATTGGAAGAGAGTAATTATTTTTCCAACTTTGGTCTTGGTCTGTGGCTCCTTTGTAGGACATTCTACTGGGGTGTTTCTCCTCTGAGCTTCTCTAGGTACAGAAGAGCCGTGTTAGCCCTAAGAAAAGAACAGGTAGGGTGCAAAGTTCGTCATGCCACTGGGTCCCAAATTATTCATAATTCTTATTTTTGTTAGAGAAATAACACCTATTAGGACAGATTCCTATTTTGTAAATAAGATGATAGAATGAGGCTGACGAGTTTTAGAGAAAAAGATATGTTGCAGTTTTTAGTGTTTAATGGCCTGCTGAAAACTTAGAGAAATGGTCTTTTGGTAAAAATCAAAGCAGATGGATAAAAGGGTGTTTTCCTAAAGAGTCTTCCCCTCCTCAAAATTTTGGTGGAAGGAAATCTCAGGCCTTATGTAAGGTAATATATGTTTCCCTTACATATCTTCATGTGAATGGAGGAAAGTTACAAATTATAAATATTTGCTTTAGAATATGGACTTCATCTTCTCACCAATCTGTACTTCATGTTTATAAAGTTGAGAACTGAGGAGGAGCTAAAATTAAAATAGGAGAGACTGTAAGATATAAAAATATCTTTTGGAGAGTGTTTCAGATTATGTTGAGAGGCAGAACAGCATTGTGATTAAGGCGCAGGCTTCTAGCACCAGATCACCTGGGCCCAAATCCCAAATATGCTGTCAATCAGTGGGATAAACATGAGAAATGGCCTAACAGAGCTGTGACTTGGTTTCCTCCACTGTTACAGGGGGTAGTGGCAAGATCTACTTTCTAGGCTTGTGAGGAGAAGTCAGTGAGTTCCTGTACATCCAGTACTTTACCAGGTGTGTGGCAAGTCCTGGTGTTAATATTCACCAACTGCAAGTAAAGTATAATTACAGAACTTTGCAATAAAATGCTTTACAAAAAATCAGGTATAGGGGCTGGGATTGAGGCTCAGTGGAAGAGCACTTGCCTTGCATGCATGGGGCACTGGGTTTGATCCTCTACACCACATAAAATAAATAAAATAAATGTATTGTGTTTGTCTACAACTAAAAATTTTTTTTAAAAAAAATCAGGTATATGATAAGACAAAAAATAAGATTAAACACAGAAATAATTGCTGTTCCATAAATAAATAAATAAATAAATAAATAAATAAATAAATAAATAATACTACATTTCAGGGAAATGTTCTTAGTTAGGTCAACCATTTTGGGGCAAGTGAACCACTATCTCAACTGAGTTCCACAAATAATTCACTTTTTGTTGACTCTAAAAAAGTGATTTCTACTAGATTTGGAGCTCCTGTCCATTTTAGTCTATTTACTACTAATGTCACTTGTTGCATCCCACTCCCCATCCCACAAACTTCTGGAGAGCAAAGAATCAATTTCACTTAGCTCCACATTCCCTGTTTTCCTGTCTTGCCTTCTCCTGGCCCCAGTACCTGTGGACAGGGAGTATTGCATAAAACTTGTTGAAGGGCACTGAACTTGCCTTAAGTCCCGGTCTCTTGGCTCATCATCGTTAGTGTATTGAGAATCCAAGACACATTATTTGTGCATAAAGTCTCTGCTGCTTTTCAGAAAGGCACCCCTACCCACAACACACACACAGCTTACAAGTGAGTTGACCTGTGAAAACTCACTCTAAGACATTCAATCTAAATGTTGTAATTCATGCATCAAAGACAATTTCACCCATAGTGTAGCAGGTGCAATTATGTCTCCGGACAGCCAGGGCCAGGAGAACAGCACCTCACCCTTCCCGCTTCCACCAGCCCCTTTCTTAGCAGGCAATTGAGATTCCCCATCTCCCAGCAACTGAGCATGGATCCCACTGCCCCACTTGAGAGGGAAGTTGGGGACTGCAGAGTGCAGATCCTGCAGAGTGCAACCAAAGAGAAGGAGAGGCCTCTTCTTCTCCCTCCCAACAACCCACTGCCCTTTCACATCCTCATTGTTAGCAAGGAAGAAGGAGTAGGTCTGCCCCTTCTTTACTCTGTGACTTGTTTTTTCCTTCTCTCAATTTTCCTTCCTCTTGGGTTTCTTTCCATGGTTTTCTTGATTCCGGAAATGGCAAAAATAAGGAGTGGAGTTGAGAGTGAGGTTTCAGGAGCGCCCAACAACTTCCTACCCCCGTTTCCCACCTCTCCTCCCTTCCTCCTATCCCACTCACCCATCCCTCATCTTACCACTGGGCACTAGATCATGAGGACAGCTCAGGAGCCTGGGCTGTCCAGCTGAATAACAGGTGGTGTGATCAGTAAGACTCTTACCAGCAACGGGCCTATAAACTGGTAGGGAATGGTTACAAAAGTGGGTACAAAGGGCATGAAAAGAAGTTGGTTTCCAATGCATCTAGAGCAAGTCATGCCTGTGTGCATGGATATAAACACCCTTCCTCAGCATCTATCTCAACCTAAGCAGGGCCAAGGATTGAAGGGTCCTTAACCTTTATACAAAAATATTTTTGTAATGACCTTGTTGTTGTGTCTGATCATTTAGAACATCTTTTCAATGGTATAGAGACCCAACCTTTCCTTCCAGCAATGCTGTACCTGCAACTACATTAACTTATTCATTCTGACAATACATTTTCAGGGTTTTTACAATAAATGCTGTATGAACAAGACAGCATAAGCTCCCTTCCTTATGGAGCTTACAACTAGTGTGGAATGCATTGGGTCCTTTGTTGGTGTGGGATGGGCTGTTTTGGAACTAGATAGTACAGTCACCTAACACATCTTGGAAGTGATACAACTTCTTTATATACAAATAAGAGATGGGGGAGTACTAATTCCTGTAGAGGAGCCAACATATGCAAAGGCCCAGTGGCAACAAAGAGCACAGCTCTAGACTTAGAAATAGTACACATGCACCATACTGTAAGGAAGTACTTAAATTGAGCAGAAAAATCCACAATCATTATTTTGCTGATTGATGTCAAGGAAAAATGTCCAAGAAGAAGGTCATGGGCTAAATTAAATCACCCCAGTTTACCTACCTGCGCGCGCGCGCGCGCGCGCGCGCGCGCGCGCGCACACACACACACACACACACACACACACACACACACACACAGCCACAACCACCACTACTACATGTCCACTGCAGGACAAGGATTTCATTATAGTGAGACTTCACAGACATGGATCAAATAACCTAGGACAAGGGTCTAAGCTCAGATGGATGGTGTTTCTGCAAGTGTCTGGTTTACCAGCTTGTGAGACTGCAGCCAGACACACTGTGTCACCTCCGCCGTCCGTATCAGCAGCATTCCATCTGTGTTACCCAAGGAGCAGGAGTGTGGCAGGCACCCTTTTGGAAGGTGGCCCAAAGGGTACAGAAAGCAGGTCTGCCTTGGAGGCATGTAACCTACATCCCTTGCAGTCAGGAGAGAAGAAAAACACATTCAGTTTGCCCCAGATCCTCACTCGAATGGCTCCCGCATTCCAGAGAGAGGTTGGTGGGGGAAACATGGAGGTTAGCTGTGGGCCTCGGAGTGATGATTACTTTGTAATGGAACAAATTAAATTATGTGAAATTTTAGACGCTTTCCCCCTGCCCCGGCGGCTCCCAATGTATTTCGGGGTAGTCAGGAAAAGGGGACCTTCACAACAGCTGCTTAGCTGTTTGAGCTCAGAGAGGAAAACCATAATTTGTCTGTAATCCCTAATGCCAACAGTTGTTCATTAAGAAACAAAACTAATGTAATCTTGATTATTTGCTCAGATTTCTACTCTATCATGTTTTGTACATCTGGCAGGCTAATGTAATTTTCCTCAGAAACCCAAAGCAATCTGGTGCTCAGACAACACCATGCAGATTTAGGTAAATTCCAGGCTCAGATTAGCATAATACTAACTAATCACGAATATCATTTGCATTCATTAGAGTGTTGAGGAAAAAATTGTTTCTAAATGGCAGAAAATTGAAAGAAAGATTAAGGGCAAGAGCTTGAAAATCCTGTTTGGCTTGATATGACTATATTACAGATGATTTTTCTCTTACAAGGCCTAATATTTAATGTGGAAGTATTAATTAGAGTATTGGAAAAAGATTGCATCTAATTGAAGGAAACTGAGAAGAGATTAAGGACTGGGCACATAGACTTCCTTTTGCTTGATTCAAGTTTAGAAAAGATAATTTCCCATGCAATGCCCAAGGAGCTTAAATGTAAAAGATAGGGTGATTGATTTTTCAGAAAGAACTTGGCCTCTTTTTTTTTGAGATAAGGGAGAAACACAATTTCTTTCTCTCATGGAGCCTCATGGACTAAGAAGTTATCAGTCAATGCTTTTGTTTTACTGATCAAGGAAAGATAACAGAATTAAAGCCCCCAATCTGAAATACTACCAAATGAAGGGGAAGTCCCAGTAAGCCCACACACTGGGCAAACCTAAAAACTAGGATAATAGATCCCAAATGTTGTGCTGATTAAAAAAAAAAAAAAAGGAAGAAAAGGATCCAAACCCCCACCTCCTGGTGATTAGCTATTTTCCTTGCAATTTCCCAGGTCCAGTCATTTGGCATAAATGGAATTGGTTATAGGCCGTGCGCTGGGGCCTGTGCCTGACTGTGGTTGCAGGCAATTGTCTGTAAATCCTGTCTCTCGGCAGCTCTGCTGCTGAGGGGCTAAATACAGTGCTGGCTTCCTGAGGGCTCGGAGCAGGTGCTCGCCAATGGCTTTGGCTGCTCTGTCTGACAGATGAGCGAGCAAGCCGAGCCTGTTCCCCTGGCCAGAAGCCAGCCGAGCAGCCATTAGCAGTCATGGCCTTGGAAAGTCCAGGCTCATCTAGCTGCTAGCAGAATCCTGACCGTTTGGCACTCAAGCTCAGGCCTTAATATGGATGAGGTTCTGGTTGGCATGGTAAAGGAACTTGGTGCTCCAAAGTGTGTTCCGGGGACCAAAGCTTTGGCAACATCTGGAAGTGTGTTGGCAGTGCAGCCTCTCAGGCCCACTGAGCCAGGATCGCCTCTCTCATAAACCCTGGGATACCCAGGTTCATTAAAGTTTGGGAAACACTGGGATCAAGGACCTTGGGCCTCAGGTATTGGGGTCATAACTCACACCAGGAACTTGCTACCGCTCATTTCAGTCCAAGATTCCATTTCAGGAGGTGTGGTGGAGGCTGGGGGAGGTCCCAAGTGTGCCCAGGCAAAGGTCCTTGACATCACACTGGGGTACACCTGGCTAGAGGAACAAGCAAGGATTCAAACTCACCTTCTCCACTGAGTCAGTGAACAAGTTGTTAAGGCTCCAAACCTCAATTTCCCCTCATTTTCTTTGTGTTAAGTGGGGGGAAACCACTCCTGTCTTAGAGGTTCTTTGGTAAGAACTGAGGGCTCAGGACAGCAAATGGTTTTCACACAGCATACTGTGCATTTGGGGTCCTGCAGAGATACTGTTTTTCTTCTCTCTCTGATTCCACTTTGCCACCCACTTCCCCCATCTGACTCCTGAGTGTCTCCCTGCCCCACAGGTCCCTCCCAGTGACACCACTCTTCTCACCTCAGCAGTAGCTGCCAGTGTCCCTTACACTAGTACATATCTGGTTCTCTCCTCTGTCCAGTTTCCAAACCTCAAGCTTTTTCTCAACCCTCCAGTCCTTAGACTGCTCTTTCAGTCTTTCTGTTCTCTGCCAAACTGAAGCTGACTTGAAGCTAACATCTAAGATTGTAGAATGGCTTAAATATGCTGTGTTAGCTTTTGGTCACTGTAACAAAATATCTGAGATAATCAGCTAAAGGGAAGATAGGTTAATTTTGGCTCACAGTTTGGGAAGGTTCAATCCATGGTTGGTTGGCCCATTGCATTTGAATCTGTGGTGAGGCAGAGCATCGTGGTGGGGAGCACGTGGTGGAGGGAACTGCTCACTTCGTGGTGGTCATGAGGGAAAGAGAGAAGAGGCGCAAGGGTCCCAACATTCCCTTCAAGGGCACCCCCAATGATCTATTTTCCTTCCACTATTTTCCTCCTCACCTTCTAAAGGCTCCACCTCCTCCCAGTAGGGCCAGTGGCTGGGACCAAGCCTTCAATCACTGGCCTTCGGGGGAGTCTCAGAGCTAAACTACAGCACGTACCATCTTTGTTGGAGACTTTGAGGAGATAATGTCTCAACCTAACACTTCTTAACTATACATATCCTTTAGGGGCATCTGGAGATTGGTTTAAAAAATGCCCAAGCCTTTCAAATTCGAGATTCTAGTTAGTAGAGCTGCAAAGAGACCCAGGCATTGATACAGTTTTTAAAGTTTCCCAGATGGTTACAAATGAGCAGTCAAGATTGACAATTAGCACCCGAACCAAAGGAATCAAAGAAGCCAATAAAAAGAATGTTTGAGCTAAGAGAGATCTTTCAGCACACATTAGATTAGACAGATTCAGCCATCTTTTGAATAAAATGGTACAAAATGCTAACAGTATCTCATTGAGTTCTCCAGCACACCATTGTTGACATGAGAAATTCATCCTGGATTTAGCTTTGGAAGGAAAGATCCCCTTCTTTGTCAAGTCATTAACAATCCTTTGATAAAACTATTTTCTCTTTTAAAAACAAGTATGATGAATATGTGTTTAATAGCTCATAATTCCATAGTGTCTTTCTTTTGGTTTCAGTAAACTACATTTTGGGAACGGACCAAGCTAGAAAGGTGGTTGACTCGTGTGTGTGTGTGTGTGTGTGTGTGTGTGTATGCTCCAAAGATAAATGCATACAAGAAACCTCAGTATCATATCAAAGTGCAGAAACTGAAGGACTGGATAACAGACGAACATGTACCAGGTGGCCGACCACAATGCCACATGAAAGCTCTGGAAAGGAAACAAATACAGGCAACACAATGTCTAGCAATATTCAGTAATCGCGATTCCAAACTTCCCCATTCACCCATTTAATCTTAAAAACTGCATTGCCACAAATTTTACAGGTCAAATTCCTTAGCTGCCATGCAATAAAACTAACAATTAATGAAAAACATTTGTGTTCCTAATAATAGAGGTAAACAGGATTTAAACTAAAATTATATAGTTTAGGAAATAAAAAAATAACATAATAGGCACTTATTCTATACTTAGCATATGTCAATCACTAATATAATTGCTTTGCATGTATTATTTTATTTAATCTTCTGAAATACCCTAAAGTGGATATTATTATCTTATTGTAACACTTAAACTAAGGCACAGAAGGGTCATGTAATTTGTTCAAATGAGAGAGCAGGATTTGAGATCAAACAATTTGTCTATGAAGTTTGCATTTTTCACCAGTGCACTATATTTAGTACCAAAATTTATGGGATTTGGTCAAAACAATAATCAAAGGGAAAAACTATACTTTTCATTTGTATTACTTCCATCTTTATTTAAAATGAGAATCAATGAATTAAGTCTTTGTAAAGAAGATGAAGTTAAAACACAAAACATACTAATAAAAAAGATGAGAAAGATTTCTGTACAGGAAAAACATTAAAAATTAAAAGGAGCAATAAACATATACAAAAAAGAAATACAAAGGAACCATAAACATATAGGAAAATATTTACTCATATTCAGAGAAATTCAATGTTAACCAATGATGACTTTTTCCTCCTATAAAATTGGTATAAAAAAATCATGATTCTTAGCATTGCTGCTAGGGATATAAATTGGTAGGTAGAATACAAACTTTTTGTACAACAAATTAGCAATATTTACTGAGAATTACCACATCTTTTAACTTTATAAATCATACTGGATGTGGGGCATACATTTATTTACAAGGTTCTTTGTCAAAGCTAGAATCATCTGAAAGATTAACACAGGGACAATTCTGTGATAACCACCATTAAGTGAATAGAAAAGGTTATAATTCCGTTTGCAATAGAATCACTAAGAGAAACAAAAACACATGCAAAGACTGCAAAGAGGTCTGGCAAGTATTTAAGAGTGACTATTTTTCAACAATGGGATAAGAATGGCTTGTTTCTAATTTTAAACTGGTATGAAGGCAAAAGAGAAATTAGTCAAACCTTACTCTGTGGAATGAAATCATACTATAGAGTTTCCTCTGCAGTTATGATACCTGATGTATGCCAAAAAAAAAAAAGCACTACAAATTTGGTACACGTGGCTTGATATTACTATCCACTTTCTTCTCTGAAACTCTGATTTAAAAGAAAACGTATGCACGCATGTGTGCGCGTACACACACACACACACACACACACACACACACACACAGAGTTTCTGGCTTATCTTTCTGCTCTTTTCTGTTTCCCCTTATTTTTGTCCCAGCCCATGTCTGTCTGCACCAAGATACATCTTTCTTCTATCAGGATTTTTATTGCTAATGTAATTATTTTACATTAGCAATCACATCTCTTGGAATGAGTCTTCATAAACTCCATGTGAAGAGAAGCCACTTCTGTGTACCTGCTAGCTTTTAACAAGGAAAAGCCATGTTGATGTGAGCTGGGTCCCTTGCCTTTACATTCTGACTCTTCTCACTGTCTCCATTTTGCCCTGGTGCTCGGTGGTGGGTGGGTTGCTCCATCATCCCTGGCATTTTGACAGAATACTTCCAGATTGGACCCAAGGAAACACATCAGGAAAGAAAGAGAGCAGAGGGTGCTCTGGATGCATTTACTCCCTACATCGTACAGGTTTATTTGAAACTTGTCAAGGAGACTTTTTCTGGCCTATGATAGTAGTGCCAATGACACTGATAAAAATGTGTTTGAAATACCAGACTTGGGAAAATGGGAGATTTCAGGTCTCTACCATTAAATTTTGGAAGACATGGAGCTCAATTTAGCAGAAGTAAGAAATGGTACAATAATATGTTCTTCACTAAAGGAACTTAAGGAACTAATTTTTGTCCTATTATGGTGGGCAGGGGGAATGGGGGTGGGATAGGTGGGAGTTTATGACTCACCTTCTGCAGTGGTCCAATGGCAAGGACACCAAAGCTTCCACACTGGCCAGCACACAGATAACTGGCCTTCTAGATTATCCAAAAAGGTTCGTATTTACTTCTCTAGAGAAAAGTAGATCAGGTTCCAATCTCTACCAGTTCAGAGAGTTTGGTCTGTTTTTCTGGTTGATTCCCTAGCACTTGAGATCAGAGCCCACACAGAGAAGTCCTTAAGAAATGCTTACTGAACAAAACGCAGTTCATGGAAACTACTCATTTGAAACATTTATTACAAGCAACATCTATTCTCTTTCCTGGGGTCAGCAAGTCTGTGTTTTTGAGAACTTATTGTCATGGATACGCTGAATATCAACCCAGAGCAGATATCAAATCAGTGCATTCAATGTGTGCCATTTTCTGAGGCAGCAAAGCAAACTAGATTCAGTTTGCAAACAAGGATTGAGGTAATTCAACCCTCCATTAATCAAATATTTTAACGAAGCAGCACATTGGGCAGGACCTCTTTGGTAATAAGTGACCCAAACCAACTTGAACTATTACAGGCAAAATGGAGACTTACTAGTTCACAGGATCCAAGGAACTGTGGAGGAACCCAAGTGTAGGAATGAGAGGCACATGGGCAGAACAGAGGCCAAGCATCACAGCTCGTCTGCACACCCTAGCTTCTGGGTGTCTGCTTCATTTCTACTGCAGATTGTCTTTTTGGACAAGATGGGACGAGGACACCATAGCTACTGAATTTTGTGTCATGCAATTCTTACCATCTGAGACTGTCAATGTCGGTTTTAAATTTTACTTACAATAGTGGGAAGGATTCTTTTTTTAAAAAAATTCATTTCATACATGACAATAGTGGTGGGAAGGATTCTGACTGAATTGGCTGATTAGGTCCTCCCCACCCCCACACCAAACAACAATTCAATTTCTGCAAGAATGAGGTAATGATATAAGATGATGTCCTTTCCCCATGGAGATTGACAGGAAAGGAGTGAGCCATTTCCAGGAGAAATGGGGAGGGGACCCTGAACAGAGAGTCCCAGCAGTGCCCACCACACTCAGCTGCCGTCCCAGAAGGGGACTTGATCACTGCTTTTCTACCTAAACATACATATATGCCAAACTATTTGGATTCATGTTCTTTTTTTAATTTTTTTTTTAGTTGTTGATAGTCCTTTATTTATTTTATGTGGTGCTGAGAATTGAACCCAGTGCCTCACACCTGCCAGGCAAGTGCGCTACCCCTGAGCCCCAGCCTCAGCCCTGGATTCATGTTCTTAACTTGCCACAAAGGAAAAGAAATTTGTCACCTGCCTATTTCTTACACAGACAGCGGCTACAATGGAGGCTGACACATTTAGCATCAGATATCATGTCCCTTGCATGTCCCCTCCCTAGGGTTTTTGTCTGTATTAGACTATTTTGATGGTTCCTCTGAGTGGGACATACAGTCAAGGAATGAGTTTCGCACTCCAACCTCTTTCTTCTCTCTCTTCTCTAAATAAATCCATACACAAACCTGTGTGCTTTTTCTCCTATTAATGAACAACTATCCTCCAACCTACTTTTCCAGAAAATACTTCTCTTCTCCCCTTTTAGCCAAGCACCCGCCCCACAATCTCTTCCAAGTCACAGAAAAATATTCAGTTAAAATTAGCTCTTATTTTATAACCTTTATCATTTTAGGGTAGAGTAAGCAGGAAAATAAGACAAAGCTATTTAGAATAAACTTGATCTACATATTCAAATTCGAACAAACATGCTTCTAGCTCCTTTCCACATTTATATACCTTCTCCAAAAAATCTTCCCCCTCAAGTGTTTGTTTCATGTTATATTATCCTTATGAAATCTCCTCATTACTTTCTCTGGAATTCTTGTACGATTCATTTCTTCTCAACAACGGATCAGGAGACATGACCACCAAGCCTCCTGTGGTTGCCCATCTTTCCCTCCTCCAGAGCAAGGGCTTCTTCTCTCTGTAGGGCTGAGCTCTGGCAAATCTTTCTGTCCTCCTGAACAGGTAGCATAGCTGCTATTTAGCAGGGGATCTTAAGCATGGCAGCTACATGCATTTCAGAGGGTGAATCATCTTCTACAAGAAGCCCCCATGGGCAATCTCTTCTCCCCCAGCCAGCACAGAAAATGATCATAAAAATGCAAGACAATATCCAAAAAGTGGGAAACCTGGTGTATTTAGAGTTTGTAGCACATGAAACTGACACCGTTTGGGGCCCTCTTTAAAAAGAAAAAAAAAGTTATAGAATAAATTATTACATGTACAAAGTTAGGTATGAACAGGATTAGTTATTTTGAATAAGAAAGAAAACACCAAATTTTAACCTCATTGTTGATAAACACTGAAAATCTTACCAAATCCAGAAAAATAACATTATTGGTTTTTCCTGGCATGCTTCTACAATACTTTTTTTCATCATAGTTGGTCACATATTTGCATTGGCTTTTTGTCTAACAGCAATGTTCTGATACCCTTTCTAGAGAGATGATAGACAACTCATGACAGTGTGGCCTTTAAAATGTACCATTTGCTTCTAGAGACGTTTCCGTGGCACGGCTTGTTCTTCGTTGTGATGCGTTTGTAACTCCCCTGCAGTTTCTTGCTCACACATTACTTCTTGGTGGAGGTTGAAGAATCCTGGCCCCTCAATCTCCAGGCAGAGTTCCATAGAGGTTGCTATAGTTGGTCCAGCTCCACATCCTTACTACTTCCTGTTTCCCCTTCCTAGTCCCACACTTCTCACCACAAAATCCTAGAGGTAGGATAAGGGGACTCTGAAGAGGGAGCAGAATTTCAAATCCTACTGGTTTTTACTGGGGAGAAATAGAGTCCAGATTTTCCAAGAGACCCATCCAGGGCAGTTGACCACTGGGGACAGAGGGTGGAATATGTGGTATTGGTGTTGGTAATCCTCCTGCCTAGCAGCATCCTCAGCCGACAGACCAGGACAGCGGTTTCTGGTGGTTCCTTCCTGGATGCATCCTGCCTGTTATTCCAGCTTCATCAAACTTCCTCTGGGAAATGAAGTGGAGGACCTAGTGGAAAAGGGGAGGAATTTGATATTTATTAATCACCTGCTATGTTAAAGAATGACAATGGAGGGGAACCCAGGCCATGATGCTGATTTCCCAAGGTTGGAATTCTTACTGCCGCACGGACTTGCGGTGCAAGTGACCTGTCCTCTCTGTGCCTTGGTTTCCTCATCTGTGACCCTGGGAGCATGATAGTACCTACATGTGTTGGAGGAATTTAAAGCAGACCAGTGTGACTGGTGGGAGATGACATAATGTGCTTTTATAAAAGTAGCTGGTTTCTGGAATGAGTGGTGTTCAATGGGTTTACGCAGGAAAGTTTTTGCATTTATTTCTAACTTACTCTGTTAAATTTTCTGCCCCAGGGGATCTTTGGGGGCAGATTCTTTGTCTTCTCAGGTCACTTTTAAGCCTCAATAAACATTCCCATTTGGGGGAATCTTTCCTTTAATCCCTTATCCACAATTCTGAAATCTCCAGGACTCTAGAAGTCAAAACTATTTTTAAGTTTGCTACAAAGTCTTTAGGTGGCAAAAACTGACATAAACTGCTGCGCAGAATTTTGTAGTTATTTACATACTCCCACCTTGTGTGGACAATCATACATTTTTCTGCAGAAATAGTTGAGTATAGGGTGCTTCCTTATATTCAATGATAACAGGATACGATCACAAGCCCTTTCTAAAAATTAAAGAAGTTCTGAATTCTGACGTGTATCTGGTGGTCCCAAGTGTTTTGTAGAAGAAGAGGGATCTATATACTGTGAGTCTGTTCTAACATTAAAACTCCAATTTCTCATCCAATTCAAAGTTTTTCTCCCTGGCCAGCATTGGTCTGATTCATGCATGCTATTCAATAGCACTGGAGAAAAGGGGAGACTGCGCCTGTTTTGTAATCGTCCTTGTCTTGCTTTTCCTGCCATCCTCTCCTACTCACTCGCCCAGCAGTGTCTGACTCCTCCAGGGTGTAGGGAGAGGAGGAAGAAGGAAGGAGATGCCTCTGGTGCTATTATAAATCTGGGCTCAGTGCCCACCTTGGCTCTTTCCCTGAGGTTTTTCAGAGATAGTCCTCCCCTTGGGTGCTCCTGAGGCACCCCTGCAGGAGGAAATACAGTCAAGGGCACTTGTAAGTTGGGCAAATCTTGCATAGATGATCCACCATCCCTATTTAGAATAAGGGACCGTTGCCACCTATTGTTCTCAGCTTTGGAGCTCAACAGAAACCAATGCCCACTTTAAAACTTCTATCCATCCATCATCTCATTTTTAGAGCTCACAACTTACCTGTGATGTGGGTATCACAGTTTATAGATAAAAAAAAGCCAAAGAAGCACAGCATAAATTCACATTTACTCATGCTGAGTGAAGTGATTTCAAAAGAAAGGAAATTGAAATGCTCAGGTTAAAGGAACAAAGAGCACAAGGAGGTTGTTAAGAAAATCCACAGAGCAAAAGAGCCAGAAAGGTGGGTGTGAGGCATTGTACAGCCAGGAGATTCTCTACAAGTCAAGGGAATCTTTGCCTGTAGAATACCTCACGGGAACCCAAAGATAGTGCAGGTCCTCTAGAATCACTTGTAGGAAAGAAAGGAGAAGAGGACATGATGAACAGAACCTAATGGCACGTCTTCTGGAACTTTCTGTTCCCACTCACCACTCATCAAAACTAAGAAAAATCTGTAATCTTTAAAAGTCAGAAGTGGGTTTGAGATCCACTGGGATGAGTTTAGAAGCCTCCATTGTGCTCAGAGTGGGTCTAAATTTGGAAATAAACTCAATCCCACAGATTCATTATACAATTGGCACGACAAAGAGAGGAACTGAAAACTTTCCTTGTCTGAATTTCTCGCTTCTTTTGAGAAGGAGACTTAACGAGAGAGGCTGACATTTCGGAGACATAGCTACGCTGAGTTTAGAAACCCGGGAGTGGGCGGTTTTCAGAAGGCACCTGTAAACACCATGCAGATTAGCTGTGGGAAATGCGTGGAGTCCCAAGATGGCATGAAGAGAAACAAAGAGGAATGTTCTCCTCCCACCAAGAGGAGAAAAAATGCAGGACTCCAGGGAGGCAAGGAATGTTTCATTCACTCATCCATTCATTCAAGAAAGACTTCTTGAGTTGAGTTTTGTTTGTTTGTTTTACCAGAACAGGGCATTGGGATACTGAAGAAAATGATAACACTAAACAAATCACAGATGAGTGTATAATTACCAACGGAGACATGTGCCCAGGACAGTATGGCATTTTAGAAGAGGGTACAATAAAGGTAATTGATCCACATGATGGGAACTGAGATTTCCAGGAGAAACTCACACAGGCCATTAGCATAGTGGGATGGCTAATAATGGTGGCAAATGTTAATAAACTCAGCCATCCTATAATCGTTTCTACATATACATATTTGTGCAAGCCTCACATCAACACTGAGGGGTGAACACATGTTCTTGCCTCTTGCTGGAATGTTCTCTTCTGTTTTTCCATTTAATGCCTTAAAGAATGGCAATGGGGTGGAACCCAGGCCATGATGCTGATTTCCCAAGGTTGGAATTCTTACTGCCGCACGGACTTGTGGTGCAAGTGACCTGTCCTCTCTGTGCCTTGCTTTCCTCATCTGTGACCCTGGGAGCATGATAGTACCTACATGTGTTGGAGGAATTTAAAGCAGACCAGTGTGACTGATGGGAGGGTCTGTAAGATGTACACAGAGGTAGGCAGGGGGCAGATCTTGAATTTAGCAGCAATTGAGTACCCACTATGTGACTGCTACTGCAGCCTTACCAGGATTATCTCAGTTGAGTTGCTTCTCTTCAAGGCAATGCTCATTAACCAAATTACTGAAGGAGTAGAAAGCCATTGTGCTCTCTAAGGCTGATTGGGCACACTGCCTTCAGGCTAGGATTCTTCTCCCAAAGAGCACTGTGCCACCTGTGGAGCTCTGGGTTTTTAATTAGTCTCTTTTCTCTGCCATTCCTAATGGCAGAGCCTCTTTGGTTGGAACAGAAGAAACAAGCACCGTTAATTTGGGGGGTATGAATTTTATACTCAAAAGATTGAGGCCCAGGTCCCACACTCGCTGTGGTTGGGTCTGTGTGAGCCTGAGTGAGTCAATTTCCTTTCATGAGCATCATTTTTAATGCTGAAAAAATAAAGGAGCCAGAGCTGCCCCTCCAAGATGCTCTAAAGATCAGGTGAAATCATATACAGGAAAACTGATTTGTCGAGTCATAGAACAGCATACAGTGTTGGTGAGCAGTCAGATCCACCGAGAGCTGACTTCTTCCAGCCCCCTATTCTGGTAACTGGGGCCTAGGTTGAAGCCCTCATTCAAGTCAGGGTTTTTCTATATGAGAAGTCTCCTTAGAAAGGAGGACAGGTGCATGGTTGTCTTGACAACTTCCTGGCTTCCTCCTTCACCATCTCCAGGGTTTTCCACAGTCATCAAAATTTCTCCTCATCCAGGTGTGGTCAAATAAGACTTAACTCCCTCTAAGTGTATTTGACATGTAGATGACCCTCTTATAAAACAAAACCAAAAACAAACAAACAAACAAAAAACTCTGCTGGAATAAATGGTGGTTCTGAAATTCTTAAGATTAATATGTCCTCTTTCTCTCTCTCTCTCTCTCTCTCCCCTCCCTCACATGTTAATGACTGCTGTACAGGGCCCTCAACTTTAAAACCCTGAACACAGGGATCCCGTCTGGATCCCTGAATCACCTGTGCCTGTAATAGTTGCCTGCTAAACACTGGAGGAGGAAATGAGTGGCCAGCATTGCCACGAGTGCTTCCGTTGCTATCCATGGTGCAGACAGTTTTTAGATTAGCTACTGTAGTCACTATTTTCCAGCATCTCTCTTCCCACCAAGAACCCCATGTGACTTGGAACACACACACACACACACACACACACACACACACACACAGTAATAATGTCTGTTTCATTCTACTATCCATCCTATCCCCATATCCCCTTCCCTCTCTTCACTCTCCTCTACCTAATCCAAAGTAACTTTATTTTTCCCTAGCCCTTACTGTTGTTTAGCATCCACATATCAGAGAGAACATTTGGCCTTTGGTTTCCCCCAAAACCAAATTGGCTTATTTCACTTAACATGATGTTCTCCAACTCCATCCATTTAGTGGCAAATGCCATCCTTTCATTCTTCTTTAAGGCTGAGTAATATTTCATCAGGTCATCAGGTAGATAGATCACATTTTCTTTATCCATTCATCTATTGAAGGGCACCTAGGTTAGTTCCATAGGTTAGCTATAAACATTGATATGGTCATGTCATTGTAGTATGCTGATTTTAAGTCCTTTGGGTATAAACTGAGGAGTGGGATAGCAGTATGGTGATTCCTCAGGAGACTTGGGACTTTTTGACACTCTTATTTCCTTTGAAGTTCAGCCTCCTCTTTTCTGTATCTCCATGGTCTGCATTCTGGGCTGGCCTGAGCTATTTCTCCTCATGTGAATCTGTTCTTGAGTGTATCCTTAAGGTGCTTTGTCCATCTCATTCAAAAAAGAGCTGTATCCCCTTGCTTCTTTAGTTTGGAGTTAGCAGCTGCTAGGCATTATCCTCGCTGCTTGCCCACACTGCCCAGTGGGACAGTTGGAATCTCTCAGTACAGGCAAGTGGGTTCTATTCCAGAGCCCTTCTGATCAACCTTGTATTGGCTTAACTTGAATGTGAAACCCACAGCAAGTCTCTTGTCTATTTCATAGATATATTATGTTCTTGGAGAATTAAGACATCTAGAAAGAGTTCTACAGCTTCTTCTGACCTTCCAGAGAGATATCAAGGTATTAACAGTAAAATCTTTAGTGACAGAATAATCTGGATTTTAGATCCCAGCCCTACTAGTTTCACGGCAAGATAATTTTCTTCTCTAAGTTTTGATTTGCTCATTCATAAGATGGATGTAATAGCTCTTTAATATTACTGTCCAAGATGCAAGTGACATAAATCTAATTTAAATGGACTTAAAAGGGGTGGGGGAACTTCATGATATCTTACCAGTTTCAGGCAAATTTATATCTAGGAGTTCCAACAAATCTTCCAAAATTTTAGTACTTTCTCCATCTTTCAGTTCTACTTCCTTCTTCCTCTGTGTAACTTCATCCTGAAGCCATCTGTCAGCAGGCTGCTGGAAGAAATGGCACCACAACCCCAAGCTTTGTTCTTTATTCAGCCAATTCAAAAGAAGAGATCCTTGTCTTCCCAAAGAGACAAATTCCAGAGGAAATCTCCTCAGTTCAGCCTGGATCAAATGCCCACCTCAGTGACCAGAGGGTTGAGGCTTTGTTATTGACAGCTCATCAGGGCTGCAGGCACGTGTGTGGGATGGGATGCTGAAAGATAGCTACATGTTCCTTACAGAATCCTCTCATTGGGGTTCTGAGGAGGCATTTACCAGGTGACTCATTTGTTATGAGATGACATTTGAAAATTGTTCAGCCACATGTATTTGGCTTCAGTTCTTCTCTACCTTTCCCTGTCTCCTTTCTAAGATCAAGATACTCAGTTTTATTTATTCCAAAATGAACCATAAGTGAGCGACTCTCCAAGATGTGGCACTCTAAACGGTGATGAACTGCCAATTAGGCAGAGCCACCAGGAATGCTTTGGTTAAAAAGACTTGAACATTAAGGCACTGCTTGAAGGGCCTTTACACAAGTGCCTCAGCTCCCGTGGAGACTCCAAATGATTGAATTGGGTGACACTCATAGAATGCAAAAAGTACAACATAATTCTGAATGAAATAACACTTAGCAACATGGCTTCCTTCTAGCAAGATAAAAAAACAAGAAGCCAGATACCTGGAATGTGACTTAGGATTCCATTTCTCATAAGTAACTTTTCTAATAAATTTGGCATTCCATTCAAATAGGACAGCTTAGACAAGGTCAGCTGCAGATGCAGATTCCCTTGACTTTGTGAGTACCTTTAACTGATGACATTATTAAATAGTACCTCCAAGTGTATTGTCTATTTTGTTCTTGGAAGACTATAGTGAACTAAACTTGTTGATGGGTGAGCACTCCAATCTCTAGAAAGGAAAATACATAGGGCTCATTATTGTGCTTCCAAAATAAGCAGGAAGTACAGACCATTTTATGTTCATCAAAAACAAAGGAAAGTGCAATGACTGATATTTTATTATTTCCCAAGGTGTCTAATAAACTCCCTGCCAGTGATTGTTGGCTGAGTTAGAAGGCCATCCTCGGGGAGAAGTTTGGCTTTATAAGGAGAAGTCTTAAGTGTTTCTAATTAGATATTTTCTTTGCTGGGAAGCAGTAAGTGCCATAGGGATTGCATTGGTACCTCACTTTTTAGGGAATATGAAAGTGGTTTGAATAGGCTATGAAATCCAAAATCAACCAGGAACAGCAAGGTCTCCCAATGTCACAGTGGCTGAGATGGTAAAAAAAAAAAAAAGAGAAAAGTTCACGAATGCTGAAGATGCAAAAGTTCATGTATGTTCACTTTGGCTGAAGTCAACAACAAACACCCCAATTAAACAATAGCAACAGTAGAGAGCAATCATTAAGTGCTCATTGCTTGCCAAACCCTGATCTAAGTAGTCATGTTGTCTCACTGCAATCTCATGACAGATCTATGAGTTTGCTTTTATCATTTCCATTGTATAGGTGAAAGAGATTGAGGCTTAGATAATTTCAGTAGCTTTTCCAATATTTCATATTAGTAAGTGAAGAATGTGGACCATAAACTTGGGCAATTGACCTGAGAGCCTTATTCACTACACCATAATAATTTTTGGATTAGACCAGGAGGGATTTAAGATACTTAATCTATGAGAAAATGAGATACAAGGGAATATACCAATAGTGGAATTTTCTAAGCCCTTACTTTTTCTTTAAACATAGTCTAGGAACAGGCTTTTCTTGTATGCTAGCTGCTATTGCCTCCCCATCTGTGGTTTTTAATAAAGATAATTAGGGTCATCTCGGTTCAACCAGACCTTCTTATTTTTAATTACACTGCACTTGGCAACCTGTAAGAATGTACAGATTCATCTTAGCTCCCAGCCAAAACTTGCCATGGTTAACTTTGCCCTTAAAAGACAAGTAGTTTTCAGTGAAATTAGACATTGGCCAAGTTCAAGTGGTCCAGCAGTTAACATGGATCTCAAGCTCTCTGTTTCTCAGACACACAATGTTCACTTCTCTTCAAACTCTTTCTTCTGTGGTATTGGCTAAAGCACAGAGGAATTCTGCCCATCCTGGAATCCCTATTGCTCTATTTTGGATGTGTGAGATTAGTGTGACTTTCCCTTCACCTTGAACTTAGCATATATCCAACCCCTGGGATCTCTCAGAAACATAGTATGGCATCATTTGCCTTGAAATTCATTTCCCACTAGCTGTAGATACAGCTTGCAGCAGCAATTGTTCTTGGACCACAGCCCTCTCCCCAGCGTTTCATTTCACAGGAAGGATGGATGTCAATAGGACTGTTGTGAATAGAGGCCAGGAACCAGGAGGCAGATAATTTTGTCTGCATCACAAATACCACCAAAAGGTACTATGTCAATGCAACCTGAAGTTCAAAAACATGTTTTCTCATGAAAGATTTAAGAAGGATGTGTTTGCCAAAAGAGAAATAAGTGGCTTTTCAAAAATGTAAGGGACACAGCCACTGTTTGGAAAGAGAAAATGAGGTACAACATTACTGCTGCTATAGGGATTTCAGTGATAATTCTACAAATTGAGGATGCAGTGAACGGAGAGGGCCTTCTGAGGTTGGGTGGGGACCAGGGCAATGCAATGTGTCCCATCTACAGCACTCAGAGGCACAATACTCAGGAGGAGCAAGGAGATCACCCTCCTGCAATAAGCTTTTATGTGTGGAGGAAAGGGCCCAGGTGGTCTTGGGTCTGGATAGATTTGCTGAGATAAAATCCTTGGGCCTGCACATGCCAGAAAGAAAAGAAGCCCTTGGGTGGCCAGCTCAGGATGAGAAGGACCTTCCCACAATGGTCATTAATGAATCTTTTGGCAGAGTCACCATACTGGAGGAGGGTAGAAAGGTAATGCTTATGTGTCTTGGACAGATCATGTGAAGACGAGTCAGAAATAAGAAATCTGACACGGAGCCCAAAGAATATTCTGGAAATTCAAAGTTTCCTAAACAAACTTTGCAAATATTGAGTCAAACATCAGAATGCAATTTACTACCTGGATACAAACTCCCTATACGAGGGAAGAGACTTTTTTTGCTGTTGTTATTGTTCTGTTTTGTTTTTTTTCTAAATTTAAACATGGAAAAACAGCATTTGCCTAATGAGTGGAGGATTGAAAATGGAAATCATACTCCAATATCCCTTCAGGAGCTCTTAAAATGAAAGACAAACTGGAAAACTCCTCCCTTAAGAAAATCTCTCATGTATTAGCCAAACCCTTAAACGTTTTTTGAAGAAGAGGTGAATATCGCCCAGGTAAGCCCAGGGATGGTGCCTTTAATTGATGTGAAATCTGATCTAACTTAAAAGAACTGATCTACTTCAAAGGAAAACCTAGTCCTCTCTGATTCTGCCACTTTAATTAGTGAGAAATAAGTAATAATCCGTTTTGCCTCAAAAGACCTTCCCCACATTGTGAAACAACCTTTACCTGCAAGAGGGGAGGAGAAGGAAAAAAAGCCCCACGTGGAGATGAAACAACGACTTTCCTACCTTGTCACTCGTCTTGGGCGCAGTGAAGCTCACTCTGGCCCTGGGAAAGGACGACTCAGCCATATTTTCATTCCCAATTCAATATGCATCCAGGAGACTTTTACAGTCACCTACTCTGAGTGGAGCAGGAGCACAAGAGTCCTGTTCTTAGAGGTGAAGACATCAAGGAGCTAGGACTTCCTCGCCCCCAGGGTGTTTATTTCACAATCTAATGCAGCCTTGAAATAAATGATTTCAAGCATTAAGATTATGCTATGATGGGAGAATTTAACAATAGAGTACATTTGGGGATTTTCCTCTTTTGAAAGATCTAATGATAGAGTTACAGAGAAACATGTTTTTTCCTTTCTGAAAATCTGTGGAATCACAGCGAGGAAAAAGGCTTCTGCCTTCCCCTGTTTTATTTTAGATTACCCTGAGTTATTTATTCCTGCTAATCCCCAAACTAGAGCAAAATCTGCCACCTCTAGCCCTTGTTCTGTGATAGGGTGACTATTTCTATCAAAACCATGACAATCTCTCTTGGAACTTTGTGGAAAAGGGCAAGTCCTGAGAACAGGAGCCTGGACAAATCTCCCATAGCTGTAACAATGAGGTCCTGCTGGTCCCCAGCCCCACAGACGCATCTGTGTAGTAACAAGGAGAGAGTGTGCTGCCTTGGCCTAGGAAGAGAGTTAAACCTGAGCTCTGCCCCTGGAATGGTGATAATTCTCTCTTTGACCATTTAGGGAGTACTCTCATGGGGTACAGCCTTAATCAAAACTTGACAAAACCCAGTAAGGCATAGTCACCATCTCTCCTCCAACATTAGGAGTATGAGGTTTGGAGAGGTTAATTTGCTCAGCTGATAGGTAGCAGAGTCACCATTTAAAGTCAGAACTGCCTGGGTCCAAGCTCTGTACAGTGGACATACCCCTTTGGCATCTTGGGCCTGTCTCTTCATCTGTAAAAGGGACCTAGCAAGGCTGCCTTCAGAGCATTGTTGCATTGTTGGGAAGGATAATTTAAAGGTGGTCATGAACTTGAAAAAGACTTCTACACTGTGAAGTGCCGTAGCAACGTGTAAGATTCAGAGACACTATCCATTGAATACATAGTTCATGGAATATGGATTCAGAAATAAGACCAGGATCGATCTATCCCTTCATCATCATGATTTTGAGGTTTTGGATCTCCTTCATGAAAAAATGGATACAGATTCTGTGGGCAAAAAGAAGATAGAATCTCATTATTATCTTGTAATTTAAAAAAATAAGGGGGGGGGGAAGGGCTTGAATTAATAATTAAACTTCTTGCCAGTGTCAGAAAGACAGGAAAACACTCAAGAAGCAATTCCATACGGTAAAGAGAAACTTCTCAGTGATTATACCAAGATTGCACCCCTCCCAAGGTCAGTGTCCTGGGCAGGGCACCATCATGCATTTAAGCAGCTGTTTTGCTGTGTTCTTGACTTTCTTGATACCACCCTCACCCCCCACCCACCCTGCCCCTCTCACTGCTGCTTCTCCATGCCAGGCCCCTGCCTTTCCCTCAGCCTTCTCTTCTACCACTACTCCTCTTGCCCACATACTCTGCCCAGAATGGTCATGGTAGTCCTGGCTCATCACCATCTTCCAGACTTCCTGACATTATGCAATTGGATCCTTCTTCCTGGAAATTCCTCCTGCCCTTCTCCACCCTATCTGTCCTCAATTGGTATGTCCCCATATCACTCGATAATATGCCACATATTATTCTAAGATCCTAAGAGCCATTACTCAGTTAATCTTCACCACAGAGACAAGAACAATAGCTGAGAAAAATGGAGATAGAGAAAAGCAAGTTAAGTGACTTGTCTGATATTGTACTGTTAGTAAGTGTTAATGTTGGGATTTAAAACCACATGGACCAGCAGCATTCAAGCCCACATTTTTTGTTTCCTTTAATTTCTGTAGAATGCCTTTGTGTAAAAACAAATACAACATTCATTGTCTAGTCAATGGACATATGGGCCACTTCCTTTTTTTTTTTTGCTATGAACATTCTTTGTACAGATTTTTTTCCAAAGGATAAAATAGTCACAAAACATATACCAGGATCATAAGGTATGGTAAATGATAATCTCAAATGGCTTTCCAAAGTAGTTGCATCCACTCCTACCAGTAGTGTGAAAATTGGATGTTATATGAGAATATAGCCTTCCAACCCATGATCTTGTCTGACAGCAAAATGGTATCTCATTGAGATCTTAATTTGCATCTCCTTAAAAACTTATTAAATTGTGTTCTTTTCACATTAATAGTCAATATTCATCTTACCTTTATTGTGAAGTGCTTGTTCATGTTTTTTACCCATTTTTCTAGAGGGATGTTTATCTTTTTTATTGAGTTGCAGAAGCTCTTTACATATGTAGTCTGGATACTAAGACTTTGCCAATTGTAAGTGTTATAGTTCCTTCTTTCAGATTTCAGTATCTGTCCACTTCTTCATAATTTTTTTGAATAATAAGATGTTTCTTATTTTAACATAATTAAATTTATTAATCTCTTCTTTTATGGCTTTGAGGTCAGAGAGATATTTTCCCCTAGAATTTCTTTTTAGTTTTTGTCTTTCACATTTAAGTTTGAAATCTATTTGGATTTAATTTTGTGTGTGTGCATGTGTGTATGTGTTCTATGTGTATGTGTATGTTCAAATAATTGTCTCAGGACTATAAAAAAATCCCTCTTCTTTCTACCAATCAAAACTTTCTTTCTTCTCTCTCTCTCTCTCTCTCTCTCTCTCTCTCTCTCTCTCTCTCTCTCTCTCTCTCTCTCTCATACCAGGAACTGAACCCCTGGACATTTAACCACTGAGCCACATTCCCCAGCCCTTTTTTGTATTATATTTAGAGACAGGGTCTCACTGAGTTGCTTAGGTCCTCCCTACGTTGCTGAGGCTGGCTTTGAACTCGTGATCCACCTGTCTCAGCCTACCCAGCTGCTGAGATTACAGGAGTGTGCCACCATGTCTGGCCCAATCAAAACTTTCTTTGGTTCATATGAAATGCAAATGCTTCTCTCATTAGACTGTTGAGTTTTGATAATATACCAAATGTTATTAAATTTGGGAGTTGATAGTCATTGTTGGCAGAAAAGTAAATCAGCATAACTTTAATAGAGAGCAATTTGGCTGTTTCTACCAAAATTACAGATGACCCACATTTCCACTTCTCAGAATTTATCACACAGATACACTCTCGAATATGCATAAAGGCATATGTAAAATGATGTTCACTTTAGTACCGCTTGTATTGTAGCATTAATTGCAGCAGAACCAACTAAATTTAAAACCACCCAAGTGTTTATTAGTGAGGTTAAATAAACTATGGTACAGCTGTTTAAAAAGGACAGAGCAGTACTATAAAAAGATAGAACCTCATCTAAAATATGAAATATTAAAAATCTTTAATATATGATGTTTACAGTAATACATGCATTGACATTAAAATCTATAGCATTTAATAAAATATAAAAGTATCAAATATATAAAATATGAAAGCTAAGTACAAAAAATGGGTTTTACATACTAATATTTTTATAGAATACGACTTAGAGACTATCTCTGGAAAGGCACATGAAAGTTGGAATCATGGTCATCCCCAGGGAGAGAAGCTGAGCAACTAGCACCCTGCAGGAGACCTCAATATTCTTCCTTTTTGTGACTTTAATTTTATTTAACACATGCATGTATTACATATAGATTGTCTTAATCTTAACTGAGTTACAAATGAATGAATTAGCGCAAAGTTTATGGTCTCCATTCTCAAGGAACTTACAGTTTGAAAGACAAAAAACGGAATTACAATGTGGTGATAAGATACAAGTGCTACAGAATGGCTTGGAGAAAGGAAGAATAACTTATTGCTAGGCTCTTATACATACTCTGTGTCTCATTGTTTCTCAGGTATTATGTTTAGATAAACTTAAATCTACCATATATGTCATTATATTTTCTCATTTTTATGAACCGTTACATAAAACTAGCATTGCTTATAACTATCTCCTGTAAATTCTCAAGGGGGGAAAAAATCTATAGCTCCTTCATAATTCAAATCCTGAAGGGCATGAAGCAGTTTCTCATTACTCTAGGTACAAAATTCATTTTTCTCTTCACTAAGGGAAAAACGAACATGTATAGAACATCTTTCGACATCAGACTTTGGGTGAGGGCTTAAGTAGTGTTATCTTCTTTATGCTTAACCATAATGATTCCAGGGGAACAACGTTACAATGCTTATTTTTACATGAGGAAACTAACTACAGTACACTTACTGCCACTCACTAACAGAGCTTCTGAAATTTTCCACTGGAGACAGGATGGAGAAAGCACATCCAGTCTGGGAGGTACAGTCAAAAGCAGCTTGCCCTAAGCATGTATATATGTATATATTTTTCAATGTATCCTAATCTATTGTACATTCTTTTTTTTTTTTTTTTTTTTTGCTTTGCTAAGAATAATCATGTTGCCCCTAAATCAGCAATTAGATTCAGTGGTCTAGGAAGCTGAAGGCTGTGTGGCCTATGAGTAGGTGACCTTTGCCTCATACCACACACCCGAGGAATTCCCCAGGGTTAACTGGTTATACTTTGCTTTCCATATCCACTGATCAAAGCAGTACCAGCAGAGATGGCATGAAAATCTGAAGCATTTCTCAACATGTGGGTTCTTGTATCAGAATAACCTGGGATGCTATTTTACAAAGCAAATTCCTGGTACCCGTTCCAGATTGAACTGAACCTGAACTTGGCGATGGTGACTGGGAACCTCAATATTTAACAAGTTTTTTTTTTTAGGTGATTCTTTTTAAATTAAAGTTCTGATACATGAATTAAGTCCTCCTGGTTTTCCTGCTCCTTTCTGAACCTAGCTGGGAGTCTGGAAATCCCCGAGGCCAGTTCAGGCCCTGTTCTAACCAAACTTCTTCCAGCCTCAGGACCAGGGGTTTCTGACTTACCCCACACAGTGAGGGCTGAGCCCCAATACTACTGCCTGCCACATGCTGCTGTGCTCCCCCTGACTGGAATCCTTTGTCCTCTGCCTGGAGCATGTACTGACATAGCCGAGAAGGTTGCCTGTGAATGAAAATTCAAAAGGAAGATATTTTTATCTGAAGGTTTGCAAGACCTGATGATTAGCTTGGAAAGCCCTGCTGCTGCTGCTGTTAGCTGTGGGAGGCATGTGGGATGTAGAAGGAAGACAGAAAGAAATCCACTTTCCTTTTTAATCACATGCCTCATGGGTTTGGGCAAGAAACTCAAGTTCTTTGATTTTCTGTTTTCCGGTTGGAATCACCCAGTGTCACCTCTCCTTGAGTTAGCTAAGGAGTTGGGGGGAGGGTGCCATCAGACTCTGGGCATGGGGTCTGTGGCTATTTAAGTCGGCATGGTGCTAAGAGTTTGTTTCCAAAGACCTTCAATTCTAGTGGACAGTCTCTTTCCATTAGACCTGAGGAGTGTTTCTTTCTGCAGTTACATACTTTCTCTAAAATTTTCAATTTAAAAAATGGTAACCATGATGCAAACTGACTGTTTTGATTTTCCTCCTTTTCCCAATTTTGACTGAAACTCAGCAATGCAAATCCTCCCTTCACAACTTATTTTTTTAAATGTATGGCTCTGCATAAAGGGAAGACAGGCAATGAATAGGTGAGTTTCGTATGTGCTCTAAGCTTGTCTGAATCCAGGGCAAATTTTCAATATAATAATGACCCCAAATTAGATGACATCCTTCAGTTTTCATAAAACCAGCTTGTTTTTATTCAGACAAAATCTTTTCCAGTATCCAAGTATGTGAGATATTGATGGTTAGGGATGGGGAAAAAGAAAGGCAGAAAAAAGCATTTGGATAAACCGATGCAAAAATATAGCTAAATTCAAGTCTTGGTTCGTAGCTAAAGTAACCCCACTTTATGGCTTTAATACCTGCCCTATGTCCTCTATGTAAATCACTTTCTAAAATTGTTTATGTTGTTTTTATGATTGCCAAATAATAATGTTCACCATAGAAAACATAAAATATAGGAAAGGATAAATGAACAAAATTACTTATTATCCCACTATCCGGCTATACCTCACCACACAGAGAAAATCATTGTTAATATTTTGTGGTTTTCCCTGCAAATACTTGTGTGTGTGTGTGTGTGTGTGTGTGTGTGTGTGTGTGTGTTTTCACATACACACATAATGACACCCAGTACAGTTTCCACCAAAGGCATGCCCTGGACCAGGCCTGCTGTTCAATCAAATTCCATCCCAAAGGGAATATGTGTAACAGCTGCCCTTTCCCCACCACTTCATTAAAACTACTCTCCTTAAATTACTCCACCACTCACTTTTCCTCTTTTCTTCATCCCTGGATGTTTTTCCCTTCTTACTTTATTTTGCCTCTTAGTGGTTTGGACCCAGGGCACAACTCCCTGGATTTGGAATCGTCTCCTAGAGTTCTGGCTTTCATGCCAGCAAACCCTCCAGCTGCCTGGCCACCCTTCTGTTGACGGCATCAACTATGTATCCTCCCACCGCCAAAACTTTTTAAATGTTGCTGCCCTTGTGAGCTCTGTCCTGGGATCTCCTGTCTCCCCACTCTGCAGACATATTGTGCTACTTTCGGATTTCCTACAGAGCTGCACCCTCCCTAATCTGCCTAATCTTCTTTTCCACTTTTTTTCTTCCCTATTTCTGGAATACATTCCCCTCTCTGTCCCTGATCACGTCCATGCTTTACCTAGATCATGATTATGTAAGTTAAGATTTCCGTTCAGACATGTTTGCATTGGGAAAGCCCTTGCTGACACCCCCAAGTTAGGATGCTACTTCTATGTGCCCATAAAGCTGTTTTTCCCCTCCTCTACTGCTTGTAGTAGTGCTTTGTAAAGATCTATTTATTTGCCTGTATGTTCTACTCATTTGTAAGGATGGAGATGGTGTTTTATTAGTCATCACTAAATCCTGCAGTGTCTGGAATCTAGAGAATGCACAGGATTTGTTGTAGATGACAACACAGATACTCACCATTCTTTGTGGTATGCTGTGTAGTGCAATCAGCAAAAACTGACACAGCATCCTAATCAGCTGTGAGCCTTCATCGTGTGATAGAAACATGATGAAAGAGAAGTTAAATCTTCTCTGAGGGCAAAATAAAATAAATTGGCCTTTACCTGCCATCTTGGATTTAGGCCAAATATAAGTACAAAATTGAGGGACCTTAAACAAAAAATGACTATGATGAATTTATAATATGTCTGGACTACAGTTCTTAGGATATTGGGCAAGTCTTCATGAGGCCTCTGCTCTGGTGTGAACTGTTCCCCTCCAAAATTCATTTATTGAAGTCCAACCCCAAATGTGACTGGTGAAAGGGTCTTTGGGAGATAATTAAGGTTAAATGAAGTCATAAGGGTGGAGCCCAAATTCTGTGACCTTAAAAGAAGAGGTAGAGACCCCTCTGTCTCCCCCACACACCCCTGTTCTTTCTCCTCTTAATTTCTCTTGCTCTTACTTCTACTCTTTCTATGCCATATGAGGATACAATAAGAAAGCTCCTGTGTGCAAATCAGGGAAAGAACCCTCACCAGAACTTGAGCAAGTCACTACCCACTGTACTTGGATTTCTAAACTCTAGAACTTTGAAAACATTAATTTCTATCATTAAAGCCACTTAGTCTACAGTGTTTTGTTATAGCAGCTTAACCTGACTAATACAGACTCCCAGACACTTAGCCTGTGTTGTTAACTTTGAATCTTCCCACTTTGAATGGAGTCTGAAATATTTCAGATGGACAATGAATGAGCTTCCGTGCATTATTACTCTGAGGCTGGAGGAGGGAAAGAAAAGAAGCAAAACAAGATGGCCATTCAAGATGTAGGAAACATGCCTATGTTTCTATTATTGTATTTACTTGTTTATTAATGTCTTTCATGAAGTTATGAATTATTAATTTCATTTCTTCCAAAAGATGTTGAGTTGGCTTATAGGAATGCATGTTTTTGTAGAAGAATAATATAGAAATAGATGAGAAAATTGGTAATATTGACAAGATAAATCCAGGAGTAAAATTAACACACAAGGTGGGTTGGGGTTGTGGCTCAGTGGCACAGCACTTGCCTAGCATGCGTGAGGCGCTGGGTTCGAGTCTCAGATATAATAAATAAATAAATAAAATTAAGATCCATTGTCAAGTAAAAAATATTTTTAAAAAATTGGGGCTGGGGATATAGCTCAGTTGGTAGAGTGCTTGCCTCACATGTATAAGACCCTGGATTCAATCCCTAACACCACACACACAAAACAGAACACATAAGGATATATGCCATTAGAACCATATAACTTGACTCTGAACTTCCTAGGATCCAAAGTGAAGGGTTAAACTGCATCAGTTTTAAGCCTCATAGTGGCTATAAGATGAACATAAATCAGTTTTCCATGGATATAGGAGGTAAACTTTTCCTCAGAGCAGGTATTTTTGTCGTTTTGTTTACTGTTATATCTGCAGTACCCAAAACATTGTCCAGTGAAAACAGAGTGAGAAACGTAAAATTTTTAAATGAATTGATAAGTGTAGTTTTTTTTCTAGTTGTGGACATTAAAGAATCTTCAAAAAAGAGAAAACTATATAATAAAGTAGGGATCATCAAATATTCCTATGATAAATAAAATATTTAATTTCCTAGAGCTGTTTTGTTTTTACCCTTCAATGTAAGCTGTTGGCACCAATCTGCAGCAAAACCAATTTGATAGTATCTATTCTGTAAGCTTATCAGTTGCAGCTTCCTGATGACTTACTTGTCTTGAGCAAAGGATAAGATGTAGAATATTTTTAGGCAATTTCCATGCAGGTTATTTCTCATAACTATAAGAAATGGGCTTCAGAGAGTCTGACATAATATTCTTCAGAAGGAATGGAAGTGCATGTACTGATTGTTGAAGGTGAAAGCTAGCCATTTGCCCTTCCACTTATAAGACTACTCCTAGATCATCTAAGGTTAGCATTGCTGGGTAACTTCCATGTGCAAGTTGCTGGGCTGAGAGTTTCCTTTAATTCTCGCAACCTATGCTATGAGGCAGGTGCGATCATTAAAAACCCATTTTTACAGTGAGGAACCAAGGCCTTGAGAGATTATTGACGAAAACTATGAAGCTCATATTATATCAGTGACAAGATTTGACCCAGATGTCTGACTCCAAAGCCTGACCTCATGACCACCCTTGATACCTTTGTGGAAACTGGTGAAGCTTCACAAGAGGTGCCAAAATCCACACCCTGACCCTAACAACACCCCTCTCTGCTTCCCTCCCGCCCAGCTTTACAGGCTTGGCCAGTGCTCCCTGTGTGCAAAGACATGATTTCCATAGAACCCTAGTCAGAACCTTAATGGATTCTGTATACCCTGTAGCAATGAAATAAGTGATGTGTTAACAATAGAATATAATCATCTTCATATTTTACCAATCTCCCAAATGTATTTTGTTGTTGAATTTTTAAATAATTTTAGTCACAAACTAATGAAAACTGTGTAGAATGTTAGAAACGTATAATTGTTTATTTTCAAACAGCCTAAGCAGGAGTTTATGATTCAGCATGCAGCCCAGGTCCAAAAAGAGCCATTTTCCTGTGTCTTTTCCTTGAGTAAATAATGCACAGGATGATCATTGTCTGAGTGCAGAGTCATAATGGGTTTTATTTTTATTTGAATTTTCATTTATTGATTTTGTTTCTCTTCCACATGAATAATGCATCCTTCCAGAAGGCATCCAAGTTCTCATTATTTGGCACGTGAAATAAAAAGTCCTTTATTTTGAGCAGTTACAAATACAAATTATGCAGTCAATGTGTTTTTAAACTGTTTAAATATGTATTTACATGCAAAACTGAGGTTTTATTGGAGTCCTTTGTATGGCAAGTGGAGTACAGTTTTAAATTGTCCAAATATCTGTTCATCATAATGAAATAACTTTAAATGAGGCTGTTGTGGTTCCTTTGGGGAAAATAGCATATTTAAATATTGATATAAACAACGTTCCCTATAATAATAAGAAGGGACTGTAACTGTGTAGGTGAGCAATGCAGGCCCTTAGGTGCTTTGTACAGATTGATAGGCTTGCACCAAGGTGGGACCACTCTCCCTGGGAATTCTTTATGTTCTCTATAATCAAACGAGAACCTAAATATGGTAATGTCCAAACTGTTCCCTCTCCTTGAGAACATGAATTGCCTATGTATGCTTGGGGTGTGTCTGGAGGTGTTCCGGAAGGGAAGACACTGGGCTGAGAAAGAGGGGGGGTGAGCATTGCACCCCCCTCCTGCCCCAGTGCTATCAGAATGAGGTTGGGAAGGAAGCTTGGTGATTTTATGGCCTCAGTGATGCTATTGTTTTTAATGAATATTGGTTTGAAAAGTGAGAAACAGGACTTTTTAAGTTATAGGCAAAGAAGTTTGGTGGAGGTGAGATACATGACCTGGGAAAACTTGTTTGGCCAGTGGGAATGGGAGGAGAAAAAAGAAAAGTGTCTTGTTTGTGGGAGAAATGAGTGTTGACCCAGAATACGATGTTTCGGGAAGAGTTTGGTGGCCATTTCCTTTGGAGGTCATACCAGCATACAACTGGTAAAGATGGGGGTAAGCTTCAGTGGAGGGGAAGACGACTGTGAAGGGCTTCAGCCAGTAACTAGAGGAGAACCAAAGGAGAAAATGGCGCCCACACAGGGAACAGAATGAGGGCAGAGAGTCTATAAGAACCAGTGAGGCAGAAATTAGGGACCAGAGAACCTGGTTTCTCCCTGAGTCTCTTTAGCCATGGAGTTCTCCGCTTCCTTCCTTCCTGGGCAGCTAACACTCTGTGTGTTTCTGTGTTTAACTTTTCAGGTAGTAACATTCAGAAAGACCCAATGAATTAGACCATCTATTTGTAAGAGTGGCCAAGGAGAAAGAGCACCACTTAGTTTTCAGGCAGTCAGTAAAATCTTGAGGGACGTGAGGAAATCAGCCAATGGAGAAAAAGTTCTGGAGAGATGAGAGAAACCTAAAATCAATAGGAGTCCTAAAGAGGAGAGTCAAAAGTTTTTTTTTTTTTTTTTTTTTCTTAATGATTATTTCCTTTTTCACCAGAGAGTGGGAGGCATCCTTTTGTTGGTTTGGGTTTTTCCTAAGGGGACTCTAACAAAACTTCTCATTCAGGTAGTGTTTTGGGGAGATAATCCCCAAAAAAGCAGAAAGTGAGAGCAGGAAGGGAAGGAAGCCAACAAAACATGTCCTCTCAAAATAAGTAGTTCTCCATATAGCAGGCCTCTGGGTTATCCCAACCATGGAGACAGGATGCTCACACACACACACACACACACACACACACACACACATACACACACACTCGGTCTTTGATTATTTGTCCATCAGCCAGTCACTGGGTGAAAGCAACTAACTTCTGGAGGTAACTCACTAGTCCCTCCTCAGACAGTAGCCATGCGTACAAGGTTCACAGTAAATGCCTACAAGGTGATAGGTAAGGCCCCAACAGTGTCTGTTACTGTCCTTTTTTCTTTTCTTTTTTAAAATTCATTTAAAAATGTGGATCTGAGAGTGTTCAACTCCTCTTGTTATAAAATGACCTCCAGTAGGATTGGTGCAGAGGCAAAAGGCTTTGTACTAGTGGAGAGGGTATGGTTAAAGGCATCAGGACATCCACAAAGCAGATTTATTTCCAACGCAGCAGGAGGCAGCCGTGTTTCTCTAAGTGTTGATTAAACTCTTCCCCCACAGTGGTTCCCTTGTTTGTCTCATTCATGTTGTTCTCATTTACCTCCTTTTGCTTTGGGAATTTGCCAGCATGGAACTTGTTTCAACGTCTACACTGATTAGATACGAGCTTATGTTAAACTGGAAGCCAATAAACATTTGGCTAGGGAAATTGTGGGCCTCATTAACCCAAAACAGGGTTTTGGGCTGAAAATGCAAATAGACCCAGGAAGGTTAGGAGGAGGGTATAAACACTCGACATGTAAGGGACTGTGGCACTTCTCAGGCAGTGGCGCTTGGTTTCTTTTGAAGTGGACATTAAGGAAAGCCTTCAAGTTCTTCTGTGTAGAGTCTCTGGAGGGGAGACCAAGCATGTGGGGCTGATGTCCTTGACCAAGCTTACCCTGGCTTTGACGAAGTCAAGAAGCAGCTTGTGCAGTGGAAGGGCTCAGGTTTAAGGGTCAAGAACTTCGATTCAAACCTTGAGCAAGCTAATTGCTCAAGCAAGGTATGAAGCTCCCATTTTCCAAAGTTCTGGATAATCATCTCTGCATCTCAGATTATAGAAAGGATAGAATGACGACACCATATTTAAAGAACTCAAGAGGTCCTGGCTTGTAAATTGGGCTCCAGAGAAATCATCTCCCTTCACCCATCATCCTCTCCCCCGTTTAGAAAGATGCCTCTCTCTCTTTTCCTTCCTCCTTCCTTCTTACCAGTGGTTTTCAGTATATTCACAAGATTGTGCAGGCATCCCATCCTTCTCCTTCTGGGCTGCTGGCAACGAGTTAGTTTATTTGTTTACAAAGAACTTTAGGAGACCCTCCTTCATTAACAAAGATTTACATCTGAAATCCAATTTGTGCTACACGCTGTGTTCACACCTATGAACTCTTGTGACCTTCACTTAGAAAGTACGCAAGGCAGTGTGAACCCATCTCACAGGTGAAGAAAATGAGGCACTTGAGCAGTGACATAAAGTCAAAACCTCAGTGAGGGTGGCATCTGAACCCAGAATCAGGTCTCCCCGCTCTCATTCCCCAAATAGGACTCAGGGTGGGGATGGCGGTGAGCAAAGCCGCCTTCTAAAATGGTACTGAGTGGCAACAGTTCTTCCCGGCAGCTTCAGCACATGTGCAGGCACTGTCCTGTGGATACATTAGTTCGCAGCTCCAAGGGTTAGCTCTCAGGGATGTGGGCACAGACAGATTGTCAGAAGGAATGAAGCTGAAAATTCCTCCATAGTCGCACATGCAGGCTGAAGGGCAGCCCTCTGGTACTTCACAGCTCTTGCTCAGAGGGGTTTTATTCTGAACTCTGCTCCTATGGGTATCAGTACCATGAGGTGTTTCCCATAAAAAAGGAGAAGAGGCCAATCCCATCACCCCTTGCTGGAGTGTCTGCATGCAGGGCGGAGCCTCCTGTAATCCTGCTAGAAGGGTGCTGCTCCATGATTCAAGGTCATGGTCTCTGAGATTAACTCCCTACTCAAATTCCAAAAGACATATATTCTCTCTTCATTCATTAGTCAAAGATTTGAAATCTCTTTTCAATACTTTCCCCTTTATATTGGTTTGCAGTGAGTTTAAGGTATTGGAACCCATGTAATTATTCTGAAATCATTTCTTGGTCTAATATTAACTATTTAGCATCTGCAAAAATGTAGAAATATGCCAGCAACTGTTTAAAATTGTTATAAGATGCTTCATAAATATCCGCTGTGAATGTGCACCCTATGGTAGAAATGAATATGCATGCCTTTGTGAGCAATTTGAGTCTATCAAAATATTAAATGTACTATATTTTGACCCATAATTCCACTTATAGGGATTTTCCTGCACCAATTGCTCATACGAATGTGAAAATATACACGTGAAGGATGTTGGTTGCATTGTTATAATAGCGGAAAATAACAGGGAAACCCTAAGTATAAATTGGGGGGAGGCACTTCCTAAATCTGACATACGATGGAATTCTATTTACCCATTAAAATAAATAAGGTTGATTTTAATGACACAGGATGTTATTCATGATGTGCTGATGGGAGATTTAAATGGAAAATTGAGAAACAGCGTGTGACATATGCCTCTGTCTCGTGTTACTGAACCAGGCCTGTTTTGCAGAGCATGCAGTACACCTGTCATGGAAAACTAAGGTCTTGCAAAAGGGAATGGGTTTATTCAAGAGGCAGGTAAGTGTAGAGACAAGAGAGCAAGTCTCACATCTGCCTCCTCTGTGAGAGGGATTAGAAATATCTGTGAGATAAAGAAATAGGGTAGTCCACAGCATGGGAAAGTGGTTGCAGGTAAGCAAAAGTGAAATAACTGGTGGTCTGCCCATTCATCAACTTGGTGGCTCTTCCTAGGGTACATGTTCAGAAAATCGTGGCTTTAGTATGCTCCAGAGGCAAGTTTTCGGTCTGCTAATATTGAAAAAGTTGCTCACTGGGCACTTTTGCAGTTTTAAGTGAAGAGTCAGTGGTTTCAACAGGTTTAAACTAGAAAAAAAGATGCCTCCAATTTCCTAAAAAGTAACTTCAGCAACTGCTATCACTTTAAATACGTTATTATTTTCTTTTCATTCATTCTTTTTTTTTCCAATTTGTTCTGATTAGTTATCCATGACAGTAGGATGCACTTTAACACATCATACAGAAATGGAGCATAATTTCTCATTCTTCTGGTTGTATATGATGTAGAATCACACCGATTGTATAGTCATATATGTACATAGACTAATAATGTCTTGTTCATTCTATTATCCTTATTACCCTCATACCTACCCCCTCCCCTCCCTTCACTCCCCTCCACCTAGTTCAAAGTAACTCTATTCTTCCCTAGCTGCACCCACCTTTTGTGAGTTAGCATCCACATATAAGAGAAAACATTCAACCTTTGGTTTGGGGGGATTGGTTTATTTCACTTAGCTTGATATCCTCCAGCTCCATCAATTTACCTGCAAATGCCACAATATCATTCTTGTTTAAGACTGAGTAATATTCCATTGTGTATATGTGCCACATTTGTTTATCCATCCATCTGTTGAAGGACACCTAGGTTGATCCCATAGTTCAGTTATTGTGAGTTGAGCTGCTATAAACACTGATATGGCTGTGTCACTGTAGTATGCTGATTTTAAGTTCTTTGGGTATAAACGGAGGAGTGGGATAGCTAAGTCAAATGGTGGTTCCATTCCAAGTTTACTCAGGAATCTCCATGCAGCTTGCCATATAGCTTTCCATTGGTTGCACCAATTTGCAGTCCCACCAGCAATGTATGAGTGTGCTTTTTCCCCACATCCTCACTAACACTTGTTGTTGCTTATATTCTTGATAATTGCCATTCTGACTAGAGTGAGATGAAATCCTAGAGTAGTTTTGATTTGCATTTCCCTAATTGCTAAAGATGTTGAACATTTTTTCATTTATTTGTTCACTGATTATATTTCTTCTACTGTGAAGTGTCTGTTCAATTCCTTAGCCCATTTGTTGATTAGGTTTTTTTTTTTTTTTGGTGTTAAGTCTTTTGAGTTATTTATATATCATGGAGATTAAGGCTCTATCTGAGGTGCATGTTGTAAAGATTTTCTCCCATTCTATAGGCTTTCTCTTCACATTCTTGATTGCTTCCTTTGCTGAAAAGAAACTTTTTAGTTTGAATCCATCCCATTTATTGATTCTTAATTTTACTTCTTGTGCTTTGGGAGCCTTATTAAGGAAGTCAGAGAAACTAAGTCAAATTAAAAACCAGAAATTAACCAAAATGACTGGGAATACAAATCACATCTCAATAATAACCTTGAATGTTAACAGCCTAAACTCATCAATCTAAAGACATAGACTGTAGATTGGATTAAAAAACAAGACCCAACAATAGCTGTCTCCAAGAGACTCACCTCCTGGGCAAAGACATCCACAGACTGAAGGTGAAAGAATTGGAAAACACACACTACTCATGTGGATGTCATACACAAACAGGGGTTTCCATCCTTATATCAAATAAAATGGACTTCAAGCAAAAGTTAATCAGAAGGGACAAAGAAGGACATTTTATACTGCTGAAGGGAATTACACATCAGCAAGCCATAACAATCGTAAATATTTATGCCCCAAACATTGGAACATCTACATACATCAAACTCTTCTCAATTTCAAGAATCAAATAGACTGCAACACAATAATACTGGTAACTCTAACACACCTCTGTCACTACTGGACAGATATTCCAAACAAAAACTAAATAAATAAACTATAGAACTAAATAATTCAATCAATGATTTAGATTTAACAGACATATATAGAATATATCATCCATCAATGAGCAAACACACTTTATCCTCAGCAGCGCATGGATCCTTCTCTAAAATAGACCATATCTTATGCCACAAAGCAACTTTTCGTAAATACATTCTATTTTCTTTATTTTTAATGATAAACATATATTGTTTTGTAGTTAAAGAAAAACAATGCGCCTTTTGCTCACACCCAAAACTTTGTAGCATCATGTCTATAATGCCACATTTTTATGGAATACTGTCTTCCACGCTAATTCTTCTTGGGAAGAATGGCAGAGAAAAGTATATTTCTGGGATAAACTTAAAATACTAAGAAATCCCATGTCCTTCTATTATAAGTAGTTGTACTCTTTATGAGCTTGTACATTATGAGCCAGAATCCATGAAACACTATTTCATCAAATGTTTATTCTCCCTAGCATTTGGATGTAGAGCATTATCAATTCCTTCAAGAACATTCCAGGTTTAAATCTGAAAAGTCTTTGTCTTTTTAACAGTTGAGCAGATTGTGCACACCTATTATAACCCAATATTTTGTTCTCTGAAAATCTTGGGTTTTCTTGCTTTCTTCTGGTTAGTTGATGGTTTTTAATTTAAAAGCTTAAATTTTCAATGTGTGTACAGACACCTACATCCATTTGTAATGTTAGTATTAAGAAAACAACCAAGGACTTTACATGATGATCTTGAAAAATAAAGAGTCTTGAAATAATAAAAGGAAGCATCCAGAAAGCAGCCAGAGGACCATATATGATGCCATACAGGGATTTAAAACCCTGCCACATGTCCTATTCAACTGGCTTATTAATAGAAATCATAACAGGCTCACAGTACAAGACCTGAATGTGAGAACTGGGCTGTTCACATCACTGTCAAGTTCAAGGTGGTGAATCAAGATGCTTCAGTGGATGTCTCCCTACATCTCCATTTTCTTTGGGGTAAGATATCGTAAGATATTGAACTGCTTTAAAATTATTATTTTCTTTAGTCAGTAAGTCAATTATGAGTGTTTTCCCATCTGATCTTCCTGAGTAAAGAAGAAAAGAATACTGATCAGAAAAACTCCAGAAAATTGACCTTACCTTTATCATAGACAAATCAATCAGGAAAAAAAAATTACTTTTCCCTTTGGTACCCTTTTTATATTTGGTTTAGGGAGTAAGATCAGAAGTCTGACAGAGAACTGATTTGTTGTTGTCAGTGGTCCTGATGTCATCGCTGATCGAGTTCTTCGGAACTCTGCACCTTGAGGTCTTGGACTTCCAGCCTCCAGAAATGGAGGAATCATTTCTATTCTTTGAAAGACACCCGGCTTATGCCCTTTTGTCATGGCAACCCAAAGGGCCTAAGGCAGACACAGAGAAGTAGTCACTAAATGTTAGGGGAAGGAAGCCTCCTTGGAAACAGAACACACTTACTCAGTGCACGACTCACTCAGACTTTGCAGTGGGAAGTTGGTACCAGAGTGGCTCCATCTCATCTCCCTCCTCACGCCATGTGCAGCAGTTTCCTGAAGACTCTGAATGCCAACTCCTAGGTGAAGTACAGTCCATGCCAAGGCCAGGACTATGCGGTGGCAGTGGAAACTGGGCACAGCCACTCAGGAAGAGCTATGGATCACATGCTGGAAAACTTTTATTTTCATAACTGGAAAACATATCTGTGAAAGTTTCAGCTAAAGTGGTCACATAAAGAAAATCAGTATGACCTAAATAAAATAAAAAAGAAGTGAAAACCATGTGGACTCATGTGGACCAGACACAAGAAAATGAACTTGGTGGAGCTCAGTGGTAGAGCACTTACCTAACATGCATGAGGCCTGGGGTTCAATTCCCAGCACCACACACTCATGTGATTACACGTGCACACACGTGCACACACACACACACACACACACACACACACACACCAAAGAAACCTGGCCTTGAACGACACCATTGGCACAGAAGGGCTGTAGGCCTGGAGGGTGGCCAGCCTGATGGAAATGGGAGCCAGGTAGGGGACACATGTGATAAGACTGTGATGTTAGAAGAGGAAGCTATGAAAAACCAGCACAATGGTGAGTGAGGAAAAGGCCACTAGGGAAACTGTCCCCTTGTGGCCTATAGAGTCTGTTGATGCACAGTCCAGTATCTGCAAACAGCCTGTTTCTAACAAGCTTGGACTGACTCCGCTACTGAATTGTTATGGTCCCCCACACACACACTGGAAAAGGTATTCAAAGGCAGAATTCAAAAGAATACTTTTAATTCTACTCTTACCATCTTGGCCACATTGAAGTGATCCTTGCTTTTCTACCACCAGGTCCAAGCTCATGTTCCAGATCCCATGTGTGGGACATGACCGGATGGTCCTAGGGACTCCTCCCGAGACACAGCCTGTCCCCTGGTGTTTCCTCGGCTTGGTATTGAGGGGTTCAGCAGCACTTCAGGCTTCCAAGTGCTAAGAAGTAGTCATCCATCAACTCCAGAATGATGAGAATTCCCCGTCCTTGGGTGGCGTGTGGGGCCACCAAGGGAGGCTGGACATGGGTTCTTCTTTTTAAAGCCTGGGTATTAACTATGGTTCACTTAATGTGATTTCTAAAAGCCAGAAAGAAAAGCAAATCATTCAAAACCTGTGCTTCTCTGAAGTGACAAACCAGTTTGGGTTTGTTGCTGTTTCCAATGTGTTGTAAACAATACTTCAGTAAATGGTAACAAAATCAAATTACTAGAAAAATAAAATTAAAAAATAATGTCTCACAAAATCCAAACTTGAAATTTTAATTACCAGCTTCCACAGACATAAAATCGCTCTGTAAAACTGCCATCATGCCTCTGAACCCTGGCTTTCCATTTCTGTCCTTATCCCACTATGGACAAAGGTTTTGCAGATGAACACCCGTCCAGGAGCCACCAGTTGACATGACACTGGGCTAGAGATGAAGGGGAACCATAGATTTGATCTCCACATGTACCTGGCCTGGGACTGCTTCTCAACACACAATATGTGCAGACACGAGAGCTCACTTGAGTGAGTGGATCATCAGAAAGACACTGTGTTGGAAAGAATTCTATGGCAAGGGACATAAAACAGATCTCAAAATTTCAGTCAACCTGATGATCCACAAGTACAAAGTGTTCGGCATTATCCTGCGTCATTGCTATTTTTGTTCGGGTGCAAATGCCTCACGCAGGAGCTCTGAGGGCCATCTAAGGAGCTAGGGAACTTGCTGAAGAAAAAGTGCAACCTGCAATCTGGTGCGGGGGCAGAGAACCGAGGCTATCACGCAGCTGGAGGCAGTGAGACCTTGACTATGCATACCCTGAGTAACATGGGCACACCAGTCATCAGGGGCCCGGGCAAGTTGTCCTGTTTGACTCAGACCAGGAAGAACCCTGTTTCTCTCTGGATACCCTGAGACTGAATATCACCAATCAGTTTGGTTATGTGTCAAACTGAACTTCCTGAGTGCATTCCAAGGCCCAGGACAGGCAAAAAAGAGGAAGAGATGGTGACTCAAGCAGCAAAAGATGAAACCAGAAAAACCTTCGACTTACTCTCCATTGGCACAAGGAACTGGACAGATAAAGTCTGTCCTAGGCACCCAACATCCAAAGATCAGCCAAATCTAGCCTTCTTCCTGAATCATGGCTAGGATCTTAGTAGCTGTCCTGTCTTCTATGCAAACTTGGTTATTGAAAAAAAACAACCTTCAGTCTCTATTTGTCCCATGTCACTCACGGCACATTTCTATTCCTATAAGTCGATTTTCAGCCCAAGCGATGACAACCCTAGAGGGTGCATTCCTCATGCGGTGACACTTTACTGTCCAGCTTGTTGATTAGTAAACCTGGCCACAGGACCACTGTGATCACAGACCAGCCAACGCCCGACGTCAGGGAGGAGGTGCGTGAGGGGAGGCAGCCCACCTTTCATGTAGACTCCTCACCCTCGTGGGCACGTCAGCAATGGCAGGAAGGAAGGAGAGGCTTTAGTCATAGGGACTATTGAGCGAAGGGCTCGATCGGGGATGTGAGTTTGTTGCTTCCTATGATGATAGAAGTTTACATTTCATTTCCACAGTATTTTTTAATAGCAACCTTATGCTAATTCAACATATGCTTACTGTGTAGATGATTGTCTCCAAAAATATCAGTCCATATGGAACTGTTCAGATCATTAATGGTTTAAGTTATGGATCAAGTTCAATTATCTAAGCATTTCTGGTCCAAGGTCATATTTTAGGCACCGTGCTCCTTCATTTCTGTTCCTTTTTCATCTTGGAGGTGGAAAGGAATTTAGAGTTCATCTTTCCCATCCCATTCTCTTGACAGATGAGGAAAATTAGGCCTATGGGGGTGAAATATGTCATCCCAGGTCTTACAACAAATTACAGGGAGAAGATGGATTCCACCCCCCTGGCTCCTTGTCCAGTATTCTTTTAGACATTACCTCCTGGTTTTTGCAGAAATCAAGGCTCATAGGATAAACTCTGAACATAATTGCTGTGGACAGCAGATGTGCATGTATACTGCAAGATGCTAATCATTGCTTGGCTGCCCATCTGCTCTTGCCCTTGGTAATGGAAATCACCCTACCCCAGATCCCTGCTAAGGCAGCAGCCAGATTTCTTGTTCTGTGTGCTTGTCTACTCCCACCAGTGCCAATCAGTCAGAGATAACCACCCTGCCTGTGCAGTTCATCCACAGAAGAGCAAAGAAGGCAAGTTGGGATGTTGAAACAGAGGGACATTGCCATTTGGAAGTGGGGTTGTGAAGTTGAAATCGGACTCATTTGAAAGATCACAACTACGGCAGATTAAAACCATATGTAATTCCTACTGTGAGAAAACAGGAACCAAGGACATGCAGAGACACCAGTGAGTAAGGAGAAGAGAAAATGGAGCAGACATACTGAGTTACATACAAACCTGGCACCATGCCCCCCCCCACCCCGGTGCAACAACTTAACTGCTACCAACAGTTATTCTCTATGTCAGGCATTGTCCTCAGCCCTTTCCCTTTTTAAACTCATTCCCACCTCATAACAACCCATGGGGTGAATATTGAGATTATATTTACTTTCAGATAAATAAACGGAGACCCAGAGAGGTTAATCAACTTGCTGAGGGCCACACAGCTCACTTCACACTAGTGCCTGCAGCCTATTTGTTGCAGGATCCTACAAGGTAATTCCCCAACATTTTAACCATTGAAAATATGGTTATTTAACCACAACAAAAATAGAATATTTGGAGGAAATCTGAGAACTTGAAAACTCACCAAGATCAGTGTGATCTTTTCTATAATTCTGTTCTAATATTCTTTCTCAGTCTTCACTTGAGTTGGCTTGCAAACCTCCCTAGGCAGAACCACAGTGGGTAGCCGCTAACAAAGACATGAGAGAGGCCTTTAAAAGAGTGTGGGCTGAAAATTAAATTCTTTTGATTTGATTTCTGAAAGGGAATAGACGACAGGCGGAATGAGGGGGAAAGTGGAAACAGCGAACCGCCCAGAGCCCACACGCCCAGCTCCTCACCAGTTAGTGTCAGGCAGCTCTCGAGGACGCAGCTCTGGCAGCGCGGGAAGAGTCAGGGAAGCCCCGAGGTGGGGGTGAGCGCCAAGACACCCCCAAGCCCAGGAACCCCAGAGAAAGGCCCCGGAACCCCGCCGCCGGCAGCCGCTGGGCGAACCTCATCAAGTGCACGAAACACCACCCTGATGATCACTGTCCCGAGTCAGCCTCGCCCCAACCCTTCCAGGTTGACAACAAGCTGGCTTTGCCAGAGGAGAAACTGAGTCTCAAAGGGATTCAGGGCCTGATAGGTTCAGTTGGCACCACACCCCATCCCCATGTTTCATACCTGCCAAGTTTGGGGGAAAAAATGAATGTCAAACATTTGTCTTGGAGAGGGGAAAACAGCCCAAGGAAAGCAGACAGGACCAGGGACATTCTATCTGGTGCGCAGGACGTTGGAAACAGGCACTGACTGGCCCTTGTCCACCTGCAAGGGAGCAAAGCTGCCAGTGCCCCTGAAATGTGTGTGTGTGTGGGGGGGGGGGGGTTGTTTTTGTTTTTTTTTTTTTTTGGTTCCAAATATCGGCCCCATCTCCACCTCTGGTTTAATAGAGAAACTTTGAGCCGATTCCCCACATTTTCCTTAGATGTCACTTTCTGCCTATTTCTTCGTGGTGATCAACAATTAAATGTTTAAAATGAAAAGGACCTGGGCTGACCTCGAGAAGACAGTCAATGAGGATGTGGTTCTATATCTGTCTGGCAGAGAGAGCCTGGGCAGTTGACCTGATTAATTATGCCGTCCATCATACCTACCTCTTGGTGTTATTTTGAAATGTAACAAAGTACATCTATAAAACGCCTCGCATGCACAACCTCTCACAAATGCTAGCTCCGCTGTCATACATGCCTTCTCTCCCTCTGCCCAGTCTCCTGTCCAGTCCCTGCCAGCTGCTCACTGAAGTGGATTTCATCTCTTTCTGAGCCTTACCTGAGAAAAGCACAAGGAGGAGGGGCCAGGAGAGACTTGCTGTGGTCAGGGATTTTCATACCTGTAGAAATGGGCAGAGCGAAAGCCTCCCCAACCCAAGGCAATGCCCACCCCAGCCCTCTACCCACACAGGGTCCCCCTTAACAAAGAGTGAATCTCTGCTTTTAAATAACTGTATATTTCTTGGGTCTGTGTGACGCTCCGTGTTGGGAGCCGAATGCCTCAGGGCCATGGCATCCCCTCTCCTTAGCTGACTGGCCAAGAGTTCCTTTAAGTTAGCATTTTACACCAGTATTTTATCTGCGTTGGTTACCTTTCTTGTAAAGTTGATCCTGTTCATTCTCTCTTAAAGGTTTGCTAAACACTGTTATATAACCCAAATCTGATGCCCTTGTGGTTCCTAGTGAGCATACATCCTTACGTACTTGGGTTGAGAGCTTTGCTGAATCGGTTGGTTTCTGCTTCTAGCACTTTGAGTGTGTATGTTGGTTTGTTCATCTCCGAGGACAATTTCCTTACATAGATTCTGGGGAAACAGAGGATTTAATTGCTGCGGCAAAGCTGATTTCTCTTCCTTGGATAAAGTGTCATCTCTGCAGGGTCAAGGTCATGGTTGAGAAGAATGGAATCTTACTGACCTGGGTGTGATTATCACTTCCACCATTTAATGCAGATGCTGTCATTTGATCTCACTACATGACATCTGTTAGATGGGGACAACAATGCTCTGCATATACATTTATTGTGAGGACTGAGTCAAGTGTTAGTTAGGTGTCTGCTTCCCTGAAAGTGCTCCACAGATCCCCTTCTTGCTTTTCTTCACTGGTGTATCACACACACCTTAAATAGTGCTTGCCTATGGGGTGCTCAATGAGTAATAATATTTAAATGAACAAATAGTGAATGAAGACATACATATTGAGTGAACAAATGATAATTGAATGAATGAATAAATATTGAGTGGATAAAACCCATAGCACCAAGACAGAGACACCCCACCCACCCACCCACCCAGACACTCATTAAGCATCACCAATGGGACTGGTGGCCACAGGCGACTGAACCTATTCCCATTCTCTCCCATGCTCTCTCTGGCTTTTTAGGCACCCCCAGATTACATAGACTTCTTAACACCTGGGACACGTGTCTGGGTCTACTTGTGACCTGAGCAGTTACTGTGTGCCAGCGTGTGGGGAACAAGGACAACTCTCAGTGACCAAGATAGGATGCAGGTCTGGGAGAAAAGTGAAGCCAGTTCTTTATAGCTCAGGAACAGCCTTTTCTTCAAATCAGGAGTGTCTGTGGTGCCCAGACTTGCAAATGATGAAGCTATTCAGAGTCTAAACCACAGTTGTCAAGAAAACTGCCATATTTAGCCCCCGGCCCATCACAGGAGAACCCTAAACCACCCTCCTTCCTGTGAGGCTGGGCTTTGCTGGTTCTCCCCATCACCCGCAGGCTGGGGTTTCACGGTCCATTTCTGCACAGATTCTGGTGAATCTTTGTGACTCGGAAGCTTTGCTTTCTTACCCAGATGAAATTCTGGCTTTCAGGCCAGGTGGAGTTCAGCCTTGCTGGTTTCTTTCAGAGGGGTGAAGAGTCAGGCCACCCCTCGAGTGTTTTCAAAATCTGGAGCAGATTACACTCTGCCCCAGCTCTGCCTCTAACAATAACCCACATATTTTTTATCTGGTGAAAATGAATATCAAAGGAAACCATAAAAGAGAGTAAACAGGGAAGAGACATAACAAAAGGGGTCTTGGGGTCAGAGGAGAGGGAGAAAGGAGCAAGGGGACGCCTGCTGGTGGGACAGCGTGCCACCCTGAGGGAGGAGGAGGGAGGCGCAGGAGCAAATGAGAGCCGTCGGTGCTGACAGGGCCTTGGATGGTTTCCATTCTGGAAGCTTCCTCCTCCTCCTCCTCCATGGCCTTCCCCTCTGGCTTGGTGATCTCTGCAGCCAGCAGAGCAGGGGAGGATGAAGGGAGAATGTAAAAACAAATGCAGAGCCCTTGAGGACGGGGCTCTTCAGAATGCCACGTTCTTAGACCTTCCATCTGCACGGTCCCCGTGCCAGCACCAGAGTCCTGGGTGTGTTTTCAAAGCGGCCATGTCTCATAGTCATTGGAAAATAAGAAAAGACATGTCCTCGGCGTTAGCATTGCCCACATGCTACCACTTGGCAGCCCTTCAGGATTTTATGACAAATAGTAATGAATAATTAACTAATCATTTGAGCTGCTACCAAAAGCCCAAAGACAACTGCATCGCCTCAGCTTGCGCCACCCACGCTGGCCTTGACAGTGTTTCCTTCTTCCTAAAGGCTGGCCAACATGCCGGCTCTGTGACAGCACCCGCCAGGCCGGTGGGGGACCAGCTCTGTCCTTCCCACGTTCTGCTTCTCACCGGGCTGCTCGCAGGAGAGCGAGGCAAACACAGCTGGTGTTTCTATGCTCAGTTCTGCCACACTTTTCTGTCAGAGACCAAAGTTTGGGGGTCCATGGGCTCTGTGAGCTTCACTGGAGCAGGGATCCCTACCTCCCTTCAGGGGACGTTTGGCACTGTCTAGTGACATTTTGATTGGCACAGTTGGGAGGGGGATGTCATTGCTACTGGCAGCTAGTGGGTCGGGGCTGGGGATGCTGCTAAACTCCTGCCGTGTATAAGACAGCCCCCATGACAAAGAACTTTCTCGTCCCAAAATGTCCACCCTGCCATAGAGTGACAGAGGGTCGTGTCCCTACCATCTTCCAGGGCATCCTGGTGACTCACAGTGAGGCCAGGACCAAAGAAACTTGGGCTCCCTCGAGTGGTGACTCACACTATGACAGCCAAGAAGGGCCTAGCTGCGGGAGGAGTGTGTGTGTGTGTGTGTGTGTGTGTGTGTGTGTGTGTGTGTGTTTTAAACAAGTCATTTTATCCATCACAAAATATGCCTCAGTTAATGGTGACAGCAATTTTCATGAATCATTAATGAGCCATTTTCTTCTCTCCATGTTGTTAATATCTATGCAGAAGCCTTTGGATTGAGAGAGGAGATTTCGTTCTGATTAGTCAGAGTGTTTATTTTTTTGAAATATGTTCTTCTCATTTAGAGTAGCACTGGAGTGTGAATTTATGTGATTTCTTTCTGTTTGTTTTCTTCCTAAATGGAAACTCCAAGAACTTCCATCATGCTTCCCAGTCCCCCTTTTGGAAAGACAGTGTTAAGAAACCCCCAGAACGGACGGCTGCTAGACAGTATTTCCACTTACATTTTTTGAGGAGAGCAGATAAGGGGTGGAAGGTAGTTTTGAGTCCAATTCTGGGCCCTATGAACCAAAAGTAGAGCAAATCTTGCCCCATCCTACAAATGTCAGTGAAGACCTTCCAAAGTATCTCTTGTTGATGATAGATCATTTGGTTTCCCCGCCTTGCAGTGTTTTCAATGGATGATTTAAAATCTTTATTAACCTTTTTTATTTATCTAGTAGCCTGTCATCCTGTCACTCCCAGGTTCACGCTAATGATAATAATAATATTTATTGAGTAAATTCCACATGACAGGTACTGGGTCACATTCATTAGTTTGTCTTTTCCCCATAATAATCCCATGAGGTAATGTTACTGCATTTTACAGATGAGGGACTGGAGACATGAGAACATAAACAACTCCACCGGTCGGTGAGCTAGCAAGTAAGACAGTGAAACAAGAGTCCAGGTCTGCCACGCCCCAAGGCCTACCAGCTACCCCACCAGAAGGTTCAAGACTTAGGTCAGGAGGAACAGCGGTCCAAGCTGGCCCTCGGGGTTTCAGCCAATCTCAGTGCCTCTTCTCTCCCACTCTTACTCCTGATTCCCTGTCCTTGGAGGCTGTGCAGCCTGCGGCCATTTCCCAGCTGGGTCCACATCAGCTGAGGTCCTTTGTCACCTCTGGGTGCTGTTCCTCATCAGAAGCACCCTCCCCTTTCCTCCCAACACTTCAAATTCTGTTTTTGTTCAAATCCCAGTCCCTGCCACCATCTTGAGGGTTCCCTACCTTTCCCATTTTGAGATTGCACACTGTCTAGGTTGGATGAAAGCCTTTCTGAATTTAGGCTTCTGGCTCTTCCCCCACATGCCAATGCCTACGAGAAAAGGGAAAGGAAAACTTGCCTCTTTCATTCTCTAGATTTACCCTTTGAGGTCCCTGTGCTTCTTTCATTATCTGCAAAATAAGCCAAATGGACTGAATCAAGACACCCAGTCCACTTCCCAGGATGGATACAGTAAATAAAAGAGATGGTGAGAAGGAGAATTTTTGTGAAAGCAAGGTGTTGCTTGATTATCATCCTGGGCTTTCTCAATTTGGATCATTTTCCTTTTTCTCTTCATTTCTCTATTTCCTCAATTTTATTCAGCCATGCAGAGAGGGCACTGGCAATGGGTTGGAGGGAATAAGGCTCTTTCCTGCTTTCAGGATTTTCCGCTGTAAAAATGCTACATGCCACCAGCCACCTCAGACCCCACAAAAGGTTGTTATTTTTAGGAAGGAGGGAGCTAGCCAAATGACCTCAGCCATGTAAGCTATCTGAATGGCATCTTAATCCCAGAAAATTTAATAAAATGTGGGTGGGGGCTACTTAATTATGTTTCTCTGCCACAAAAAGGAGTTCATATATTTCCTTTGTTATAATAGCATTGGCATCCTGATATTGACAGGTGGGAGAAATAACTGTTTTTCCTAGGGCATTTATTAAATAAGTAAGAAAAAATTCTCCTGGGAATTTTCATTGGAATTGCATTGATTTTAGAAATTAATTCAGAGAGAACTGACATCTTTACATATTGACTATCTCCACCCAACAACCTGCTCTCTGGGTTTTTTTTTTTTAATTTATTTTTTAGTTGTAGTTGGACACAATACCTTTTTATTTTATTTATTTATTTTTATGCGGTACTGAGGATCGAACCCAGGGACTCGCACCTGCTAGGTGTTCTATGGCTGAGCCACAACCCCAGCCCCCAACATGCTTTCTCTTTGTTCAACCCTTCTTTTATATGATTTCTTGATTTTGCCCACAAAATATTCAATGTATTTTGTTATATTTACTCCTAGTTGCTGAAGTGTTTTTCCCCCTTGCTGTTACCATAGGCTATTTTTTTATTTAAGATTTGAACACAGATTTTATATCCTTGGGTTTCATAAAAACTATACCATTGTCTGCATATTAACATTATCACATTTGTCGACCATATATCTAGCACATAGGAACCACTATGGTCAGCCTGGGCAACCAATGCATGTGACATTCTCTCTGCTCTGGGAAGTGTGGCTTGACTTTAAATATGATTATAACTAAAAGCATAATTAATATGGAAAAAGGATTCCTACGACCTTGTGCTGGAATCTGCAAAACATTCAAATATCCGAGAGCGTTGTCCTGGTCATCAGGAAGGTCTCACTTTTAGGGACTAGGAACTTCCCCAGGTTAAGGGTCATTTTAAGAACTGAAATACCATGATGAATTCAATAAGCCTGTGCTTCTCTTACTGATTACTTGCATTCTGGAAGAATTCAGTGATGTGCTACGGGGTGTACAGGGATGGCCAGTAGAAACTAAAGAATATATTATTTCTGTGTGTATATATGTGACTGCATAATCAATGTGATTCTGCAACGTGTACACTAAGAAAAATGAGAAATTATATCCCATCTGATTCAAATGTAGGATATGTCAAGGTCATTGTACCATCATGTGTAACTAATTAAAACAAATAAAAAATTTTTAAAAAGAATATATTTTGGATATCAAACTAAAGCACTGATTGCATAATAAAGATTTTTGACTAATTTAACTCGCAAATAATTTGAAACATTTATATTAAGATAACCAGGAATATCTTTTGAGCTATAATGCAAAATTAAGATTTAAGTTTAAGAAAATTTACTGGGATACTGTGCCCAGGTTTCTCAGAACTTCCCAGTCAGTCTCCTCTGCCTTTGATGTGCTTTGGGGAATATCTGGGATTCCCCGGGGGGAAAGCATCCATCTGATGAGTACTGGGCACTCTTTGAATTCAGTTCTCACCTTGCTTTTGCTGTCCCCTGATTGCTCAGCTCTGAAGATACTTCAATGCCTTTAACATAGCTTTTCAGGATTTGGTAATTACAGTGATCCTTGAGCATCCTCTTAAGAATGACTGCTTCAGCCAGTTCCCTATAGGGAAGGAGGTGCAGAAGCTGGATGGCTGAGCGTGGCATTGGGGGTCCCATGTGTTGCGTTACTACTATACAGAAATGATGGGCTGCTCAATGAAATGCGGAGGGAGAAACAATATATTTTTGGAAGTAACCCCACAGAAAGACTTGAGTTAGACAGACTCTGGCCTACTGCTGATAGAGGCTGATCTGTAAGATAAGGCATGGCAGAGAATATCCGTACAGGCTAAATTTTACAAATTCATTGGCGATGGCAAACCTGCCACCAAGTTCTGTTTGTTTTCCTTTTGGATTATTTCTTCTTGTCACCTACATCCTTTCATTCCTATTGCCACATCATTGTTGGATTTCTTTAACAGATTAATTCATTAATGTTCTCATTCAATAAACTTTCAATCAACTCTGTACTGATTACTGTGCCAGGCATACAATTCCTTCAAGGAAATCACAATCTACTGAGGGGGAAAAATGAAACATCAATTACCAAATAGTGGTGGAAGGACAATCATAGAAAACAGTGTGGGGTGTTATGGGACCCTGCAGAAGAGTGGGCTTATCCAGCCTAAGGGGTCTAGGAGGCATGCTATCTAGTGAAAGACAGGAGGGTGTAGGGAAGACAGGAGAGAGGAGGCAGGTTCTTTAAGCAAAAGGGAATGTGACAGATGTAAAGGTTATGTGGAGTTTAGTTCCTAAAGGCAATAGCAAATTCAGGATAAATGGAACAAGATAGGGAAAGGAATGAGAAATGAAGCTGGAATAACAAAGCAAAAACCAGGGCATTTGGCTGGCCTTGGGTTCTGCTAAAGAATTTGGAGTTCTTGTCCTTTGGGCAGTGGGGAGCCATGGAAGGGCTTAAAGCAGGAAAATGATGTATCAAATTTATATTTCAGAAAGTCCACTCTAACTGCAATGTTGCAAGTAGATTATCTACACACACTCATTTATTTAAAATTGAATTATTATAACTATATATAATAACAAAAATTACATAGAATAATATTTTTATTTATTATATTTGGTTTGAGTATGTTTTTCTTTTATTAAGCCAGACATATAGATCTCTGCAGAAGAAATAGTTTTCTTTCAAAGGAGGTTAATACAATTAGTTTTAACTGAACTAGCTTTTATTTAATTTTGTGAAGAGGTAACATATTAAAATGATTCAAACTTCACCCTGTTTTCTGGCCATCCAGCTTCTCTTTCCACAACCACGAATGTTATTAGTTTCTTTCTGTTCTTCCTGAGCAATTTTATGCTTATAAATATTTATGTTTGGGGCTGGGGTTGTGGCTCAGTGGTAGAGCACTTGACTAGTCTGTATGAGGCACTGGGTTCAATTCTCAGCACTGCATATAAATAAATGAATAAAATTTTTAAAAATGGCCCATCAATATATAAAAAATATTAAAACAATTTATGTTCATATGTTCCTTACTGGCCTTTTCAAGATTAATGGTTATATATAATGCACATTGTCCTTTACCTTTTCTCTCTCAAATGGCAACTTTATTTGAACATCTTTCTGTCAGTATTTAGAGTTTCTTCATTCACTGTTATGGCAACACAACATTCAGTTATGGACCTGTACATAATTTATTTAGCCATTCTCTAATGATGGATATTCAGAGTGTTTCTAGTTTTGATTTTGCAAACAATTTTGCAATCGATAATGACTCCATTGTCATTTCACTCCCATTTCATCTGTAGGACAAATTCCCCAAAATAGGGTGGCTGGGTTAGAACATGCTTTTTTAGCAATTTTGATTACGATATGACCAAATTGCCCTTCACTGTAAGCTGACTTTCCTACTGGAATTGTTTGAGTTTGCTGACACAATGTGTTGTCAAACTCTGGGATCTCTGCAATCAGGCGAAACAGTATTCTCTTACTTTATTTTGCATTGGCATATTACAAGTAAGGCTTCTTATGCATGAATATGAGTCAATTGATTTTTTTGTCCCTTGAACCATCTGTCTATTCCATTTCATTTTTCTACTGGGTTATTAATTTATATAAGTTCCTTAGATGTTAGAGAAATTAATCATATGTCTGTGATATACATTGAAAACAGTTTTCCAAGTTTGTCATTTGTCTTTGTTTATTTGAATTTATTCATTTGACCTTTTTAATTTGTTCATTTTGTTTTTTGGTAGATATTTATGGCAAATATAAAACAAATTTATATTATTTGTATATATATATATGGATGCTTATTTTTGTTTATTTGTATTTGTTGATTTGGTTTTGCTTATGGTAATTTTCACCTTTCAGTAAAAGTTTATTGCTAAATAGTTGAATTTAGCCATTTGCTATTTTATTTATTTATTTTTTTTAAGAGAGAGTGAGAGAGGAGAGAGTGAGAGAGAGAGAACTTCTCCAACATTCATTTTTTTTTTTTTTAGTTCTCGGCGGACACAACATCTTTGTTGGTATGTGGTGCTGAGGATCGAACCCGGGCTGCACGCATGCCAGGCAAGCGCGCTACCGCTTGAGCCACATCCCCAGCCCTCCATTTGCTATTTTATAAGACTTTGAATTCTGTCACAGTTTACAAAGCCTTTTCTATCTCAAGATTACCAATCAAAATTATGATTTCTTCCATCACTTCCATAACTTTGGTTTTCATTAGGTAAAATCAACAATTTTCATATGAAATAACCACTATTTGACAATTGTAAACCTGCAGAAATGGCCCTATGATTTAATCTAGGACATTCAAGCCTCCAGCCAGTTGGAATTTGTTCTGGTGCAAGATATGAGGATCAAGTTCAACTTAATGCTTTTGCAGATGTCAACCCATCTTAGTAGCTTATCTTTTCCCCATGATTATTAATGCCACCTCTTAACACTAATTTTAGAAATAAAATTGTATGTATACATTTTAGATTTTCAAAAATCTTCCAGTGGTCTGCCTGCCCATTCAAATTGCAGTGTTCGTTATTTAGATTTTGTTTTAATATCTCATTCTTTTTTAGAACATTTATCTTCTTAATTTATTTTTTCCATGTGCATTTGGAATTTTCTAGTCTAGTTCCTTAAAAATTAATGATCATTTTTGTTAAGATCACTGAATTTGAAGTGAACTGGGAGCAAATTGCTGTGTGTGTGTGTGTGTGTGTGTGTGTTGCCGGGGCTGTAACCCACAGCCTTGTGCACGCTGAGCAAGTGCTCTACCATTGAGCTACATGCCCTGCAGAGATTCTTTTTGGGCCCTTTCCATGAGAGCATGCTTTTCTCAACTAGCCTCTTAAGAGTTTCCTCCTCTCATTCTCTAATCTGTTCATTCTGTGCTCTGCCACCTGACTAATCTGCCTCAAATACCTTCATTAACTCAGATTCCTGAGTTTCCCTAATCCATACCTTCTCTTTGTTTTCATCTCTTCTCCTTCAGAAATCTGTCCTGTCCTCCTCTCACCCCTCCACTAACTGAAAGCCCTGATAAGCCCACTTGGCCCTTCAGGTCACATCCTCCAGTGCAATCTCGACTGGCTATTGTGACGTCTACTTTGCTCTCCCTTTCATGAAATCACTCCACTTCACTAGGAAGCACTAAATTATGTATGACTTTTGTTTCACCACACATTTTTAACCAGAGTGACTTAGGTTTCAAAAGCAGATAATTGAACATTGAAATACATCACATTAACCCCTAAATCTCTTCGGTTGAAATCATGTTGCAATTCAGGTTTTTATTACCTTGGACTTGCACATGCCTTAAAATCTTGTGTGCAAACACCATATATCTCTATTCATTCATTCAGTCTGTTGCCAAATAGGTATTTCAGGTCTACCTTGTGCCAGGCGCTCTGATAATCATCCGACATTTGTATCAGTCAAATTAAGATCATTAAGCAGCAGTAACAAATAACCCCAATCATAATGGTCTACAACTCTAAAGGTTTATTTTTTTGTTGTTGTTGTTCATGGTACATGTCCACCTTCACTTGGTCTTAATTTCAGGAATCATATCATTTTTGGTTACACAAGCATCCCTGTCTAGGATATGCTGGTCTCAAGATGTACACAAAATTAGCATACTTTTATTTTGCAAATTATCTTCACCTAACACCAACAAAATGATCTTAGAGCGTCTCTACTCCATCATTCCTTATTAATTTGTTTTCCCATGTGGCAGGTCAGGGATAACTTTATGATCATATTACTCTGTTGACAATCTCATTGGTTTTGAGGGCCCCAAATGACAAACTGTATTTGGACAGGAATGTACCTTTCCACAGATGACGACATACAAGTCTTGATATTTCCACCATGTACATACTTGCACAATATGTATAGTATGTGTTATATTTTCTTTGATCTTAAAACTTACAGCTATTCTCAAAATAAATAATTATATGGAAAGGGAATGGTTTAATCATTTCAGATGGAAAGTCCCCCATCCCAAACACGTAATTATTAAGCCATTCCCACTTCCATACGATGATATTGCTCTCAATTATTTGCTGAGAAATAAACGAGTAAACTAATAATGATGCTAGGGTCTTAGTCTTCCCGTCTTAATGGATGCCTCAGAAGACAGCCTCTCTAATTCCATCTCCATACCATATGTCTCTGTTGACATTAAAGTGCTTAGTTCCAAATGAGTTGGCTTCATTCAAGCATCTTAATTCAAGAGTGGATGATTAGATCTTAAGCTAAAAACCTATTAGGATGTAAGCATTTGTATTTTTGAAAGGTATTAAGGGAACATCATGGTGTGGTTGTAGATAAATCCTCCCTATCTAGTAGTGGGTTGGCAAAAATCTCATTTAATCTTCAAACATTACAGACCAGCTTCATGTCAACATTAAGCCCAGAACAAGAAATCAGCCCAGGGTTATCAACCCACATGCTGGATAGCGTGGTGATTTTTATCCTCTGCTAGGAACACATTCAGAGATCCTGTCTCTGAGCTGGGGTAGACTAAGAGAACCAAGTAATGTTAAAACAAAACAAAACAGAAATACTCTGGAAGAAGTTCTGAGTTCAGAGCTAGAGCCCACCTCAGCACCTCAGTAGGACTTCCAAAGAGAATGTCACTCATTGGTGGGCTGGTGCACCCTGAGGTTTCTTAGCAGGTACCATGCTATAAAGCAACAGAGGACAAATCACATCCCCCGTGTTTTCAATTCCTTTGAGAAAGCACATACCGAGCTAAATAAAACCCAGTGCTAAGCTCGTTCGTGCCTTTATTTAACCACATGTGTGGTCCAAATTAATAGGATCTCTCCTTCTCCTCCCGGCCTCCAGTTAATTTGCTTTCGTCCCTATGTAATCCTGTCATCAGCGGGGCATGGGATCTTCATATGCGGAATGTGAAAATCATTTGATAACCATCTGCCTAACGTTTTGGCATATATTTGTTTAGCTTACAGGGCTACCACTAATTTGGGACTCTTCCTCAGGAGCAGACATGTCCCCTGGGGAACAGGGGGAACGTAAAGTTGCAGAATTAAGATTTCCTAATTATGCTTTAACAAGTGACCTGTAGGGCTGCTGACAGTGCCACTCCTGAAGAAAGAAAGACCAGATTAATTTATCATTCTCTAATTTCAAAGACACCTGCTAGGTCGTGTGTTTGTTCCTCCCCTTCTTCCCTTTTCCTTTCACTACCTCTCCCTCCCTCCCTCCCTTCCTTCCTTCCTTCCTTCCTTCTTTCCTTCCTTCCTTCTTTCCTTCCTTCCTTCTTTCCTTCCTTCCTTCTTTCCTTCCTTCCTTCTCTCTCTCCTTCCTCCCCCTTCCCTTCCTTCCTTCTTTTTTCTTCTCTCTCTCTCTCTTTCTTTTTTTTTCTTTCTGTGTTTCTCCTTTTGCATTTTTTTTTGTGTGTGCAAAAGTGCCATGAATACAATGGATGAGTAAAGGTGAGCTCTGATTACCACTGCTTGGAGAATCCTAGGGTGCGCACCTTCAACTATATAATCCCTCAGTGTTTTATGACAACTTCTTTATTGCTCATTAGAAACACAGAGAACCATAAAGCAAGAAAGAAGGAATGCTTTGTAAGAAAGAAATGTATATTCCTGCTGGAAAAAAAAAGATTTATATGTTGAAGTATTTATGGACTTCAACATCAAAATAAGAGCAGAAATCCTGGAACAACTGATACTGATAATGCTTCTTAACTGTATCTTCTACCCCAGGGGCCTCAGATACTGTAAAGATATTAAAGATACAAATTTAAAAAGGGACTATACAGTCAGCACTTCAATGGAGTAGATCATACTTGAAAACATTAAGTTTCATGAAAATAATTTTTTTGTGTGAAAATTCAAATCAAAGCATTCAAAACTGAGACCGTCCAGGGAGTGAGGGTGAGTAATGGAAGCTGCCTTACAGTGGAAATATCCCTATGAAGATGAATTTTCATATTCTAACTTAAATGAAGGACAACACATTCTTGAGTCACTTGAAGTTAATCAAATCATACAAACAAACTCTAAAATACTGTATTCCTTATCTAATTGGATCTTTGCATACTGGCTCTGTATTTGATGATACTGACAAACTATTGTGTCAACTTTTTAAGCGGGAAATGGAGCTATGGTTTAAATTTTTTAAGAACTACTTATTTTTTAAAAGATATATACTTTCAAAGTCCTTACCTTTTATTATTTGTGTACACACACACATACACACACACACACGAGCACATATGCATACTAAGATACTTATGAATAACTGGCCAAAGCTGATCAGTGTTAAACCTGGGTGAGGACATATTGAGGCTCAGTATACTATTCTATTTTGCTGTATATTAAAAGTGCTTCATAATAAAATTTTAAATTAAAAAACTATAAAATATATCAGGTATCCAAAGTTGTAATAAAGTATAATCTGGAAAACACTTACCCGCTAACTAGTTGAAGATTTAAAACATACCAATGTGGTTGCAAAAATTATAAAGGAACTCTTTTATGTCAATTACCTGGCTATGTTTGTAGGGTCCCTTTGGGAGGCTTCCTGCTGGTGTCACCTCATTAGAATGGTAACACCTCTAATGTTCACTTCAGCTGGGCCTAGCGGACCTGGATTCAGGCTGAACAGAGGCAATGTGGTGCCATGGAGCTAACTCAGCCTTGAGAATCAGAAACACCTGGACTGAAATCCCTGCTCTAAACACAGTTGTGTGACCCTTGGTCAAGTTCCAAACTTCTCCGAACCCATGACCTCTGTGAAAATTTGTTCTGCAACACCAATGTAGTTGCAGGATTACAGACCGTGTCTGTGGGTTACTTAGCTGGACCATGTGAACCGTAGCTATTTTACTTGATGTTTTAGAAGACATTTGAATATTTCTCATCTGAAACCTAAGAGCATCTTTGAACATGCAGTAAATAAACACTTGATAGCGGGTTGCTTAAACAAAGCCCAGTGTGCTACTTAGCAAAGAAAAGGAAATCATCAACTGGACAGAGTTGGAGTAGCATGCAGGAGTGGGAAGGTCAAAATCAGGACATGCCTGAGATGGGGTGGAGGTCTGGTTTAAGGTGGGCCTTTCAACTTAGTGCAAGGGGCAATTTAATTAGAATCTTTGTAGCTAAAGATTAATGAATACATGGGCCAGGCACGGTGGCGGAGCACATCTGTAATCCCACTGTAATCCCAACAGCTCGGGAGGCTAAGGCAGGAGGATCACAAGCTCAAAGCCAGCCTTAACAAAAATAAATAAATTAATTAAATAAAGCGAGGTGTTAAGCAACTCAGTGAGACCCTGTCTCTAAATAAAATACAAAATAGGGCTGGGGAGATAGCTCAGTGGTCAAGTGCCTGGAGTTTGATCACAATTACTGCCCCCGCCCTCCCCCCCCAAAAAGAAAGATTAATGGACACAGAATGGCTAAAGTTTTAAAAAGTGAATAATTTTTGGAAACTATCTGTTGTCCCAAGAAGGACTGATTTATAGAGAAAGGATATATAGATTTGGAGGAAGTTCTTTATACAAACAATAGTTTTGGGGGCACGATCGACTTCCTGGGCCCCAGCGTTCAGTTTCCAGAAAAGCCAAGTCAGGTTAATGCTGTTTGAATAGTTGAGTTGTGTTGCTAAGCTGATACGCTGAGTGGATATCGGTGTTTTTTGTTCTCATTTGTATAGGGGGCTCCACAAAAGATTTTTGTCTATTTTTACTTTGGTTTTTCAGTCCCAACATGAACTGGGATTACATAAAAATGCACTTCAACAAAATGAACTTCCTTTGTGATTCTACTTTCTGCTCGCTCATTTTCTATTATTTTTTAGCATCTCATTTGAATATTCCAAACTGTTTTTGTAAGAAGATGCAGTCTTACGCCAGTGATTCTCAACCTTGCCTGAACATTGGACTTACATGGGCAGATTTTTTTTTTGGTCCTTGGGATTGAACCCAGAGGCATTTTACCACTGAGCCATATCCCGAACCCTTTTAATTTTGAGGCAGGGTTTCATCAAGTTGCTTAGATCCTTGTTCAGTTGCTGAGACTGTCCAGTGATTTTTCTGACTCAGCCTCCTGAGTCGCTGGGATTGCAGGCGTGTGCCACCACACCCGACTCCTCACTTGGGCAGATTTCTATACTCCTGAAGCCAAATTCCACCTCCAACTCAATTCAGGATGTCTAGAGTGGGGTGTCAGCAAGTCTAAGCTCTCTCGGGATTTTCTTTTTAATATATACATGAAATATATATATATTAAAGTATGTATATATTATATATTTTAAAATATATATTTATATATTTTTTAGTTGTACGTGGACGCAACATCTTTATTTCATTTTTATATGGTGCCGAAGATTGAACCCAGAGCCTCACATGTGCTAGGCAAGCACTCTACTGCTGAGCCACAACCCCAGCCCCTCTCCCAGGGTTTCCAATGTGCATCTAAGTTTGAAAACTACTGCTTGAAGCATAACTGGAGGAATAAAAGCTTGACCAGGGAATTATAAGACCTTAGACACTGTTAATAACTATGGTCTGCTGTATATTAGAGCCACTTTCCAATGCTGTTAAGCTGTAGTATAAGTATTAATAATGACACAAGTGTATGTGACTACATCCTAACCTTTAGATTCCATTATACATTATATACATATTATATGTTATTATATATTATATATAATTATGTATTATTGTATTATATTAAATATTTATATTATATATTGTATTTCTCAGGAGCTTTAAGTTTCATAATAACTATCTTTCATTATACATTCCACCAACTTCCTTTTCTTCACCAGCTCAGCACATTTGACGCTGAAATTGACCCAAACTGGGAGCAACTATTTCTTTGATTTGCACATGTCCCTTCCTCACTATATAAGACTGTTACAGATGTAGTAACCTTTGCTAGAGGTTGGGGAATATTGCCTAAATATGAAAATTTAACATAGAATATTAGCTAGCCAACATTTATGGTGTGAAAAGTCCTTTGGCCACCTTGCTGTGTCTAGTTACCATACCTACCTTTGTACTCCCACTCTGTCTATTTTGTGGCCCTCTCTCAAGAGAAAGCAAAGCTCCTTTCCTGGTCTTTTGCAACATACTCCACTTGTGTCAAGCTCTGCCCTCCATTTTGGAATTCCCTTTGCATAACCAAGAGCTCAGTGGTGTCCTTTGGTATACAATAAGTCATCTCTTCTAAAAATGCCTTCTCCAACCCCACTGGATCCTTTAAGTAAAGGAAAGAACTAGAGAAAAGTTACTACCACTCTCCTGGGGATTACGACAATTCCTTCTCAATCTCTTGAAATATATAAACAATTAAATCTAGACTTTAAATAAAAACACCTTTTTTTCCTGTTATATTTAGCTCCTTAATTTAGCCAATAATCATATCTACCACTGTAAATGCTGAGAGACACATCAACTATTTGAATGAAAAATAAATCTTCCAGTGAGAATCAGTACAGTTGAGAACATAAGAATTGTGATGAAATTAAGTTATAACTCAAGAAACTAATTATTTGTTCAATGAACTTGGCTCCAAGGATTTATTTCAGTTCATTGACATTCACCTTGCTGTGATTTACATTTTCAAATAGTATAATGTTTGCAAAGGATCAGACCTTTTCACAGTCCCATTTACGATTGCACATATAGTTAAATATATATATATATATATATATATATTATAATTTTAAATATAGTTATATACATAGTTAAATAAATATATATACATATTATATACATATAATATATTACATACATATAATTTTTAAAAATTATATATATATAATTTTAAAAAAATTCTTGGTCAGGTTTTCTCTGACTTCACTGATCCAAAGTCCAGATTGGTATGGGTTAAAAAATGATTAGAGGACTTTCATCTCCAGAGGAGGTGCCTGGGACAATCTCTTCCATGCACAATGGTAATTTTTGTCTAATATAGTATATGAAACACATCATCTTAGATCCATTAGTGAACTCTCATGAAAGGAAAGAATGTTCAGTCTAGGACAAAGCTCATCGTTGAACCAGATGAACATGAATTCCTGTTTTCACAACTTTGATGGCAAGGGGAATATAAGACCAATTTCAGAACCCACCAAGGCAAGAAGGCCACAAACCTGAATCCCAAAGAACTCTCCCCTCCAAGTAAAAGTGAACTAGAAATAATCCTGCCACCTTCCTTCACCCCCATCCTCTACCAGAGAACTGCAAAGAAAATACAGTTTTAAATCTTGATGCCAAGTGAAGGTAAGAAAAGAAAAATAAATCCTGACTTAGAACTTGTAACTACAACTCATCTCAGATTTATTGCCTCAATTTACATTCCCAGAGTGGTTTTAAAAACCTCAAGCCAAGAATTTAATTGAGAGTAACCCTCAGACTAGTTGTGTCCCATGATGCTTGAGAGAAGCAAATGTATACATTTTTCTAAAGAAGACATCTTCATTTCAAACCCTCAAGCATCCTCACAAATACAATTCCAAGATCATTGCACATACCACAATAAAACTTGACTAAATGCACAAGCAGCTAAGTCACCATGAGCAATAACTTGAAACAAACAGAGCAGATCTGGATCCGTCAGGACGTCAGAGTCTATAAGTTTCAGACACAGACTTTCAAAACACTATAAAATATTTTGAAAGAAATGAATCACAAACTTAAAAATACATGGAAGAAACCATGAACCATGAAGTATGACTGAGCAGATTATCAAAGAACTAAGCTGAATTTCTAGAAATGGAATATAAAATTCTTAAAATACGAGTTCAAGCAAGTAAGGAATTCCTGTTGGTTTATTTAGATGTGATAATGATATTGATTCTGCACCCACACCTAAATATTCTTGTCAATTAGAGGTAAGTACTAAGGTGTTTTCAGAAAAAAATCTCCTTTCAGATGGAATTCCATTATGTCTGGGATTTGCTTTAAATGTTTCCTCAGTAAATTTTGTTTAAAGTATGTAAGTCAAGAAAAATGAAATGAGACTATTAAAAATTTGGTAAGTACTGAAGTTGAATAGTGGGCATATGACTTTTTTCACACTACTACCTTTACTCTTATTCATGTCTGAAATTTTATACAATAATAACTTTTTAAATTTAGAAGCAGAGATTATATTTTCTTAGTTTGAGTTCAGATATTTTTATGGTGTTCATTGAATTAATTTTTAAAATCTGATTTAAAAATATATGATTATCCAAAGTATCTTCAAGTCATGTAACTATATATGTGACATACATATAAATCTTCATGGGCTGATATAAACTATAAATAGAAATTATGTAGAAAAAAACCAAAATGGGCTTGATAGAGATTAATGGAAGTTGAGAAGAAATTTAGTGAACTATGAAAGAGATCTGTAGAAATTATCCAGAAAGCAGCACAAGATAACAAAGAATAGTGAATGTAAATGAAGACAGAGACATGATAGGTATAAGGAGAAAATGTAACAGGTTTTATTAAAGTCCAAAAAGGATGGGAGAAAAACAATTAAGCATAGTTAGTATTTGAAGAGAAAATGACTAAGGAATTCCAGAACCAATGAAATGTGGCAATTCAGGGTCAAGAAGCCTAAGTAGCTGGGCACAGTGGAACACATTTGTAATCCTGATATGTGGAGGCTGAGGAGGGAGGACGGCAAATCTGAGACCAGCCTGAGCAACTCAGTGAGTCTCTGTCTCAAAAGAATGTTTAAAGGGGTAGGGGATGTGGCTCAGTGGTAGAATATACCTGGGTTTAATCCCCAAAATGAAGAAGAAGGAAGAAGAAAAAGAAGAAGGGAGGGAAGAGGAAGAGGAGGAGGAAGGTGAAGAAGGAGAGGAAGAGGAAGAAGAATAAGAAGGAGAAATCCCAAATAGTCTAATTAAAAATAAATCTATACATGGACGCATTATAGTGACAATAGAAACAGAAGAAAACCATAGCCCATAAAGAAATGACCGTAAAAAGGGTCCAATGGCAAAGCATAACCTCAAGAAGAGCAGTGACCTGAGAGCCCCTTTCTCACCCATGGAAGCTGGACAAGAGGGTGGTGATCCCTCCAATCCGATGACAGTGGGGACCACCTGGGATTCTGAGCCGAGGGAGCGCATGCTTCAGAAATGAAGGTGAAACCAAGTCACTTTCAGACACACAAAATCTGTTCGTCTCTGATGGTGATTCTACAGGATGTTCTTCAGGCATCAAGAAAATGCTCCCAAATCAACATTTTGAGATGCTAGAAGGAAAGAAGCATAGAGAGTCAGGAAGATAGAAGTAAGAAGAAAGGAATACTGGTTGTATGGAATGATGAATGGTGTCAGCCCCATCTCATTCAAGAACATAGCCCGGATCCTACCCAGAATTCTAGAAAACCAGGTGAGCAGGGCTCCCAAAGAAGACAAGTGACCAAGTTGCGTTTATTTCAGGAATACAGTGTTGGTCCAGCATTCGAAAATTCACATCCATGTTAACAATTTAAAGGAGAAAAGCCATGTGATCATCTCAAGAGATGCCAAAAGAGTACTTGCTAAAAATTAGTACTTATTTTATGATCTAAATTCCAAAAAAAGAGTTAAGATTTCTTATGTCTATTAACAATACAAGATGCCTTCCTTAACTTGATAAAGCATGCCTATAAAAACTTAAAAGTTTTATCTATTTTACTATATTTGATAGATAAAAATATTAATAGAAAAAAATGAATGTTGGCTGTCACCTTCTTATTCAAATTTGTACCATTGATCCTAGCCAGCACAACAAAACAAGGAAAGGAGATATAAAGGAAATGATCAGTCGGGCACAGTGCCATGCACCATAATCCCAGTGGCTTGGGAGGCTGAGGCAGGAGAATCATAAGTTCAAAGCCAGCCTCAGTAAAAGCAAGGCACCAACTCAGTGAGACTCTGTTTCTGAATAAAATACAAAAAATAGGACTGTGGATGTGATTCAGTGGTCCAGGGACCCCTGAATTCAATGCCTGGTATCTACCCCCCCACCCCCGAAAAATAAAATAAAATAAAAATAAATGATCAAAATTGTAATTTTTTAAAAAGTCATTATTTTTAGATGACATGTATGATTATGAACATAGAAAATTCCTCCAAAATATGTAAGTTAATTTTTAGAGGGTTTGGCAAAGTTGTCAGATAAAAATCAATACATGAAAATCAACTATATTCCTATCTACCCACAGCAAATAGTTGGGACAAGAAAGCACTATACAGCACTGAAAAAGAACAAGCCATACAGCAACGTGTACTGTTCTATTCCACTTATGTAAAGTTCAAAATCAAGCACCATCAAATCATTTATGGTTGAGGAAGGCATACACAGGCACTGATGGGAATAAAGAAAACAAAGAATGGCTATCACAAAAGTGAGGATATTGGGTTACTCCTGGGAGAAAGCACACAATAATGGGGTGTATGGGCCCTGCAATGTTCACTTAACTTGGTTAAGCTTATTTTCATTTTTTTTTATTGTTGGTAGTTCAAAACATTACATCTATTTTGATATATTTCACAGTTTGATTCAAAAGGGTTATGAACTCCCATTTTTACCCGGTATACAGATTGCTGAATCACATCAGTTACATCAATTACATTTCCATTGATTTACATATTGCCATTCTAGTGTCTGATGAATTCTGCTCTCTATCCTATTCTCTACTATCCCCCCTCCCCTCCCCTCTTCTCTCTCAACCCCCTTTACTGTAAAACACTTCTTCCACTTGTATTATTCTTTCCTTACCCCTCACTTCCTCTTGTATGTAATTTTGTATAACCCTGAGGATCACCATCCCTTTCCATGCAATTTCCCTTCTCTCTCCCTTTCCCTCCCCCCTCTCATCTCTATTAATGTTGATTTTCTTCTCCTGATCTTCGTCCCTACTCTGTCCTTAGTTACTTCCCTTATATCAAAGAAGTCATTTGGCATTTGTTTTTTAAGGATTGGCTAGCTTCACTTAGCATAATCTGCTCTAATGCCATCCATTTCCCTCCGAATTCTATGATCTTGTCGTTTCTTAATGCAGAGTAATACTCCATTGTGTATAAATGCCACATTTTTTTATCCATTCATCTATTGAAGGGCATCTAGGTTGGTTCCACAATCTTGCTATCGTGAATTGTATTGCTATGAACATCGATGTAGCAGTGTCCCTGTAGCATGCTCTTATTAGGTCTTTGGGGAATAGACCGAGAAGGGGAATAGCTGGGTCAAATGGTGGTTCCATTCCCAGCTTTCCAAGAAATCTCCATACTGCTTTCCAAATTGGCTGCACCAATTTGCAGTTCCACCAACAATGAATCAGTGTACCCTTTTCCCCACATCCTCGCCAGCACTTGTTGTTGTTTGACTTCATAATGGCTGCCATTCTTACTGGAGTGAGATGGTATCTTAGGGTGGTTTTGATTTGCATTTCTCTGACTGCTAGCGATGGTGAGCATTTTTTCATGTACTTGTTGATTGATTGTATGTCCTCCTCTGAGAAGTGTCTGTTCAGGTCCTTGGCCCATTTGTTGATTGGGTTATTTGTTGTATTTTTGTCTAATTTTTTGAGTTCCTTGTATACTCTGGATATTAGGGCTCTATCTGAAGTGTGAGGAGTAAAGATTTGTTCCCAGGATGTAGGCTCCCTATTTACCTCACTTATTGTTTCTTTTGCTGAGAAAATACTTTTTAGTTTGAGTAAGTCCCATTTGTTAATTCTAGTTGTTAACTCTTGCGCTATGGGTGTCCTATTGAGGAATTTGGAGCCCGACCCCACGGTATGTAGATCGTAGCCAACTTTTTCTTCTATCAGACGCCGTGTCTCTGTTTTGATATCAAGCTCCTTGATCCATTTTGAGTTAACTTTTGTGCATGGCGAGAGAAAGAGATTCAGTTTCATTTTGATGCAAATGGATTTCCAGTTTTCCCAGCACCATTTGTTGAAGATGCTATCTTTCCTCCATTGCATGCTTTTAGCCCCTTTATCAAATATAAGATAGTTGTAGTTCTGTGGATTGGTTTCTGTGTCCTCTATTCTGTACCATTGGTCCACCCTCCTGTTTTGGTACCAGTACCATGCTGTTTTTGTTACTATTGCTCTGTAGTATAGTTTGAAGTCTGGTATCGCTATTCCACCTGATTCACACTTCCTGCTTAGCATTGTTTTTGCTATTCTGGGTCTTTTGTTATTCCATATGAACTTCATGATTGTTTTATCTATTTCTACAAGAAATGCTGTTGGGATTTTGATTGGCATTGCATTGAACTTATAGAGAACTTTTGGTAATATCGCCATTTTGATGATGTTAGTTCGGCCTATCCATGAACAGGGTATATTATTCCATCTTCTAAGATCTTCTTCTATATCTTTCTTTAGGGTTCTGTAATTTTCATTGTATAAGTCTTTCACCTCTTTTGTTAGGTTGATTCCCAAGTATTTTATTTTTTTGGAGGATATTGTGAATGGAGTAGTTGTCCTCATTTCCATTTCAGAGGATTTGTCGCTGATATACAGGAATGCATTTGATTTATGCGTGTTGATCTTATATCCTGCCACTTTGCTGAATTCATTTATTAGCTCTAATAGTTTCTTTGTAGACCCTTTTGGGTCTGCTAGGTAAAGGATCATGTCATCTGCAAATAGTGATAATTTAAGTTCTTCTTTTCCTATTTTTATGCCTTTAATTTATTTCGTCTGTCTAATTGCTCTGGCCAGTGTTTCGAGGACTATGTTGAACAGAAGTGGTGAGAGAGGGCATCCCTGTCTTGTACCAGATCTTAGAGGGAATGCCTTCAATTTTTCTCCATTCAGAATGATGCTGGCCTGTGGCTTATCATAGATTGCTTTTACAATGTTGAGGTATGATCCTGTTATCCCTAATTTTTCTAGAGTTTTGAACATAAAGGGATGCTGTACTTTGTCGAATGCTTTTTCTGCATCTATTGAGATGATCATATGGTTCTTATTTTTAAGTCTATTGATGTGGTGAATAACATTTATTGATTTCCGTATATTGAACCAGCCTTGCATCCCAGGGATGACTCCTACTTGATCATGGTGCACAATTTTTTTGATATGTTTTTGAATCCGATTCGCCAGAATTTTATTGAGGATTTTTTTGTCTAGATTCATTAGAGATATTGGTCTGTAGTTTTCTTTCTTTGAAGTGTCTTTGTCTGGTTTAGGGATCAGAGTGATATTGGCCTCGTAGAATGAATTTGGAAGTTCTCCCTCTTTTTCTATTTCCTGAAATAGTTTGAAAAGTATTGGTGTTAGTTCCTCTTTAAAGGTGTTGTAAAACTCTGCTGTATACCCATCCGGTCCTGGGCTTTTCTTAGTTGGTAGTCTTTTGATGGTTTCTTCTATTTCCTCTATTGTTATTGGTCTGTTTAGGTTGTCTATGTCCTCCTGACTCAATCTGGGCAGATCATAAGACTTAAGAAATTTATCTATGCCTTCACTATCTTCTATTTTATTGAAGTATAAGGATTCAAAATAATTTCTGATTATGTTCTGTATTTCAGAAGTGTCTGTTGTGATATTACCTTTTTCATCCTGTATGCTAGTAATTTGGGTTCTCTCTCTTCTTCTCTTCGTTAGCATGGCTAAGGGTCTGTCGATTTTATTTATTTTTTCAAAGAACCAACTTTTAGTTTTGTCAATTTTTTCAATTGTTTCTTTTGTTTCGATTTCATTAATTTCAGCTCTGATTTTAATTATTTCTTGCCTTCTACTTCTTTTGCTGTTGTTTTGCTCTTCTTTTTCTAGGATTTTGAGATGAAGAATGAGATCATTTATTTGTTGGTTTTTTCTTTTTTTAAGGAATGAACTCCAGGCAATGAATTTTCCTCTTAGAACTGCTTTCAATGTGTCCCATAGATTCCGATATGTTGTGTCTGTGTTTTCATTTAACTCTAAGAAGTTTTTAATTTCCTCCTTGATGTCTTCTAAAACCCATTGATCATTTAGTAACCTATTGTTCATTCTCCAAGTGATACTTGATTTTTCCTTCCTTCTTTTGTCATTGATTTTCAGTTTCATTCCATTATGATCAGATAAGATGCATGGTATTATCTCTACTCCTTTATATTGTCTAAGAGTTGCCCTGTGACATAGTATATGGTCTATTTTTGAGAAGGTTCCATGTGCTGCTGAGAAAAAAGTGTAGCTACTTGATGTTGGGTGGTATACTCTATATATGTCAATTAAGTCTAGGTTATTAATTGTGTTATTGAGTTCTATAGTTTCCTTATTTAATTTTTGTTTGGAAGATTTGTCCAGTGGTGAGAGAGGTGTGTTGAAGTCTCCCATGATTATTGTATGGTGGTCTATTAGACTCTTGAACTTGAGAAGAGTTTGCTTGATGAACATAGCTGCACCATTATTTGGAGCATATATATTTATGATTGTTATGTCTTGTTGGTGTATGGTTCCCTTGAGCAGTATGTAGTGTCCCTCTTTATCCCTTTTGATTAACTTTGGCTTGAAATCTATTTTATTAGATATGAGTATGGATACTCCTGCTTGTTTCCGCAGTCCATATGAATGGTATGATTTTTCCCAACCTTTCACTTTCAGTCTATGTATATCTTTTTCTATCATATGTGTCTCCTGTAGGCAGCATATTGTTGGGTCTTGTTTTGTGATCCATTCTACTAGCCTGTGTCTCTTAATTGGTGAGTTTAAGCCATTAACATTTAGAGTTATTATTGAGACATGGTTTGATCTTCCAGCCATATTTGTTTATTAATGTTACTAAACCTGTTTTGTTTTCCTCTTTGATTACTTTCCCCCTTTTACTGTCCTACCTCCCGCTGTTGGTTTTCAATGTTATTTTCCATTTCCTCTTCCTGTAATGTTTTGCCAAGGATTTTTTGAAGAGATGGTTTTCTAGCTGCGAATTCTTTTAACTTTTGTTTATCGTGGAAGGTTTTAATTTCATCTTCCATCCTGAAGCTTAATTTCGCCGGATACACGATTCTTGGTTGGAACCCATTTTCTTTCAGTGTTTGAAATATTTTATTCCAGGATCTTCTAGCTTTCAGAGTCTGTGTTGAGAGATCAGCTGTTATCCTGATTGGTTTACCCCTAAATGTAATCTGCTTCCTTTCTCTTGTAGCTTTTAAAGTTCTCTCCTTATAATGTATGTTGGACATCTTCATTATAATGTGTCTAGGTGTGGATCTCTTATGATTTTGCACATTTGGCGTCCTGTAGGCTTCTAGGATTTGGGATTCTGTCTCATTCTCTAAGTCTGGGAAGTTTTCTCATATTATTTCACTGAATACATTGTTTATTCCTTTGGTTTGGAGCTCTGTGCCTTCCTGTATCCCAATGACTCTTAAGTTTGGTCTTTTAATGTTATCCCATAATTCCTGGATGTTCTGCTCATGGTTTCTTAGCAGTCTTGCTGAGCTGTCTATGTTCTTTTCAAGTTGAAATACTTTGTCTTCATTGTCTGATGTTCTATCTTCTAAGTGATCTACTCTGCTGGTAGTATTCTCAATTGAGTTTTTAAGTTGGTTTATTGCTTCCTGCATTCCTAGGATTTCTATTTGTTTGTTTGTTATTACCTCTATCTCCCTGTGAAATTGATCTTTAACTTCCTGGATTTGTTTGTCAATGTGATCTTTCATTGTCTGATTTTGCTGTCTCATGTCTTCCTTGAGACTCCAGATCATCTGTAGCATGTATATCCTGAACTCTCTCTCTGACATTCCCTCTGTTGCAGCTATTACCTCTTCTAAAGTTGAGTTGACCTGCATTGCTTGTGGTCCTTTCTTTCCTTGTCTTTTCATGCTGCTCACATTTCTTTCTGCTTGGTGAAACTGTTGTGTTTATGAGGTTTTCCCCCTAATTATTTATATTGCTCTTGTATAGTTGAAAAATCTCCCTTGCAGGGCGGGCAGTGGCTGTGTTCCTCCTCTAGTTGGGGTGATCTGTCTACCGCGCTGGTGGGCCGCTGCTCTGCCGGTTGTTCGCAGGTCTGCCCACCCTGCGGGTGTGGGTGGCGGCTCTGCTCTGCCCCCACTCCAATTGTGGCGATGTGACTACCACCCCCTCGGGTCGTTGGGCCTGATCCGGATGCGGGTGGCTGCTCTGCTCTGCCCCTACTCCAATTGGGGTGACGTGTCTACCATGCTGGCAGGCCTCTAGGCCTGTTCCGCTGGTGGGTCTCAGGTCTGCCTGACTCTGGCAGTAGGGGGAGTTGGGGGTCGAGAGTCCTTTGGTCCTTGCGGTCACGTCCACGAAGAGATTTTGAAGTTTCCCGGTTGTTCGCCAGGTGGGCAGGGCTGTTAGCAGAGCCCGGAGGGCATGGCCATGTGCTGGGCCATGCAGGGACCCTTCTAGCTGAGTCGGGCCACCGGGAGCCGCCTGAAGAGCGGGGCAGCTGTGTCTGCGTGGCTAAGATCCGGGCGGGTGGTTTGGCTGTTTGCAGAGCGAGAGCAGGGCCTCCCGGGAGAGCCGGGATGGCGGGGGCGTCTGCCGGTTTGGGCTGCCACTCCACTCCGGGCCGCCGCCGCTTTCAGAAGCTGCTGGTGCCTGCGGGATGGGACCTCTGCGCCCGCCGGGGGGGCCACCTGTAGAGCTGGGTAGCTGCAGCCGCGTGGTTCGGAACGGGGCAGGTGAGACGGCTGCTCCCAGAGCGAGCGCTAGGCCTCCCAGGGGAGCCCGGATGGCGGAGGCCGACTGCCGGTTCGGGCGGGGCGGGCCAAGCCGCTCCGGGTGCCAGCCGCTTGCAAAAGCGTCTGCTGGCTGCAGGACTTGACTTCTGCACCCGCCGCGGGGCCACCTGTAGAGCCGGGTAGCTGCGGCTGCATGGTTAGGAACCAGACTGGTGAGGCGGCTGCTCCCAGAGCGAGAGCTAGGCCTCCCGGGGGAGCCGCTTGCCGGAGCGGCTGATGGCTGCGGGATTAGACCTCTGTGCCCGCGTAGCAGTCCACGATCCACTTCTCTGGGACAAACTGTCACTTCCAATAAACCTACCAGTTCACGGCAGCTCTCCTCTTAAGGGAATTATGCTAGAAGTTCCTCCGTAGGTAGGCTGCAGCTGTTCTGATGGGTCTTTCTTATCCCGTTAAAGTGGAGACGTAATCGCTGCTTCCTCGCCAGCCGCCATGTTGGATCCCCTTATTTTCATTTTTAAACTATAGCAATATACCTATGTTTTTACAATTTTCTCATACATTTCACAATTACTGAAAAGTCAGAGTGAATGAAGATAAGGATAAAATTTAGCAAATGTAAATATCTGCCTAAGAAAACAACAACTGTGTTATCTAAGGTCACCACCACCCCAACAGCCACTCACCCTGTACATTTCTGAACTGTCCAACATCTGATCGTGAAAATTAATCTCTCTCTGGCGTGAGGCTGAGTATACCTTCAGTGATGGTTGGCTCCTATTTGGAGCACCCATCCATTCTCACAGATTCAGCAACGATCATTGTGCTTGACTCCCAAAATTGTCATCCTGGCTTCATGTCACCCATGTCTTGCACTTTTGTCCTTCTAGACATTGTCTTCTAGATATTGCCATGGGAAGGACCTATGTTATCTAAACTATGGATTGTCTAGTGTGATGATCTACATGAAGTATACAAATACTCTTCTTAGATCTATAGTCTCCCTAGATGAATTCACTCATTGCTTTTTTAAAAAATACTTTTATTTTATTTATTTATTGTATGTGGTGCTGAGGATAGAACTCAGAGCCCTGCACGTGCTAGGCGAGTGCTCTACCGCTGAGCCACAACCCCAGCCCCTGCTTTGGTTTTTATATTATCTCTGTGTTGCCTCTTACAAGCGTCTTACTCCAATCCTAAGTCTTCTTCTGAGTTCCAGGTTCATATCGCTAAGTGCCTCCTTTATATCAAAATTCTATCCCAAGAACTATGCCATCACATTTACACTCCAGAATGATAACTTTGCAAATGTGGAAGAAGAATTAATTAAAGGGTGAGATAGAGAGAAAAAATATGGCGGCAAGAATGCCGAGCTAAAGTAGTTGGGGAGTAAATGAAGAGGGATTCCTGAGAGTGATGGGGGGAGAATGGGGGGGAGTGGGTACCAGCTGAGATAAATAAATGGGATGGAGCAGCGTGGCTAAGGAAGGAGCTGAGGATGGCACCAAAGCTGATCCTCAGGAGACTTGGGGAATGGTGGTGTCTTTGCCCAAGGTAGGTGATCTGGAAGGAGGAAAGGCAAGGGTGGGAGGCCCCTGACTTCATCTTGGTCGGCAAACCTGTGGCACACTCAGCAAGGAGGTGGAGTACCTAATTAGAAATACAGGTTTGTATTTCAGGAGAGAAGCTGAGATAGATGGAGGTGTTGACTTGGGAGTCCACGTAAGTGTGGGGGGGGGTGGCTGTGGGCAGTTTGGAGGTTGCCAGGAAAAGCAAAAGTGACAATTCCTATTACACGCAGGAAGAAAAGAACCTGGCACTGGCAAACCAATTAGTGTCAACATCGCCCAAACTAGCTAGGAACCTTGGCTTCTGTTCCCAAAGTTCCATGAGTCGGCCTCCTTCATTCCATCATTTATTCTGGGAAGGATGGAGTCAACATATCTGTAGTCAGAAGAGTCAGGGATGGTGGGATTTAGAGACCTCCGAAAGGTTTGCCTGTGACTGCACCTGAGATTGTCAGTCACAAGCAGGGCTCTGAGCTAGTGCTAAGCACAGTGGCCCCTGACAAATCACAAACACTATACCTGACAGAAGTAACATGCATGTAACTATAGATTTCATTAATCCCTGGGTTAAAATAAAAATCGCAGCTCATGTTTTATTAAGGGTTATGTCCTTCCAAAAAGACCCATCAGAGTTCTTACTCCCAGTACCTCAGGATGTGAATGCACTTGGAGATAGACCTTTTATAGAGGCAAAACAAGACCATTGGAGAGTATCCTAACCACAGTGGGTCCCTATAATGCCATGCAAAGGTGAGGACATGGTGGGGCCATGCCAAGCCAAGATCACCAGCAAACCATTAGCTAGGGGAGAGGCCCCACTGAGCCCTTCCAGCTCCAGAGTCATGAGATAGTGCATACCTGCTGGGTAAGCCACCCTGTTTGTGGCACCTTGTCCTGGCAGCCCTCACCTGCTGCTACAAGGTGCCCATCATGAACATGTTAGCACATGCTTATTTTGCTCAGTGTCATTGGCTCCTCATCCTGATCCCCTGTGGAAGACAGCATCAGTGGCCCCTTTCACAGGGTAGGAATCTAAAGCACTGCGATGCAAGTTCCTGTGTGTTTAGACACAGGACACAGGGACTTTCCTGGGGAAAATATCAGGGAGTGTCACCCATGAGGCACAGCACATGTCAACAGTGTTGCCGTGGAGTGAGGCAGTGTTGAGGCCAGACCTGGGGTCAGCCTCTGAGGGCCGAATCCCAGCTCTGGCAACTCCAGCTGTCTGGCCTTGAACCAGCTCCTTAACCAGCTCTGCACCTTGGCACAACGTAGAAAATACTAATGTGAGGTTCTCCTGTGGATGCCTGTGAAACATTGAGCATGTGGCCTGCTGTAGTCATAGATGCTCAACAAATGGCAGTTATTTTAAAATAATTATTCAGGGGAAGTTACAGGCGGGTGGAGAGGCCCATCAGTAATTCCGAGGGCAATGCAGATACAGTTGCCTCTCGGATGTGCTGCACCGAAGGTCAATACTAAACGCATAGTTTGTTTGGAGTATGTCTGTGGCTAGGCCTGGGAGTGAGGGGCGACCGGGGTCATTTCTCCAGGTAGACATGGCACTTGGTAGTTCTCCTCCAGGGCCCATTCAGTCATCCCTGGAGGGCCCTCGCCCTAGGTCAAACCCATCCTGACCCCCCAAGAAGCTCTCTGTGGTAATAATAAGGGTTCACTGCTTTGTTAGATGTCAGAAAAAAAAAAAAAGAGACCAAATTGGTGGTTATATGCAACTGGGAATTAATCAGTTAAAAGGTCAGAACTTGAAGCGTGGGTTTTGATAGAGACGGTTCCCACATGCTTTGAACTTTAAAATCACTGCATAAGGTTTTTACTATAAGCAAGTTCACCATAAAGGGATTTCACTGCGCAAATAACGAGTAAAGAAACACAATATCCATCCTGAATTTTAAAAATGCAATTAAAATTGGTGCAGACCCACTTGAGCCTTGCCAAATCCTGGTTTAAATAACAGTTTGGAGAATCACAAACTTCAATTACTTTTGGCAGTGTCTTGGTTTTCCATGAGGCACTATAGGTTATTAAATGTCGTAGCTATTTAGCTTCCTAATGAATAGTTTATCCTACATTCAATTAGGCTAGTTTTCTCTCCCTCCCCCACCCCTCACTCTTTTTTTTTTTTCTTCCAGCCCATTCAAAGAATTGGTGATAATTAAGGGAAAAGCTGTCAGGGGTCCAGGTTTTTCATCCAAGATATCTTTATGGTTCTAGAGTTACCTAGGATAGAAATCTGGCTTCTTGTAAACTTAATATCTATCTTCCCATCAATAATGGTTATCATAATGATGATAATAGTGAGAATAATTGCAGTTGCGTGTTATATGCAACACCTTTCAAACCATTCTAAATAGTTCACATTTTTTCTCTTAATACCATTGTGCAATAGATAAGGAGATTTTTTTTTAAGTCAATGAAGCACAGGAAGTTAAATAAACATTCCCGGGTTATAAACTTTATCTTGAACAAAGCAGAACCTGAACAAAATATGAACAGGTTAACATGGTGTCCATTCTGTGTCCATTTCACATCATTGTCCTGTTCCCTAATTTCTATCTCACTCTCAAGGGACTAATGGATAGAGATTAGGTAATAGCAATAGTGTTTTCATATCTTTCTTGGTACTAGAAATTGAATTCAGGGGTGCTTTACCGCTGTGTCTCACTAAACTGCTGAGGCTGGCCTCTAACTTGGAATCCTTCTGCCTCAGCTTCTTGGGTCACTGAGATTACAGGTGGGCACCACCCCTCCCAGCTAATGTTTTCATCTATTTCTAATTGCCAGATTTTCAAGGTCGGATCAACTGAAGAGCAGTCCCTTCCTGATATATAAGGTGCTTGTTCATTTTTTTTCCCCCAGACTTACTTCAATCGGGAGAGGTGGTGGCCCCAGTGATTTCTGATATTCACAGAGGTCAGGATTGCTCATGGACCTCTATGCCACTCCACATAAGTGTACCTGTGAAAACATATTTCAGAAAAGGAAGAAATTCAAATCATCAATAACAAAGCATGTAACAATAAGAAAAAGAGACCGATTCAAGATCTCTTTAAATGTTTATCGGTTCATCACACAGCTCTAAAGTGAGACCACACTTTGGGATTACAAAGCACACCCAGCCACTTTTTTTCATCTAGCCAATCCCTATTCTTTTCTCGGCACTAAGGTTCAGTGTGTCGGAGACAGATGAGAAAGACATAGCCTGCTCCTTGTAGAGATGCCTGGTCAAGGACTGCTCCCGGCCCCACCCAACTGGGGCCAGGCGCAGGCATGGGAGAGCTCAGACATTCTAACAGCAAACCTGTCACCACTCTAAGGAAAAGAGATAAAAAAGAAGTCTCAGCCAAGACCCAACTGGTGAGCTCATTCTACACAGGAGAGCCTTGAGAAATGGCTTCAGGCTCCCACAGGTCCCAGCCATCCTCCTCCCCAGCTCTTCCCTTCACTCCAGGGCCCCACTCGGGCCTGGCCTGCGCTGGCTCCTGGCGCAGCTGCTTCAGCATAAAAGCAGCATCCTGTTAGCCTGAAGTTAGTGCAGCCGGCCTCTGCTCTGAGGCCCTTCCTTCTTTTGTGCCTTTCTGCCTCTCCTCTTGTCCCTACCACAGTTCCCAGTCAAGTTCCTATTCCTGGGACAGGAGCCACCTTTACCCTGAGGCACTCTTCCCTCTGGTGTCCAACTGGCCCCTTAACCCAGTCCACTTACCATAAATAGAGCCCAGTCAGTACACCACAGGCTACCATGGGCCTTGGCACACGTCCGCTCTTCTGGCATCTCCTCACTCTGGCCCCGAGGCTGAAGGCAGCTCCTTCCCATGTCTGGTGCAACCCAAATATAGCTAGTATGTGCACAGCGCATGCTCCGTATCAGACACTCTTTTACATGCATTGTGTGTATTTAATCCTCACCACAACACTGTAGGTATATTGTTGTTCCCTTTTTTAAAATTGATTTTATTTTTTTAAATACATGACATCGGAATGCACTGCAATTCTTATGACACATATAGAGCACAATTTTTCATATCTCTGTTTGTATATAAAGTATGTTCACACATATACAATTCAATACATGTACTTTGGATAATGATGTCCATCACATTCCATCATCCTTGCTAATCCCCTGCCCCCTCCCTTCCCTTTCCACACCCCTCTGCCCTATCTAGAGTTCGTCTATTCCTCCCATGCTCCCCCTCCCTATCCCGTTATGGGTTGTTGTTCCCTTTTTATGAAGAAAACTTAAACACAGAAAGATCAAATCATTTACACAAGGCTCTCAGTCCTAGGGTGGCCTATGCCAGAGTTTCTTTAAGAAAAGTAGCTTGCAGGTGCTGGGAGGGTAATTCAGTGGTAGAATGCTTGCCTATTATGCACAAGGCCCTGGGTGCAGCTTCTCTCTCTCTCTCTCTCTCTCTCTCTCTCTCTCTCTCTCTCTCTCTCTCGTTTTATTTGTTTGTTGTTTGTTTAAAGTACTGGGGATTGAACCAGGAGCTCAGACTTGCTAGGTAGGAGCTCTGCCACTGAGCCACATTCCCAGCCCTTCACTTCTCTTTCTTAAAGCTTCAGGGTCTTCATGCAATGGGAGGAGAAATGTGCTGTGGGTCACTCCTTGGCTTTCCATCATTAGGCAACACCTCTCCTGGCCCCATTCCCCTTTCTCAGGGGGTCCCGATGCCACCCCTTTTCCTACACACAGAGCTCTGATTCTCCGCTGCCCCAGGCTTTCAGCTGTCCATGGGGCTCCTTATTTTTGTACATTATCCCTAATGGATCAGCACCCCCCCCATAAGGTTTCTAGATTGGGGCCCGGCCCCGTAGATCATAAAGGTTAGGCCCATGGACTCCAGAGGGCTGTGTCGGATGAGGAATTCTTTCAGAAAGCCTTGCATCTGGAGTTTTCTAATGGTGCCTTCAGGCAAGAAAAATTAAAATTAAACCACCAACCAACAACCCCTCCCCCTCACCCAGCCCTACCATTCCAGCTTTCCCCCCACAGCAAGATTTCTGACTTGGTTAAATAGAATTCATTAATAAGCAAGGGGGAAAATCACTCCAGGCAGTTTACTCTTGAAAATGTAAACTGTTAAAACATTTTGTGGTTACAAGCATTCGAAAAATCGTGTATTTTTCTCTAGTGTTTTGTGATTTCTCGGAACCAAAGATTTTTCTGATACATGCAGAAAAACCTGAAGGAGATGGTCACACGGAAGAGGATTCAGCCTTCAGTGTTTTTAGGGTGGTGACGTGCCTGCAAGTTGGAAATCTGGAGCCACCCTTGACTTGAGCTTTCTTTGCTTTCAGCTACCTTATTTTTTTTCCTTCTAAAACTACAAGTCATTCCCTGGGGTGTGGATGGGGTGTGTGCCCAGTGAGGCAGGAGGCGGGTCTGGGTCCCCTTACATGCACCAGAATGTCCAGTCCTTCTCCCTGGCCCCACCTCTCCCCCCACCTCTCCATCTCTCTGTCTCTCACAAACACAATCCTCCCTGGGATGAGAGTGGTGTTCTAGAAAGAACCCCAGAAAGAAGAGACGGGACCCTGGGAGGAGGAGACTGTGGAGCCTTCTTTGCAGGGGGGTTCCCAACCTGTCTTTGTCTGAAAACTGGGCACGGGGCCAGCCTCAGCCCAGCGGATTGCCGCTCTTGGCCTCCAGCCCAGCGATGGATCTGACTGTCATTTCCCCACCCCCAGTGAGGCAGGAGGCGAACTGAGAGGAGGGATGGGGGGAGAGAAGAGAGCTTGGTCTGGGAAGAGAGGGAGGAGCGGCGACACTGGAGACAGGACTCAGCTGGGAGGTGGGGACCCATCCAGTCTGGGGGGGCTCCCTTGTCAGTCCCTGCTCCTCTGCAAGAATCCATTATGAACAACCAGGGAACGTGACAACTCCATCAGAGGCAGAATATGGTAGTTAGGCATGGCATGGCTGTTGCTCTAGCCACGAGACCTGTAAACGTCAATCTTCTCTTTAAAGACTCTGAGGAAGGAAGTCAACAGTTGTCTTTGGAGAGGAATTCCACCATTTAGTGCCCCTCACAAGCAAGAAATTCTTGCCATCTTTGGATCCCTTTGCTATTCTAGTTTGCCACTATTTTGATCCACAATGTTTGCATGCACTTGGCTTAGATATTAGCAATTTTTAAAATAAAATCACACTATTAAATATTATTTAAAAAGAAAAGATTTTCTTCCTTACATTCAAAGGAAACCACTCGTCCAACAGACCAATCTCTCCGTACTTAAAATGTGTTACCATAGGCAAGAAAATAAGGTTGAGGACTTTGAAAGTGGACCAGCTTCTGTGAATTTAAGAAAGAAAAAAATGAACAACAGCTATAATAGCTGCAAGACTCTCTGGCTTTGAATGTTTCTTTTTTCCTCCAAAAATTTCACACTGGGCTATTGTTCATGAACCTATTCTCTAAGTTACATTTATGGTATGACAGAGACATAAGGAATCTGAGAACTCCTCTAGTCCAGTGGCCCTTACTTTTCTAATGTGGAAATAGAGATTCAGAGAAATTAAGTGACTAACCCAAGGTCACACAGGGAGAGGGTTGGAGAAAGTACTAGAATCTAAAAAAAGTAAGCCTCTCTCTCTTCCTCCCCTCCCTCTCCCTCTCCCTTTCCTTTCCCTCCCCTCCCCTCTGTCTTTCTAGCTCACTTCTTTTCTCTCTGGCCTCCTTTCATCTTGCATTGTCATCATGCCTTCCCTGCCTGGATTAATTAAACAATTTGTTTCTCAGATGTATTCAAATGAAATATTTTTTCCTCGATATTTGTACTAAAACATACTAAAACCAAATGTCAAAACATCATATTAATTAACAGGAAATTGTTCTGATGTATGCAGTAAGAGAGAACTGAAAGCACTATTTCCAAATTGATTGTGCCACATAAATTCAGAAAAAATATGGGTCCAACGTATTGCCTTGACCTACTCTTGCAGGCTTGCACTGTGTTTTACAATCCTTCAGCTAGGACTCCATTTTTCAGGTATGCCCAGATGTGGCACAAAATGGAAGCTGGGATCATGATCGTTAACTCAAGCATGTGGGAAACCAAGGAGAGGCTGATATGATACTCAGCTGGCGGATCATAGAAAATGGTAGAACCAGGCTGCACTTCGCATTGCAAAACAGGCAGTAAAGTTTGGACAAAATGATAGCCAATGATTTCCAAATACCCAATAATAGCTGGTCCATGGGTAAAGTATATGGTACCCCAAATCCATAATTCTCTCTCTAGAGATTTGATCCCCAGGCTCCACTGATCTGAAGAGCTTTTAGTTGCTGGTTCCAGAATTTCCAGAGCTCTCTTTCCTTTTGCCAAGTGATAAGCCATGAGTTTGTGAGAGTAGCTGTCTTCTTTGCCCGGGTCCCTGAGTGAGGAGGCACAGAGCAGAGCCCTGCAGTGGACATGAACACAAGCAAGAGAAAAGACTTTCTTATTCTAAGCTACCAGAATTTGGGCATCACTGCACAGTATGACCTAGGCTGACAGATGGGACATGTGACATAATTTAAGGAGTGCAATGAAATATGTTTATGTAAATCACCATAATGTAACTAACATTTCCATTAGTACTTACTATGTGACAGGCCTATTTTAAGTTGTTGACAGGCACTTACCTACTTCATCCTCCTAGCAGTCCTGAGAAGTAGTGCTATAATTATCTCCACTAAATGGGTGAGAAAGGAGGCAGAGAGGTTAAATAAACAGCCCATGTTCCCCCAGTTAGTAAATGACAGAGCCAGAATTCGAATCCACACAGTCTGGTTCCATAATGTGGACTCTACCAGTTGATTTAAAAAAATATTTTTAGTTGTAGATGGACACAACACTTTTATTATATTACTTTTATGTGGTGGTGAGGATCCAACCCAGTGCCTCACATGTGCTAGGCAAGCACTTTACTACTGAGCTACAGCCCCAGCCCTACCAGTTGATTTTTTAAAAATATTGCTTCTCTTGTTGTCTGTTGGAAAGTACCCACTGCAGAAATAATGAAGGTGCTACACAAACCACTGAACTGCAGAAAGGAACCATTTCCTCTTTGCCAACCAGGAGATTTGCTTTTCCCCTTGCTACACAGTGACCCTTTGCCAGATTCATCCTCCGGTTCCTGCTTGAGCCAGAGAACACTGTGTCTTGAACCTGCATAGTCCAGGCAGGGCTCAGGGCTTTAGGCAAGAATCTTCTATATGACCCTGGGAAAAAATGTATTTGTGCAAATGTGAAGGAAGGTAACAGGGGCTATAGGCGATTGAGGGTAGTGTGTGAGTGACCCTTTGTGTCTCAGACTTTCATCTTCAGAGATATGCTCCTTCCAGAAGCTCTGGAGCTGATGGCCACCAATCAGGTCATGGATTAGGTTCTGGCCACCCACTCTCAGTGCCAGCAAGCTCCAGCTGCTCCCCAGTCCTCCCTGTTTAGAGGGCTTAAAGGAGACACTCTGATAACAATCCATTCATGAGAAATACAGTTTTCTTTGTGGTTTCTTTAAAGATTGGAGTACCTTGTATTGACTAAGTTTTACAGGAAAGTTTATGTTGTTTCCCCTTGAAATGCACATGGCATAGAATGCTCAAGCTTCTTTGTATGATGGGTTACCAATGTTAACGGGAAGCTTATTTTTGAGATGAATGTGATTTTAGACCTATATACTCAAGGTGGTGTGTTAGCTTCAAGAATTAGTGGGTTTGGAAGGTGCCTCTTGTTCAGTGGGGATTATGTTTATTCTTTGTCTTCTGGGAGAAACTAGACTTTCTGATGATCCTGAGTCTCAGGGCATTTTGTTCTTGTTGTATTTTTTTTTTTTATGGCTGTATTACCAAAACGTATGGAAATAAGGCTAGGAACAAAAGTAAAAATATACACAAAAGAGGCTTGGATACGTTGTCATTCAGTGCAATATAATTGGTGGTGGTAGGGGTGGAAAATCTATACCCATTTTTAAAATTAGAGAGACTGAGTTGGGCACAGTGGCACATGCCTGTAATTCCAGCTCCTTGGGAGACTGATGAAGAAAGATCCCAAGTTCAAGACCAGCCTCAGCAACTTAGTGAGACCCTGTCTCAAAATAAAAAATAAAAAGGGCTGGGGCTGTAACTCAGTGGTAGAGCACCCCTGGGTTCAATCCCTAGTATCAGGGGGTGGGGGGATGTAGGAAGCATGAGTCAACAGACCAGTGCCTCCCAGTCTTTTACTTTGATTACCATTTTTTTGGACAGTGAATCCTTCCTATTAAAATTTTCCCAATCCGTCAAGAAGAGAATGTTGATTTCATATTCAAGCACTTTGTAAGTTTTCTTCTAGAGATAACCAAAACTCAACTTCTTTTTCCCAATATTAAGAAAATGTACATACTTAGGCAATAGATGGCAGTGTTTCCACAAATTTTAATACTGCAATGGCTCTTAAGGAAAGTTTAGTGCCCAGCTCTTCCGTAGCTCGCCGTGATCGTATAGTGGTTAGTACTCTGCGTTGTGGCCGCAGCAACCTCGGTTCGAATCCGAGTCACGGCAGGAGGAAAGCAGGATTTTGGAAGAGAACAACACTGCTCCCATAGTATATTGCTTCTGAACACCATTTTTTTTTTTTTTTTTGCAATCAGGCAGAGAATAATGAAGATCAATAAAACAGAAACCATTACACATACTTTAAACTTTAGAAATATGACATATGCAGAGTGGCTTTAGTAATGTGCTAATCCTGTTGCAAGCGTGTGGTGTGTGGGTTTTTTTTTTTTTTATTTGCATTGACGGATAATATGATAAAACTGGAGTGTAGTGGGCATGTAATTATTATTAATTACAACTACTTAAGCTCTGCTTTGAGCAGACTCGTCAAGTCTGCTTGCTTTTGAGCCTTGCCAGGGCTATACAGTAATAACAACCCTGAATTATTTGGAAAGATGTCAGCAGTAGATGTGGAAATCCTGTTTAACCAGGCATGAATTGTTGTTAGGAGGTTTTTTTTTCAGGATGACAGAGAGAAAATGAACTGTCCCTTATCAGTAATTGCAGGAAACATTTTGTTTCTATGATATGAACTGGCTGTAATTTAACTTTCCTGCATCATTGGATAATGTAAGAAGCCAGTTGTTGCTTAAAACGAAAATCTCTGAAGTGGGCATTTGGGTCTGATAAAGAGCATATTGTAAGTAGACATTGGTGCTCAAGCAATAAATAATGTCCATATATGGTAAAACTTTTTAATGCCATTTTCCAAAAGACTGGGGTTTGTATTATAAGTGGCTAAATGTTGAATTAATGTGAGTAACATGGCTTTAATGGGCTTTTCTCCAGGACTTGAAAATATGGACAATACAGCCTGATATTTTATAGCCCTAGCCCGCCATGTTTAACAAGGGCTCACTGGAACATGCCGTTTAATGCCTCTAACCCCTGTCTCTCGGATGGCCTCGCAGTAACTCACTTTTGTTATTTATGTAATAATAAAAACTTTTCAAGTAAAAATATGTGCAGAACTATCATAGAAGATGCTTTTTAATGCCACTAACCCCTGTCTTGTGAATAGCCTAGCAATGGCTCATAGTGGTTATTTATGTAATACTAAAAATTTTTCAAGTAAAATATGTGCAGGATCTATCAAGTTCTTTCAGAGCCAGTGAATTATCGGAAATAATATTCTAGAAAAACTAGAATAAAGGTCACTTCTCCCTTAAAAAAAAAAAAAAGACCTGTCTCTGATTATGGAACAAAGAGATTGGTCTCAGAGTACTACATTATGAAGTGAGTGAAATGGGTTTATTATCTCCTCTAAGGCTCACTTTCAAGACCATTTTCCACTCTGAGGTCTGTCCTTCCCATGACTAATTCCCCAACACTCACTCCTTCCATTGACCCTACAGATTCTTCCGCCCCTTTTCCAAGGGCCTGGGCTGGGCTCTTCCTCAAGGCTACCAGCCCTTCTCAGCTGGCTGGAACTAATCAGGCTTCAAGAGGACAGCTGAACTACAAGTGTCCTTTAGTTAAAACAGAATAAGCCCATCCATAGTTATTTATATGTTATTAAGAGATTGAAAACGCAATGGAATAGTCATTTGAGGAAGGAGTTTGTGTTAGAATTCAATGGTAACAAGCCACAGAAACACAGTATGTACCAACCTAAAGAAAGCCATGTACCCAGGCACAGGTAAAGGGGACTTCAGAAAGATCCAGGGTATTAAAGATGACCAGAATATACTCTATTCATCTCAACCCATAGTTCTTTCTGAATGTTACCTTTATTCTCTCACAGAAACTTCTATATGGCATGAAATATAACCGTCAGCAGCAATTCCTGCTCTTCATATCTTAACCATTGGTTCCCGGGGGAGATTTCCTTATTTATCTTCAAAAATCCCAGGGAAGACTGTGATTGGTCAGGTGTACATCACTGAACCAATAAGCTATGCACTAGGGGCTAGACTCATAGCACAAAAGATATTGAGGTCTTGAGGCCAATCCCAGAGTGAGAGAATTACCAGCCCTGGAGTCACCTCAATCATCTCCCTTGGAAACTTTCCCTAGTGCATTACTAGATCACAGCATTTGGTGGCTGTGCTTCTACAAACCCACGAGCTCAACTTTTCACATTATAAGTAACTTTTAAAAAACAGGGTGGGTGAGGGTGTCAGAATATAACAATAAGTCTGGACTCAACTTTGAGCACAGGGACACTGTTTAAGCAACTGCTTGAACAAAGCGAATATTTATTTTCTTCTCTGTCACTGCCAAAAGTGGACCTTTTGCCCTTAATGACTACTCTCCCAGGGAAGAGCACAAAATCATCCTGACTACCAAAAAAATTAAGTTGAAGATGTGCAAGTCATTTAAGCTTGTATAATTGGGGGTACGGGGGAGAAGAAGGGACATAATGGTGAGAATTTAAAAAGTAATACACAAATAAATAAATAAAGACCACTTTGTACTTTGACACATAGTAGAATTGCAACAAAGGCCCCTAGTAGAGATGCAAAAAATAATGTTTACCATAATGTTTATTATTCCAAGATACATCATGACCTCATTTGACATCAAGCCTCTACAAGTAGAAACTCCAGAGTGAGTTTCCATTAGGAAGAAGGCTCTATGCCATGCATTTCAGAAACTTAAAAAAAAAAAAAGACTCCAATCCAGGGGCAGCAGTATCCACTGAGTGATGGGATCCATATTGGAGTTTGTGATCCCAGTTCATTCCTTCTTCACATGGTTACCATGACTGAGGGGCATAAAAATCAAGTTATTTTCACCAACAGTTTGTTGACATTGAATTTCCTTCTTGCTGTTGTTAAAAATGTGTTGCATTTTTAATCTGACATGAACTTTTTATCAGATTAGTTTTCAGAAATGTTAAAGCCCAAGTTATCTGAAGAAATTAATTCTAATTTTAATTATTAACATTGAGACACCATCTGCTTTTAATTTTAATTTTTGTTTTTTGTTTGTTTTCTTTGTTTTGAGACAGGGTTTCCTAAGTTGCTGAGAGTTTCTAATTGCCCAGGCTAGCCTCAAACTTGCAATCCTCCTGCCCTAGTCTCCCAGTTTGCTGGAATTACAGGTGTGTGCCATAGCATCTGGTTGGCTTTTCATACTTGTAGAAGTGTTTTACTAATATCTCAACAGACCCCATTATTATTTCCGTGCCCCCATTATCTTCATTTTACTCATTTATTTTTCAAACATTGTTTATATTTCATTAAAAAAATCAATACTTGCTAATAAAAAACAGTGTGACTATGATATAATCTTTCAAAAATCATCTCTTCAAAATGTCAATTGTAAAGCATTTCAGGCAATAGGTAAGCCAAACTTGCAATCAGATTTCCTGACAACTTGTTAATATTGATGATAAAACATTAGAGCAATAGCAGAATCCTAATTTTGGCCGCAAGGTTTTGACAGTTATTGTTTTCACTGACTTTGTAATCCCCTGGATTTTTATTCATTCAGATTGTGAAAGCACTTGCTCATTGAAAAGTCAGGAAAGCTTCTTTTTTTTTTTCCTTCCATTTTCCTAGGAGTCAACTACAATGGCAAGAAGATGTCTTAATTTGCTGTCTAGTCTATAACTTTACGTCCCTCTTGTTGGTATACCCTCAGTGGCCTATTAGAGTCTGTTCAAACAAGATATTTTTACCTATGTTAACTGTAATTGAGTGTCTGAACTAAAGATTCAGAACTACATATGCTTGCTTATTACCCTAAGTTATGGCTTTAGCTAAATGTTTCTTTCTTGTTCTCTACAATAGTGGGGCAGAGCTATCTCATTAATCTCCACCATTAACTTATTTGAATGAAAAGGGTTTCTATTCCAGTATTTTCTATGCCTATTTTTTAGTGAGCTTTCATAAATAATTGATATTTATTTTTTCTGATCAAATCATAAATTGAACAACTCCAAGTGAATTAACTATAATAATAAGTACTTTCTTATTTGAAAATAAACCTCTATTTCATAATTAGGAAAAGCGTTTTTCATTTTTATGCTATTAGACACCTATGCATAGAAAATGGGCAGGGAGGTTGATGCTGCCAACACCATTGTTGGGGTGGAGATCCAGAGGTCCAGTTTTTTTGGAGCAGCTGGTGGTGACTGTGAAAGGCAGCACATACCCACAAAGGATTGCTGAAGTTTGGTCTACAGGCTCAGGGCACTCTGCCTGTGCCAGGGCCTCTGCCTGTTCTAAGGTGTTATTGCTGATCTCAAGAAATCACCCTGAAAGGTGGAAGATCTGTGGCAAGACCTGGAAATATGGGTCTTCCAGAAAAGGAAATTCCCACCCAAAGCTAAATCAGAGAGAAAGCCTAAAGAGATTGGCATTAAGCACCAGCTCTGCCTCTTCTGACTGCTTGACTTTGACCTTGACCTGTTTATGTTTTGGTTCCTTACCAAACCAGAGTGATTGCAAGAGTTAGATAAGGTAACATGTATCTGCTGTGAATCCCAAAGACCTCCCCTTCCATTCCTTCTTTTCAGAAGAACATCATCTTTGTTCTTTGTTGTTTGTGTGGATTTTCCAGCATACAAAAGTCAACCGGGAGAAGAGGGGGGAACCCTTGGATTCAGCCACTCTGATTGGCAGCACCTTTAACAAACTCTGTGTCATTTGACTGCAGGCTGAACTGCAGAAAGGTGATCTTGTGTTGCCCAGTCTGTCCCAATGAGGAAGAGCTAGGCAGAGAGGTCAACGTCAAGCCGACTCCGCGATAACGTAAATGGCCACTAGATGGCACTGCTTGTTGTTGTTAAGCAAAGACAAGGGGCTCTTTTCCTTTTTTTCTTCATGGGTTCCTGGCCCCGGGTGTCTGCCACTGGGATCCAAATCATAGCAGAACGCCTCTGTTCTCGGAAGGGAGGTCCTATTTTCTACACATTATCATCAAGATCTGAAGACCAAACAGACTCCACCTTCAATCTGGGGGAATTACCTCAACAGTGTTGTCTTTATCCAGAGGTGATTTTAAAAGAATATATTGTATTTGGATGTCAATGTTCAAAGGCTCCAAGGCAGAAAATTCCATTTCAAAAGAAAGTGTGATTAATGAAGCTATATAAATCCTGTAGAGGCTGGAGCAATTTCAGAAATCACACCATACAAATCAAAGACGCAAGTTTTTTCTACATCCTCTCTCACTTTCTCTTGTTCTTATTTCTGCACCATTTCAACCTTTTCTTCCCTCTTTCTTTTTTTGCATTTTCTTAAATATATGTAGCTCCAAAATCCAAAACAGGAAGGAACTTGATCAGAAATCCTAGCTACAGCCTAGCTTCAAGCTTTGGCCCCAGCTTCTCCTCATTCTTCCCTGGGGAGATCCAAAGACAGGGTTGAGACTGTAACAGTTAGCTCATAATTTCACTAACTGCTTATGAAACTTGAGTTACTTCTGGAATTCCACATAGCCCAGTCTCACTTAAAGAGAAAATTGAGTTAAAGAATAATGTAGAGCTATATTAAAGGTTTTCTAGGAGAGGTGGTGTGGGTATTTTAGAGACTGTCCCATAAATTTATTTTTTTTTTAAAAAATCTCCTTTAGAGATTTCTCTGTCTCCTTAAACTTCCCACTTATACCAGCTGCCAAGTGTGCCGGTATTATTCTCCTGGTTTTGCATCAACCACTCTTCTCTTACCCTTCTCTCCTCCTACCTCCTGTTCAGGCTCCCCACTCCCTGCTAAGCTGGGAACTCCTTTGTGCCCTGAAGGCATTAGTCTCCCCAGCCTAGTCTGCCTGTGACTGCTTCCACCTATGAGCCCCTTACCCAGAAAAATAACATATAGCATGGTACAGTGTCCTCAAATATAATGTCCTGCAGTGCTAACCCAAGGTTAAGCACATCAGTTCTGGGGTCAGATTCCTGTGTTTAAATTTAAGCTCCACCAATTACTTTGCTGGGTGACCTTGGGCAAGTCATTTGGCCTCTGATACCTTGGTTCATCCATGTATCCAATGTGGATGATAAAAGCATCTGTTGGTATGTAGACTGAATAAGCTAGCCTAGGGACAGCACTGATGAGAGTGTCTGATTCAGAGAAAGTACAGTACAAATATTCATTGTAGCTATTATTATCATCATCATCATTACTACCATTATATGCTGGGCATAATGGCAGATAAAGAGAATATAAGGGTTTATAAAAATAGACAATATCTTTGCATTTATGGAGCTTTTAGGCTAATGGAAGAAACAGATAATTCACCTGGCACTTGCAATTCTGTACAAGATTATAAAAAGGAAAGCTTCCCGTTTGATAAGAGTACATAGAGACATTTAACCTCTAGTTGGGAGTCCAGAGAAAATGTCCTTTTAGCACTGAGACCCCAAAAGGGGAAAGAGAAGTCTTTATACAGATAACTACCAGAACACTCAGTTCTTCTTGCTTTTGTAGGAAGGGCAAAACAGAAAGGCGAGCCTTGTTGCTAGTTTTTCTGGGTCTAAGTGTGGCTGCAGTGCAGCGGGATCTGGAGGGCAGTTAGCACTGTTTTTGCAACTTAAGGGTTTCACGTCTTCAGCAGCTGCAAGAGGCTCCAAGATGGGAGGATAGGAAGGTCTTTGTGACATGTTAGGGGCACATGCCAAAGCAGTCAAAGCAGAAGGATGAAACTGCACTTGATTTTCAATGTCCTCCTGGGTGCTCCCTGAAAGATCCAGGCATCTCTTCAGCTAGAGGGATGGTGAGGTGGGTGGGTAGAAGCTCAGTGCCATCCAGCAGGCTGGAGAGTCAGTGGGACAGGAAAATGCGAAGACCTGCATGCAAGCACTAGAGAAGGAAGTTTTTCTTTTTTCTGCTTTTAAGGAATCACAAAATATCTAAAGCAGTCAGTTAGCAAACGTATATTACATGCCAACTTTGTAGACGACAAGGCGAATGTATAACAGAAGCTTAAGGACCTCACTGGAAAAAGTCAGAGGTGCCCCAAAATGAGGCAATGTGACATCATCTGAATCATCTGTGGAGTGTGGAAAGGGACTCTGGGGGTCCTGAGAGCAAACCAAACTGTCACAAGGTACCATAGAGCAGACTCTCCCTACGTGTTGTGAGGCATAGCAATTCCCTACAAATCCGTGTTCCAGGAAAATGAAAGCTTGAATGCTGAGTTAAGTGAGTCAAGTGAGCACAGGACTTTTCAGAGCCTTTAACTGTGCTTTTATGTACTGTGAATTTGTAAAAGGATAGTACAATATGCTGTGTTCTCAACCCTTTGACCAAAGAATCTGTTCTCGTTCTTCTTGGGGAACTAGCATTCAATAGATACTTGTTCACAACAGCAATCTGTATTAGGGTTGTAATGTATTTACTCACTTATATAGTCTCTGAACCTGTTTTCCCTCCATGCTTTGTGTTTTCCAGGGATTTTTCACATTTCATTGTACATTAGACCAGAAAGGCATTCCCAATGGCCTTGGTTTTGTTCTTTCCAAGTACCTGAAATCAGCATCAGCATGAATTTAGCAAATTCAAAATTTCCCTGCAACTGTGTTTCCAAACTTCAGTCCTAGCAAGAAATGTCTTTTGTTTTTATGGGTTTAAAAAAATCCCATCTTATCAAATGCACTCTTACCAGATTAAAGCAATATATTAATAACATTTCTAAAAATAATAGCATATGCCTAACCCTTGAGCTGGGACTCCACACTTGGGCGTGGTACCCTCTCCAGGAGTGCCACAATTCAGGCTAATACAAACTTGAGTTGCTTCTAAAAGAAAGCACATGGGCTCATTGTTGGCTGTTATACCAGGCAAGTTCTTGTCATAGACAGTACAATAAATAAATTTAACACTTTCGACATCTGACATTGACATTAATGTAGACTTCCAGCCTCATTCTAAACATCATCACCAAGAGCATCTCCATGTGCTGTTAGTGTTCAATACTACAGTAATAATTTTGTTTGGAATTCCTAAAACTGTTTCCTATGGGATCAGAGTGCCAATTTTTTTTTTCATGTGGCACCATGAAACACAGCAATGCAATCAATAACCAAGACTTTTAGTGAGCTTTCCATCAGAGGGGGAAATAGACAGGCAAGTGAGTTCAGTTATAATACAACAGAGTGTGACATCATGGAGGCATGAGAAAAGACCTGCAGTAACACAGGAACTCTAAAAGCATGGTACCTGTTTCTAGCTATTGAGTTTACAATGATAGAAGGAGACAGAAGTGAGGATGAAGACAATAACAGGCAAATCATACAGAGATTAGTAAGATTTCCAAACTATAAATAGAAGGTTCAGGTTTTGTTTTCTTTTGTTTTTGTTTCAGTACCGTAGGTTTAACGCAGGGTGCTTTACCATTGAGCTACATCCCCAGCACCACCCCTCCTCCCTTTTGAGACAGAGCCTTGCTAAGTTGCTGAGGCTGTTCTCAAACTTGCAGTCCTCCTACCTCAGCTTCCCAAATCCCTGGGATTACAAGCAGTGTAAAGAAGAAAAAACTTGGTTCCTTTTTTTTTTTTTTTAAGACCAGAATAGTCATACAGATTTAAGACTCTTCCTCGGTCATGGGTTCAGGGGGATTTGGGAAAGGATATTTTACCTATGAAGAAAGAGGCTGCCATCTACTTTCCAAGAAAGACTTTTTTTTTTTTCTTTAATCAGAAAGGATGCACGTGTGAGCTCCCCTGAAGAGTATCTCCAGAGATGCAAAACATGAACATATTTAATTCATTCATTCATTTCAATGAACATTTATTGAATGCATATTATATTAAGGTACTCCTCTACTTATTGTGGGGGAGAGATGAGCAAAATTAGGCCTCTGCATAGAAGTAACTCATGGTCCCATAAATCAATAATTTCAGTGCTCACATTAAGGTTTTGGATGCACGGTGGTAGTCCTGTGGTTGTTAATAAGACAAGGGCTTGGAGATTAAGTGGCCCATCTAAAGCTCCTGGGAATACAACAACAACCAAAAGGCAAGAAAGAAAGAAAAAAAGAAAACAAGGACATAGCAATGTCTGAAATTCCAATCACATTAAAACTCCGATGGAGTTTCAGTCCCCCAATAAAAGTATTCTGTACAAGCAAAGCTCAGTCTTTCCAAATAGTGGTTTGGTCTCAATTACTTCTGTCCCTTTTCCCCAGGTTCTCTAGAAGATGGTATCAGATGTGTGGCTGGGGCAGGTGAGGGATGGCAGGGCTCCATGAGCTTATTGGGGAAGAATGGGAGGCGGGGGTGGCAGACTGCATTCACATGCCCTGCTTTGCCCACGGTTCCTGCTGGTGTGAATGCTAAAGGCAATGATGGCTGACCTGTGCTCTGCTTCTCTCCTCTTGCCCTTCTCCTCCGACCCCTGCCTCCCGAATCTTGGCTCTCCAAAGCTACAGGAACTTGGGAGTGACATCCGTTCCACACAGAAACCTAGAGCAGAGCAGTAAAACTAAATTCCACACACCTCTGCCTGTCCCTGCGACAGACTACAGACTAAAACCCGGGTCTCCTGGGAAGGAATCTGGCATCTGAGCACTCTCATGTTGTCCCAATATTTCTCCCTCTTCTGCAGACCAAAGGCTTGGGAGGGAGAACTCAATCAGATTTGACCACTTCATTTTCCACCTCTCTCTGTGATTGTCCCTGTAGCCTTGCCAGCCCTGGGGGGGGGGGACTTCTTTCCCACTTCCTCTTTCTACCTAGATAGATATCCCTTGTGTCAAATTCTATCCACTCCCCCAAACTGATCCCCAGATATGTAACAAAGGAGTTTTAAAAAATCCTCTCCCTTCACACAAAGCCTGTCTCTCCCTTGCCCTTCATCTTGCAGAAAATGTCAAGAGCCCACCCTTAGAAGCTGCCTGGGAGTCAGGAGCCCAGGGCTCTGGCTTCTGTCACAGAGCAGTGGAACAATGACTTAGAAGGAAATTAAATTCATGTATTTAATGTCTACAAAGAACATATCACTTTTGAGATAATAGAATTGTATTTCTTTGTCCTTTAATTGGGTAGTCCAAGGAATGTGGTTCTGCAGGTCGGTTGCCTCTGGGTAAACTGTGGCAAGTGTTTCAAGCTCAAATAAGTTTAGGGAATGCTGAGTTAAACAAAGTTAAATAGGTTTATTTAATGTGAAACCATCAGGGCCTTTAATATGCTAATGCGTTCTGTGAATTTTGATATGCTTTTTCCCAAACTTACTTGACCATAGAACAATTTTTTTTTTGTGTGTGTGTGTATCTACTGGAAACAGTGGTATGCAGAATACAGGAATGAAAGACACTGAGTATCTTTTGTCCCCAGAGTCCCTGAATACATCCATCTCTATATTTCCTCCTTATTTAGTAAACAAAACAAGTATCTAAGGCAAAAGTGATTCTACATTGGATTTCTCACTCACCTGGGTCCTTTGACTTCCTGGCACTCGGGCTACGGTTTAGCTAAAAGGACTGTGACATCCATCGGTATTGTCAGTGTGAAGTACCTGAGCATTAGGCAGTTGGAAACACTAGAATTTAAATTTTAGAATTTAAAAGTGTTCATTCAAAGTACACAAACAAGCATACCCCTTCCCCCACCCTTGCTGAAATGAGATATAAGAGGTCCACGTTCCCAAGCTTCTCTGGGAATTCTCCAGTGGAAATGCATGCCGACTCAGCCTGGGTTACCCTGTGAAGGGTGGGAAACAGAGGATGGCTCATGGTTAAGGAATGCAAAATAAGGATCTCATGACTTTCAATATAAAAATACATATGGTGTAAGATTACTGTACCGTTCCCCACAATCAGAAAGAATGCAAATATTCCCTGCATGGCAGGGACAAGGAAAACAGAATCCAAGTCGACGGAAAATTGGGATCAAGAGGAAAGTTCTGGCCAAATGGTTTTGCAGAGAATATAGTGATCTTAAAATAGGTTCTGTACCGGGGACATTACCTAAGGAAAAATAATCAAAACTCAAGGGACGTGGATGAGTTTCTAGGGAGGACAATGATGGATGAGAGGAAATGGCAGGAGAAAACCATAGATGGCCAGGATAATGGGCCCAGTGACCCTTTTACCTTCCTCAAACTTTTCTTCTGTCTTTGTGTAAATAGAGAAGAGGCCTGACCTGACACACAGAGTTAAAAAAGAGGAAAGAAAAAATGATATTTCACGTGCAGCCCCATGTGGGCTGGAAGTATAACTCATAAAGAAAAAGATCAGTCCCGTCGTACACATCTCTGTGTGAGAGGGATTGATTTATGCGTGCAGCTTTAGCATGAGAAAACATCCCAAGCACACAAGAAAACAGCAGGGAGTCCTGGGGTCCCAGAAGAATCAGATGTTACTGGCCAGTCTTAACTTTCATGTACAGGAGCAATCAAGCATCCTGAAGAACGAAGAAGAACACTTCTTGTACCCAACCCTATGGTCACTCCTGGCCCCCAGAATTTTCTTCAAATAAAACATGATGTATGCATTATTTTCCAAGTCAATCAATCACAATTAACAATTGGTTGCACTCTTTAAATGAAATGGTAAAATATAGCTGCTGGCATGTGGGTATAATTTTTTCCTAATGGCAGACTCAATGGACACAGGAATGGTAACCTGAGCTGTCATGAGTACATATGGCTTTTAAAAAATAAAATAAAATAGAAGCTGCCCATAGGAAGGCTGTTGTTATTGAGAATTCAGGACTGTGGAAATGCTTCATCTTCCTCCAGACCGGGCTGGAAGATTCTGTGAGCATAACTGTTTATTTTTTTGTGCCCAACACCCTACCCACTTATCTTCCTACATCCTACTTCCTACTTCCCCGCCCAACCTGAGATTATGGCTGATGGGGCTCCACACCTCTTTTGGCCACAGAGTGGGTCTCTGGACCAAGTTAATACCATATTCTTCTAGCAAAAGGGATTAGTCCAGAATGTGGGTGTGTGACCTATGTTGAGCCAATTACAATCCATCATGAGAGTAATGAGTGGAAAGTGAGGAGATCTTGTCTCTAGATCTCCCTTTCCAAGATTTGGCTTTATAAGCCCACTGGCCTTTAAGCCTTCTTAAATGTAATGTTGTTCAAGCTAAATGCTTATCACATGCCATTGAAAAATTTCCATCTAATACAAGAATTAGCAGAATTGGAAGGAAGTCTGTTTCTGTTTCTTTCTCTTCCTCCATAGGAACGTTTATAGAAGACATGTAAGTGCCAGACCAGAAACACGGCAGTGAGCAAACAGCTCTATCAGCATACAGGGAAACTATGACCTATTGGGATAAGCATCCAATGGCTGCTAATAATTAATGAACTTCAAGGGTTCAATTTTCTATAAGGAAAGGTAGCCAAAAACCAGAGGCCTAACTCTTACCATCTAGGGGTGCTGGGTTCATTGTCTCCATTCAGCAAAGAATTAAAGAACAGGACGCAGAGATAGCAAGCAAACAGCAAGTTTATTGCAAAAGTGCAGAGATAGAATTTTCCAAAGAGAAGGGGCCCCAGAGCTGGGAATCCGGTGGCGGAGTGTCAGCCTGTTCTTTTTGTGGTCTCTGGAATTTCCTCCTTTCCTTGTCTCCTCCTGGGTCCACGCGTTCCTCACTATTATTGATTGGTGCCCCCACTATCTATGCAACTGTTTTTTTGTTTTTCTATTAGATCCCTACACCCCCTTAGGAGCTAGAGTACAAAAGTAGCTGTCTGATTGAGGCCCCGGCTCATGTCCACAAGTGCTTTGTTCAACCAGGAAGTTGACCTCATCAGAAGACCCTCTCCATGCTCCTTTGTTCTGGCCCTGGCCCTGCCCCTGACCTCCTCGTCCTTCATCTTGCCCTGGCTCCCTGAGCCTTTCTATATCTCCCTCATCACATCTGGGCAAAGGTAGGACAGTTTCCATGAGGAAGTGATGCTTAGGCTGGGACCTGAAGATAGGCAGGAATCAGTCTCATCTGCATGGAACAAGGTGTCCTTTGACATTTTAACACTGCATAGCATGGTGGCTACTAAAGTTTTAAAATGTCTGTTTTTCCCACTAACTGAGAAGAAACCAGTCTGTTTATTTGGGAATATGATGAGTTTGGGGTTCTTTTCATATTTCCTGGGACCTTATCAAATAGCAAATGCAGAAGAGAAGTTCTGATCTGCGTAAAATGCAATGCTAGGCAGAAAGTGGAACAAATATCCCTCAAGGGGGAAAATATAACAATTCTAAATATCTGATAAATTATCTTTGGAATCCTAAATATCTATTTAAAAATTTGACCTACTTACAGATGGGTACTGTTTCAAAATTCATAAAAATATACAAAAACTAAGGTATGGTTCGGCATAATAAATATGCACTTTTATTGAGTGAACTCTAAGGGTATATCAACTTGAATCTACTCTGCTATGCAAACTAGCACTGGGTGGATCCTCCTGGGGCATCCTTTGCTTTGTTGAAATGTTTCCAATTGTGATGGATCCACTGTCCATTGGTTTTTAGCGGATAATTTACATTTGTCAACTCTCATTTGTACATAGATAAGATAACTCATATTGAAAGCCCATCATCTTCTTATCTTCCTGAATGAAAGAGCTAACCTGATTTATTGTTTTTATAATGTATGCTATGCATTTCGCATTTCTCTTCAGTGCCTCAAATTCCAGGTAGTTTTTGAAAGACTTCTTATTATTGTACATTTTACCTTGTGAAAGAGCATATATACTCTTTGCGATTCAGTTCTTCCGCTTCTCTCTCTCTCTCTTCAGCCTTTATCAAGCCTGAAAGCATTTTATCCAATAACTAATATTGTTAATTGTTTAATTATGTAATAAATCTTTATTGAGTGCTTTACATATGCCAGACACTTTTCTAGGTCACAGAATTTGGAAAATAGATATTTTCATTTGATGTGTTCTTTAATCTCACTGAACATTTGGTAATAATTGTCATTTAGAAAAAAAGGAAGGGAGGGAGGAAGGAAGCATCTCATTTCTTTATATTTATGAATGTTACTGTTATTTCACATGGTATGAATGCTTCTTTTATTTTTTTTTTTTGCCAAAGATGAGAGTTTTTTTATTACATAGTTGTATTCTGTAACAAAACAGTTGAAGGCAGGATGTGAAAAAGAAATCAATGTAATTTACTTATAATTAACTTAAGTCTAAGTTAAAATGAAAAAAAAAATTGGCTTATTCTCAGTGGTACTGCTGTTGAACTGTCATCTAAAAGCTTATATAATTAGTGGAAGCATGTTAATTGAATTATGGCAATTAAGTCAGTCTTGAGACAAGAGGGTCCCTTCTGATTGACGAGATTGTGGTAATGCTATAACCATTCTCCCCTGTTAGGAAGTTTTGGGACTGTGTCTCATCCTGCCCCTTAGTACGTTAGCTACCATAGTGTAGCCAAATCTTGATTTCTCTGGTGTTAATTATCCGCTTTGTGGGTTTTCTGGGCCCTTGGCTTCTTTCCACCCTTCTGTAGGGTAACCAGGTCAACAGCACTGAGGAGTAGGATGGAGCCATGAAGAACCATGTGACTGACATCAGTTATTTTTTACTACCCCCTATCTTCACCAGTGAAAAATACAGAGTGAGAAGAAATAAAAAATATTTTGGGGGTTGATGTGGGGAAAGTGATCATCTTTTCAGCCCTTTCTTTAATAATGCCATTGTTGATTGAAGTGTTGAGAATAGACGAAACCAGAGTTCTCATATGAGTTTGGGGGCTGTTGGGAACTGTCATTGACCCCTTTTTTATAGATGCTATAGAGTGGGCTAGCGGCGTGTACGTTTGACAATGGCCCTTACCTGATATTAATAAATGAAGTAGCCTTGGGAAATTTCTTTCCTCTCTCTAGGACTAAATTTACTCTGTAAAATGAGATTGGCATGGTTCCTTTTCTCTCCAAAATTCTACACTTTTTGGTCTATTTGCAAACTTAGTGCTGTGTTTTCTAGGGTTTTGATTGTGAGCTGTTAGTTTTCTATGATAAAGCCATCTAGGTGGCATGTGCACTAGCAAACATGCTGATGAAAGAGACTGTCAGAGGACTGATTGGTGGTTAGATTCTTCCAGGGAAGGAAGGAAGGAAAGAAAGAAGGGCCAACAAGAAAGAAGAGATGGTTGAATCACAATGAAATGTCAGAGGACAGAAGTCCTGGGGAAGTTCCGTGAGCAAGGCCAGCTCAGCTACATAATGAGCAGGGTCCCATGCAAAAGGAAAATGGGGGAGCTCTTGTTCAAAAATGACGAATTTCCAACATGGCAACAGCAGTGTATTAAACCAAATGCAGGACCTTTCAAGTACAGGGCTCTGTGTGATGGCAGGGGTCACATATCCATGAAGTTGGCCCTGTTGCAGGCCAAGCTGGTTGGGATTGATCCTGTTTTCCAAGGTTTGAAATCACAGTAACCTCCCCTTTCGGGGTCCCCTGGATCTGCAGGGCTTACTTCAAGTCAAGTCTGCTTTTCATTCAGTGCTATGTTTCTTTCTTGCTTGCTTTTTTTTTTTTTTTAACAGTGCTGCTAGTTGTATAAATATTTTACAGTTCCCCTATGAAAAGTTTCCAAGGGGCCCAGATTGAGGGGGAAAATTTTTGAAAGGATTTTTTCCATAGCAATTAAAATCTTTCAAAGCACCGAGAACTCCCCAGTTCCACTGTAGTGCAACAAACCTCTATTTTTTTTTTTTTTTTGCCCAGTTTGGATGGCTCTGGGTCTGAAAGTAAGCCAGCCTCTTTGTTTGGTGACTTTGTGGGTTTCCGATAGACATTTGGAATTTAAATTCATTAGATACACGACAGAGCTGTGGATGGAACCGGCGGAGGGTTTAGAAATGCTGTGATCGGAAACTCCAGCCCCTATTTCCTGTATCTCATTTACGGGGGTAAAATGACTATAAATCAACCTAAAGCTCATTTTGGCTTCCCAGATGAAGTCAAATGTACACTCTGACTTATGCATATACCATTTTTAGTTAACGCACCAATAAAAATAATTGTGCAAGCCTAAATTTGGAAGTGTTCCCAGCGTTTATGACAAAACTTAATAAAGCCAGGCGCATTGAATGTAATATGGGAATTTTATTGAAATGAAATTAGTCCATCATGTAAGCTCCACATTTTTCTCAGATTTCTTGGACTTCATAGGAGAGCTTTCCTGGGGACCCTAATAGGGTCCTGCAAAAATTTAAGTACAGTATGCAGAGACACAGGATTCAGATGAAGACTGCAGTGTAGCATGGTGTGCCCCAATTTTCAGAGCAGCAAACCACACACACTTCTTCAAGCTTGCCTCTACTCTTTTAACCCCAGGGTCTAAGCAACAGACATATTGTTGTGGTTTTACACAAAACATGGAACTCCTAGAGAGATGGGAATGGGGGTTCATTTGTAATTCTAGTAATGATGGTACGTGCCAGAAACCTATTATGTAATTTCCCCAGGGAATCAGTATGGCAGCAGCCATTGTATATGTCCATATAGTTTGGCTGCTTGACTATATTTAGGGATAAAAGCCAGGGGGGCCTCCAGATGCTTTCTTGGCGACTCAAAGGAGAAGGCAAAGTTTATGTCTTTGAAATTTAGGGTTGAGGGTGATATAGAGATAAGGAGATCTGAATAAAAGAATTCAAGTTCTGATATGGATTATATTTCTTTTACAGTAGTTCTCAAACTATGAGTATGTAAACATTTCTTGGAGGACTTGTTAAAAAAAAAGCAAAAAAAAAAAACACAAAAAAACACCTAGTTCCTACCTCAAGAGATATTAATTCATGTCTATTACACCCATAGCTGGAAGTAGGAATCAGCATTTTAAACAATACCCCAGCTGGGTGCGGCGGCACATGCCTGTAATCCCAGCAGCTCCAGAGGCTGAGACAGGAGAATCATGAGTTCAAAGCCAGCCTCTAGCAATGGCAAGGTGCTAAGCAATTCAGTGAGTCCTCCTTATCTTTAACTAAAATACAAAAAAGGGCTGACGATGCGGCTCAGTGGCCTAGATCCCCTGCGTTCAATCCCTGGTACCCCCCCAAAAAAACCCCCCACAGTACCCCAAATTACTTTGACATAGGTGGTCCCAGGATATGGGGTCTAAAAAATACTTTTATCAAGTTGGTTATCTGTGGCAACAAACTAACTTCAATATATTTAATAGGAGTTTATTTTTGAAGCACTACCATGAGCTGAACATAGGGGAGGGTGCTCCAGCATAAATATTTCATTATGTTTGGACCACTTTCTTGATAGGTGCCTAGTCTATTTTTTTGAAAACTCACCATACAGATATTTCATAGCTTCCTTTTGTAGTCTTTTTCACTGCTTAGTTGCCATTGCTACTAAGACATTTTTTCTCTAGGTCTATTCTTACTGAAATTTGAGCCTATTTTTTCCTGTTCATTCCTTAGACAGGATAGAGAACAGTTGGGTGATGTCTTGATGATAACCTGGTAATTTTTAAGGGAATTAGAGTTATTTCCTTTAATCTACAAGGCAGGAAGATTTGCATATGGTTTAGTGGCCAGTTTCCATCTATTAGACTCCAAGCTAGTAGATTCAAGGATGACTGAATTGGGTCTGTGCAGTGAATGACTACTCCCTTGGATTGCCTTCCCCAAAGCCATCTTGGCAGGACTCAAAGGATTTAAGAGTTATTTTTGGACACTGACATCACCACTTCCACAGTTAAAATGGAAAAAGTAATTTTTTGCTTGCTTTCTCTTAAACCTATTTCTTTCAATTTTCTTCACTTTCCCTATGCTTCATGACTATAATTAATAGACTATAAAATCTTGCCCAACCTTTGTGGTTAAAACAGAAAATGGATTGGGAAATTAAAAAAAAAAAAAGTGGGCAATGCCTTTTCCTCTTGGTAACAGCAATAGACAGCCTTTGGGGTGACCTTCTCACATTCATGCTTTGTGTAACTGCCTCCCTTTGAATGTGGGTAGGACTTATAACTTGCTTCTACTCAACAGAATACAGTAAAATTGATGGAATGCCATATACTGATTATGTTATATTATAACACATAAATCACATGATATACACATATACAACTCTGGTTTACTAGCAAAAAAAAAAAAATGATGCCAGTGATTTTCTTGGCTATGTTGCATAAGCCTATGTGGCAAGGCACCCTGGTGGCCTCTGAGGAGCTAAGGGCAGTCTCAAGCCAACAGCCTGCAATAAACTAGAGAACTGGGGGCCCTCTGTTCAACTGCAAGAAAAACAATCTGTCAACCTCCTGATTGAGTTGGAAGCAGATTCTTCCCCAAACAAATATGTACATGAGATACAACCTGGCTGACAACTTGATTGCAGCCTTATGAAATCCCTTAACTAAGGACCCAGTTAAGCTGTGTTCCTACTTCTGAGGCACAGAAACTGAGATAATAAGGGTGTGTGTCCTTGTTTTAAGCTGCTAAATTATTAGCCAGCAAGAGAAAACCAAGCCATTTGATTTGACTTATATGGCATTGTGTATGAGGAGGTATTCAAGACTTTTGAGAGAAGGCCTCCACAGAAATTTTTACACTGAGTGTCAGACTCAAAGGAGACCTCATAGTTATATGCTTGTAAATATTTTGTACCATGCTTAAAATCTTCTATAACACATACATAAAAGCCATTTTCCCTTAAAAATTAATAACAACTATTACAACAACAATTATCATTTATTGAGCGAGTCCTATATGTTAGTCACACTTCAAAGTGCTTTGTATAAACGAATTCATTTAATTCTCTTAACTGTCCTGCCAAATAGGCGATATTATTAACCTCATTTTATAGATAAGAAAGCAGTGGCACTAAAAAGTAAGGCCATCTGTTCAAAATAATTCACAAATCATTAAGTGAATTTGTGGGATGGGATGGGGTAGGTGGAGGGTAAAAGGCAAATGGTCTTTTAGTATCCAATGATGTTCAACATCTTCATTTTTAGAGTTATTACTAAATATCATGAAACCTGAATATAGAAGACATAGGTGAACACTTCAGTAATTCTATACAGGTGGAAATTGTGGATGTTCAAACTCATGAGCTATATAGGATTTATCTGCAAGCCTACTAACCTTTGGCAAGTTATTTGCAGTGTTATCTCTGTTTTAGTGGCTTTTTTTCATTATATGCTTAGCTTCACTAAATATTCTTCCACAAATGTAGAAACAAAAGACTGAACTTGACGTAGTCCATGGAAGTACACTTTGTGGCTCTTAGGTCATGCTGTTTTTATGTATCCTGCAATGATATTAAATTACCTTTAGAAATAGCACAACATCCCAAGGTTGTAAGAAGCCTATGATTTACTTTATCTTTTTTTTCCCCCTGTAGACTTTAAATTTAATCAAGCATTCCCACATTCTACTTGCAGATTCTTTATTTCCTTGGGCCTTAAGAACCCCATTCAGATTCAGCTGACGTGTTTTCAGAGAGTGCTAGGGGCTAATTACTAGTGTCTTCTCTTACAGATTGAAAAAACCTGAGACTCAGAAAAGCTAAGTACTCTGTGGTTAAACAATTAGAAATAACAGATGAGGGATTTGAAATCACACTATCCTGTTCCACTCTCAAGGTCCTGTTTACTATACTATGTACTATGTACTTCCTCCAAAAAGTTCTTAACTATGTACTTCCTCCCAAAGGTTCTTAACAAGAAAAGAGAATAAGATGGACCATGCTTTCCCTTCACTCCTTCTTCTTGAGCATGTAAACAGATAAAGTAAATGTCATTTAAATGTGCTCTAGAGTATCCCCCAGATACTGTGGGCTTCCAGGCTACCTGGGAAGGCACCACCCACCCAAAGTGTGTCCTCCATGATCACCCAATCCACTGGAGACTTAATTTGGGAGATCTAAAGACTTTTTGGTCTTAGTGAATTCCAGTTAGGCTTCATCCACAGGTTTTGAGCAGACACACCTGATGAAGGCAGCAGACCAAGTCCTTCAGTGATCCTTTGAAAGCCATTGGTGGGTTGTCTGACAGTTAGAGATGGCAGCCACCAGCTTGAGAGGTAGGAGGGCAGGTCATGGGCAATGTGGATCTCCTCTGAGAGGGCAGGGCTGAGCTCTGAAGTGGAGGCACCTGTCCTGGGACTTTTGTAACCAGATACCATGCCACTTAGAGCAGCAACTGAACTTTTAGCCTCTTCTGAGCAAACATTTTTTTAAAGTCCCTAAATAAAAACTCTAAAAGCCCTGGATCCTCACCTCTACTTTCGCTTTGTCCCTCTCACTAGTTTTATTATCTACCCACAGTCCATCCTCAGCAATTTCCTCAGGGAAGTGTCTCCACGAATTGAGTCTCCATCTCTGAGGAATTAAAGCTGCTCTTCCTTTTCATTCAGAGCCATTTTGGCATATTGGAGATGAGAGTAGGGAGGCCAGAAATAGCAAAAACAGCAGCAGAAGAATGGACCTTAATTTTGCATTTCTCACTTTCAGTGAAAATCCATTTTGAGCTCTGCAAACTCATTTCTTAGTTGTCAAGTTTCATAGTCTGACCCATGTCCATTAATTCATCTTACCTTATTCATTCATTCAATGACATTTCCTCAGTCCTTACTGTATACCAAGCACTATTCTAGTTACTGAGAATACAACCATCAACTTGATTTCTTTCCTCAAAGCATAACTGTTTCGATGGAATAAAAAATGTGAATAAGTGATTGTAATCTAGAATGGTAAATTGTGTGGGAACTTATAGACAACCTATGACCCCATATTTGGCATCTTAAAGCAACAAATACTTACTATTTCATGTAGATTCTGAGGGTCAAGAGTGTATCTGGGTAGTATTTGTTCACAGTTACTCATGAGATTGCTGTCAAGATATCAGGCAGGGGTGTAGTCATCTGAAGGCTGGGCTGGGGCTGAAGGATCCTCTCCCAGGTAAGGTCACTCAGGAGGCTGCTGGCCTCAGTTCTCCACCACAGGGGCCCCTCCTTTGGGCTACTCACAACATGGCAGCCATCCCCTCTGTGTCCCTCAGCATGCAATCCAAGGGAGGTGGGACACAGTGTTTTTAAAACCTATCAGAAGTGTCTTCTTATCACTTCTGCTGTATTTTATTGGTTCCAAATAAACCCTGATACAATGTAGGAGGCCTCAGATATAAGTACCATGTTTATTTGGATCATCCTGGAGGCTTGCTACTTTACCCAGTCTAGGAACATCAGGGAAAGCCCCCAACAGAAACTAAAACCACAAGAAAGACTAGAATTTGAGCCCTGGTGTTCTTCTATAATTCATGAATATTCTTAGTAGCTCTCTAATTTACTAATAAGAGTTGAGTTCTTTCCTGCCACAACACTTTTCCCTTTCTAGAATCTTAAGATGGCCAGGTGCCCCCATATTGGGCTCATTTGCTCTGAAAGCCAATTATTTTCTGAGCCAGGAGGAAAGTGGAATGAGAATGTGTTAAAACTCTGGCCAATCTGACTCCACTCCCCAGAATGAGGAGCTTTATTTGAATTCTACTAAGACTTCTGCAATAGATAAAGCCATACACTGTATGGGTCATAAATATGGATGTCAATCATTATTACCAAAGCAATGTGGAGACTAACATGATGTCAGCCAAAGCATCAGCATCCAAAAATATTAACCCAAATTGCTAACATCCAGTAATATGTGTTCACTAACACTGTTTTTTTTTTTTTGTCTTTATTTACTATGACCTTGCAAGAAGTATTTGAAGGCCAGGGATATTTAGAAGATTTCTCAATGAAATAGCATCTTAATATTTTTGCTCACTGTTACAAAAATATAAAAATGGAAATAGAAATCTACAGTAATGATAATTCACGACTTTTTACTTACCACTGATTGACGTTTTTAAGCATCAGTTATAGGTCCAGTAAAAATAACATATTCAAGAAAAAAAAATGCTGACAAGTTCAAGGTGTCGAAGAATAACAGAACTCTTGGCAAAAGATTAATTCCAGAGAATATTTATCTTTAAATTTGATATACCTTATATCAACAGAAATGAGAAAGAAACTGATGAGTCTGAATTTTAAATTCATCATTTTTTGTGTGTATCTGTGGCATGGGTCTGAATAACTGAGCCAAGTCCTTGAGGTCCCTCGGGAACAGAAGAGATCACAGGAAAGTGGAGGCAGCGCCATGTCAAAATAGTGGCCTAATGAGAACAGATGGTAGAGGAGAGCAGGAGTACCAAGGACTTAGGAACACCCTCTCTCTCTTCGTAAGTCTCAACCTTTTTTTATTTTCCGAGTCCCTCTTGACTCTGTTCCACTGTAACATCCAGTGCAAGGCTGATTTTAAAGCAGCTTTTCTTCTCCCTTTCATTTCTAGGAGAAAAACCAGTGACAAAGGTAATCTGCTTTTGATGAACTCCAGTTCTTCTTAGAGCTCTCACCTCTTCTACCTATTGACACTGGTTTACTCTGGTCTAGGAATTAATAATATAGGCCCTTTCAAAAAAAAAAAAAAGATTTAAAATGCAAGTCAGTTGAATGCAAAACATAACAGAACTCAATAGTAGGAATCAGATAACTGAAACATGGACTTCAATGGGGAAAAATATTAAAAATAGATCCATATGAAGTGAAATTCAGACTTCATTTATCACAGTGCAAAATTTGCTTGTTCATTTGGAAAAGACATTCAAGGTGGGAATGGTAGATATTTAGAGGGACACTCAGAATCTTTTTATGTAACTTATGATCATTTCATGTAACATGATATTTTGGCACAGGGTTAAATTTTAAACTTTAAAATGACTTAATGTCTTCCTCTAGAGTCTAGAAACTTTTCTTTTTGACTATACAACGTAAAACACATTCCTATAAAATATGTGATATACATGAGAAGTTTATTAGGGTTTAAATTTGGGTGAGAAACACCAAGTTCTCTGTATTTCTAAATTATTATATTGAACATTTATTGCTTTGCTTCGATATCAGTTTTTCATATCCCAAATCTCTAATTGATTGTTTTTCTTAATCATCTGTCTCTTTTAAGTGTTCTTAATAGTTTCCCTTGCCGCCTTAAAGATATTACCTATATTCAGGTGCCATTCTGTATTTACTCCACTTCTTGGGGTGTAAATTTTTTTATTTCTGTCACCGTCCCTTATAGCCATGCCGTTGTAGAGGAGGAGAAAGCTGCTTAACTCTTTGTCCCATTTTTTCAGTAAAGGTGGGAAAGTAACATGCTAGTGACAGGGTATTTTAGTGGCTGTCTTAGTGTTGGTGTTCCCCTTTCCTCAGTGTGTCTTAGTCCATTTTCTGTTGCAGTTATGAAATGTCTGAGGCTAGACAACTTATAAAGAAAAGAGTTTTTGGGGGCTGGGGATGTGGCTCAGCGGTAGCGTGCTCGCCTGGCATGCGTGCGACCCGGGTTCGATCCTCAGCACCACATACCAACAAAGATGTTGTGTCTGCCGAGAACTAAAAAATAAATGTTAAAAATTCTCTCTCTCTCTTTCCTCTCTCACTCTCTTTAAAAAAAAAAAAAAAAAAAGAAAAAAAAAAAAAAGAGTTTTTGGGCTGGAGATGTGGCTCAAGCGGTAGCGAGCTCGCCTGGCATGCATGCGGCCCAGGTTCGATCCTCAGCACCACATACAAACAAAGATGCTGTACCCGCTGATAACTAAATAATAAATATTGAAATTATAACTAAATAATAAATATCAAAATTCTCTCTCTCTCTTTAAAAAAAAAGAAAAGAGTTTTATTTAGCTCACAATTTTAGAAGCTAACAGTTTAAACATCATAGCAGTTCTGGCAAGGAACACCTTGGGTAACATCATGGCGGAACACAAGTGAGAGGGACTGATCACATGGCAAGATGGAAAGCCAGAGAGAGATTCAGGGGTCAGGCCAGGTCTTTTGCAACAACCCACCCTCATGGGAACAAACTGGGATCCCCTGAGCACTATGCTCATCCTTCCAACGGCAATACCCACAAAGACCCAATTACCTTCCATTAAAGATCCTCTTAAAGATCCACCACCTCTACACTACCACACGAAGGACCAGGCTTTCAACACATGAGCCTTGGGGAACAAACTACAGTCAAACTTTAACACACAATATTACCCTGTCACTTTAACCCTTTGAAGAAAGAACCTGGCATTGCTGCCACCTGGGGTAGGATATTGCTGCCACCTGGGGTAGGTAGACGTTGGGGCTCTGGATCTCCCACTATTGAACAAGCACCAGGCCCTCTGGCTCATTGTTTATGGTCCCTCCCCTGATCCCACTCTCCTATATCTCCAGGCAGGAAGCACCCAGTGCTATGCTAAAGCTGGCTTGCACTTGCTCAAAGAATGGATTGCTAACCCTTCAGGAAAGTTGTTAGCCAGTATAGAACATAGCCATTGTTGAAAATTAAATTATTTTAACTGGCAAATAAATTATATTAAAAAGCAAGCTAATAAACACTCAAAAACAACCTTAAAGCTAGGCATGATGTTGCACTACTCATGTAATCCCAGCTACTCGGGGGGGGGTGAGGCAGGAGGATTGTAAATTTCAGGCCAGCCTTACAAATTTACTGAGAGCGTGTATCAAAATAAAAAGGACTGGGGTACAACTCAGTGGTAGAACATCCTAGGTTCAATGCCCAATACCACCAAAAATAAACAAACAAACAAACAAAAGCCCACCTCATTACTTTCTAGTTATTGGGTTATATTGTATTATCAATGTTCTTGAGATTACTTATCTATGATGGAGGTATTTACATTGCAAATATCAGCAAACACTACAAATGAGGGCTTTCTAACAGTGCCCCCACCACAAACTATATGTAAAACATTCACCAGCATTTCTACTAAGAGCACCTGTCTATTAGTCCCAACTTTTGTGGCAGTACTTGAGCCAGACTGGCTAGATTTAAACTAGATTTTGCGGTTTACTGTCCATGTAAGTTAGGCACATTACTTAACTTTCCTTTGCCTTGGTTTTATCATCTCTAAAATGAGCATAATATAGAATTGACTTCATATGGTTGTCATAAAAATTGAGCTAATACTTATAAAACACTTGGAGTGATGTCTAAAACTAATAAGTGCTATGTAAGTATTTCTTAAATTAGCATTATTCTAGGAATTGCTATTTACCTCTTAGATTCTAATTGTTTCTCTTCTCTCAAAAGCTATTTCACTCTTCTTCCACACTAATAAAATTTCTAATTTTTGTTGGACATGTGACCATGCAAAATAAAGATTAGATTTCCCAGCCTCCCATGAATAAATTCAAGGCAATATAAACAGAAACATTATGTAGTAGCATGCAGGAATCAATCTTCCCATAAGATTGGACTTTTTTCTTTATCCATCATGGTCACTGATACTTGGTTGTGATAACTGGAGCCCTAGGCACCATACTGGATCATGAGGAAGAAGGTCACACACTAAGGATAATAGAAATTTGAGCAAAGGAATATGAAAAGAATCAGTAATATTTGACAGCAAAAAAAAAGATAAAAGTAGTTGAATATTTGGTTTAGAATGAGAATGAAAATATACAGATTCAGATTTTAGAGGCCCTTAGAGCTAAACTTAGACTGTGAATGATCTTCCCATTCCATATTCATATGACCTGGCTACCATGGCACATGCATTGGATTTCTGGAGAATTCCATCTCTTCTATTGCCATCTGCATCTTGATAATAAAACTTCACTATAGGAAATAATGTAATTGACTCTCCCTTGCAACCAAGAGTGAAACTAACTGAATGTTAGGCTTTACAGGACACATAGGTAAATAATTTGTGCATTAATATTTACCTATGCAGACAAACTTACACCAAAGGTCTTCTCTTTTGGAAATGTTCTACATACTAGTGTGGTCCCTGGGTATCAAGTTGTGCTCTAAATTATCTATTTCATGAGAGAAAAATCCATGGTTCTTTCCCATCTTGAAAAGTCTTTGAACTTTTATTCCACAGTGCCTAGATTTTTGTATATTATTCATAATTGATGTTGCTCTTGGGGAAAATTAAGTAGAGATTGCTTCTCTCCAAACTCCTTTTGTGCTCATCCCTTCTGAGTTTAAACTTTACCTTTGTCTAACACAATTTACCAATAACTTATAATATTCTCCTCAAGGCAATGCTAAACAAAAAGCTAGTTAATCAGAGACAATTTTATTTGCATGGAGATAATATTTGATTCTCTTAAAGATTACCTTATTGACTCATGTGGTAGTTTAGAACTGGCCATTCCAATTAAATCAAAAGAAAACTTAATATTTGTATTGTACTCAGGTGTCAGACATCATGTTAAGGAAACAATTTCACTTAACTTTTATAACTAAAGCATCAAGCAAAGGTTTTTGTTATAAGCAAGACAAACCAATTCTGAGTAAGAGACAGAAAAGAAATAAGTTGATAGGATAATTGTGAGCTCACAGGATTGCCTGGAGGCCTTCCAGGCCACAGAAACAGAATTGAAAAATGGGCAGGAATAAGATAAGGCAGCAGCTGCAATCACTATTCCCCTGGTATACCATGTACATGGACCTATGTACTTTGAGATCCCTGTATCTATTTCTCTCTCACTGTTAAATTGGTGTTTAGGGGAAAGGAGTGAGGCTTTGGTCCATGCAATTGCTAAGGAAGTGAGGCTGGTGAGAGAGTCCACCTTTTCATCTTGTGACTTCCATTACCAGCTTGAGTCTCAGCATTCTGAGAGTAGACTAGAGATATATAGACTGTGTTCCATCTATGATTTAATTTAATGATTCTTCAACTTTACTGTGGTGTGAAAGTGATACACATTTAGTTGTAATGACACACAGCACTCACTGGTATGTCAAATCTTATTGGACAGGTTTGAGAAAGACTTTCCTTGAGAGTATGGAAAGTTCTGGAATAGAATGTAGATCTGTGTCATGAGAGAAAAATCCATGATTCTTCATGGCTCCTGGCTCCACCATCTAGAAGCTTCTTGGTCCTTTACCTCCTTGGCTACTTCTACTGTGGGTGGAAGAAGGTATGGCTACCTTGGGAGCTGCAATGTTTTCAAAGCCCATCTACTGCTGATAAACTTGGGGGCTGAAGCTTATTTTAGTACTCAAAGGCTTGTTTTAGTTCAAGCTTATAATTTCTTTGGCTGTACCATTCCTTCAAAGGCAGACTTCTCAATTATTTGCTTACAAACAGCTCCTTTCCTAGTCATCATTCTCAGGCCTGATGTATACATTTCCTTCCTAGTCCTCATGCCACACTCTTCATCGATTTCCTTGAGGCCATCCAGGCCAGACAGGGAGAACTCACTCTTGATTTGATCTTAGCTGCAAAGTTGAGACTTATTCAATCATATTTCTTAGTGTTTGAGTTTTAGACATAGTCAATTTTTCCAACTTTTCAACACCTCTGGTTTCTGACACTTGGTTTTACTTTTGATTGAAAACAAGCCAATTCTTGCCTGAGTTCATCTACTTTTTTTTTTTTTTTTTTTGCAAATTGCTACTAACATTCTGTTTCCCAACCCTTTCCCCTAGAGCTAAAGAGAAGCACGCATTCAACCTGTTTTATGGAGAGGCAGTACTATCAAAATTTTCTCCACTGCCTAACATAGATCTTCATCTTTCCAGTCTCCAAAGTCAGTTTCCTTGCTATTTCAAGCCTCATGGCTTGGCCATGCTACCCATTTTAGGCTTTTGTTATAGCAATAATTCAGCTAGAGTTAGGGAAAATTTTGCTATTATAAAGATAAACGCTGAAATCTTAATGGAATAGTATCATAGAAGTTTATTTCTCATTTGATAAAATCTAATTAGTGAAAAGGCTCTGCTCCCTGCAGCCGTCAGAGACCCAAGCTGATGAAAGCTATGCCATATTCAACACGTGATTTTCAGGTTGTACTGGGCATAATCCACCAGCGAACAGAGGGAGGGAAAGAGATTCTGGAGGATCTGGTAGAAGATCTTCACAGATTACACTTGGAAGTAGTATATTTTTCTTTGGACTCCCTACCTATTAGCTAGAACTCAGTACCATGGTCATATCTAATTCAGAAAGAGATGAAAAGATAGAGTTCAATCATATGCCCCAAAGGGAAGGAAAATGGATAAAAACTATGCAGTCTTTTCCTAAACTAGAACAACAGGTAAAATCATGCCAAATGACAGATGAAGAGGACACCATATTCTACTGGAGCCTGAACCTTAAATCTTGCACCACCGGTGACTTCAGCATCAAGACAGGATGCTGTCATTACATTGCTACCCTTGAAGGGGCAATGTCCTAGCTACTGTCACACCATCCACAGCCAGAATGGGTTCTCCATGGTCCTAGTTTTTTTTTTTTTTTTTAACTCCCCAGTTCCCAAATTAAGCACAGAGACCACTGATTGAGCTAAGATCACACACCTACTCTCTTTTTGTGCAAAGAACAGGGAAAACAAGTGTACATTTTTAGTTTATAACAGATTCTGCCCCTGATCAGAACTCATAAAGGGGAGAAACTCTCCAAGTAAAGATGGGGAATCAAACTAAATCAGTTTCACGATGAAAACTTGCAAACAAAATGGCAAATTGGTAGGAGAGAGTATTTTGAAAAAGTAGGGTATAGACTAGTTTGTTCCATATATGCATATGCATATGGTTGTGGTTCTTATCCATCAAAATTTTTTGAGGTTTGGCCTTTATCTAGACCTATCTTGTTTATCACTGACTCCCAAGTGCATAGAATAGCACCTAGTATTTGGTAGTCACTCAACAAATATTTACTCTGTGAAAAAATCCTTGGACCAGGATACATACTTATTTATGCTTCTGCTTGTAGTTCTTCTGAGGCAGGCAGGGGCTGTTAATACCTAAAAACAACAATAAGCACAATAGAGTTTCAGGATTAGATAGTCACACCTCACCACAAGAGTGTTTTCTGCCTATTTTCTGGCTATGGGGATATTCCTCTAATGGCACAAGGAAGACAGTAAAAATGAGAGGTGGAAGAGAAGGCCAGTACATATTACTGAAGATTATTTTTCAGATTTTCTAAATTTCACCTTTCATAAAGGATATTCTGAAATATAGCTTTGACAATTAAAGAATTTTATCCAAGGAGGTTCATGTGCTTGGTAGATGTGTTTGGAAGTTCTCCATGTGGAATTCCATTTACCCTACGAGGATTCTGGCCTTGAAAATGTTTCATGGGAACCTGTTTTTGAACTCTTGGTTCAACGTATTTCTCTCTGAGAATGCAAATGATGACATCCCTTTGACAGATAAAGATTTGCCTTTGTAGACATTTTAAGTGGCACTGAAATTACATGACAATATTTTAAAAGACAGTCGGCTAATACGAGGCAAAGAGGTTTAATCCTTTTCCTCTCTAAAAGACAGTCTCCTTTCATTCTGTATGATTTTAGGAAGGAAAGCTATGACATAGATTATCCTGTCTCTGTTTATTTGTCCTGAAACAGATGAGGTTAAAAAGTTATGTATTCAATGAGATCTTTAGGAATAAAGAAAGAGAGATGAGAAAGGAGATTAGAGGAGTGGAGAGGGGAAGAGAAGATCAGGAAGAGGAGGAGAAAAGAGGGAAGAACCTGGGAGAGGAGAAAGAATCTGCCCTTCTTTTCCAGCATAACTTAGATTTAGAATTAAGAGTTCAAAAATTACAAAGTAAGGATGTTGGCCACCCAAAAATAAAAGCGGGGGAGGGGGTACTTTAGGGAAAAGAGTATCCCAGTGTCCCACATTTTCTATTATACCCTAAAACAGGGATCTGGGAGCATTGCCACCTGGCATGGGTGAGTTGCATTGCCTGCAGAGACTTTGAAAAAAAAAATCTATCATCTCTTAAAGAGACAAGATGTGTTTTGAACAGGGCTCACCTCGGCCTGGAGAGCCATACCCCTTCTGTATTGTTTCATAGTCACTATATGCTTAGGTTTCAGGATGCGCAGCTGGCTGATTATACAGAATATATGTTTGCAGAGGGGCTGGGAAGCTGGTGCAAGAACAAGACAAAAAAAAATATCCTGCTCAAACAATGCAGAAGTAGATAGTCTGTCTGTGTTAGCTGAAATGGTTTAAATAAGACAGAAACTGTTAGCCAAGGTGCTCTTGTCCAGATTCAATATTCAAATACCTGCTGGTGTTCATAAAAGGCCTTTGTGTAGGAAGACAGTTTTGTGCAAGTTGACTAATTTTTATTGGATTGTGAGATGAGGGAGAAGAAACACATTGGAAGGCATGAAGGAGGAAAGGAAGGAAGGATGGAAGGAAGGAAGGAAAGGAGGGAGGGAGGGAGGACCAAAAAATTGTTTTTGAATTTCTGAGCACATTGGAGTTAATAGTTTTGGCATCTAGTATTTCATTTCAAGGCTAATGTGCCATGCCATCTGCCAAGTGACAGTGTCTTTATTAGGTTACCATGGTATATAAAAAGCAAAATGCTTTGTAGAGTGTTTGAGCAGGATCATTTTTATTACCCCCTTCAATTTTTTTTCACAATGTAAATTAGACTATTTCCATCTAATGTAAGTTATTGAAAGTAGTTATAAATATTAAGATGATAACACCAATAATTTCAGTCCTATATTTTCCTTTATGGTTTAAATTTTATGAGACTTAATCAGGATATTAAGAATATTTTAAATATATATAATCTATTAATTCCATAACAGTAAACGAAAAGAAACACATATTCAGAACAACTTCCTCAGAATTAGGGGGAAAGGGCCTTTACTCCAACTGTATTTAATAAAAGTAAAAACTATTTCACTTTTCTTTAGCATTAACTGGGAGTAGAATACAGAAGCTCAAAGAGGGTGAAAAGAGAAAATGGGATTTGTACACTTTTTGACATATGCTAATGATTTTCTCCTTAAAGCTAATGATTTATACACAGTAGTTTGCCTCTGATTCACCAAATGTAGTTTGAGGTGGCAATTTGATTCAGATTTGCCTGATCAATTTGATTCAGCTTCATCTAGACCGTATGATTTTTGCAAGTGTTTTTAAAGATAGTGTGTGATCAGTATGCCTCTTTCATGCTCTAGCAGTCAAGGTTTCAGGCTCTCCCTCATTTCTTTCTCTAGGGAAAGTTTTCCAGATTTCATTTATTCCATATGCCTTGTTAAAAAAAAAAAAAAAGTTTGTGTGTAGTGTGTGTGTGTGTGTGTGTGTGTGTGTGTGTGTGTGATGTAGTGTGTCTGTGTATATAGAGACAGACACATGAGCACGTACACCAAGAGGAACACACAAACTTAACTGAGAAGGACAGCAATCATAGGCACTTTGGAATTCAGATAACCAAGGAATGTGCAGAAAAGTTGTCTGGCCCACCAGTCTCACTTTTATTGTTGAGATGAAGCATATTGGGGATTGTTCTGGAGAAGAATTTCTTTAGCCCATGACCTGTCTCTGCTATCACAAACCCTAGGGCAGCAACTCCTCTAAGAGATAAGATTGAAATGATGATACGATGGTGAGCACCGCGATTAGGGCCAAATAATTTATTTCTAATTAAAACTAGTATTGCTGATTAAACACTAGACTGCTAAGTTCTATTCAGACCTACCAGATAGAAGTGGCATTTATAAAAGGAACATGGGGGAATATAGAATACTGAACTTTCAAAAGAAGTCACTAAATATTGTCAGGTGACAATGTAACAGGATTTGTGCCAGGTGTCACAAAGATGACTTGAGTCCCAGGCTTCTCATAGCCTCCAAACCAGTAGGGAACTTGTCTTACATAATGATAAAAAACTGGATCCCAGAGATTGAAGCAAAGCCTCATGAGGACAAAAATCTCACGAATCCAACGTCTGTATGGTGAAAGAGATTTCAGCTGGGAAATGGCAGGGGTGGGAGAGCCACTGGCAAAAGTCAAATAGTCTTGGAACATTGACTCTGAACATTCAGGAAGGTGCTACCCTATCGAGGTACTGCTGAAAGCTACTAAGCTTATCTATATTTGGACATACATTTAACCCTTTAGAGTCATTTTTTCTTTGGTGAGCCTTTTGGCCAATCCTTGGAATTGTCCATTATACTGATTGAACATCCAGTTGACCACACTTCTTGGAATGTAGGTCGTTCTAACTAGAAAGGCACCTACTTCGTATTCTGTCCCTGCCTGGGGTGACTAGAAAACATTCTTGATTGTGAAAGTGAGGTATCAACAAGAGGGAACCCAAAGCTACTCTTTGCTCCCGGACTGGCTGCTGATTGGCTGCTTTGCAAACAGCTTACCAGAAAGCCTTTTGCCAAGTCCTGGCCTCCTCCCCAAACCCAGTGATGCAGTATCAGCCCACCAGAACGTTTTGTTCTCCAAGACCCTTGTTTCAATGGGTATATCCCATTAACAAGGCCAGCAGATGTCAGTCCTGATCCACTTTTGCTCAGTAATGAATGAGGAGGAAGAGCTGATCTGATTTCCCAATCACTGCTTCTATTTGCTGGCTTTTCTTCTTCCTGAGACGAAGGCCCCCTGCTTGGTTTGCTTTGTTAATATTTGCATTATTCAATAGTTATTATGTGATAAGCATGTTGTTTGCTTTAGGTTTTGGTTGGTTTGTTTCTGGTGCTTTTATTCTTAGCTGGTGGCTTAACTTGAGTTACAGCTGTGGTCTGTATATTAGTAGGTGTAGGTCTATAGACCGAGTGTGGGTAGGATGGATGTTTTTACAGCTTCTTACCTGATGCCTCAACATCCAAAGTTGGGCCCCAAACCCCAAACAAAACAAGACCTAGGGAAAAACCACGTAGCTTTTACTTTGCAAAATCTTTCCTCGGTGTCAGCCTCACATGTGTTGCTTTTAGAATGAAGACGCAGAGATAGCGAGAACCTCGGCAAACATCATTTCTCAATGCACGTATTTTTTAGCTTTCTGATTAAGAAATAGTGGTATCCCTATGCATTTATCAAGTAATATTGTTATCCTTGAGTGAGAGTATTTCATGTCTAAACACTAAGCAGTTTATCTTAAGTGTAAATGGAATGATTTTTAAGTAAACAGAATATAAAGCTATTGTTTATAATGCTTTCTGCTATTTGTAATATACTGCTTGTTATGAAAGCATGCTTTAAAGTTGCTATTGAAATTTTAACCTCCAGAACTTGCTAGGGAAGAAAAATGTGTGTTTTTTGCCTTTGATCTAGTATTGTTTGTTATAGCTGATTAGCTGTTATGTGCTCAAAGGTAAAAATGTCTTATGATTTCAACATGCCCTGAGAGAATCTGAATATTGTAAGATGCTGGGCACTAGAGTATATTTAGGCAATACTTTGTCGCTTAAGTTAAATGTTAGAATATTTATTTACCAAGTTGCTTAATTCAAACAACAAGAACTTTCCTGCTGTATTAAGAGTAACAATGCAACTTTTAACCAATTCCTACCAAATATTATAGTATTTTATTTCTTTTTAAAGTAATGACTGTATTAACCAGATTCACAACATTGACTTGTTCTCCACTTAAACATGACCTTTGAGTTTAAGGAATTTTGAAATCTAATTTAAATAAACTCTCAATATTCTTCTGAGGGTAGGGAGACCAAATATATCATTATTTACAATTTTTAATTTTTTTATTAGTTACTCAAAATATTATAATTATTTTTAATATTAAAAATTAAAACCCCCAAACAAGATGTTTGTGATTTTGAATTTCAAGCTGTTGTTTTAACTGCTAAAATTATTTGCCTATTGTAATTAATAAAGAGACTCATTGCTAATAAAAATACATTTATACCTAAAAAAAACCATACATGGAATATTATCTTTTATTTAGGTGTTCTGTAGTAAAGTCAACTGAAAAATTAAGCAAAGCAAAGGTAATTTCTAAAGATTTGTTGTCTTAGCCTGTGGAATAATGTCCCATTTCACCATCCAACCCCCTAGACCAGTGCTGTTCAATGGGAATACGTAATGTGAGCCTTAATGGACAGCTACATAGGTCATTTTAAATTTTCTAGTAGTCATATTTTTTAAAATAAAGAGAAACAGATAAAATAATTCCAATAATATATTTCCAAAATATTAGTTTAACATGTAATCAATATTTAACATGTAATTGTGACTTATTTCATGTTTGTTTTTGTGTGTCCCAAGACTTTGAAATTCCGGTGTACAGCACATATCAATTCACATTAGCTGCATTTCAAGTGCTTGAACTAGCGGCTACTTTTATTAAACAGTGCAGATCACAATGATCAAATCCCTATGATGAGTGACTTTTTTTAGAATATCGCTGTTGAACTGACACAGATCTAAAAGATTCACATGCCCAAGCAAGACTGTTAGTGGAGCAAACTAGTCGAAAGTACAGGAACGCTTTGTTCTTGTTCTGTTTTTAACGACTTGCTTTGCTTAGAAGGATCCATCAGTCACCCTCAAGCTGTGGGACCCTCTGGGAGTTCATGCCTCTGCAACTGAGTTTGCTGAAGGAGTCACCCTGGAGAATGTGACCTGGAGCAAACATTCTAAAATGGCCCAACTGGGAGAGGCAAAGCCCTCAGGATTCTTGTCAGGGATCCGTTCAGGACATGGAAAGAATCCCAGTGTCTGTCGACTTGGGTTGCTTGGAGTGCAGTCCTGAAATGTAACCCTGGGATCTTGAAAAGAACGTTGACTCTATGCTTGGATTTTCTGGGACAGTCTAAATTTCACATAGTTCAATTGGTTTTGCTTTCAAGTAGGCTCTAACTTCTTAGATGATGTGTCTTGATTTGAAGTTCAGAAAATATGGCCTCTCCAGAGAAGGCTCAGGGCTGGTTTTCCAAGCCACAGTGACTGCTGAGGCGAACTTTTAAAGCTGGCAGGATTATTTGGAAATGGTAATGGAAAGAATAGATGAGGCTGGGGGATAAATTGTAAATGTTTCAGGGAAAAAAAATAGCACAGGTACTCTCAAGTTTATCCTTTTCCCACAGGCCCTAAATTGCTGCAAGGTTAGTCAAGAGAGAAATTAAACTGAAAAATGGAAAAGAATCCCCAAAATTCAGATAAATACTCTTCTTTGTCCTCTTTTATCTTTCCACTATTATACCTCACTCCAAAGCCCTTATCAAAAAACAAGTAAGGAGTCATTGGTCTTTGACATTTCCAATAATATAATTTAATGTATGAGAAATATTCATATTAGGTAAGTATGTGGTCTGCAACCTGAAACACTGTGGGCACTAAACAAATGAAGGTCATTGCAAAAAAAAATTATATTGCTGATGAACCATCCAGGCAACCTGCAAAAATAAGAAGGATTAGAACGGCACCATCATTTTATGTCTCTTTCCTGTTTTATCTTGTTTCCTCTGAAAGCAATTCATGCTTTCTTTATAGCCTTCTGATTAAAATCTTTTTTTTTTCCTTATTAACAAACACTAAGCAATAGGGGCATGTTTATATAATGGCAATGCCGGAACACCTCAGTGGAATAAAGATTTTGCATGATATTACTAGATGCCTTATTATGTCCCTATTAAGTTGAAAGAGAATGTTGGTGTGAAGGTATAATCATGATTCCATGTGATCTTGAATACAAATTTAATGGTTTTCTCTAAATAGTCCTTTGTCTTTGGTCTTACATCAGATAAAGACTTATGAAGAATTTTTCAAATTTGCAGGGGGAGAGGGTGTAAATTTTTATTCTCTACCCATTTTTCAATTTATAAAGAGAAGTATCATCTTGAATATTTTAAAATTTCTTAAAAGACAGAATTTGGATTGCTTTCTCCAAATTTAGCCCTTGTTTATAATCTTTACCACCCAAAGTCCCATTATTATCACTGATATTTCTGTAAAGCAGCTCAAGAGGAATTCATTTACTGGCATGGTTACCTAGATATCTTTGCATGTTTACCTAATCCACCATTTGCTTGTTTTTCTCAAGCATTTGTATTAGAAATAATCATGTATAATATCCCATACAGTTGAGCATAGTCACAGCAATGTTGTTAAGGTTATGTGTAGTAGACAGTTGGAGTTTGTGTTTACTTGATTTCATTTTACAATTGCCCTTCTAATATTAGTGGGCCTTTCATTTAAAGAGGAAAAAAGAGAAAGAAGGGCTCAGAGACAGAACAAGCAAGAGAAAAAGAATGGGATAAAAATAGTTTATTATAAAGAAATCAAGTCCACCCATCTTCTTGGAAATGAAAAGAGCGAGCTTTGTGAGGATCTCTGACCCTACGTAGCAGTTGGAATCAAAGTTATATTTACTTCTTGTTAAAGTTATGCTATCCAGGGGTAGGGGGGCTGGGGTTGTGGCTCAGTGGTAGACAGTTTACCTGACACATGTGAGAGACATTGGGTTTGATCCTCAGCATCACATAAAAATAAAAATGAATAAAAAATACAGTTATGGTGCAAGCCTAAAACAATGGTCATCCAAGAGCCACCCTCCTGGGGCATTGCTCTTCTTTTTCAATAGTATTAATAGCTGAACAGACCACAGGAACCTGAGATTCTGCTACACAGGATGATCCTGGGTTATGATCAGGCTCCTGTGTCAACCGCATTTTCTGTGAGAGTTCTGCACAGCTGTGTCACTGTTAACTTTTAATGAACATCCTATTTTCCTTTGAAAAGTTTTGCTAAATTAAAGGTCTGTGCAATTTCTGCTTTCATCTCCACTTTATGTAAGATAATATATAGTAATTCTGGGTGCAAGAGTAGTCTGTGATGTGCCTAATTTGGGGCGTTCCAAAGCTAATAACATAATTTTGATCACAGTTACACACAAATGTTATAGAAGATTTTTTTTTTTTATTAAATGCTAGGTCCAAAAATATCTTGCAACCTCTAATACACCAAAAAGTAAAGAGACTCATTCCCAGCCTGAATTTGGGCCCCACTGTTCATTTCAGGGGATTGCTGACTCAATGGAGAGCTGCAGTAGAAGGCGTGCCAATAGCTCCTGGGACAATGAGTGGCACAGAGGCACCACAGTGGTTATTTTGGAGCATTATTCTTTCTTGGTTTCCACAATAGCTGGAATCTGATAATTTAGCATTAAGCCCCTTTTCAACTATATGGAACTGTAATAAGGTGATTTAGCCAATGTGCCTGTCCATTGTCCCAAAGATTCTGTGATCTATTATGCTGTAATGTGTAAAAAGAAAGAAAAGAAAATGAAAGAAAGAAAAATTTGGGAAAAAAACATAAACCAACTAATTATCAAAAGCATTAAAAGCTGCTTTGAGAGAGCTGTTATTTATTGGCACTTTTTATGAATCAATATAGATATAGGCATCGACTGCAAAAGCCTCTGGGTACATTCACATAATGAAAGCCCAATTAATATCCGCCAGAACAGTGCACTGCCGGCAACAGGGAGCTACAAGGACAATCACTGGCTTCCGCAGCCAACACTGACAGCTGCAGTGCCTGATAGAAAACAGCTTCAAAGGCCCGATCCCCACACCCACCCCACCCCACCCCCACCCCAGCCTCAAGTGAACACTCCCTTCAAATCTTGCCCACACCGAGGCAAGGCCTGCAGGAACAGATGGGACACCAGAAGCAAACCATGGCTATCTGTGATGTCATCAAATGAGGCATTCTGGGATGCTGTTTGGGTGGCAAAAAAAAAAAAAAAAAAAAGAGAAAGAAAAAAGAAAAAAAAATGTCAAAAGAATGTAAGAAGGGTTTGAGGAGGAATGGGTGAAATTGGTGTGGAAAGGCAACCCAGTAGGTTGGAGAACCAGCCATGGGGTGGTGGAAGAGGTCATGTCATGTGCAGGTCTGGGCGGTCTTCTATTTCAGTTTTATTTTTATGTGGATTAAGGGAGGTTCACATTTGTTGAGCTCACAAGAAAAACTTGGGGCTTCAGGTCCTGCAGGCCTGTTTGCTTTGGATTCACCTGGCTCTCAGAGATGGTATTGGGACACGGCCGACTTCATCCCCCTTTCAATCGCTGCTCTCTCTCTTTGAAACGGGATCCAAACTTTCTTCTTTAAGATGTGGCATCTCTTGATATTTTAATTAGTTTTTTTTTTTTATGCCACCAAATCTGAGTCAATTTCTAAAAAACTGAGTTCTGCTATCAGACCATCCCAAACTGCTCTCCAGGAATCCTGCTCTGAGCAGCCATGGGAGGGGGCTTAGACTTGGGTAGTCAGACTCTGCCACACAGTGTGCTCTGCTGTCCACCCAGGCTGCGAGGAAGCCACCAGATACTATTGTTCTCATAAAAACAGAAGAGTAGACCTAGATTGAATGGATCATCCAAGAAAAGAAATAGATCTGCCTAGAATTTTCAGTTTTGCAGAGGTTGAAAGGAGCAGAGGAGGTTGTAAGGGGGAAAATATTCTCCTTTGCCTTTTAATCAACCTAATAATCAACCAATGAATTGTATTCTGATCACCCTTTACAATTTACAAAGATCTTTCATGATCTTCCCAGTTCATCTGAAACATATTTAGGCAACAATTGCAAGGGTATAGAAGATGAAGCTGAGACTTAGGGCAGTTCAGGGAATTACCCATGATCAGGGTCAGGAAATATCAGAATCGAGGCAACATTCTGGCCATTCTAAATCTTCTTCAAGAAATGGAAGCTATTTGAAGACATCCATAAAACAATCAGTAATTTCTTTTGTTTCTTTTTTGACTCATGAATTATTCTTATACAAGCATGTACGTCTCTTGTGATGGCATGTGCCATGTTGTATTTGTATTTATTTGTCCATTTTTGTCCCCACTAGATGTGGAACTCTTTGAGGGCAAGGGCTTTTTGTTCATTGCCCTGCATCTTTGGTACCTAGCAGAATACCTGGCGTATGGTAGCAAGCAGTACATGTCTATTGAAGTAGGATGGTTGGAAAGGTGGATAAGTAGATGAATGAATGAACAGATGGATGGATGGGCAGACAGACAATAAAAGTCTTGTTTTAACTATTTGTATAATTTAGCAGCCAGTAGCTCAACCTCAAAACTCCCTCCCTAAGGTTTTGAAGAAAGGGAATATATTTGGTTTTAACCACTTCTGTTCTTGCTAATTTGCCAAAAACACTGTAAATGTCATTAATAAGAAACAAAAAGAAAAGATCTCTGATAAATAAAAAGAGAAAAATATAATTTCACAAAAACTCATAGGGAAAAAGGGACACTCACTGGAGGCTTTTATTTTATTTTGTTATTTTATTTTAGTGAGTTCTTGAAAATTGTCTCTGCAGACACCTCAGTAGCTCCTGATCTGGAGCTCTCTGCTAAGCGAGATGAATCCTTCTAGCAGGCAAGCACATTTGAGTGCTTCAGTTACTTTTGTGGATGGCATCCAAATTAGCATTTCTTCGATAAATGTTTACTGGGAGCACTAGATATGCCCAACTTGGTGCTAAATGTGGGAAAGGTTACCAGGTGGAACTGGAGTTGGCTTCAGCCTGGAGGGAGTTTATAAACTAGGAGAGATTACACAGAGTGCCTGCACAAACCTTCAGTACAGGAGAAGGACTGTATCTCCGATGTTCAAAAGCAAATCGGAATCAAGCTCTCAGAAGAGGGAGACGTAGGACTTTCCAATGTGAATTGGGACCAGGGTCAAAGAGTCTTAATGAACAAAGTGGAGAGGGTGGAAGTGTAAGTAGGAACCAGACGTAGAAAAATTGTGGGGAGCAAACACCAGATGGTGAAATGCATCTCTTTAGGCCATATCCAGTGCTGTGTGCAACGGAGATGCTCCAGTGTGCTGGAAGTGTATACAGAAAATTTCTCACAAAATGACTACATGTTAAATTTGTTGGATAAGAAGACAGAGTTGGAAGAAAGTTATTAGAAGGAACATTGCCCAGCTCTTTGCAGAAGTGTGAGAAAGTTTAATAATCCAGAAGCATGATCCAATTCATTACTCATAGTTCTGTACTGAATGTAGAATAATGCTGGAAAAATAACTGATGAAAATAGACTTGCTCAGCAAAGATTAAAATGATAGGATACCCAAGATCACTGATTTTTTAAAAACATGAATAAACGGATAGACGTTTAAGGTAGTAGGAGTATCAGCATCTTAATGCTCCACCAAGTAATCATTTTTCTACTTCTGAAATGGATTGCTAAGCAACTCCTGGTTTAACCTTGCTTAATAGTACTAAATAATAATAGTAATCCTGGGGCTGGGGATGTGGCTCAAGCGGTAGCGCGCTCGCCTAGCATGCATGCGGCCCGGGTTCGATCCTCAGCACCACATACCAACAAAGATGTTGTGTCCGCCGAGAACTAAAAAATAAATAAATAATAATAGTAATCAGGTATTAACATATATTGTATGCAAGACATTATGCTGAATTCTTAAATTTCATACAAATTTAATCCTTACAACTTCTTTATGAGGGAACTACTTTTCTTAAAGATCTTTTCTATGTTAAAATACTTTTAGACTTACAGAAAAGTAGCAAAGGTAATTACAGAGGTTTCCTGTCTATCCTCCACCCACTTTCTCCTGTTATTAACATCTTACATTAGTATGGTACATTTTTGTTTAATTAATGGACCAATATTGATACATAACTATTAACTAAAGTTCATATTTTTTTCAAATTTCCATTTTTTTAACCTAATATTCCTTTTCTGTCCCAATACTATTCTGACATTACATTTAATTGTCATGTCCCCTCACACTCCTCTTGACTGAAGCAGTTTCTCAGACTTTCCTTATTTTTGATGACCTTGAAAGCTTTGAGAGGTATCAGTTAGGTATTTTGTGAAATGTCCCACAATTTTAATTTTTATTATAATTTCACTGGGTGCTGGGTTCTTGGGAAGAAGACTGCAGAGGTAAGGTGCCATTCTTACCACATCATATCTAGGGTACCTGCTATCAATATAATTTACTACCAATCATATTAAGCTTGAACACACATTTTTTTTTCAGGTTTCTGCACTGAAAAGCTGTACACCCCCTTTCTCTACTTCAAAGCTGTAAACTTTGGAAGGAAATCACTGTTTACAGCCCATGATGAAAGGATAGAGATATGCTCTACTACTTTGAGAGGGTGGTAGCTCCATAAATTATTTAAAATTCCTTTGTATGTGAGAGTTGTCTATACTACCCATTTTTAAAATTTATTCAATCACTTCTTTATATCAGTGTGGATTCAAGAATATTTATTTTCACTTTTGATTATATAATCAAAAGTCTAAGTCTGTTTGGGTTACTATCATAGAATACTGTAGGCTAGCTGGTATATGAATAACATTTATTTTATTTCGCTGGTATATAAACAACAGATATTTATTTTATTTATCTGAGTTCTAGAGACTAGAAAGTTCACAATCCACTTACTGGCAAATTTGGTCTCCAGTGAGGGCCTACTTCCTGTCTTTTAGATGGCTGTCTTATAGTTCTCACATGGTGGGAAAGGTAAGGGAGCTGTCTCTAGGGTCTCTTTTATAAGAAGGCTAATCCCACTTGGGAAAACTCCATTCTCATGATCTAATCTCTTCCTAACGGCTCCACCTTCAAATGTCATCACACTGGGGATTAGGTTTCAAAATATGAATTTTAGGGGGACATAAAAATTCAGTCTATTGCCTCTAGTTCTGCATTATTTACTTATGGGGGAAATTTCTGTTGGCTCTTATTTCCCATTTTTGTATGTTTTTGAGAACTTCCTTACTCCGGGCTCATTTTGTATATCCTCTACCTCACTGTTAAAGTTAGTCATTTCTCTAAAGCATCTTACATCCTTTTGTTGGAGATTGATGTTAGAAGCCAAGATCTGGGCACTGGGTATGGAAGTAACTGTTTCTGTTTTCCCTCATTTTATGGATGAGGAAACTGGAGCCTGGAATGGTCAAGAAATCTGCTAGATGTCACGCTTTAGAAAATAGTAGAATCCAGATTAAAACTCAGATCTGTTTCCTTTTGTAATTGTGGCATGATTTCTTACCTTTTTTGCCCTCTTGGGGTATCAGTCCTCCAGTTACCCTGCAGCAGTATTGGAAGTTTTCCTGGTCTCTTGATGTGTACTGCATTCCAACATGCATTTTCTCACTCTCCCCGAGATCAGATTTAGGAAGGCTTTATTCAAGACAATGGCACTTTCGTTAGTGGTTGTAATCTAAAATAAGGATCCCCAGAGGTAGTACTGCGGGTCTGACAGTGATTTTTCCATATATTTTGAGAAATCTAATGGAGATCATATGTTTACCCATGACACGACTGCATAGGATAAGGAGAATGCCACATTTCTTTGATTCTATATGAACTCAGTGTGGCTGGCTACATCAGTTATTTCAAACAATTAGAATGTCTGGTTGGTTGATGATGACTTCATAGGAATTTCTGATGTTGGGAAGGGTAATAAAGAGTCTTCAAGAGAAACAATGTTGGAAAAGACCACATTCATTACTGTTCTACTTGTGATCCAACTCTGATTGAAGTGGAGCCATTAGAAGAGCTGTCTATGTGTGTGTGGCAGGGAAAGAGTAACTTTTTTGGATATAAAGTAGACATCTATATATTTGGTTTATATTTTACCAATTTACTGTAATGTTTTAATGTTCAGGATTTTGGTCCAAGTTACTTTTAATTTCTTTTTCATTTTAGATGCCTGCTTAAAATATTGGAAGTGTACACATTGGAATGATTTTTTTGTATTCTATTTTCTGAAGGAAAAAATCTATATCTTAGTGTAGATAAGCATATGGATCTGTTTAATATGTTCTAAAGCAATGCATATGAATGACTCAGAGCTTAAGTGTGTGGTGCTTGGATAAATTGCCTGTTGGGATGGACTCAGAAAGGTGGGAGGAGAAAAGGGGAGGGATTAACAACTATAATGGAAGAGGAGAAATGTGGTTCTAGAATACAAAAGAACAGGAGCACCAGGAAAAGATAACTTTTGATAGAAGGAAAGTTCTCAGTGAATATTAACAGGCCCTACTTCTCCTTGTTCTTCACTTCATTGTGTTCACATGAAATTTTATGAAGAAGCAGTGCAATTAAAATGTTTAGGAACAGAAAATGTTTTTTGTATGAAACCTTTGAGATCCTCTAATTCAGCAATTCTCAACCCTGAGCCACACATTAGAATTACTGGGGACACTTTCAAACAAGATTCATGTCCAGGCCCTGCCTCTTAAGTTTTTCATTTCTGTTATTCTAATATGAGCCAAGATTGAAACCATTGCTCTAGTTGTTTGTTTGTTTTTAATTATGTAATATTTTGAATACACAGAAGTACAGTGAAAATACATTAGAAACCTATGGTATGACTTATTCAGATTTAACACCTAAATTTATTGCCACATGTGCTTCATTCATGTTTGTTTTTTAAGAAATACAATGCCACAAATATTCTTGGAGTCCCTCATTCACCACCAAATCTCCTTTGCTTCCCTCATCTTCCAGAGGCAAATGCTACCCTGAAGTTGGTGATACCTTCATCTAAATTTCTATACATTTAGACATAAGTACACACAGTTTCTTCTGGGTTTTTTTTTTTTTTTTTTTTTTTTTTTTTAGAGAGAGAGAGAGAATTTTTAATATTTATTTTTTAGTTCTCGGCAGACACAACATCTTTGTTGGTATGTGGTGCTGAGGATCGAACCTGGGCCGCACGCATGCCAGGCGAGCGCGCTACCGCTTGAGCCACATCCCCAGCCCTCTTCTGTTTTTTTAAAAAATCTGCCTGCATTATTACGGTTTGCAAATGATGTGAGTCTGTCCCCCAAGGGTTCATGTGTGAGAATCCTCATCCCCAGAGTGGTGGTGTTGGAAGACAATGTGGAACCTTAAAGAGGCAGGGCCTGGTGGGAGGTCCATAGGTCATTTGGGGGCATGCCTTTGGAAGGGATTGTGGACCCCAGACCCTCTCTAGTTTCTTATTTTGTGAAGTGATCTCTTGTTCCCACACATTGGGATTCCATCCCCTATTAAGATTTCACTAGAGACCAAACCAAACCAGTGGGGAGATCAGATTTTAGTTTTTCAGCTTCCTAAATTTTGAACTGAAAAAAAAAATCTTTTTTTCTTTATAAAGTTAGCATGCCTCAGATATTTCATTATAATAACAGAAGGCAAGCTAAGACACATAGGATCATGGTAAATGTATCTTTTTCCTTTTTTGCTTTTCTCATTCAATATTATGGTTTTGCAGCTCATCCCTGTAATATGATTTCATTAATCATTTGATTTATTTTTTTATTAAGATGTAATAAATGGGGCTGGGGTGGTAGCTCAGTGGAAGAGTGCTTGCCTAACTGGATTCAATTCTCAGCACCACGTATAAATAAAGTCCATCAACAACTAAAGAATATTTTTTAAAAAATGTAATAAATGTACGTGTTTATGTGGTACAATATGGTATTCTGAGATAGGTTTATATTGTATAACGATCAGTTCATGGTAATTAGCATATTCATCATGTTTATCATTTCTTATACTGAGATACTTTATCCTCAGTAGAATATTAAAACTAAAAATAATAGTGTTCAAAAAAGCTAGAACACTTTTATTTCACAAATTTCAACTGAAATTGGGTACAAGTATATCTAGATGTAATTGTTGTCCTGCCCCCTCCCTTTTATTGTTTCTTTTTTTGGTTTGGTTTGGGTTTTTTGGTTTTACTATGTTAAACTTTTTTGTACATGTTGCCTTGAGCTTATAGAAGCAGCTTCTCTAGAGCCAAGCTTCCCAACCAGTCCAACCAATGCTGTGTGGCAATGCCCCATAGCTGGGGTGATGATGTGGAGCACCTCAGCCCACAGGGAAGCCAGGTGTACCTGAGGTGACCACAGCTCCCTGGATGGTCACCTCCTACTGTGAGCAGACTTCTCAGGTTACCCCAATGTGCCAAATGACTATTTTCATTCTCTGTTTGTTGCAGTGGGAAAGAGGTTGGAAAACACTCCTCCAAGATATATACCTAGAAGAGTAATACACATTTAACTGTATGGTTATTATTAAATTATTCTCAAAATAATTTTATCAATCCATATGCCGTTTTGCCCAGCTTGAATTTTTATTTTTTTGCAAACGTGATAGCTAGGAGACCATATCTTGTTTTAATTTGCATTTTTCTAATAAATCTGAAAGTCTTTCCTGTATTTATCAGCATATGTTCATAATTTGTGAATCCTTAGTTTCTTTCCTGTGCTCACTTTGTGATTAAGGTGTTTTTTTCTTCCTCTTACTGATTTGTAATGATTGTATTCTGGATACTAATATTTTGTTGGTGATATACCTTGTAAATATTTTGTTCCAATCTCTAGTTTAAATTTTAACCTTATTTTTAGCATCATTTTTCATAAAACTTTTTTCCTGTTTTTATTTATATTTCAGAGAAGAAATTTGAGGCTCAGAGATACATGGTAATAATATTGTAGTACCAAATGCCATCACCATGCTTGCCACCATAAAGCAGGTTTCAGAGGTCCTCTAGGTCTGCCTCTACTTGCTTCCGGCTTTAAAAAAAAAAGGTCTAAAGATAGTTTTCTCATGTTAGTGAAGTGGTAACCTGATTAAGACACAGATGGATGAATAATTAGTCACCTAACCTCTACTCATATACCTATTTAGTGTCAAAGCTGCCAAAATCCTCTACCATTTCCCAAAGTATGGTCAGTGAAATCCTAGTCCTTACAAAGTATTCTGTAGTCACTTTCATTTTTTTCCTCCTCTTAAAATTTTCAGAGCTTATAGTTTGATATTAAAAATTCCATTAATAGGACTTAATGGAATGTCCTATGGTTTAAAATAGTAACTGAATTTTGTATCCATAATTTTCTAAACTTATTGGTCTGTGGAATGCCCCTTTTGTACAGAGCACCTAATCACATCCCAAGAAATTCTATAGCATAGACTTTGATATTCTCTATTCTTGAAACCATTCCTCTCAGATTGCCAAGACTGCCTTCCCCTGTGCCGGCACTTTTCCATATACACTAGTATATGTATGAAAATAGAAGTGTTGATATCCATGACATTGAACCTGAAGTACTGGTCTATAGAAAAGAGGCTCTGCTGGATTACAGAAGAAACAGTAAGGCTAATTTTTCCCCTAATGTGGTCTTATGACTAACTCTGTGAGGATGCATGATAAAAATATTCTCCCCTCCTTTATGTATGCATGAGTTAAATAACGTGGAAATTATTGTGGTGGTGGGATTATGATTAATTTTGAGTCTTGTAGGGTAAGATATGGCTCTTTGGAAGGGTCTGTCACTCACCCAACAATCCAAAGTCCTAAGGCAGGAGACAGGAACTCAGAAATGAGTACTTTGCTAGTGGCAAAGTTTCTCTCTGGAATTAGCTCTCTTGAGTTCAGAAGTTAAGAAACTGAAACATTCATGCAAACATTCATGCTCCTAAGAAGAAGACAGCTGGGAGCTTGTGACTTCAAACTCCAGAGTAAAGTGTCCCTTTGATTCACAAAAAAAAAAAGGCAGATTTTACTCTATCTTTTATGTTTCCATTTTAAACAATGTGTGTATTATCCATTCAAAAACTGAACCAATGAAACTAATAATAAATGACTAGATGTCATTTCCAAATTCAGTATTTCTATTAAGATTCCACTGTTGGGCTGGGGTTATAGCTCAGTGATAGAGTGCTTACCTAGCACATATAAGGCACTGGGTTCAATCTTCAGCACTACCTAAAAATAAATAAAGGTCTTATGTCCATCTACAACTAAAAAATATATTTAAAAAAAAAAAGATTACCATGTGTCACATGGTAATCACAAAGATTACCTCACGCTCAAAACTATGACCACCAAAACAAGTAGAATATAGCTGTGGAGAAGTGATTATGATAATCCTGAGGGAAAGCTCAGGATTCAAATTTACATATACAAAATATTATAGATAAATCAACTGTGCTTTTTTAAAAAAATGGCAAGAAATATATGTGCCAATATGTTAACTATGGTGGTTTTTAAATTGCTAGGAAAAGTAGTGAATATTTTTCCCCTTCCTCCAACTTAAGAACTTTCTGTTATTCATATTAGTATAAGCTACTTTTCAAATGATTTTTAAAGTATTTTTTAGTTGTTGATGGACTTTTATTTAATTTATTTATTTATATGAGATACTGAGAATCGAACCCAGTGCCTCATATATGCTCAGCAAGTGCTCTACTACAACCCCAGCCCTCAAATGATTTTTTAAAAGTTAATTTTAACAAGAAAAAATATTTTTATGTTAGTATACCAGATGCAGGGACAAACTTACAACTAATATGTATTTTACAAAGGTCTCTCCACTCCCTTTTGTGTAATGATCGTATCATGTGTAAATAGGTGGCTACCAATTATCCTCATAATAATTAGAGACAGGTAGTCGAAAAGTAGTGATATCTGCAAGCTGCAGAAATAGATAAACTGAAGGCTTAGGTCTCATGTTTGCCAAATGCTATTGACTGACTTTGCCTAAGTTCCCTAATGCCTCAACCTCAGTTTCTTCATCTGCTGAGTGGGTAAAATGATGACACCTAGTCTCATGAGATTTTAGTGAGAATAAGATGAGAATCCGCCAGAGACCTTGGCACAGAGGCCAGCACATAGTTAGTCCTGAGAACTGTCATCTCCACTAGAGGTGTGAGCCCCAGACTTGAGCTGGGTTGGGAGAATGCCTCTTCTGTGATACAGGTGAGTCAGCAGGCCTGGTTACTAACAGAGGCTTCTGACCTGAAAATCAAGATGGAGAACTGGCTTCCAGGAAGGGAAAACTGTGAAATTCTTTTCAACAGAAAGGTTAAACTTTTTTCCCCCCTGTAATAAGTTTGAAGAAAAGGAAAAGGTAACAGAGTGAAAATCAACCAAGCAATCTTGGACACCAGTTCTCGTGTTACCTGTGGGAAGGAGATAAAAGCAAAGACTGTAAACCTACTGATCAGACAAAACCAAAAAGAGTATTAAAGAGAAGGCTTGATACCAGGCCCTGAATAGCCTCTCAGGAAAATGAATGATGTCTGGGATCACCATGTTATAAATCAATGAACTGACTCAGATGATATCACAAACCAGAAGGACAAAATTCAAACATATTAATAACATCTGACCTTGAATATTCACCTTCAAAGTCATTTGTAATGTAAAATTCCTGGTTGGACAATTTATCCTATAATGATATATTTTTTTGTTTGTTTGAGAGGAGGAAGTGGCAAGGGCCGACTTTAGAAAGGGGAAAAATAAAGGCAACTTTAAAAAAAAAGACATTTGGACTTTGAAGGCAGGGGCTTGCAAAAGTTTCCAAGAGCTGAGGCAGAACTATCAGGTATCATGGTGGTGTCAAGTTTGTTTTCTGGGAAATATTTGAACTAATTTTATCAGCAGCATTTCTCTCAGGCTATTTACTACCTGCCTATTTGTCCAGGCCTCTAGAAGAGACAGCCAAACATGTACGTTCGCAGTTCTTTCTATTTGGAGCACAACTTGGGTGGGGACAGCTCTCGTGTTTAACAGGGGTGGGAAGCTGACAGTGATGTTGCTACGGAGAAAGATGGGATTTCAGGAGCTGTCATCAGGATGGCGACGTCTGGTTGCAGTCGATATTTCTCCAAATGCCAACCACACAAGGATTTAAAAGAATGTGCAAAGAAGCATGTGGCGTGCTCCTCATGAAGCAGGAGCAGGCTAAGTGGCTTGCTTAGCATCATGACCCCCCCAGCCAATCAGGAGCTCAGGCACCCTGGCCTCTTCCCTGCAAGGCTTTGGCCACGTGCCCTCCTATACAATTGTGAGGAGATTGGATGAACCACGATGGCATTTAAAGCACTCTTCCATGGCGCTCGTGCAGTCGTAAGATTTCCCAAGAGGCAGTTGCCAAGATTGTGTTCTTTCCCACTGGCTTTTAATTTGTAAATTGTAATGGGCTCCCCTTTAGATATGGCGAGGCAGGTAGCATTCCACAAGGTAGCCAGAGATGAGATGATCCCATGTAAATCTTCGGGGTGTGCTCTCTGCCCTAACAGCGGAACCATCAAATCCTCTTGTGGTCAGGCATGCAGCTTGCAGAAAGTCTGGTTTAAAAAAGAGATCCGTTATCAGCTATATTCTTAAGGGAAATTGAAAATCATACAATTTTGTTTAAGAGTAAACCACCCTTATAAATGAAAAGGAAATAGATCAAGCTCTGGGCCATATTTCTTTTTATGTTTTCACCCACCCTTATCATGCAAACCATGCTGGCCATTTTCCCGGATTCTTAACACTGCCTTGCTACTCTTTTCTTCCTTCCTGGCATAGCAGCCTATTTGAATTATTAATTCTAAAACACCTCCTTCCTTTCAGTCTGGGAGGCAAACAGAGCCACCCTTTCTGGGCAATAGAAAAAGTAACCAATAATATATTAGGAATATATTACCAAAATAGTATTGAGATCCTCAATAAAAGGATAAATAAATATCCATCCTATGAGTAAAGCTGTAAACAGATTTACTAAGCGGTTCAAGTTCACATATGATAAGTTGCAAATATTTCTAAATAAACTTGCTATAAAACTTTCTCTATTAAGCTGTGAGTAAAAGTTTCAAAACCAGAATTGACCTGTTACCTTTTACTTTCAGGTTTTTATTATCTTCCTCTTGCCTAAAAACCCTCTTCTTAAGAGTTTCACATTGTTTTATTGAGCCTAAGGCTAAGCTGATATCATTTAGTGATTTCTCTTTAAGTTGGGACTATAGGACTGGGAGGTTTCCAGATACCCAGATAAGAAACTCAGTATTCAAGACATCTAGTATCTCCAGGGCAGCCCTTTTGACAAAAACTACTCACATCCTCTTTTTTTTTTTTCTTTCTTGCTTTTTCATTTCTGGACTTTCCATTGATTCTGTCTGCTGTACCTTTCCAGTACTGAAGCATTTCTTCTCACGATCTTTGTTGTGGTGCAACTCTCCACGGGGTGACTCTAACACTATTTTTTTATTATTATTGCTATTGATAAATACTTCGTTTGTTTTCATTTGGGGGCTCTTACAAGCAGAGCTGCTGTCAACTTTCTTGCACATATAACATGGCACATTGTGCAAGGGTTTTTTAGGATTTATATTTAGGAATATTGAAACTCTGTGGGGATGTACCTGTCTTTACTAATAATGCCAAATTGTTTTCCAAAATGGTTATCCCAAATAATTCCTTATTTTTTAAAAAAGAATATTTTATTAATTGTTGATGGACCTTTATTTATTTACGTGTGGTGCTGAGAATCGAACCCAGTGCCTCACACATGCTAGGCAAGCGCTCTACCACTAAGCCACAACCCCAGTCCCTCCCAAATAATTCCTTATTAATATAGACTTTGTGCCAGGCTCTGAGCTGGCTCTGTGGCCAGTAAGATACATCTTCTGAAGCTCTCTCTCTCTCTCTCTCTCTCTCTCTCTCTCTCTCTCTCTCTCTCTCTCATCATGTTCTGTTTCCCTGGTGCTGTCAACAATTGTACAGAAGCTGCATATTCCCTGCTCCATTCTTAAGCATGATGAAATAATTCACTCACTCCTCCAGAAATGTCTTCTTTGCTTTGGAAAGAATCGCCCCCTGGAAAGCATCTCCAAAACTCTACCTCCAAGACTCTAACCACTTTAAGGAAAATAATTCCATCAGACAAGTAGTGACTGGTACCTCTTAGGGGCCAGGTGCTTCTTCTCTCTGCCCTCAGGAATCTTAGATTTTAACAAAGAAGATAAGCTAATAAAAAAAATGAACTACAAAAGCCCACTTGAACTACCCTTTAGAAAATGAAGCAAAGCACAGGTCTTTAATTTTTTTTTCCTCCAGCTAAAGTAGATGAGAACAGTTAGTGCTTTATGCAAAAATGTCTTGGCACCATTCTTTCACTGCCCTCTGTAAGTTAATTGAATTAGGATCTCTCCATATGTTTTTCCCTTATTTATTCATTCAACAAATATTTATCAAGTTACTGTTGTGTGCAAGGCACTGTTCTTTCTAGTCCCTCACTATTTTGGAGCTTACATTCTAGTGGACTTGCATTTCCACTGGGATCTCTTAATGCCAACGACATACTGTCCTCACCTGCTATAGCTTTTTATTTATCCAGAATCCCAAGTGTATTACTGACCTGCCCCAGTCTTTAGTTTAAAATTCTTCCACACTGCACCTAAATAACATCCCATTTTTCCATAGGGTTTTTACTTGCTTTTGGTCACAAAGTCACACCAGCTGCCTGGGTGTGCTCACACCATGATTGTCTGTAACTTTCCAAGATCTTCCAGACATTGGTCCAAAATAATGATAATTATTATTAAAATATCTGTAACATTTTAGAAAGTAGATTTCACATTCATGATGGTGTACATATTCACACCAAATTGAGAAGGCACATGAAAGCTTGTTCTTATTATCATTATTATAGATGCAAAATCTAAGGCTCAGAAAGGGTCAATAACTTGCCTGAGATCATGTAGTAAGTGAGAAGGTCAAGATTTTGAACTGCAAATTTCCTTCTATTCTATTCCTGTTGTTGCAAAGTGTTCTGTTGGACAGTTCTAGTTATGGCAACCTTTACATCCTTATTAGAACAGGTATGGCAGCCACCTGCTTATAAATGGGTTTTAGTCATAAATATATATTGGAATTGAGTGATATGGACTGAGGTCCAAGAGTTTAAAACTAAAACAACAGCAGCAGCAGAGAGAAGCAGCTTCAGTCCAGGAATAAAAGAGATGTAGAAGAAAGCTGTTGTGGTTTGCATGTCTGTGCCCCTCCCCCATTCATATGTTGAAATCCTAACCTCCTCTGTGATGTCATTAGGAGGTGGAGACTTGGGGAGGTAAGTGGGTCCTGAAGGTGGACCAATCATGAATAGAGCTAGTGCTCTTACAGGAGGAGACCTGAGAGAAAAGATTTCTCTATTATGGGAAGTTATAGCGAGAAGATGGCTATCTGTGAACTAGAAAGGGGACACTCACCAAGAATGTGACAATGCTGGTGGTATGATTTCAGACTTCCTAGCCTCCAGAACTATGAGAAATAAATTGTTATTTAAATCACCCAGTTTCGTCCGAAGATAAGGACAAAACAGGTGGGCCTGTGAAGAAGGAAAGAAAGAGAGAGGGAGGGAGGGAGGAAGAAAGAAAGAAAAAGAGAAAAGGAAGAAAGCAAGCCATCTATTGACATAAACTGGATTTAGTGGCTAGTTGGAGATGGCCACAAAGGCAGTGATAGTTACCTTTTTTCTTTTTCTTCTTTTCTTTCTTTCTTTCTTTCTTTTTTTTTTTTTAGGAGATATTAAACCTCCACTGTGGTGTGTATCCATTGAGAAGAATTTAATTCTACAGGTGCTTTGACAACCAGGAGCATAGGAAATCATATTGACACAAGAGAAAACCCAGGGTGAGGGAACATGGGTCCCCACTCTAGAGGAGATATGGGTGACAGAAGAATAGATGACACGGACTAATACCAGTACCTGACATCCACCAGCTTGGAATGGACTCCCTACTCTGCCCTTTCCTAGCTGTGTGGCTTTATGCAGTCACATAGACTTCTTCTTTAACAATCACGGATGGTAATGCCTTCTCTGCAGAGTGAGTGATTATGGAAGTTACAGATGACATATGAAAACACCACAGCCACCATAGAATACAGTTGTCTCCTGGTACATGTGGAGAGTTGGTTCCAGGAACCCAGCCCACGTGGATACCCAAAACCACAGATGCTCAGGTCTCTTACATAAAACATATAACCTCACACATTATCTCATATACTTTAAATCATCTTTAGATTCCTTGTCATACCTAATACAATATAAGTGCTATGTAAATAGTTGTTATACTGTACTGTTTAGGGAATAAGGACAAGAAAAGAAGTTTACACATGTTTAGTACAGATGCAAGATCTTTAAATACTTTTGACTCAAGGTTGGTTGAATTTGTAGATCCAAAACCCACCAATACAGAGGGCCAACTGTGGGTCACCAGTCATTGATACTTTTCAAAATGACTCAATGCTCTGGCAAAAGGATAGAGGCAGGGATGATGCAGGCAAGATAAGAACAGTACTTTTTGGCATTTATTAGGCAGCCACTTCCTGTAATTTGTTATCATAAATGAAGAGCTCAGGCTAACCACTTCCCACTTAAGCCTACATGGTCTGACTGTCGGAGAATTGCTCTGCTTCCTTTTTTTCCATGTAGATAAATTCAGAATCAGCTAAGATGAAGGAAGACATTTCCCTTTAGTCCTAACCCTGGTATATTTTCTATTTACATCACCAGTTTATTAAAAGCAAAATCTGACCAAAGTGTTAGGCAAGAATCAGTCCCTGGTTTGGATCTACATTTTGCCTGTAACCCTCAGGCTCTCAATTTACTTTTCATAGCTCCTTCATCCCCTTAATAATTGTGGTTGAACTGGCTTTCCCTTGCTTCCAAGGTGCTTTTTATGGTAGAAGATTCAGAACATTGTAGACCAGGGATAAGAGGAGATTTTTGTGGTGCTGTGTGCCCTTCAAAATGCTCCATTATGGGCTGGGGGTGTAATTTGGCAGTAGAGTGCTTGTCTAGTGTGCCTAAGATCCTGGGTTGCAAAGTGCTCTTACAGGAGGAGACCTGAGAGAAAAGATTGCAAAGGAAAGATTGCAAAGGAAAAAAAAATCATTGTAAAAATTCTCCATTAACTTCTAGCACAGAAATGACTCTAGTTATTGACTCTAGTTATAGTCTTGTGTTATAAATATGCTTGGAAAATTGTACATAGTTCAGATAAGAGATAATGTCAGAAGCCAGAAGTATTCCTATATCCTCTTCCTGGAAGTTCAAATGATGCTTCTTTTCTTCTTTAATTAAAATAATAATAAAAATAACAACGTAAGAAGGAAGAAAAGGAAGTTCATATGAAAATAAATCAAGTGTTCCATGACCCTCCCACCCAGAGCTAAAGTGATGGTGTAATACCAAGGTGACATAAGACTTTGAGATACTTGGTTAAAAGGGTCATGTTGTTTACAAAACATTATTCTTATTATCATTAAAATAACCTGTAAGTAAGGAATTCTCACCAGCATTCAAAAATTACAGCACACCACAAATTGTCTTTTATATCTCAGCTGGTAAAACTACAAAGAGGTTGTGTTATTCTACAAAACAGCTTTTCATAGAAACCTAATTCAATTTTAAGAAAATGAATATGAAGGGGGAAATACCTGTTTCTGTTCTTTCAGTTGCCCTGTCTTCTGCTCCCACTCCGATTCTGAGTCAAATTTTCTTTAACATTCCCTGAAAGACCTCAGGAGTTTCCAGATTGTCTGAACAAATAATTCTCACTCTTTTTGGAACGTGGTTTTTTGTCTGAGGGAGATCCATTACAGGATGACTGGTGGGGGTTGGGGGTGATAAATGTACAGAAAGTTATTGTGGATGGTAAGAGGTACCAAGAGATGGGTTGTGAGTGCTCTGAGCTCTTGCTTTGAAGCAGTTTCATTATCATTAGGCTACGAGTACAACTCTACTTCTATCACACAAATGGCTACCCTGACATCTTCCATCATTTCAAAGCCCTCTTCCTTCTGCTGAACATGGGATACTTGATCCTCCTCCAATGTCATTATATTTTCATAAAACCTTAACATCTAAGTCAAAATTAAATCAGAAATATAAAGTGCTGCTTTGTTTTCGACATACCCTTTGATATTCCTCTTCCACAGGGCTGGAAGGTGAGCAGGGCTGATGGTTTTCCCAATTAACAATCACTGCCTTGCATTTGCCTAATTTTTTCTTCTTAAATGCTATGCCATGATCCATTTTTAGAAGATGCTGTATGTTCACCTAAATGAATCTCAGTCGGTGACATTTTATGCAGTGTAATGTTAAAGTAGTTGGGAGGAATGATGTAAAAATAATAAGCAATATAAATAGCTACATTTATTGAGCCTTAAATATGAATCAGACATTGAAACTAAATAGGAACCAGATAAGCTTCTCATGTGCATTGCTTTATTAAATGTTTATAATATTTCTGTGAGGCAATTAGCAATCCTTTTAGAGGGTTGAGTAAACTGAGGCCAATGGTAGTTAAGTAACTTGCCCAGATTGGACAGCTTATAAGAAGGTGAGCCAGGTTAGCCCCCATGGTCATGCGGTAGAGACTGTCCTTTAAATCTTTGCAGCTGATCCTAGCTAGCTAATCCTTCAGTTAGTTATTAGTAGAGTGAGCACCAATCTGTTATCCAAATTGGGACTGTTTGGAAAAATCAAAGTGGAAACTATTAAAACTTATGCCAGGACTACAGGCATAAATGGAGACTGTCTTAGGGACACTTAGATGTAGAGTCAACCTAATTTTTAGGGGCTTGGAATATCATTTTTGGTGAACATAATGTCATGTGTGAGCATTATAGTCCCAGATCAATCCATACTTCTCCTTTCTTTCAGGGTTTTCTTTTATAAACCCAATGCCACAATTGCCTTCACAATAGAATGTTAAGTAAGATGTTATCACATTTCCCTCACACCCAAAATTTCTATTTCAACAGGGAGACTTTATATTTTTAATATAGTAGGCATACATGTGGCTACAACATGCTATTTGATAATATTTAACTGTTTTGGGGAGGGTGGGTACCAGGGATTGAACTCAGGGGCACTCAACCACAGAGCCACATCCCCAACCCTATTTTGTATTTTATTTAGAGACAGGGTCTCACTGAGTTTCTTAGTGCCTTGCTGTTGCTGAGGCTGGCTTTGAACAGGTGATCCTCCTGTCTCAGCCTCCTGAACCACTGGATTACAAACATGTGCCACCACGCCCTCAGATATTTAATTTTTTTATATGACATAGAACGGTGTACACAGTGTGTTCGTTTGGGTAAATAAAAGGACTTTTATGTATTTGCATAGTATATATGTATATATAAATATCTACATGTGCTTATACACAAAATAATGTTTACTCTTTGTTGCATCAAGGAAGGAAAATTTTCAGAATCGTGAGTGTAAGAAGACTTACTTTGCATAATATATGTCTTTGTTCTGATTGTATTTTTTGCATAAGTTTTATTTCTCTAGTGAGAAGAAAAACCAGATACCTCCCATTTGGAGGAGTTGCTTCATAGTTGGGGAGAAAGTGATCTGATTAAAGCAATTAGCACATATTTTTGAATGATGAATAACTTTACCTACATGGTAAAAGATATTGACATTTTTAGAGGTGAATCATTACTTGGCGGAATTTTAAGTGGCATAAAAGAGGAAAGTGAAGAAATGCAAGCAGTAAAGATATTTGAGGCTGGAGTGGTCATTTCTGAAGGAAACAATGCCTCCTAAGTTGGAGCTACTCTGTATAATTTCTCCTTTTTCTCTGCCTATGAGCCCACAAATTTTCTAAAATATGCACTTTTAAAATAAAGTTTAACCTCCAACAAAATGTGGAAGATTGCATAAGATACAACCACTTCTAAATATAATTTCTAGGCAAGAAAATGCATTTGCCTAATTCAGTATTAAGAGCATGTGGAATTTTCTGCTCTTTAGTTATACACACGCAAACTTTCATAGCTTAAACTACTCAAATGACAAAAGGATCAGGGATATGCAAGAGTATATTCATTTTAGTCATGTGCTTTGAGATAAGATGCTGCAGAATTGGGTTCTCATGCTAGTGACTTAAACATTACAAAACTCAAACATAAGCAATCAGTGAGCCTTGGATGTTGCATTGACATCTCAAATGTTATATGTGAGTACAACAGATTTCTAGCTTCCCATTCAAATTTGTTAATTCTTTATCACTGTGCGTAGAACCCTGACTTCTTTGAGGAGGCAATACTTTTTCCTCTTAAAGGACTACATCTCCCAAGCTCCCTCATAGCCATGTGATGCCTGACTTGGCCCATGAGTTATAAATAAAAATGGTCGGAGGCACTTTCAGGGAAACTCCTTAAAGGGAGCTAACCAGGCTAGTAGAGAGATCCTTTTGCCTTTGGCTTTTCTCTTTCATGATTGGAGATGATACATGATGGCTTGTAGGAATATTATGACCTATAGATAGAAGAACAGAGAGATAGAGCCTGGATTGGGCTGGGGATGCAGCTCAGAGGTAGGGCACTTGCCAAGCATGTGTGAGACCCTGAGTTAAATCCCAATACCGCAAAAAATGTGGTGGAGATGTGGGGAGCCTAGGTCCCTGACATCTTGGAGGAGCCACCATATGATTGTTGCATAGTTAAAGGTAGGATTTCTCTTGTATTAGAAATAACTCTTGTATGTTTAAGCCATTCAACTCAAACTTCATTAACAGCTTAATGTCACTTCTCACTGATCAAGCTGCTTCTTTCATGGAATAAAATAAGTATTTTTCATTCACACATCATTATCCCTAATTCGTGCCTTGCGCTGTGTCTGTATTTTGTCTTGGCTTAGCTTTAATTAATTCCAATTTTAAAATACACTCAACTTTTAAAACAACCCATGGATTAAGTGTTCAGTTCCTTGTAGCCTAGAATAAAATTCCTACCCTTCATGAACAACCCATCTTTCAACTCAGAGAAACCTCCATTAATATTCATTTTTTCACAAGATGGCTCTGGGGGATATTTGCTCAGACACTGTGACTGTCACCACATTTGCTGGACTGAAGTTATAGACACAAATGAACTTTTCTCACTTGTTTATTTTCCATGGGGGATGCCCCATGTAAAACAAAGCCATTGCTAAGTCTCCAGCTCTAAATGCCTGCTTGTGTTGTAGATATCCCTTGAAACTTCTCCCTTCTTTTCTCTGCTAAGGAGGGGAGGAAAAGCTCAAATGAGGGGAAAAATGCAAAAGAAAGGGAAAAAAAAGAAACAAAATAAAAACCATATTTGTAACAAAAGGATTTTTGAAAGCCTTGGAAAATGTTGTGTTCACTCACATAAGGCCCCACTGTTTTAAACATATTTTACTATAATTTTTCCTTCAAAATCCTGACATGCAAAGTTGAACAGGGCTCTTTCAGTGTACAACCCCGGGACATGGAGAAATAAAAAGAACAGTATTCCAACTAATGCATACTCAGTGGGAATCATAATATCGCATAATTGCTGGAAATCCAGAGGCTGATCCAATGTCATCTTCAGAAATATGCAAGTTTCCCTTCGTTTTCTGACTTTGAGATATTTCCTTGCTTTAGGGCTTAACCCTTCAGTTGCTGCCCCTAGTTATTGAAACCTGATTGCAGTTGAATGTGGAGTTACCCATCCTAAGCACATTCCAAATGTTAGATAAGATTCCTCAAATTTTATTCTAACAGAAACACAAAACATGAACTTCAAGAATTCTTTTTACCCATTTCCTGTCTCTACCTGTTTCTAAACAAACCACATGGATAGCCCGTCAAGTTTTTTGTTGTTTTGTTTTTTCCCCACAAGAAACTTTGAAAGAACAAAGAGTTGCCATTTTGGAGCATGTAGTAACATGTTTAAAAGTTCATCAACTTCCCCCTTTAAAAAAAAAAACTGGCAATGACTCTAAAATAATAATTCAAGAAGATTTAGAGGGAAAAAAATCCTTAAGACTTCCTCCTCTGTTACATGATGTAAATCATAAATATACCAGTGATCTGGAAGTGATTACAACGAGCCACAAGACAAAAGATATTTCTAAGCAGACACCACCAGCCATGGGCCCTCTTTTCCCTCCTATAGGTATATAGGAGGACTTGGGTAGATAAATTCTCATAACTGCTAGAAAGAGATTCACACCTCTATAAAGAGTTCCCATGTGCACATACTCCATGAATAAATCCTATGGCCTGGGCTGTAACTGAGTGCATGGATTAATTACAGAAATGTGTCCTCTTATTCAAGGTGAATGAGCCTTTTGGTGTTCCAAGCATTCCCTCCTCCCTTCTCCAATTTTCCCTTTGCTTCTCAATTGTCATTGTCCCTGACCTTCCAAACAGGATCCCTGGAATGAAGAGGAGGAAGCACTATATAAACAGCTCATTCTAGAAGTGTGAGTCATTCCTGAATCAGCTCCCCTACTCCCTATATAATGGATGCCCATTTGTATCCAAGCTTCTGAAGGGCTGTTAGAAAGCATTTCTTTGTTTTGTCTTGCCCCGTAACTTTTTCCCAAGGGTGAAGGAGTAACTTTTTCACTCTTCTCAAAGTGATTCCACACTTGGGTTGGAGATTCAGTTCACAGAACATCAAGAATTACATTTTGCTTGATAGTGTAGCACTAGAAACATTGGCCTGCCAACTCAAAGGGACACTGCAATGCCATTTTATAATTAAGCAGAGCACCCGCTGGACCGCATGTTATAACAGATGTTTCCTGGCCCCAGGTACTGAGCCAGCACAGAGTAAAACTGCCCAGAGCCTCTGCCTGAGCCAAGATGGGTCAGTGTCTGGAACAACTCCTGTCTAGTGTCTCTTACTGTAATTAGAGAATGAGGCTAGCTTTTGGTCATTAATTCCATTTGAAAAATAGCCATGACTAAATTAAAAATGGAAAAAAAAAAAGAAGAATATCCATGTGCTTCTAAAATTGAAAAGCCTAGTAAGAAAACTGTGATAATTTATTGGTGATTTATTATTTCTATCAGTGTTTTAGACCTTCTATAAATTCTATATGATGCCCTCTCTTCAACATGATTTGCAAAATTTTCACTCCATTTATAAAATGGCTAAAATTAGATCCTCCTTATGCTTAGGCTGGAAAAGAGTTTATAGATTGGTTAGTACCAGGAAATCAAACTCAGATGCTTATAGAGGCCAGTTGGTAAATGAACAAAGCAACCAAGGACGAAAAAAAAAATTCTCCTGTTTCTTTCTACTTTTCTTTCATTATCTCATTTTCAAAGAAACCTGGGTATAGGAATCTCTCTCTCTGCTCTGAGAAGTAGAGGCTCTAGTTCAGATGGTGAATTTTAGCATAGTCCTTATCAATTGGTGGAGAGATTCTGTTCTTAGCACACTCAGTGATACCTACCCCTGCTCTCCTCCAGGAGCTCATGGACCTTGTAACTCCCCAGAGTAGAGAAGGGGACCTCCAGCGTATTGCTCTAGCACAGAGGTCAGTTCTGGTATCTTAGTAGTCAGACATTTTTTAATATTGCTCTATACAAATACATTGATAAATGGCTGCTGATATCTTGTCTCTGGAGAGCAGACAAAAGACAATAGAAATTAATAGAGTCACAGGGACGCTGAGGAGCCCATGCCCTGATAAAGGAGGCAGTTACTAGAAGCTGGGTGGGAACATGGTCCTTATGTGGCCAGACCTTCTTATTTTTTTTAATATTTTCTTTTAGTTGTAGATGGACAAATACCTTTATTTTGCTTATTTATTTTTATGTGGTGCTGAGGATCAAACCCAGGGTCCTGCACGTGCTAGGCAAGCACTCTACCGCTGAGCCACAACCTCAGCCGCAGACCTTCTCATTTATCAAGAAAAAATAAAAACCTTGCTTCTTATGCAAAGTTTCCCAGCTAAATTGTTCCTCACTTCATTTAAACAGTTAGGTGGGACAAATGTGGCCTAGGTTCTCCAAATTTGCCAACTTTCCATTTCTGAAACACCGGAGAAAACTTAAATCTAAAACTTGTCCAGCGATCACCCAAGTGACTAGTGGCAGGGCCACAATCAGAACCTAGCGCTCCTTACTCCCCATCCAGGGAGATCTTTCTTCAAAACATGTCCTGTAATATCACTAAAAATCCTTCCAGAAGGATTTATACAAAACACACCCTAAGCAGCAGGAACTTAGATGTTTTGGAGGTCGCAGTTCTTTGTAATAATATTTTCTCCTACCACAAAATAATAATAAAAGCTAATTTTCAAACTGACATATAAAGACAAAAGAGAGGAGAAGGTTTTGGGTATGTGAGGCACTGCACAACTGTGAGACAAGAAGGTCCTGTGGCTGGATGGAAATTACTTCCTAAACAAAGAAACTGATAGAACTCCAAGAGATGAAGGGGTTTAAAATGCCAGATGGTGACAGTGATTCCCTCGCAGGGCAAAAAAATTTCCAAGTCTAAGGAAAGTTCACTATTAGGAAAGATCCAATTTCCATGGATTACATGTTTCATGGGATCCTGAGGCTGATCTGTTCTTTTTGTAATTATTCCTTACCTTTGTTATTAAGCAAGGTTACACCTAAAGCGAAGTCAAATATACTCAAGTTTACAGACTTAGCCGCTTTTCTACTACGGGGTAGGTCAGCATTCCTAGACAACTGTTATCATCCACCTTCTATACAATTGGACTTCATTTGACCACTTAAATTGTTATTCATTTTTTTTTGTTGTTGTTGTTGTAGTTAAACCAGCACACTTTTTTCCCTTAAATTGAGAAAAGTTAACTCTTTTTGTTTTGAGATTGGGAGTTTATCATTGAATAAAGTAGTCCTCAACCTTAAGAATCTGTAGACCAGGGCTGGGGTTATAGCTCCGTGGTACAGCACTTGCCTAGCATGTGTGAGGCACTGGGTTCGATCCTCAGCGCCACATAAAAATAAATAAATAAAATAAAGGTATTGTGTCTCTCTACAAATATATATATAGAATCCATAGACCATTAGTACATATATAACTTCAATAAAAGTATTGAAAGTGCTATGATAAAGGTAACGAAGAAGCCATTAATTGTCCTTGAGTCAAAAGGGAGCAGGGTGAAAAGGGCTTCATCCAGGGAGTAGGTATGACTGTGGCTGTGGCTTAAAGAGTGTGCAGGAGTTCCAAGGCTCCTAAGAAGGTGAGAATCATTCTAGAAAGAGAAAGCCACTTACAGGGAGGCACACAGCCTAAGCTGAGTTGAATGATTGAGAAAAGGAGAGTGTTCAGCACAGCTGAAGCCAAGGACGCGTGAGGAGAATGGCAGGAAAATGTGACTGGGATCTTTTGAAGTACAGTACTACAGAGCAGGAGCACATCCTCTTACCCTGACAGTGAAGGGAACTTTGGATACACTGCTGTGTAATCCTTCTTAGCCACTTGGAGGCAGACACTATTCTGGGTGCTGTAAATAAAATGATAAATAAGCCTTATCCTCAGAGAGCTTAAATTCCCTTTTCTGTAGAAGATTGTGTCTGGTATGGTGATGCATACTTGTGATCCCATTAGTTCAGGAGGCTGAGGCAGGAGGATTGTGAATTAAAAATCAGCCTCAGCAAAAGTGAGGCACTAAGCAACTCAGTGAGACCCTGTCTCTAAATAAAATACAAAAAAAATAGGGCTGGGGATGTGGCTCAGTGGCCAAGTGGTCACTCCTCCAACAACAACAACAAAAAAAACCCTGAAAGATTGCAATAAGATGTTACATATCAGGCACTTAGCACAGTGCATGACACGAGAGTACCAAAATCCTGTCTCTTACTGTGGCCCAAGTACTTTCTATAACTTGGTTCATATACTGCTTAAGCCAAGTCTATAAGGTTTAAGTTGTCCCTTGCACAATTGAGGACACTGAACTTAGGTGCCTTGCCCAACTTCTAGGGCACAAAGATCATCTGACACTTAAAATAAGTGTTATAGAAAAGGGCAACACCCTTGTGTTTAAGGCAACCTGGGTGAATGGAGTAGAAGCCATCACTCAAGAAAGAAGCCAGTTAAATGGAGATAATACCACGTATTGGCATGAGGATCATCAAAACTCAAGCTAGTCAAGAGGGCACTGGATGAATCACTTTGAATGATATTCAGGAGGCTGAACCAGGGATAACAACAATGCATTTCTTCTGTTCAATGATGGCTACAGCTGCCACACTGCACAAAACTCCAAGGAGTTGTGTCCCTGGAGTTATAACTCCATAGCAGTGGCCATTGATGGTAGCCTTGGATTTAGGTAAGATATTTCTTTCCTACCTCAAATCATTGTTTAAAACATTTGGGGAAAATGCTTTAGTGATTCAACAATTTAGAATTAAAATAATTTGGGGCTAAGTTTGTGGCTCAGCGGTAGAATGCTCGCCTAGCATGGGCAAGGTTCAATCCTCAGCACCACATAAAAATAAATGAAATAAAGGCAGTGTGTCCAAATATATATATATATATGAATTTGAGAGGTTATTTCTGTCAGTGAAATGTAATCTTTGTTGTTGTTTTTTGAAATGCAATTCTTAGATGCCATTCTGGCTTGGGAATCTTCATCACTCTATGACCTTTCCATGTCTGCTTCTTGGCTACCATTCATTCTTTCTCTCCATTCCTTCTACACTGGCTGAGTCCCAGCTCTTTTCATTTTTTCCCTAGATACTATTCAGCCACCTTGTTTCCTCTCTCTTTGATTATGATACCACAATTGCTCCAAAGCTTAAGCCCTACTGAAGTTTCCCACCACCTAAAAAAGTACAGACCCACAACATTTATGAACACAGGTTGCTTACAACCTTCATTCCTAACTCACAACTTCTTAGGTCCCAAATATACCATGCAATTTCCAACCTTTGATCTTTTATGGTTGCTAGTTCCTCTGCTCGGCATGCCCTTCCCAAATACACCTGGTGAGCTCCTATTCATTTCACAGGACTCAAGAGTCATCTCCTCGGAGAAAACTCACGTGGCCTTTCCACGTTCTAGTCTGTGTCCCCTGAATTTTAATATTTATTTTTCATTTTTTGGCGGACACAACATCGTTGTTTGTATGTGGTGCTGAGGATCAAACCCGGGCCGCACGCATGCCAGGGGAGCATGCTACCGCTTGAGCCACATCCCCAGCCCTACAACTTTGCATTTCAATACCACAAGAACACTGGCTTGGAATAGGGGCTCAGTAAAAACTGTTGCATTGAATAAAATTGAAGCCAATTGTCATTAGCATGGTCATCAACCATGGCTTAGTGGGCTCTTTCAGGAGTATACATTTGTTGGTAGGTGTTATTGTGAATGTTTAGATTGAAGAAGGAGAGATAGCCAAACCTCTCTCCTGATGCTGTGCGAAGGGAAGAGGGCCATTCTGAAATAGGAGGTGGAGAAGAAAAGTGCTAGGAGCATGAGACAAATCTGCTTTATCACTCTTGGATGCAAAAGACTGGAATTGTAGTGCAGGCCAAGCCACTTATCTTCTAGAGTTCTGACAAATTTTCTGGGAAAAATCAAAGAAATGAAATAAAATTAAGATCTGTGGTCAGAAGGTTACAGAAAGGAAAGGCACACATTTCCGCTAGGGAATAGGAAGTGGTCTTGTCTTCCGCAGCAGGGCTGTCTAATAAATCTGGAGAGTTTTATTGACTTCATAGGCGCAAAAATAACCACCCGGAGAAGACATCGGGTTTCACTTATTTTGTTGGAAAGTAATTTCTCACAGACGCGAGGTTAAAAGAAAGTGGTTGCGGGGCCTGCACTGTGGTGGTGTGTCTCCTGGTATGCGTAATGCAACTGGATCTCAGTTCTGGGACGATGCCCAGATTCAGGGGTCCAAAGCCTCTGTTGAAAGCAATGAGGATAGAGTGTTGCCAAAATTTTATGTGTGCAACTGTAGATCGATTGTCTTAGTGCAAGGGTAGACTTTGATCAAGAGCGTCTGGAGGGAGGGGTTTCGTTAAATGCTGTTTTCAGCCTTTAATTCTACAGTTTTTATGTCTACTTGTCCCTAAGTCTCCCACAGACCCTGAATGGCCCTGACATAGAGAAGCCCCTCCCTAAATGCACGTCTGGCTTTCAGGCATCAGCACTAACTGGCATGGAAGGAGTTCCTGGATAGAAAAGATACACAGTTTGGGAGGTTTTGCTCCTACCCCCATGGTTTTGGTCTCACGTTGGAGCAATAAGGAGAAAAATGCTTGGTGCTCTCTTCCTCCTGCCTCATGTCTGTGATTCATTAGAAAAACTTCCCCTACACAAAGACAAGCTTTCCTAAGAAAAGGACTGATAAGAGAATATGTTTGTTGGATGAATTCTTTCTACAAAAAAATGTCTGGCCAAGAAAATTCAGCCAGTCTTAGAAGATATAAGTATTACAAATATCCTTGTAATTTTGGAAAAGGTGACAACTGAGTAATATTTCTAAGATTTGCAACTTTCATGCTCAAGTTTCATAGTCAGGGATCTTTTCTCAAGGGAACGGAAAACTTGGGTACAGCCGTGTGTGTTTTGCAAATCAAGGGCAATGCAGATAGAGCAGGCATGGCTTAGTCACCCTTATTAATGGCACAGTGGAGTCTCTTAGATTGTGGCAGGACACACTATCCTCAGAGCTTCCAGGAATATCCACAAAACTGGGGTCTGATAATAAGAGAAACAACTGTCAGATTGAGAACAGGGTAAATAAAATTAATTGCCTTTATTTTAGAGATGACAAAAAAAATAAATTGGTGGGTTTCAAACTTATTTTTTAAAAGCAGCAGAATCCTGGCAAAGCAAAATCTTAAATGATAAAATAGCAATCATTTACTGAGTCATTGGCATGTGCAAAGCACAGGGCTAAGTACTTCACATTGTGTAATAGTATTTAATTTAGTCTTCACTGCTTTAAAATAGGCACTGTTATTATGTCCATCCTACAAATAAGGAAAATAAGAGTCAACCTGCTCTAGATAACACAATATATACCCCACCATATGAAACAGGTCAAAGTGGAAGTGTTATGGTGAAATTGGGGTTCAAAGATCACTAATTTTCAATCCCCTGTCCCTGAAGCAGCCCAAAGTTTTGTGGAGCAGAGTTTGATAATCTTTTGACTAGATATCCCCTAAAATGTCTTTTTAGTTTATGGCCAACAGCTCTGATTCTAGAGACATAAACTATAGCAACTGTCAAAACGGCCCCTTTCAGTCTGGATGTTGGCAAACCTTGCTCTGCCTTAAAGGATGGGCTAGGGTTTACTTTTTATGAATTTTCAAAGAACAGATTTTTTTAAACTACTTTGATTGAATACATGTAGATATGAAATTGAGAATTGTGCAAATGTAAATATTCAGATGCTGTTAGATTAAGCATGTTTATATTAAAACCACAGTGCTAAAAACTCTGAAACAACTTATATTTTTTAGTAATGAATTTATTGAGCATTTTATCACTCACTGACAAAATGTCTGTAATGAAACCATCTATTTGAAAGCATTTGGTGGTAGAATTTTCACCTCTCAGATTAACTAGATGTCTACCTCCTAAGTAGTTGACTCACCCAGAGCAGACAGTTCATCAAGGAAAGGGGAGACTTGAGAGCTCTTTGTTAGTTTTTCACAAAGGGAAAAAAACTGCACAGGCTGAACCTCTTAACTCCTAACTCACATCAGACATCCCCAAATTGCAAGATATTAGTGTCAATAAGGAAGTGGGGAAACAGACCCCTTCTTAGAGTGTGGCTGGGGGTGAAAAGTCATAAAATAATTGGAGGGCAATTTGACAATAGGTATTAAAAATGAAATGCTCAAACTCTGGGATAATAATAATAATAATAATTTATCTTCTGGGAATTGATACTCCTACGACTGACAGAAATTCGTAAGTACAAAATGATATTTGCGGGTTGGGGATGTGGCTTAAGCGGTAGTGCATTCGCCTGGCATGCATGCGGCCTGGGTTCGATCCTCAGCACCACATTCAAACAAAGATGTTGCGTCCGCCGAAAACTGAAAAATAAATATTAAAATTCTCTCTTCCTCTCTCTCTCTCTCTCTCTCTCTCTCCTTTCTCTCTTAAAAAAATGATATTTGCAAGAATATTTGCTACAAACTGGAAGAACCCAAATGTTCATTAACAGGCAGTTGGTTAAGGAAAGTATGGTTCAGCCATACAGTACAGTCCCATGGAGCCATTACAAAGATGAAAAAGATCACTTTCTTTCTTTTTTTTTTTTTTTTTGAAAAAGATCACTTTCTACAGACTGACATGGAAGATATCAAAGGCCAGGTAGAAAATATGCTCCTGAGTTGGAAGCATAATTCCATCTTTTTAGAGAAACAATAAATGAAATGTTAGTATATGCCTTGAAAAAATTACTTTCCTGAGTTATGTGGGACTATGGAAGCTGTTCCCTTTCTATGCTGTGTGTGATACCATCTCAGGCTATTTATGTGTGCATATGCATACCTCTGTGCACATGGATGTGTGATTACTTTTGTAAAAAAGTAAGAAAAAAATGTTTCTATGGTTTGGTCCTTTGCAAACCATCATAAGAAAGTGTGGAAGCCTAGTCCAAGTCCACTGACTTTACTATAAAACAAAACTTAGCTGGCCCTGGCATGGTGACACCACATAACCAAAAAGAGGGCCATGCATGGAAATTCTTTGAATCCTCAGAGTCTGTGAGCTGTTGTAGAAATTAGCCCACAATGAAGTTGTCTTGCAAGGAAGAGCTAAGGTAAAGAAACTGAAAGTACAGCCAGTTTTCGAACCACTGTGGTAGTTATGAAAGGACAGCAGGTGACAAGAGAGTCAAACTCAGGGGTCCTAGTCCTCTGGTAACTTGCCAGGGAGGGGGGCTTGTACATAGACAAAGAGGAGCTTGTGTTTAATTTTTATTCTTTTGTCAAGCTAAAATTTGATGCAATTCCTTTAGCAGTTTCCTATTTTGGGGGAAAAAATAGTTTATACAATTAAGGGGACTCTTAAGAGCAATTCACAAAAAATACAAATACAAAATGAGGTATCAGGCTTTGGACAGGGACTCTGGGAAGGAGGAACCCTTCATCTAACCTCATTAGCTTCATTCTAGACTTCTCTGGGAAACCTCACTGCCCTGGCTCAGAGTTCTTAAACCAAGATAACATAGCACAGTAATGGGTACACTTCCTTTGCTTTTAGAATTATCCTGCCGAAGCAGTTTCCGTCCCACATGTGGTGGAAGCCGGAGGCCGCATCCTGAGCCCAGGGAGACTGCGCTTGGTACTCTAGGGGGATACTTGAATTTCTGTGGATGGAAATGCTCTGGAGAAGCTCTATTTGTTGACAATGGCAGACGCCCAGTTCTTGATGCTCATAAAACTATGGCAGTCAGTGTTGGGAAAGATCTATTAGGTCATCAATCTCAATTCTGGTCCAAGGCAGGATGGTTCACTATTGTAGTCATTCCAAAGCTTTGTCCAGGCAGTTTTGAAATGTGTCTAGGGCCTAACTCTTAAGCTATTCCCCTTCTCTGGTCCCTGGGCAAACGTTGAGGTGCTTAACTTAAAACAAAAAAAAGAAGGGCATTTTAGAGTTGGAGCCACACAAGTATTTAATCGTATCCATTCACCTAGATTTCTATCAGTGGTTTCCACATGAAGAAAATAACTCAGTGTAAAGAAACCCTGTATCTCTGGCACAAAGTTACCATCAAGGAAAAAAAAATCACTGATTTTTTCCAGTTTCTTATATTTCAACTTTGGTGGTGAGTCTTTTGTAAACTTTAGGGAAAAAAGCAAACTTTTGGGGGGCTCTCCTTAGCCAGCATTGTCTAGAATGAGTACTATTTAAAAGCTGTTCTTGGGCTGGGGATGTGGCTCAATCAGTAGCGCGCTCGCCTGCGAGCGTGCGGCCCGGGTTCGATCCTCAGCACCACATACAAACAAAGATGTTGTGTCCGCCGAGAACTAAAAAATAAATATCAAAAATTCTCTCTCTCTCTCTCTCTCTAAAAAAAAATAAAAAATAAAAGCTGTTCTTACTAATGGAAGGTAGCATGCTTGTTCTTCCTGTAAATACTTATTTTGAGTCTGTTTACTTTTGCCTTGATAAATTGTTATGTTCTCAATTTTTATTTTAGGCATAAAAGTGGGGAATCTTTTTTTAAATTTTTTTTAATTTATTTAATATTGGGGATTGAATCCAGTTACATCTCCAGTCCTTTTTTATTTTTATTTTGAGACAGGGTCTCAATAAATTGTTGAGGCTGACCTTGAACTTTCGATTCTCTTCAATAGCTGGGAATACAGGTGTGCTCCATAGTATCTGGCTTAAAAATGGGGACTCGTAAAACTTAAGTTTTTGTTTTCTCATGTTTCCCTTTAACTTCTTATTGAATGATCCCAATATCCAAAAAGATTTTGGTGGCTGCTGTTGTGTAGCAGAAAGGAGGACACAGACAGTGTCTACGTTACACAGACAGTAGACTTGAATTAATGAAATCATTTATGTGCCTACTCTGTGTATGTGTGGTTTGCTTTCTTGTTCTTGAGAATATTCAAAACAATTCTCTTTTTGGTAAGTAATGCTATCTGCAAATACAAACATGCTAAAAAAACAATATAATATTAGAATATTTGCATTTGAAAGTCTATTTCCATTTTAAATCAAGACAAATGGGTAATAGTTTATAAATGCAAGTGGCATCAATATTCCTAAGTGGAACAAGCAGTTCCTCTTAACAATAAGCAGTCCTCACCTCTAGAGCCTTTTGTCTTTGTCTTTTTCTTTCTTTTTTATTCTGAAAGATGGGCTCCCAGTTAATCAACTATCAAGAAACTGAAGGTAAATGTTATCTGAGTTGAACTTATCTGAGTTTAATTAGATTAGAGAGTTGACTGGGAATTCATCCAAAACGTGTTCATCAAAAAACAAAGGTATTTGAATGTTAAGGAAAGGAATAGAATTATGGAGGACAAAATTAATTTGAAACCTCTTGAACCTAGATAAATGGTTAAAGATATAAATACTGAAGGTAAAACGTTTTATTTTTATTTTTAAAATCGTTCAATACAATGTGTCTATTCCTGGAAATTTCTGTGATATGCTTTTTTTCAAAAATATGCTTATCCACATTAACAAATAAAAATTCTTTTAAAAATTGAGCGGGGGATATAGTTCAGTGGTAGACCACTTGCCTAGCAGTCAAGAGGCCTTGGGTTCAGTCTCCATCATCGCCTCCCACCAAAAAAAAAAAAAAAAAAAATCATCCAAAGTACAATGTCATGCAAATCACTACAAGAATATTTTCAAAAAATGAAACACTTTGCCAAAAGATTTTTTGTATGATTCATGAATATACTTACATGTTATCTCATAAAGAATTTTAAGTATTTAAATGATGCATTTAATAAATTCTGTTTATGAAAAATAATTAAATGAATTTAAAACTGCTCAGAAAATGACTATATATTGAAAAGTTAATACTGCTAATGACTTCAGTAAAGTAGGCTATATTCAACTCCTTACTTGAAAATCAATTGTAAGTTCTTAAATGGTTGAATTTCTGGCTTGAATAGAATTCTTTAGGTAGAATTGGGCTCAATAAGCGTTCATAAAACAAATAAACATGATTGAATTTAGGTAGACAGCAGATGGTTCACTGCTTGGTACAGTATATATTTTCCTGATCATCTTTTTTAGTAGTGCCTAATTCAAATAGTTACTGATTAAGTGATAGCAATTGTATGTATTTATGAAGTTTTCAGAAAATTAACTTATCTATATTTATTGGCTAGGAACTTGGTTTATTAATGTAATAAAAAGAAAGTTCAGTGGTAGATAGATCCATGTTTTAACTAACGTTGTCAGGGATGTCTCTCACTAGATCCCAAACTCTCCACTTTCTGTGTTATTTTCATTCTTAAGCAAATACAATGGCAAAGGTGGAACTGCTCAGCAATCCCTGGGAGAAGGACAGCTTATTTTACCGTGGAAACTGACTTCCCATGGTGCTGGCTTGAGTCACATGCCCCTCCCTGAACCACACAATAGCACCGTGCTTCTGAATTCCTTTTCTGTGGTTGCTGTAACAAATGACCCAAAACCGGGTGGCTGAAAACGGAAGAAACTTCCTTCGCCATTTCTGAACAGTATGGGTCCAAAAACAAGGTGTTAGCAGGTCCATTCCACTTCCAGAGGCCATTGGGGAGATTCTGTTCTTTGTCTTTTCTAGCTTCTGTGGGCTCCAGGAATTCCCTGGTTTGTGCCCATATTATGGATCTCTGCCTCTGTGGTCACACTGCTTCCTCATCTTCTCTGTGTGGTCTGTATCAAATCACCCTCTGCCTCTGTCCTATAAGGGCACACATGATTACATTTAGGGTGCACTGGAATAATTCAGGATGACCTCACCTCAAGATCCTTGTTTAATTACAGCAGCAAGGACCTTTTTTCCAAATAAGGTTACATTCACAAGCTCCAGGGATTAGGATGTGGACATATCTTTTGGGGGTCACCATTCAACCCACTACAGTTGGTAAATGTTCAACAATCTCCTTTTCAGAAAATGGGAGGCCTTGAAAGATAGCATTGAACTTGTTCTATAGGATAAGTAGAGCCACCATGGCCAGTTTCAAGCTATCAAGGGGAAGACACGGAACATTGAAAAGGGAAGAAATACACAGTAGCTCATTGCTATACAGTATTCCCACTGCACAGATTCAATGGATGCAAGTAACCTCAAGAGCATAGATAGCAAAATGTAGTCAAATGAGTAGAAAGTGATAAGGTTTGAGAATTATTTCCTTTATTTTTAATATAATTTATTTAATTATAAGTTTATATGATTTAAATTGTAATATTGATTATGTTTAAAAACTGAACATTAACTAATTGGTTTGTATGCACAAGTGTGAGCTATCGCCAACACACCATTGGAAAAAATGTACTGATTGATGAAAGAATGACTGAGTGAGTGGTAAAGCCTAGGGCTTAAAGTAGGCAATATCCAAGCCACATGAACCGAAAATGGGTTGGTGTTTCCTTAAGAGAAAATTGGTGTGCTACTACTACCTACAGAAGGGGAAAAATATTAGGGGGGAAAAACAACAAACTCATCTCAGTTTCATTGCTTAAACATATTTTAATGATTGCAGGCTAAGGAAAAAATTTTCAGCAAAGTTCAAAAGAATTACAGGTACAGGTATTTTGAGTAAAAAATCACTTTTTCACATTCCGATTTCAGTTATCCCATAAAAATCTGTTTTTATTTTGAACACATTTTCTCAAGTGATCAGCTTCAGGAAGAGACATAAACCAGTGGATATTTTTTTTGAAGTATCATTTTTTTAAAAAATCTTTTCACGTCTTTATTGAGATATAATTCACACATCATGCGACTCACTCTTACAGCAAGACTCAATGGTTTTCAATGCATTCACCAAGTGATACAACTGCCACCTCAATTAATTTTAGGACATTTCTATCATCCCACAAAGAAACTCTGCACCATTTTGCTGTCACTCTCCAATGCCCCCTATTTCTTCCCAAGACCTAGCCAACCACTAGTCTGCTTTCTGTTTCTATAGATATGTATACTAATCACAAATACATGTTGTACAATTTCATTATGGAATCATGCAATTTTGATACAGAATCATACAACATGAGTTCATTTGTAATTTGCTTCTTTTACTTAGCACGATGTTTTACAGTTCCTCCATGTTGTTGAATGTTTCGATATTTCATTTCTTTTTATTGCTGAATAGTTACATATTCCATTATATGGATGTACCACATTATGCTTTTCCATTTATTAGTTAACAGACATTTGAATTCTTTTCCTTTCTTGGCTATTATGAAAATTCTGCTGTGAACATCCATGTACAAGTTTCTATGTAGACCTATGTTTTCATTTCTTTTAAATTAATGGCTTTAAGCTAAAACCTTTAGCCAAGTTTCTTATATTCCAAATGATTAAGGGAATTGTCATTTAGGACTTAGAAAAGCTACATATAGAATTCCAAACCTCTTAATTTTGGGGTCACCACCCCCAACTCTGCTATTTCCTGGTGGGGAGGAAGAAAGTAGGTGCTGCTCTGACCTGGGGCTCCTAGATCACCAAGCAGGTATAAATGAACTTCTTCTTGCAGCAACTTAATCTCAGCCTTTCCCACAATAGGCTCACAACTCTTAGCACAACACATTGTTCCTTCGGGGATACTCTATATCCAAAGCATAAAAAATAATAAATATAAAAGCTTATTTTCTGTACTGCAAATTAGAGTTATAGAGTTTGGAAAATGTGCAGAAAAGGGGAAAAATTAACTTCCCCTGATAGAGGCCAGTGGAGTGTTTCGTTTTCTCCCTTACACGACTTGGAGGAGTCTTTTGGTGTGTCTTGCAGGCCTGCAATGAAAAAGAGGGCTCTATATTAATTTATATAGCAACTTTCTTCCAAGAAATGCACAGTGTCTCAAACAGTCTTTCACTCATTCCCCTAAGGGAGTTTGCATAGCGTGCATAAGAAATTACTTCTTTTAAAATTTACACTCTCCAGTTAGTCAGTGCTGGGCAGAAATAGAACTAGAAAAGCAGACCTCCTGACCAAACATTCCGCTATAATATTTTCAGTGAGATTCTATAAATCAATGCATATTCTTAAAAATAGGACTTCCCCATCATATATCCCAGTGACTATTTACTGATGACGGGCGTTTCTTTCACCAGGGGAAAAAAATCTCTCTTGTCTGAATTGGAATTGACTGGGATGTTGTGCACCATGAAATGGAAGGGTATCATGTATTTTTAATTAAGTGATCAGGATGGCCTAGACCCTTGAACAGACATGACAGTTTGTACTCTGCAGCTCAGCCCACCAAACTCACCCCAACTGTGAATGCCTTAAGAATCCCAGGATTGGTTCAGCACAAGGGAGAAAAGTCCTGTTTACAAACTCCAGGCAGGAACCGGGAGGCAAATTCATCCATTCTCATTGTTGTTTCTTGCCGTTCTGTCTTGCTTTTAGAGAAGGCCATAGGGTCCCTCAGGGTGTTGCTGGTCATACGGGATGGCATCCTCAGCTCTGGTTTCCCAAAACCCAACTCAGGGTTGGGTGGATGAACCTGCAAAAGCTTCCAGCAGTACTCATATACAGGCAGGATATAGCTTTCGACCCCAAATACTTGGTTCCTTATGTTTGGCCTTTCCTTGAGATCTTCATACTGTGAAGTTCTCAGAGCTCAACCCTGAGAAAAAAATCTTGGCCAGGACCACATTAGCATATGTAGAATCCCAGGAAATCACATCTGGGGAATATCTGTGACTTTCTTCCACTCCAGAAACCTCTGGGCTTCATAAATTCCCTCCTTGTGATTACTGTGGAATGGGAGATCTTATTCCAGCTAGCGACAGATAGTTCAATGCAGTGTCCCAGGGTGCCTCCAGTCCCAGTCATGTTTTGTTTGGGCCCCGGTAATCATTTATTAACTTCTTTTTTTTGTTCTCCAGTACTAGAAACTAAATTTGGGGCTTTGCATATGCTAAGCAAAGACTCTACTGTTGAACTACATCCCCAGCCACTTTTAAATTTTATTTTGAGACAGGCTCGCACTAAGTTGTTTGGGCTGGTCTCATCCAAACTTGAGATTCTCCTGCCTCAGCATCCCGATTAGCTGGGATTACAGGCATGTGCCACCATGCCTGACTCCACCATAATCCTAACATGCAGAATATTTTAAATTTATAATTTTTGTCAACTAGGGCTAGTTACATAGTTTGTAACTACTTATATAGTTTGAGGGCCAGTTGAGTAGGTGCCTTAATGAAAATTTAAAAAATTTAAGATGATGACAAGAGAGCTTTAAAATGACAGTGGGCCACTTCTGCGTACAGGACCTTATGTGACTGCACAGGTCACACGAGGCTAACCCTGCTGCAAATACTGGAAAACAAAAGATTTTACTCTGGAAAATCTGGTGCCTTTGAGTCTGCATCCTCAAATGGCAGCATATAATTGATTGTTGCCTAGTAGTAGCATATATTGGTTTTCTGGGGCTGCCAAAACAAAATACCACAGCCTGGTGGTTTAAAGAAAGAGAATTTACTTTCTCACAGTTCTGAAGGCTCAAGTCTGAGATCAAGGTGTTGGCAGAGTTGGTTTCTTGGCTTATAGATGTTGCCTTCTCCCTATATCTTCACATGGTCTTCCCTCTATAAATGCCTATGTCCTAATGTCTTCTTATAAGGACTCCACCAGCTGGGTGTGGTGACACATGCCTGTAATTCCAGCAGCTTGGGAGGCTAAAGCAGGAGGATCCCAAGTTCAAAGCCATCCTCAGCAACTTAGCAAGGCCCTAAGCAATTTAGTGAGGCCTTGTCTCAAAATGAAATTATTAAAAGGGCTAGGGATGTGGCTCAGTGGTTAAGTGCCCCTGGGTTTTTGTACCAGGGTTCAATCCCTGGTACAAGAAAAAAAAAAAAAAAAGCCCATGCCTGCAGCATGTGGAATGGTGACACAATTATAGGACAAAAGCTGCACATTCCATCCACTTCTGCAAAATCAATAATCAGTTTCCTTAACAACAACAACAACAACAACTGTACCCATTACACAGAGATAACAGTTCAAGAGTAATGCAGAAGAAAAAATTTGCTTTGAGATGTAACAGACTCCTCACTTCAGATATGTGACTTAAATGTTTCAGGAGAAGAAAACTCTCAACTACAACATAATTCTTCTCCACAACTGATCCTTCCTCAAATCACCTGACTGTACTAGGGCTGGTCCTAAATTTCAGTGGAAACTTGATGAGGTACCCCTTACAGAGAACATAGTCCCAAATTGGTCTTTGTACCTATTTGTAGAAAAATGATAGCCAGATTATAGCTGAAAACTCTGCTAATTCTGGGGAAGATTTTGGTCTTGTGCCTGGAACTATTGAAGCATATATTCACACCTACCACATGCGACACTTAGTAGCAGAATTTCCAGCACAACACTTCAGTACTTTATTTTTAAAAGAAACAGCAGAGACTGGAGTCCTGCTCACTCTGCAGCTTTCTTGCAGGAGGCTCCACAAAAGGTTGGGAGAGTGGGGGGTTTGGGTGTTGAAAAGAAGTATATTTTCCACTTTTGAAAACCTTTGCTCAGAATCAGGAACTCAAGATGCTAAAATATATAACATTTGCACCTGCATATATATTTTTAAAAAGCCACATTTGCGATGCTCTGAGAAAAAAAGGGTGCAGCATAATGACTGAGGAATAAAGACCAATATTAGAACTTAGAAAATAACTTAACAACATTTTACTCTAAATTCTTTGGATTTTGGACAAAGAAAGAAATGTCCTAAAAATTTTAAATGATGTTCCCCAAACCAGCACTTTGCCCAAAATGCAGGTCTTTTCTTTCAGAATAGTGTACTTCCCACTCCAAAGGTTTATTTCTAAATAGGCATTGTCCTGTTGGCCTAAATTGCATGAAAAAAAAAAGCATAAAACCCTCCTCTATCCACACCAGAGTCTCTATTTAGACTCCAGAGTTGAGAAAGCAAGGACTATTTCAATTTCAACTCCCTTAGCAAATAGAAGAAAAGGCATCTGACCCTCCACTCCTCCAGCTGGTCCCTGGGTTTCCATGTAGCTAGCTGGCACAGGCCTCAAGTCTGACACCAGGGGGCGCAGCATCCTTTGTCCTGATAGGCATTGAAATAGTGCTCTGAAGCCTGGCTGGGCCTTACAGAAAAGCCACCTTTCCCTGCTTTCACAGTTTCTCTTTGGAACCAGCCTAGAACTCAGCCCCCCACCCCTGCATCATCTTAAAGCCATTTTCTCCTTCTTCCCCAGTGGTGGTCAGAGTCTCTTTTCCCACAATCTCAGATGTGTGCAGCTTACAAGATTGTCCCCTCCCCAGCTACTCCTCCCCTGCAAAGCCTAAGAGGCTCATGGCCTATCATTCATTCTCACATGAAAGACCCATAGATTTAGGATGTTTCCAGAAATTCTTCATTAAAGAACCATCACAGACAAGGTGAGCTTTCCAGAAGAAATATCCCACCTGTTCTCTAATATCTCTTCCTTTTTCAGTCACTAGGATTAATAAATTAAATTACTCATTTGGGGAAGCTGATACCATCTTGTAGTCACCCCCTCAGTTCCCTCTGCCTGCCCCTGAAAAGTCTGAGAACAGCAATTGCTCGTGGCTACCTAGCAAAGGGACAGGCGTAAGCATCCTTTCAGCCTCACCTTGCTACTCTTTTTCCCCCACTGTGCACCCCACATAGGATAACTGCTTCTTTGTGCCCTTACCAGCTTGGCTCTATATGCCCTCCAGAAGAAAGAAGTCCACTCCACACTTGCCTACCTCTCCTGATTCTGAACACGCACTGCTCTCTTCTTTTGCAGATAAATAAGCACCCTCTTCCATTTAGACACACTCCTAACCCTTCCCCTATTGACACAAATGCACACATTATGCAAACCCTCAAATGTCAAAGCCACACCATTTTGCAAAGAACCTTAAACTCCACTGTCTGAACTGAAGGGCCACAGGGTCCTGTAGAGGCCTTTGGAAAGCAGCTGCTATATTTACATAGAGACTTCACATTTACACAGTCCTCTCCCTGTCTTTCATTGCAATCCCCCAACAACGCTGAGAAGAGTCAGGGAAATCCAAAGCTTAAGAGGCATGTCCGAGTCCCAGACCTAGTACAGGGTAGAGGCAATACTGGGATCCTGGTAACAGGGCATGGCGAAGGGCTACATGTCCAATGACACCAAGACCTGGAAGCAACACATCCTCACAAATGATTCCATGCACAAAGGGAGTCTATGCTTTCAGTTTCTGGTAAAAATGTAGTATTAGTGGGATCCTCAATTGGGCAGGAAAGGAAAAGGAGAGGTAATGTCAATTCTGAGCTGACCTGCCTTTTTTATCTATGGTGCAACTCATTTCTTTTCTCCGAATTCACCTTAACTAATGTAGAGTAATTGACAGTGCTGAGCCTGGAGACAGGTAGCCATGGCTTCTTAGCTTAATTGTGAACCTTCCTCTACTTGCTCATAAAATGATGATAACATCTATGAGATACACAGACAGCCACCGAAATGAAAAGTATAAATGTCATCCTGGGAGAGGGAGTGGAGTGGGAGACTTTTACTTTCATTTTATGCTCTTCCATATTTTTTTGAAGTATTTCAACTTGTGCATGTATTCCTTTTTTAAGTTTATTTTAAAATTTGTGTTGGGGCTAATGGGGCTCCCCCAGAATTGCTGTGAGGATGACTTATGTAACATGTCTGGCATGGCACGTGCTCTGGCACACAGTTGATGCTCACTAAACAGTAGTCTATTGTTAGTGATTGTACCTTCCTAAAAATTGAGCAAGTGGACTTCAAGTCAAGAGACACAGGGCTGCTGCAGACCCTGCTCTCAGCTCCCTGCATGCCCTTGAATAATTTAAATCTTTTCTCAAACCCTTAGTTTCTTCATCTATAAAATGACAAGACTCAGGCCAATTGATTTGAAAAGCAGACAACATGCTTACCACCAAAAACCCCTCAGGTGCCTTCTACAATTCAGTATTTTCAAAAGAAGGTCTCTCATACTTGAGCTCACCATGCAGAAACTTTCCCAAGAGAAGTTGTCATCTAGGATGGGCCAGAAGGGCCAGAGACAGCTGAGCTGGGTCTAAGTACAGAAAGCTAGGGAAAAAATGATGTGTGAACACAGTGTAAGATTGTCAGCTTAGGGTAGGGGGTGGGAAAAGAAAGTTTTGGTTGTTCCTTGGGTGCAGTTGGCACTACCATCATTTCCAGCTGAGAGAGATGACCTTGGTGAGCAAAAAGGGATGGGGATCCCTGACCAAACTAAAGCTAGCCCCAGTCCAGTTCCCTAGGATGAGAATTCTGCATGAGTTACAGATCTGACATTAGGCCCTCCCTAAGCAGATCCAGGATCCATGAGCCGTCTTTTGGATAAATGGGTTTTGAAAAAAAAAAAAAAAAAACTAAAAAGAACCTACTGTGCACAAGAATTGAGCTAAAGCACTTCTAAAGTTTCAAGTTTCTTGCAACAATTCACTTTATCTGAACAACAACAACGTGCAGTGAGCGCACACAGGTGGTGCAAACTTCAGATTCTAACCCCCTTAGCAGCTGCTGATTTGGAGAGACCAGTTTGGGTACACTCTAGCTCCTGAAAATCAGAGATTTGTTCCTGAACACAGCTGATTCTTTCCCACACTGCTCAGAAGGCAGATCTTCCTCAGAGTCTCCTTTGCTAGAACTCCTTTGCCTTTTGAGGACTGGAGGCAGGTAGAATAGTGGGTAGGAAGGTCGCGACTTTCTTCCCCCCCCCCCCCCCCGCAGTATCCTTCCTATTTAAAGCAGCACCGACTGTCATAGCAGCTTCTTGCCAATATTTGCAGGCAGGAAGATTTTTGACATTGTAAGGCGGGCGTTTAGAGCAGATGGGAAGCCCTTTCCCAAGATCATCGGGTAGAGCATAAATCGGTTATACCAGCACCCAACAGGAATCCCTAACCCTCACTTTCATGGTCAGCACCCAGATGGTATCTGCGTTTACATTTTTAAAAAGGGGGTGTGATTTTTCATAACTCTGCATTATCAGGCCGTGCCTGTTATAATTGCATCTCCTCCTAAAGTTCGTGTTGTCACTCCCTAAAGGGTAAGTAGTGTTTTCACTTCTTGAGAGATCTGGGATAACGGTATCAGAGTACACCACACCTGGAAGATCCTTCACGTCTATATATATTTTCTTTTTCTTTCTTTTTATTTTCTTGTCTTTCTTTCTTTTATTTTTTTAACGAGGCCTTGCAATGTAAAGTGTTGGCGGGAAGGGCGGTTTGGATCGAGGCATGGACAGGTAGCAACAACTCTGCCAGACTTCGGAGACAAAACCAAACAAAACCAGCTCCAACCATCATACTTTGACAAAACCTGCATTTTGTGAAATTCTGTATTTTTAGAGACATGTCCTCCTTTGTACAAGTCATTTTCAGAGGCCGTGCTGAATATCAGATCATTTGTTAAAATGCCTCTGTACTTGATTACTCTACGTGGTTCTTTGCTGCGCCCGTTTGTATCTCTAATAAACAGCATTGTTTATCATCCTTGGTTCCGTGCCCTTGGGATTGAACTGAAATAAAGCAGGAGCGCCGAGGCTGAGTGCTGGAAAATACGCCGGGTTTCCCAGGCCCGGGAAGGTCGCTGGGGCCGCAGAGACCCGCCTGGGGAGAGCCCACCCTTCGGTGCACGCTTGAAGAAGAGCAAGTTTGCACCAGTTTTTCCAGACGCCAAGAGGTCCCAGGCAACTCAAAGGCTGGGCACCTGAAGGAGATACACAGGGAAATGCCACTAAGGACTAGGAATAAGGGTGTGACTAAAGGGGCCGAATAGGCTAATACTGCCAAGATGATTTTTTAAAAGGGAGTGTGGGCATTGCGGCTCGGGAAGCGTTCTGAGCGGTCTTTTAACTCGAAGTCTCAACCCTCGTCCTGGCTTAATAAAGCCTCACTAATAAATTCTCGTTTTTTTCCGCGTAGCCCCGCGGTCTTTGCTGTTAAAATGACTACCCTTAACAAGACTAGACTTACCCCCTCGTTCCCCGTAGCTTCCTAATATTTGTCACCATTTCGTTTTCAGTCGGGTACTTTGTGACCGTGAAAGATACAAGTGCATGCCCTAAGAAAATGCCGCTGTTCCCCAGATACAGAAAAAGCCTCCCTGTTCTCTTGGATCTCAAACGGGGTCCGCGGTAGAGAAATTTCTCCGAAATTTCGCTGCTCCCAGTATGGAGTAAGGTTCACTATCAAAATACAGAAACCTTCAAAAAAGACACAACGCCGAGTGCCTTGGGCGCCTGGGTAAGCCTGTCCAGTCTGCGCCTCCAAATCCCCCAATTTAATGTTGTGCGGGCTCTAGGGGAGAGTTTGCCAGTAAGAAGGTTGTTAAACGCGCGCCAGACCCGGGCTTTGCGCTTCTCAAATGGAACTTCCAGACCCAAGGCCCACTACGAATTGTCCTTTCCACAGGTTCGTGTGAAACACCAACCCCCTCCCCTAGCTTCCAAAATTTCTCACAACAGGGTAGACAAACTGTTCAAATTGTCCTTGCTAGCTGCGCTCCCTTATCCAAGTGTTTTGTTTAAAAATACGGGGATTCATTTGCGCGCAAGAACAGTGATTTCCCTCAAGCCACTCGCGTAGCAGCTTCAGACAGCCCCTGGGTTGCAGCGCGTCCAAGCGTCGGCGGAGTTCTCCGAATTTCAAAAAAAGTAGTAAAGTGAATTTCGGCACAGGGAAAAGTGCTGGGTGTTGGAGTGGTAGGTGGGGGCGGGAGTCAAGAAAGCCGCCAGGAGGCTTTTTTGTTTTTTAAAGTTAGACACGCAATGGGGCACAAGCATCAACAACACCGCTTCGTGGTTTCCGAACTTAGAGAATCGTGCTGTTTCGGCCCATCCCTGCAGTCAGGAGCCGAGAACAGCGTGTGGGGGGCTGTTTTTAGTTCCTGAAGAAGGAGCAGAGGCGCGGGCACAGCTTGCAGGGCACTGACAAGCGCAGCTGACTTTCTCCGCCGCTCTGGCTCTTCTGCTCTCCCCCTTCTCTTTCCACCCCTAAAGCCGTCCCACTGCTGCCAGGATTGCGCAGCGGGGAGGAGGGCCGAAGGTTTAGGCGGCAGAGTCTCCCAACAGGTAGTTTCACCCGGGAACTGGCCTGGTATAAATACCAAAACCTGGGCCGCCTGGGTCGCTCTAAACTGAAGCCGAGACGCAGACACTTAGGAGTCCTGGAATAAAAGTCGTGTTCTGGGAGTCACTTTAAATAACCTTGTTTTCTCTCCATTCCCCAACTTCTCCCAAAATAGCGCGAGCTGCTCGGTTTGGAATGGCGCTCACCGAGCCTAAATAAATGCCTGCAGGCTGTAAACTCATCGCCGATTTGGTATCCCCCTCCCCCAGTAGTTACTACAGAACCCAACTCGGCTTTAGAAAGATAGGTAGTTTTTAGAAGCTTCCTCTTCGAAATATCCTAGACTCCAAAGCAAAAGAGGAAAAGGGTGCGTTGCACTTGGAGGAGATAATTAAATTATGCATTCCCTTAGTACACAATGAAGTACTGCAGAATGCCGGGCCAGGCGGTGTGTGGAACCGGCTGCTGCGGCCTCGCGCTCCAGCGGGCGCACCACGTTTCCTTCCCAGGGCGCAGGGTGGAGAAGTTGGGTTGGGCCACTTTGTTCTGCCCGGAGCATGGATGCGCGCAAGCTGGGGCACTGCAAAAAACAAGTCTTGGCTGCGTGGCCCCCCTTCCCTGCGGGGGCGCTCTCCCCAACAGCTTCGCCTAGGGCCGTGGACGCACGTGGTTTTCAGAGAACCGGCGCGCGACGCGAAACCCCGCGCGTCGTCCCAAAGCTCCCTGGAGCACGCAACCTTCACTGGGCGGGGGAATGTGGGGGACTGGGCCCCTCGGCATTGGGATCTAATACCGCCCGGGCAGACAAGCCTCTCCCGCTACTGCTCCCAGTCGTCTCCTGGTAGTGCCTTCCGTACCGACTTAAACCGTGGAACTCCTAGCCCTGTCTAGCCTGTCTCCTAAGGACTCCCCATCGTCTCCGATGCCCCAGACCTTCTGGGGCCGTAGGCAAACCTGACCTGCGAGCCTTGAATCTTCAGACGCTTCGGGACTTGAGACACTGCAATCTCTCAATCTCCCACTCAAGCGTACTTCGGCATTACTTGCTACTCCTGAGCCTCTGTCACTAACCACGCTACCTAAACTTTCTAAAGAAAAGTTTACTCGCGTTTGCCACCTCAAGTTCGCCCCAGCTGGCGCTGGCAGGAGGAGGAAAAGAGCACCCCCTTCCCACTCCACCTATCTTCCTCCTCTCCCCCTCCCCCCTCGCCTTCCCCTGTGAGTCCAAACCTTTCGGGTGGGAGCACGCAGCGGTGGAGCCCCCGAAGGCACCGACTGTGCAGGGCACAGAGTTCGTTTCGCATCCCTCAATGTCTGCGCCTTGACCGTTCCCGCCCCCTCCTCCCCCACCTCGTTTTCAGTGGGGACTTGCGGGTTTGTAGTTTAGTTTTGTTCATGTATATGTATATATACGTACATACATACATGCACACACATATACATATCTAGTTTGTGTATTTTATTTATATATATCTTAAAAGGTCCCCACCCTGCCCAAGCCTTGAGCACCCGCCTGCCTTCCAGGTCCTCAGCATGGGGCTGGAGAGAGGCGCCCTTCGCGTAGGGCGGGCTGCCTCCTGAATGGGTACCAGGGGCTCCCTGGCAGCGATTTCCCCTGGACTGGTTTCATCTCCTGGGAGATCCTACGTCCTAGTGTGACCATAATTCGTGTAAGAGCTCAAGGCTACCCGCCCCCCACCTCAAGCGCGCGCGTGCGTACACACACACACACACACACACACACACACACACACTCACACCACCAGGAACTATAGATGCTGCGGATTTGGGAAGATGTTTAGGAGACAGAAATAGGTAGTAGTGGAGAGGAGACCCTATTCTAACATCTTCCTGAAGTCTTTCCGCCGAGAGAATTGGATGTTCTGAAGCATGGCCAGAAGACCACAGAAAGCACCTCAAGTTGGTTAACTTTGGCCAATATTATGTTTTAATTTTGCCTAGGATTAAAAAGATTTGTGATTTTGTGTCCAAATTTACTACACCGGGCTTTCAACTTTAAAATCAACAAGCCAAAGGGAACATTCTGGAGAACTGGACCTATTTGCGCGCTGCGGGACACGTGCGGGAAGTGGGGGGAGCTACAGAAACGAAATTCGCCCAGGACCTCTTGGCTTGGACTCCTGGGCGTTTGGACGCCGGGCAGCCTTCTCCAAACTCCACTTGGTTGGGCATGAAATTGAACTTGACGCAGTCAAGGTCATGGCCCCCACTTAGCCTTGATTCTTCCACGTGACAGGAAGGTTCCCGTTGTCAATTGCAGACGATGCCTGCGGAGAGCGACGTCTTGAGGGCACGCGATTTTCGCAGGGATAAGCCAGTGTCTCCCAAATCATAATAAATTTTGTATTTAATTAAAGGTGTCCGGGGTGGGAGGTGTTAGTTATTTCCTTCAAATGAACGTTTACGAACAGCAAATATAGACAAATCCTCCTGTTCAGGAGCATCGCGGGAGATCTTTGCCAGCCCCCATCACAGTCCGTAGCTTCGGCTGTGGTCAAACACGTGCCCCACGAGCTCAGAGCGCTCCAGTCAGGGTCCCTCTGTCCAGCAGTGCTTTGCACAGGCCGGATTGAGGCTGGACCGCCTGGGCACCAAGGTCGGAAATCCTCGTCCCCCGACCCCGGCAGGCGAGGCCTCCCACCTCCAAACTCATTCCTACAGTTGACCAGCATTGTCACCACGGCCTATGAGAGAAAGCCCTGCAGAGGGACACCTGAAAAAGTGGGAGGTTTCCAGTTCCCACGTAATGATATCCCATCAGAAGCAAAACCGTGCAGCAACAACCAGGGGACCTCTATGCTGTCATTGAAAGGGCCATTTTGGGAGGAAATTGTGTGCGAGGAGAAAAAAATAAGGTGAAGAGGCAGATACAATTGTAAGTTTAAGCAGCCTCCCTTCTTAATTTTTTTTTATGTCACCACCCCCAGCTCAAACTTTGGGCAGAATTGTCTTTCAAGACCCAAAGTCTTCAGACGGAAGCAGAACAGACCCCTAACCCTCAGCCAACATCCAACCCTCAAACTGCAGCAACCTCCCTTCAAGAGCAGAAGCTTGGGCTTCCATACTTCCAATGTAGAGTTTCATCCACAAGGGAACAGCCCTTCTTCCCATCTCTATCCCATTGCACTCTGCATATAGACACAACCCCTTTGATGGTTTTTATTTATATTTAATCTCTAGGACCCCAGAATTCATTGGTAGGCTTTAAGGCAGGAGTAGCAAGGAGAAAGAATTTTTACAAAGAGCTGCTGTACTTCTCAAGGGAGGGGCTGAAGAGGAATTGAAAATCAAGAAGAAAGAAATTGGGGGGCAGGGCTGTTAAATTTTTATTTCTCTTAGAAGCTATCCTCTTTATACCAAAATGTGTTCAAGTTACTACAAACACAGGAAGCTGGGATTCTTGGAAACAAAAAGTCAAAGGTTTGCAGGATGTCCCCTTTCCCTACCTATCCTTTAAAAGTAGTGCTCCTATTTAGCTTAGTGACTCTGTGCCCTTCAATAAGGTCCTCCTAGCTGCCTGAGTGTGTTAGTGGTCAGTTTCCCCAGGGAACCCAAGCCCAGGAGAGTGACCTAAGAGAGGCTCCCAGAACCCCTTGAGCTGAGCTGTTCATCCTGTTAAGATGGGTCAGGGGAGAGGAAACTGGTCTGTGAGGCCAGAGGTGGGTTGTGGGAGGAGTGACCCTATCACCCTTCTTCCTTCAATTGAAGCCCCAATTCTGATTATTTAAAGCCTAAAGTGTGTACTTCTAACCTTCATTCCTAATTTTATTTTTAAGGGAGCAATGTGTGTTTGCAATTTTTTATGTATGTATGTTCTTCATTTGCCTTTGTGTGTTTTTGCTTCAGTCCCCCCACCCTCCACCCCCAAGGTCTTAGCAATCCCCAGGAGAAGTTTTAGTGGGGAGGATGAAACTGACCAGTTTATTCTTATTAAGCAGGCACAAACACAGCATAAACACTGACTCTCTGTGCTTAACAAAATCCCTTTTAAAAATAAAAGTCATTTAGGCAGAAACTGGTTAGGACTGAGAAATGGAGAATACTGGTGAACTAGTTAGTCCTGTCCCTTTAAGAAAAATCCATAAAGGTTTTCCATCAGCCCAGAGTCTGGGAAAGAAGCAAACTAACTGCTTGGAACAAAAGAGACAAAGAGGCCAAACAACAAAACAAACAAACAACTCCCCCTACCCCCCCCCCCCCTTGGAGACAACAATAGCCTAGACACAGCAAGTGCAGTTACTGCCCTGCCGGCTGCTTCTGTCCACCTGCCAAGTTTCCCCGCATTTGGCTAGAGACTTTCTCCCTCACCCCACCACCCATCAACCCCCTTTCACAGCCCTTTCTGTTTTTCTCTGTGTGACTCTCTCTGTGTGTCTCTCTTGGGGTCTGGCTCTGTGTGTGTGTGTGTGTGTGTGTGTGTGTGTGTGTGTGTGTCTGTTCTGTTTTTGCTTTCACTTGATGTCGCTCTCTGTCTCAGACACCTTTATGTTCTTCTCCCTCTCCTCTTCTCATACCCCAGCATATAAGCATATCATGGCACCTACCTACCTACCTACCTACCTACCTGTTAGGCCTTTTCTGTGGTGTTTCCTCAGAACTTGTGTTTCCCTGAGTGGTTACGGTGGCCTATTTTGTATTTTATTCTCAGCAGCCTTTGCCAGGAGGATCCTGAAGTCTATTTGCACTTCAGTGTTAAACCATGCCTCCTGTTCAGCTCTTTGCTCCTTTTCTATAAAGCTTCTGGCACACTTTTCCCCCCTGTCCCCAAGCCGCCCTTTCTTTGCTTCTTGGCACTGCTTGGGACTCTCATGCATGCCTGCCTTCTCTTTCTCTCACTCTCTCTTCCTCTCTCCCTTGCAGTCAGTCCCCTCCCCCTTGCTCCCCAATCCAGCCTTCTTTCCCCCCTCTTCCCTCCTCCCCACCAAACTTTAATAAAATACCCAAAACATCTTTGCTTGGAGATTGTTTTCTTTATAGAATGAATATAAAGCCTTGGAAAGTGAGAAGTGGAGAAGGGAAAGAATCCATACATGGAGACTGCAGTCAACAGAGGCTGTAGTGTGGAACTAGCGTCCCTGCCAACAGCCTCATCCCTTTCACACTTTTTTTCAAATAAGCCCTTTTGTGACAGCATTCCTCCTGAGGCATCTGTGTCCCTCCTACACCAGGCAGCAGGGGTGAGCCCTGCTGGCCCTCGGGGAGAGAAGCTGCAGCCTCAGTCACAAGTATTTCCACCCTGAGCCTCCAGCCTTTTCCTGAGACACAAATGGGACGTAGGTGCTCCTGGTAATGGGGGAGAGGTCTCTATTTCCTCTTAATAGTGTAGGATGGCCACTTGAAAAGAACCTTCTCCAAGGACCGGAAAAGAGTATATTCTAATGAACTTTGGTTGTGGGGTAAAGAGGGAAATTTCAACTTTCAGGAGATTGTGGGGAAAAACAAGACTAAACTGTTTCTCTAAAGCAGATCTGCAAATTCCCAGTCATGTGGTACAGATTTGGCAAAATGGTGACACTCCCCGCCTCCACCACACACACATACAAACCACGCACAGTAGGCAACAAAACCAGTACCAATTATTTCCCTTAGACTTGCCCCTTTTTTCCATCTTTCTTCAATAACACACAGACATAAATACATAAGGGGTAACCCTGAGGGAGAGAAAACATTTAGCTTGAGAACAGTAGAAAAACAGAAATAGGAAATTTACTCTCATTGTTTGGTTGCTTGGTGATAAGGGCAGTATTAAGAAACATGGATGTTATAAAGCACACATATGGGGCTGGGGGTAGCTCAGTGGTAAAGTGCATGCTTAGCATGTACAAGGCCCTGGGTTCAATCTCACTAAAACACACACACACACACACACACACACATTGCTTTAAATCATATATACGCACATGTATATATGCATGGATATGTGTATGTATATTTAGTTGGTGAAAGCAACTCATCAGAATAAGAGTGAGGGGTTTTGAAATCAGGCATCCATGTTTTGAAAATAACCAACTGCTCACTGGCTAGGCAACTGTGGGCAGGCTGCTCACCCTCCCTTGAACTGTTTTTCTAAAAATGAAGTGGCATTGCATACCCGAATCAACGGGTTCTCTTTCCTTCTTCCGGCTCTCCTTTCATTTTTTCCTTCTTTCCTTTCTCCCTTCTCACTTCACTGGCTTCTTGTCTGAGTTTTCCAGAAGTACAAGCAAAGGGGGGAATCTTCTAAATTGCCCCGGTTTTCAGATCCTAAGGAAAACTTTGCTGCTCTCTGAGTTCTGGCATTGGAACATGATGGACTGTACATGAATCCATTCATTGTATGCTCAAATGCCACCTGAGATCATTTGTACTTAGACTGGATCATTCGACTCCATTAGCCCCCCCCCAGGCTCTTTCTTTTCAAAAGTTAAAGAAGAAGACCCTTATCCAGTCTCAACTATTTACATACTTTTACCTCCTCAGGGTTCTGTTCTTGGGAAGGTATTAAACATTGCCCATGACCAAAAAGCCTAAGAAGGGAGAAGCAGAAGAGAATATGTTCTAATGAACTCTGGTCCTGACCCATAACTGCCCAATTGGGAATGCTGTTTTCTTGGTATTTTGACCTTGTCGAAATGACTGATTTTCCCCCCTCTGGGAGGAGTCACTGTCTTGCTGAGCAGTGCTTCTGGAGCAGTGTTCTGGGACTATGCATCAGTGCATCTGGAAGCACTCACTGGTGGGGCGCCTGGCCTGGCCTGACTGTTGCTGGGATTCTTTCTCTTTCTTTGTCTTCCCCAGAAGTTGAACCTGAAACTGAACAGGGCTGTGAGCCATGGCTGGCCCCCCAGTTTCAGAGAACGCACACAGAAAAAAATCCCACCTCCGACTTCCTTTTTCCATTGGTCTTATTGTCTGTTCGGCAAATGCTCCCATTTCCACACTTCCCTGGCTTCCTGTGCTATTTTCCTGTTTTATCATAGCCTTAACAACCCTTGAGAGACATGATCTTGCAGCAGATGTTGGAAAGGTGTCCAGTCTCTCACCTCCCTTCCCAATACCACTGATCACCTTGCTCTTCTCTCTGCTTCTTTGTTTTTATTAAAGCTCTCTGCTACTTATGACATGGATGTGGAAATCTGTTTTTTTCTTTCTCCCTCTTAGGCATTCTAATGTCCAGGTGCCACCTTTCTATAAACTACAAACAGAGCTTTATGTCTTCCCTGGAAGCACTTCTTAGTGTAGATTTCAGTTGCCATTCACCAGATGCCCTTGGACAGTGAACAACCTGTAACGTGTACAACCAAATATGGGCACTCTTAATTCTCCAACTCTCACAGGGGTGAATGCTACTGGGCATTTACCTATTTAGAGCTGTTTTTGTGAAATGTAAAAGACCACAAAATGTAAAGGCAGAAGACTAGTACCTTCTAAAGCTTTTCAAAGCTTTGTGCTTTATCCTTTTGGGGTTCTTTCTTGTCCAGGAAGAAGCCTGAGATTGTTTTCTTATTTTGTCTTTGACCTACATTCTTCACCTACTGAAGGCATTTGCAATAGGTGCAGTGGGTATTAATGTCTAAATAAGAACCTTTCCCCCAAACACTGGTAAGTGCCTTGTTCTTTGCTTGACTTTGCTTCTAGTAGGCCAATTTTTACAGTAAGGCAGTAACCTGAGAGGTGGCACTATTCTTAAGCTGGCACTCTTGCTTTCAGAGCTAAAGTTGAAGTTTGCAAAGGAAAAAAAGCCAGATCTAAATAAATACCATCGCCAGATCAATAGATTCCAAACCACATTGTTTTGAACTGGTAATGTAATTTGTATTCTGCACAAGGAAAAGTATCAAGGAGCAGTCCGTTTCCTGCTCAAGAGAAAGGTTTCTTATAATTGCTAAGTTACAGTGGTTCTGTACTGATCTTTTCTATAGAATGAGAAACCTTTCCATTTAGTAGTCTTTGGAAAAACACTTTATCCTCTGAGGTGGTGCTCAACCCTGGCTGCACATTAGAATTACCTGGGGAACTTTAAAAAATTACCAGTGCCTGGGCCTCTCCTCAATCCAATTAAATCAGAATCTCTGGGGGTGTGGTATGGGCATCGGTATTTTTTAAAGCTCCCTTGGGTGATTCTAATGTTTAGCTAGGGTTGGAACCAGTAATTTGTAGGTCAAGAGAACAGTGCATCATGGTGTACAATGCCTGTTCCGTTACTGAGGATGGAATGATCTCCATATGGTTTGCTGGAGACAAAGAGATGGAGTTGGTGAGCAACATGTTCCACAAGTTTAGGATTTAGTAGGCAAATCCTGCTGTGTAGATGTCAGAATGGAACCTCTGTGAAGCCAGTTGACTTTGTTTCTAGATTCTTACAGAACATGGGAATGGAAATTTAGAGTGTCCAGTGCTATCACTAACTAGGGAGGTGACTTTTGACACATCATTTCACCTCTGTGGGCCTCTGTCTAATCATTTGTAAAAAGAAATGGCTGGTCTGGAAGCTCTATGGTTTGTACTGGTATACTCTAGCCTTCCTGTGTATTGCTAAATTCCCAGAAAACCATAAGCTTAGCCAGGCAATTACCAAATACTTTTGGAGGCTGGTTTACTCATTCATGCATACTACTGACAACCGTTCTTCTGATGTTCCACCAAATCCCTTTCCAAAAACCCTAAGTATCAGAGTGTTAATTTTTAAATAATCCTGGGCTCCCTTAATTTTCTCCCCAAGTCTCTTCCAAATTAGCAGATGAAGAGAATGGAGTGGTGGTAATGTCTATGAGCTGTGGGTAATGACTAACAGAAGTTGATCCAGTTGGATAAATGTCTAGTGGATTGCTGCTGGGGTCAGTGTTAGTTCTGGTCTTAATTAACATCTTCATTAATAGTGTGGGAGAGGGAATAAACAATAGCTAATGATATTTGCAGATGGTTGTAAATTCAGAGGTGTTGCTTCTACCAGCAAGAGCAGCACCAGCCATGGGGATATCAGAGATGTGAACAAGAAGTGATTATAATGATGTTTGTTCTGGAAAAGGCAGAATGAAATGTTCAGGGAAGAAAATGATGGGGAGGAGGGACAGGGAAACACTAAAAGAAACCCCCCTCTTCAGCCTGTACCTTGGTAAGCATTTGGCAAATGAGGCAGCTGGTAGCCTTACAGCTCCTGTTGCTGGCATTGGGATGCTGTCCTGAACAACAATGATCATCATAGCAACAACAGTAATAGTAATGACATCCAACATTTATTGAATGCTTACAGTATGCCAGACAGGGTTCCAAGGAGTTTTCAAGAAAATAGTTTTATCCCTAAAATCATACTGTAGTTCTCCTAGATTCTGTCAGGGAACCTTGCTGTGGTCCTTGAATATCTGGGTCTGAAACAGACTTCAGTTCAAGGGGAAATGAGAAATGTAAAGAACGATGACTAAATAAAGGGAAGAATGTAATAGGTCCTCTTTTGCCAGACTCATAAGAAGGGTCTTCCCACCTATAATTTTTTCCCATTCACAACCTACTTACTAGCCTTTTCTCTCTTTAGGCAATTGCTTGCTTGATTGAACAGGGTTGATGAGAGTAGACAGAAAACTCTTGCAAATGATCCCAAAGAAAGAAAGAGGAAGGGAGGAAAGGAGGAGGAGAATGGAAGAAAGAAGGAAGGAAGGATGAAAGAAAATTCAGATTTACTATGTGCCTACCACAAGTCACACAGTAGCTCCAGGTACTGAGCTAGGTACATGTCACTAGTTTTCTTGTTTAACCTTTATATGTGGAATCCCCACAGTGACTCTCTCCAATAGTCATTATTAGTTCTGCTTCTATTCATGAAAGAAAACAGCTGAGTGGTTAGAACATGGCTGCAAACACATAGCCAATAGGAGTGGAGGTTCCAACTCTGGTTGTTATACTATTAAATTTATTTCCTTTCCAACCTGGAATACACATTTCCTTTCAGTTTAGCCCTGTCCAGATTAATGGTAATACACAGCCATACACACCGAGTCAGAAGATAGAAATATTAAGGAGAATAAAAACTCAGGAGCAAAAGGATAAAGGGAAAGTGGTCAGTACACACGTCCACTGTCGAGTGCAATATGATTGAATTTTTTATAATTATATTTTGCAATTAACAAAAATAGAATTCACAAACAAGAAAGGCTTCAAGACAATGGAACTCATAATAATGTGAATTTGACCTTGAGAGAATTTGGCAGTGTCTAAAGGCAAAAGTAAACTGAAAAGAAAAACAGTTGAATATAAAAGCCAAGACCCTTCTTGAGAAATATGAAGCAGGGGTGCGCAGATGGATGCTGAAATTCTTCAAAATGACATCAGAGGAGCTTAAAGAAGTTGGAATCTTGTGGCCTGGACATTTTGTCTTCTCCCACCCCAATGAGACTCCAAATGCCAACTCAGGTTTACAAATTGGAAACTTGAAATTTAAAATAATGAGATGTGCATTTCTGAGAAATGTACATAAAATGCATAATTCAAAGGAGAAATATAGAGCAAACACCAATGTTATCATGACTTAGATAAAGAAATGCAATGCTGCCAAGAGCTGGAAGTCCCCTCAACATCATTTCCCTCTTTCAAGAGGTAACAATTACCATGATTTTTCTTATGATTATTAGCTTGCTTTTATTTTTTTTAAATTGTGGCATCAGCACTTCTACATGACTGTTTTGGAACCTTATATAAATAAATTAATACTACATGTATTCTTTTATGACTTTGCTTCTTTCAGCCATATGTTTTGTATAAATAAACTACTCTGTACTTCTCCCTTATACTGTTGAGGGAAATTTTAGTTGTTTCTCCTTTGGAGCATTTATGAACAACTCTACTGTGATCTTTCTATGTCACCTGCTGTGCATGTGCAGGAGTTTTCTTAGAGTAAGGTCTAGAAAACCTTCATCTCTAGGCCAAATAGAACCCACCTTCTGTGTGCAGCTTGAGTGCTAAATGATGTTTACAGTTTTAGATGTTTGAGAAACATCTAAACTAAGTTACATAAGACCTAGTTTAAAAACTCAGGGTCTCTTTTATAAATTTTTTTAAAAAACATTTTTAAAAAACCTAAAAACTTTCAAAAGCTTCATCATGATGACAGCAGAGCATTAAATCAGTATGGAACCCTGTTAAGAAAGGGCTTTTTGCAACTGTACAGATCCATGCCCAGGAAGCTACCCTGCCTAAAATGCTGGTCCATGCTCTAGAGCATCTTAGATAAAATAAGTTGTTACAGTTAAAACACCTAGCACCATGCCCTGTAACTTGCAGGATTCCTATAAATAGAAGGTTCCCTTCCTTCCATTCAGGGGAAAAGACTGTAAGGTCTTTTTCCAAAAAGGTCGGATTCTCAGCAGCTGTCAGTAACCATAATGGCTGATGACCATTTGGTAGCACAATCCCACTCCTTTTGAGGTTCATGTGCTAAAAAAACAAAAACAAAAACAAAAAAAAACCCTTTAAATAAAAATGATTGTTAGGCCCCAGGGAATAAAGGAATGACAACCCACAGGCACAGGCACAGTTTCCACGTACAAGCTGGAGAGCGTCTGCCTGATCAGCACAGTTTCTTGGAGAAAACGTGTTAAAATCTAAACAAAACACCAGAAGAGTTCATCAAGAGACAAAATGAAAAAGAAGAAATTTAGAGAACTAAGACTATCTGGTTTCAACACTTATCATAATGATGCTATGGGAACTAAGTGTGTTGTCAGCATCAACAGAACACAGTAAAGTAGACCCATATGCATGTGGACAACTGAATTTTAATGAAGGTGTAAATCCTGAGGAACAAGGTGGTCTTTTCAATGAATGGTTCTGGAACAATTGGATAAACACATGAAAAACAGTGAATTTCAATCTATATCTTGCACTAAATATAGATTTAACTCCAAATACATTATTGATTTTTTTTTTCTTGTGACTGAGGATTGAACCTAGGGGAAATTTACCACTGAGCTATATCTCCATCCCCTTTTATTTTGAGACAGGTTCTTCCTAAGTTGCTGAGGACCTTGCTAAGTTGGTGAGGCTGGCCTTGAATTTTCAATCCTCCTGCCTCAGCTTCCTGAGTCACTGGGATTACAGGTGTATGCCACTACATCCAACAATGGATTATAGATTTTGATATAAAACATAATACTATAACAATTTCAAAAAGAAAAAAAGAAAGAAAACCACTTGTGGTGTTGAATTAAGCAACATTTCTTCGATAAGAAATCAAAAGCACAATCCATAATTTTGACTTCATCAAAATTTTAGAAATCTGCTCTTCAAAAGACACTCTTAAATGACTGAAAACAGAAACTAGACTGGGAGACAATATTGCAAATCAAATATCTGATGAAAGTTTTGTAGCCATAGCATACAAAAAATTCAACAATAAGAAAGCAACACAAATTTTAGAACAGGCAAAAGATCTAAACAGACACTTCATGAAGGAAGACATTGAAATGGCAAACAGCACACAGAAAGCTGTTCAACACTGTTGGTTGTCAGCAAAGTAACAGCAAACTGATAACAAAGCCCGTGCAGTGGCACAAGCCTGTAATGCCAGGGGAGGCTTAGACAGGAGGATTGCAAGTTGGAGGCCAGCCTGGGCAATTTAGTGAGACCCTTGTGGAGGTAATAGAAATATTGCCCAAATTGACTGTAGTGATGGTTTCACGGGTGTACATATATGCCAAAATCTATCAAATTTTACTTTACACATGCAGTTTATTATCTGCTAATTATACTTCAATAACTATTTAAAAGAACACAAAAATACAATCTTAAAAGAGTAAAAATGTACCAGGGGTGGTGGCACATGCCTGTAATCCGAGCAGCTCAAGGGGCTGAGGCAGGAGAATCATGAGTTCAAAGCCAGCCTCAGCAACTTAGACCCTGAGCAACTTAGAAAAAACCTGTCTCAAAATAAAAAAAGGCTTAGAGATGTGGTTTCAGTGGGTAAGTTCCCCTGGACTTAACTCTCTGAACACCAACCCCCCAAAAAAGAGTAAAATTGCAAGCTCCAGTGTGGGAAGAGAGATGTGTAACAGATATAATTGGCAAAGAGTTCATATTGAAAACATACAAGTCAATTTTAAAAAGAAGAGCCCAAGTAAAATTGGGCAAAATACTTGACAAATATTTACAAAAGAGGATATCTAAATGGCCGAAAATTTTAAAAATGACTAGAAGCTCAACCTCATTAGTTACTTTTAAATGCAAATTAAAACTACATTGAGATACTATTGTGCACTAGGAATATAAAGGACTGATTATACCAAGTTTTGATGAAGATGTGAAACAGCTGAAATTCATACACTGCTGGTGGGAGTATAAATTAGGACTATTACTTTGGAAATCTATTTGGCATTATCTACTAAAACTTACCATCAACATAGTTCATAACCCAGAAATTCTATTCATAGAATGCATACATTTGTATACCAGAAAACATGTAGAAGAATGTTCATACCATCATTACTTATATTGACACCAAACTGGAAACAATTTGGGCTAGGGATGTGGCTCAAGCAGTAGAGCACTCGCCTGGCATGCGTGCGGCCAGGGTTCAATCCTCAGCACCACATACAAACAAAGATGTTGTGTCCGCCAAATACTAAAAAATAAATATCAAAATTCTCTCTCTCTCTCTCTCTCTCTCTCTCTCTCTCTCTCTCTCTCTCTCTCTCTCTCTCTTCTCTCTCCCTCTTTCTCCCCCTCTCTCTCTCTTTAAAAAAATAGAATAGGTATATTGTATTGTTGCATACAATAGAATTTCATATACAATGTGAAAGAAAAAATACATGGTTTTCAGCAATAACAGGAAGGACTCTCACATGAAATGCTGAACAAAATAATTCTGATAGAAAACAGCAAATATTGTATGCTTCTTGATATATACAAGCTCAAAAGCAAGCAATGTAAGTTGATATTTCTAGAAATCAAGATAGTGGTTATCTTTGGGAAGAATAGTAGGATAGTAATTGTTAGAGAGTGGGAAATGATTTCTGGATTGCAGTAATTTTCCATTTCTTAATATGGACAGTGGTGGTATGGATAATATATCTAGCTGTACATGTAAGATCTGTATGTTTCTATATACATGTTAAATAGTAGATTGTTCTTTCTTTACTATCTACCATTCCATTAGATGACTGCACAACCATCTGTCTATTATTTTATAGCATAGAGAGTGAGGAAAGAGGTCACTGAGTTTTCACTCTTTAGAGTTCCAAAGACTTAGACCAAGGCTGCTAAGGTGCCTCTTTTATCCTTAGTGATGTCTTGAACAGCCATTAGTGTGTGTAATTATGCTAAGGTTGCCCACAATTATGCCTCTCTGTTAGAGAGGTGGGGGGGGGGCTAAAGGAAGGAGACATTTTAAGTTTCTGCAAAGGGGTTCTGTTGGTGGGGTGGTGAGGGAGGTCATGCAAGGTTGAAAGAAGATTGCATAGAATTCATAGTCAAGAGCCAAGACTCTGGAACTATATGGCCTAGGTTTCAATGTTGCCCCTGACACTTGCAAGCTACTGTCCTTGGCTGAGTTATTAACTCCTTTTGTACCCTAGTTTTCCCATTTGTACAACGCAGACAATACTGTATTTATATTATAAGATTGTTAGGAGAATTAAATGAATAAGTGTGAAAGTGAACCGAAGCCAGCTTGGAAGGAAGACCCCACTGAAAGCATTAGGAGGGAGTGCTGCCTAGGAGAGGCCAAGATGGTCTGGATCAGTTGCCAAAGCCCCAGGACAGCTCCCCTCAGGGGCTGCTCCCTTGCCCTCTCCTCTCTAGATACCCTGAATTGACTGTATGCCATCAAAAAGCTTTGCACACTCCCCCTTTCCTTCCTTTGATAAACACCTTCCTGCAAGTTTTCCAGAATCTGACCATGCTCCTGACCTCACTGAACCACCTAGCAGGCAATGGACCCAGAATATCACACAAACTCTGTGTTTCTGTTATCTATCCCGGTGTTCTCCTCTCCCCTCCCATTCCCAGGCCTCTTTATTCTATGCTAGAATCTCATTTATTTTGTTCACACTCGACTCAATCTCCTGGACATAATAGGTGCTCATTTCTTGCCTGAGTAGTGACATTTTCTTTAATTATAACGAATACTGTGTCCACGGGTTCTGACATGTTCTCCATTCTTTTCCTGCAGGTTGTATCATTTTTCTGTCTGTTACTAACCTAGCCTTTCAGATACTGCTCTTGTCTACTGCTCCAGTCACTCCCTGAGTACAGAAGCTGGCACAGGGCAGACACTCCCATAAATGTTTACAAAGCAGCATTTGCTAAAGATGCTTTTCAATTTCCTACCCTTCTGAAGAGGAGTAAACTTGTGATAGAGACTGCCTCCACAAACTTCAAACTGCAACACAACCTCCCTTAAATCCATCTCTCTTAGCATCAGGAAAACTAGGAAGATGCCTCTTGCTTGTTATACCATAATTGCAAATAAATGTTCTCTGCCAAGCCCAGTGGCACTCAGAGAGACCTTGGAGTATGGTCATTGTCACAGACCACACATACCAACCTGTGTTTATCATCTGTCCCCACATTTAAAGGATGAGGACAGAGACAATAATCTCATAGATTCAGAAAGTATTTATTGGGAAAGGAATATGTTTCAGAAAGAGTCTTCTATATTTTGACAAATGAAATTTTTTGATCCTCAAAAATCACACTGAAGCAGGCATTATTCTTTTCTTTTCTTTTTTTTTTTGAAAGTCAGGAAACTACCACTAAGAAAGGTATCATGACATAACTTGCCCAGAATCATGTAGGTTTGAGGTAGCCAAATCAGGATTTGAACCCTAAAATGCCACTGCCTCTAAGTCTAAGTTGAAAACTCCTGTTCTATTACTTTCAGAAAATAAGGAAATGAAATAATCTCCTTATGTTTTTGTCATGCCTTATTTTCAACCCAAACTGGTTTACCCAGCTTGATAAGTTCTTTAATCACTACAGGGTATTAAATGAATCATGGTTATATTAAAAACTCAAATCCACATTTAAGGGGAGGAAGATCTACTCCATTGATAATATTTAAAAGAATGTGCCTGGGGTTTCGAAGGTAATTTCAAAAGAAGAGTGATCAAAATGCTTTGACACATGTGCAAAGCATCCCAGGGCACCTTCTGTGAAGCGGTCACATGCATCCAATAGGCATGGCCTTGCAGTGGGTTCCTGCAGCCGGATGGTGTGCTATGGCCAAGGACTTTGGAATTCAAATGACCTGAATGATGAGCACCATGACCTTCGATTGGTTATCCAAACTTCCAGAGCCTCAGTTTCCTCATGTTTGAAGGAACTGAGATAACATGTGACATCAGCACAGAGCCCAGTTAAATAGTTAGATCTCAGTGAAAGGTAATTAGTATCACTCGTCTTGACACTTCATTTAACCTTAAGGTTGGGAAAACCACTGCCCCAGGGAGGACTTGCTCAATGAAGGTGCTGTCCTTGACTTAAACTAGTCACAGCAAAGGAAAAGATGCAGCTCTTCAATAGTCAGTTAACATGCTCCCAAGGAATCAAGGACCTCAGGGAAACTTCTTATAGAGGGTCTAGTCCCCTAAGGAAGGAGTGGAGTGCCCCCAATGCACCAGGTAGATGGAGCTTCATCCATAACAAGGGCCATGAAGACTGCTTTTGTGAATGAGTTCAGAGCCCGGGTAGAACACAGACCCATCAAGTACCTGCCAAGACAGTAACTGTAGACTTAATGTGTATATAATGAATGAGCTTCTCAATTATTCACTGGGTTGACTCCCTGAGGCAATCTGCGTGTCCTCAAGTCCACCTCCATTTGGGAACAAGACCTAGTGTGCAGGCATCCTGTCTGAAGATCAATGTGCTATAACTAGTTGCAAACTGCAAGGGTGCTTAATGGTGATATTAAAATGGCAGTCACTATTATCAAATCCCATATCCTAGGCAAATTAAGAAAAATTGTACCATGATACATAGATAAGTCACTCTTAGATGGTATACATATATTATTTTTTACCAATATATTGATCTATAACTAATAATGATTCGTTTTAAAAACTTTTTGGACAACGTCCCAAAAGTCTTAAACTCATTTTTTTTTTCCTATTTTCACTGTGTCTGGATTTAGTCATCAGAAAATATGTTCTCTGGGCTGTGGCTGTGGCTCAGTGGTGGAGCACTGGTCTATCGTGTGAGGCACTGGGTTCGATCCTCAGCACCACAGAAAAATAATAAATAAATAAGATAAAGGTATTGTGTCCATCTACAACTAAAAATTTTTAAAAAAAGAAAAGAAAATATGTTCTCTACATAGAGATGAGAATTTTATATTTTCTAGGATGCTAATTGTCCAGGTATTGACCCTTGATGTCTCTATGAAGTATATCTGACAGGAATATCATAAAATATTTAATTTTTTAATTATGAGGTACTTTCTTAATCGCATAGAGAAGATTTGATGTTATCTCCATAAACTGATCATCTTCCCTCACCTACATTCAATGATTAGTAAGACAAAGGAGAGAATCACTGTGAGAGGGCCCAGGATTTATGGGGGCTCAGGCTTCTGGATATTAAATGTTAATTATGGACTGAAGCATGAAAGGTGGAGAGTGACCATCCTGAGGCATTTAGTCTACAAAGGAGCCGGTGACCACAGCAGTTCTGCTGAGGCTGTGCACATTGGTGCACAGATTCCACATCTTTCCATGTTCTGAAATTAACCTTTAAGCTAGAGGTTTAGAGTTCAGAGGCTTCGTTTATGACATTGGTACTACTACTAACTAGCTCAGCTACCATAAGCTAGTCACTTTACCTCTCTGAACCTTGATCTTATTTTTCATCCATAAGAATATTTGTTCCAGATCAAGGAGGAAAGTAGGACAGCATAATACAACCAGCAGCAATGGGGACTGTGGAGACCAAGTACCAGCCAAAGGGGGAAGCAGCTACTCTGCTCCAACCTCTTGGGCAACACTTGTCAAAAAAAAAAAAAAAAGTAGAAAAGTGAGAAGCAGGATATCCAGATTTTTAAGTAAAACATCCCGATTTTAAAATGTTGACAGTAATCCTAGATTTTTCTTAATCTTTATCTAGAAGTCTGAAAAGTGTCTTCCAGCTTTCACATTTTACAGTTTTGTAACAATTCACTAATATCAACAAGCTTTGGAGGAAAAGTTACAAAACAAAATTTTATCCATGGTAAGATTTAACTAGGCAAACAGTGTCCATATACATAAGTAAATACTGGATGGAAAGATAGGCAAATGCAACAATTTTTTTTTTTTTTTTAGGTGATGGGACTGTAGGTGAACTTTAAAAAAAAATCTTGTTAATTGTTCATTTAAAATGTTTCTAGTTTGTATAACAAAAACAATTGTAAAGACAATGGCAAGAATATTAAAGGCAATCACATTGCTGCTAGATGGAAGAGAAAAGGGGAGCAGCAGGGATATTGGGTAATTTGTGAAACTTTCTAGCCTGACCTCTGTATTTACTGTCAACCATCCTGAACAATAAGTTGGTAGAAGGTACTGCTCCATGCACAGTCAGCTGTACATGCTAGAAATTTCCCACCTCATGCTGCTCCTTTTTTTTTTTTTCTTCCTGTTGTTTATAAAAATATTCCCCACACCATGAAGCTTAGTGGTATCAAACACTTCTCAACTTTGCTAGTTTGGCTCTGAACATATTACATGAAGGTTTTGTTTTGTTTCAGTGGGTGAAGTGGGTGGGAAGGGCAGCTGACTTATTGTCCCTCATTAAATTTTTCTTTGGTTTCTATTAAGACTGTTTTTATTCTACAAACCCACATCAATTGCCTGTAAAGTGAGCAGAAAACCATGAATTGTTATTTAGTGTGTTTATTTGGAGGTTTAAAAAAAATGCCCTATGCAAAGGTTACTCCTTTCTAAGCAAATATGGAGAAGAATATTAGCACAAAGGCCCTGTTATCATAAATGCAGAGATCTTCTAAACCTATCCTTTCTTGCACCGCAACACCTAGCCAAGGTCTGGACCAAAGCTAAATGCAATTCATGCTTTGTAGAAGGAAAATTCTTCCTCTGCCCTCTCTAGGATGAACCTAGGATTTCTGAGATATAGAATAAAGACACTAAATACGGTTGCTAATCTTCTTTTAGTAGGGGCAATGTGAAATGACATCGAATGTTCCAGATATGCCAACAAGGATCTATGACATTGAGGATGAAAGACCATAGGATTTGAATGCAGGGGGCTTGACACTGACTTTCTTGTTGAAAGTGGCCTACTGAGCAAAAGGCAGGATGGTTCTTTGCCAGGACTATACTGAAGGATCAGTAGACTGTCTAGCACTTTCTTGTATCCTGTTGCCTCACTAATTTCTGGATTGCCAGATGCCTCTGTTTTTTGAAAATGGTTAAAAAAAAATCTTAGTAATTCTGTTGTTTCAGAAACCTTACATATGGCCCAAAATATCCGGAAATTTTTTTGAGAAAACACTTGCTTTTTTTTTTCACTCAATTTAATCATTAGAGCTGAAATTGACTCAAATGTATTGTTTCTGTTTTGATCATTTTGATGGTTGAAATTCTGAAGTTTTATATAAAAGTATGAGTAAGCAAGATATGAAGATTTAGTTGTGCATATTTTTAAAGTCTCTTAAAAAACAAAAGTAGGTTAAGACATGATTGATACTTTCACTTCAGAATTCTTAACAAGTGCAATAAAACTAGTTTTTGAAGTTAGTAGACAGCCTTGATTTACCATCACTGAATCAGAGAGCAAATTTTTCACATATTGAGTCATGACTACAGGCTTTTTTTTTTTTTTTTTTTTTTTTTGGTAAACCACCTTAACCTGCTCTTGAAAACCTCTGGTTGGTGTATGGAATTAGTCTGAATCTGTCTCTATTTAGCCTGTGAAATTTAACAAGGCCATAGCCTGGGGTTGGTAAGGCTGTGAGCCATACCACCATCTCAGGTTTTTGATGACACCACAAACCACTTGAGATTTATTATGTTAGCAGATGTCATCAGATCTATGTGTGCACAGGTGCAGCATGCAGTTAGTGAGAGAAAGAACACTGTGCGTGTATATTTATTTTTGTACCCATACTCTCAATGGCTAGAAAATGACCCCATGTGTCTGTCCTGGGTCCTGTGGAATTTCAGAGCTATTGCAGGAGCTTATTTGCAAAACTATTGAAGTCTTTTCCACACAGATAATTCTGTATGATGAGTAACCATGTTTTGTGGGAAAGACACTGCCTTTATTTTTATAATCAATGTCTAGGGAAAAGATATAATGGATTATAACTAAAGATTACTATAACCAATGAAAAATAAAAATAGTTACCAGTGTTTCTTACTTATGCTTGGGTTTTCCTCTTATAAGACGATACACTAGGTATGCAGTCTCCTCTCTTTAATAATAATAGTTGTGCAGAGACATCTCAAACAAAATGACCAAATTTGGCATATCATGAATGTACCATTCAAGCCTTTCTAAATATTTTTAAATGATTAAGAAATATTACCGGTAGGCAATAAGAAACATGAATGTTTATATTGGTTAACATATTATATATATTTTAAAAATTATATATAAATTCTTAATCATCTCAATTCTAAAAGATAGGGTAAGCTTTATTTAGTACTGAGTCTTAAGTATTCCACCATTATAATTATATACACTAAATTTCCAAGTATTCTGGTATAATAATGAACTAAATACAATAATCTAATAAATTAGTGTGTATCCTTTAATAATATAAATATAACAAATAAAAACATACTTCCCATATTTTTGAGAAATACAGAAGTGAGACAAAATAAACACCTTTGGGGTAATGACTGAAAATTACTGGTTTAGATGGAATAGAGGAATTACTTCAATTATGACATAAAGCATTGTAATAATGCATGCCTTTTAGAAATAATTATATAGTGATTATTCTCAGAGATAAACACACGCAGATGTTGCTAGTACATTAAAAAAATTCTTAATTTGAAGAAAACATACAGAAATTGCGTTACCAGTTAATTGACTTTAAGAAGAATCAGAAAATCTAAAGTGTGAATGTACTTGCAAAGCTTCCGGTACGTTCTATGTAATGAGTTGTGCCTATAACTTTAGGCAGAAAAAATACTCTTTTTAAAAAACTGGAATCACTTCAGTTAAATGTGCCTAAGGTCCAAAATGCTTAAGTAGTGTTGGATAGTGCTTATATTAAAAAATGAATCATTACTTATAATTTCTAACAAAAGATGAATATAAAAAGATATTAGACCTTTATTATATTCTTGGAAACATTTTTAACAAAGATCATTTCAATTTAAAAGTAAGTGCCTATTTGAAAACATTCCCTAATTTCTACATATTTATTTATATCACAAAATATGAAAACCAGAAAATCAGCTGACGTAGATTAAAAGATGAAGATTATTCACCAGTTAAAAATTTAGAAGCAACAATATGTTGAGGTGACTATGAATTAGCAAGACAGATTCCTATAAAGACATTCTTGAAAAATCCTTCTCCTTATTTCATAAACCTTGACTATCATATATGATATGTGTACATATTTGACAGACAGAAGAGTGCTCAGTATATGAGTAAGCATTCTTGTAAGCTTTACATGTCAAAAGAAACAAATAGCATGCAAATAGAAAAAAAATAATCAAGAAAACGGGAACATGACATGCAATGGTACACTTTATTTCTAAATATGCTTGGGAAGAGATCTGTTGACAGGTGACCCAAACCCTAGATTCCTCCAAGTCTTCATGAGAATGAAGGAAATTCTTTCCTCTTCCCTTCTCTATTCCTTTTCTCATTAAAGAAAAAAAAAAAATACTTCCTAAACAAAATTAGGTTATTTCTAAAATGTCATTTCTTCTTTGCATAAAATAGACACTGAGATGCACTGGTAATTCTACTATAGTTTCAAACAATAATAACAGATTTTCTGTGGCACACTTAAAGAAGTGTTAGTATTTGGTAATGCTGGTCATGAAAACACTCCCCCTACCCTAAATAATCTTTATTATTTACTGCATTGAATTTTCATATTTTATATTTGGCTCCCTAGTCCTAAATGTGATTTATTTGACCATAAAACTGTTAGGAAATCCTAGAATAAAAAATATCTATTTGTTACCCACTTAAATTGACTGCCTGGGTAGACTGAATTATAGCTACATTGGCTAGGTGGTTAAAAATTACTTAACTTTGAGCAAGATAGAAATTATAAACTAATTTTCCTACAAAGTTATAACTGAGTGTGGAGGTGAAAATTTGTATATTCCATCCTCCTCTCCAAATATTCATCTCCTTTCCCACAGCTACATGATTTTATAGATATATACAGGTTTTTTTTTTTTTTTAAGGAAATTGGACTATGTTAAACTTGCAGCTTAACAACCTATCTTTTAAACTGTGCATTTTCTAAAGTCTAGTTGGGTCAATCCATTTTTAGGACTAAAAATCTTACTCATGATTGAAAATGTCATTTAAAATAGGTATGTACATCATGCATGTACAAACATCTATATAATGTGTCTACATGTATGAGGGGTTTTTTTTCTTTTTTTGATAATGAGGCCAAATGTCTTCCTTGTTTTTTAATGTGTAGAGTAGGAATTAAGAATCTGAACAATGTTGTTTAAGTTCTCTAAGACTTCGAGAGTAAACATAATTGGGATTAAAATACTGACATGTTCACATTCAGTAGAGAGGTAAGAACAATTCATTGGGAGTTATTCTGGTCTCATTGGTAATCACATAATTGAACAGGGTTTTTAGAGGATATTTGAAGCTATTGTTGTCTGTTGTGCAATTACATAATTAGTCAAGATCTCTGTAATAAAATCTTTTCTAAACACATGTGGGCTAGTATTAAGTAAATTTAGGGCTAGTGTTATATTTTTACTTTTAATACTTTAACTTTTAAAGCAGAATTACACAACAGCTTAACCGGTAAGCATTATTTTGCCACACAACTACAGATCCTTAATAATTGGATTACTTTAGAACTAGGCAAAAACAAACAAACAAACAAACAAACAAAAAGTAAAAAACCCTCAACATATAAACTAATTAAAACTGCTATATTAGTGAACGTTAACTCACTATCAAATCTCTAGAGTGCTCACTTCTGGAGACTTCTGTGTATTTCTTTGGTGTTGCTTGTTTCTTCCACCAACCCATAAATTACTGACGAATTTTTTGACATTCACATGGATGCATACAAACAGAAAGTCAAAGTGCCCTCTTTCTGGTGGTTTGCTTTAATGATAACACTACGCAGTGAGGAACATTTCAAGACTCCTTTTACAGGAAAACAAACGTGGCCTGGCGAAGTTGAGCCCAGCGACGTGGCGGGAAGTAGGGAAGCAACAGCAATTCTGAACCTTTAGCATTATTATTGGTTTGGAGTCTTCAAGCGGCTGTTCCGCCGGCTTCCCCCTGCCGCGCGCCCGAGGAGGGGCCCCTTGGCCGCGGCGCACCGCAGACGCGCAGTCGGAGAGCACAAAGGCGCACCGAGCCGGGGCAGCCCCCAGACAGGCACGCCCTCGCCGCGCTCCTACCCCACCCGGCGGCACAAAGACCAGGCTCCCTCCCAACACTCTCACCCACCCGCGAGGGGCGCCCGCGCCGCGCAGGCCGCCACACCCACTCGGCCAGCTCCCGCCTCCCCGGCCGCGGGCGCCCTGATGAATATGCATCGCGGCGTGCCCGCCCCCGGCTCCTCCTTTCGGTTTCTTTCCCGCCGCCAGGCGGAAGCGAAGAGCCGCGCTTCCCGCGCGCCGGTACCGGCCGGGGCGGGCCGGGGCGGGCCGGGGCGGGGCGGATGGCGAGCTGGTGAAAGAGAAAGCCAGGGAGGTGGCAGCGGAGGATTCGGTTCGGGCGCGCAGGGGTGCGCTGCTGGGTGGCGGTTCCGGGGCAGCCCCGCCGCCGGCCAGGCCAATCTCAAGGCCGGGAAGGGGTGAACGCGCGACCCCGAGGCCGCGCCTGCCACATTTGTCCAGCGCAGCCCCCACCCCTAGAGCAGCCCTGCTAAAACAACAATAAAACCCACCGAGTACACGCGCACGCGCGCGCGCGCATACACAGACACACACACTCCCTCTGGACGACGTTCAAGTCAACTACGAGAAAGAGTCTTCTGCAAGTGAGAGGAGTAAAACTGGATATCCAGACTGAGGGACTGCCTGCTTTAGACTTGACTTTGACCTTCTTTTCTTCTTGGGCCAAGAATTGTGGCAGTGCAGAAAAAAAAAAAAAAAAAACAAAAAACAAACCCAAGTCTTAAAAATATAAGACTACTCCTGGATGAATTTTTAAAAAACAAACACACAAAAAGAGACACCAAAACAACCCTTGAGAAAATCCACAAATTTGTACCTGAGACACGTGAAGTCAGCGACCCTGGGTTGTTACAGACTCAAGATCTCTTTTATTTAGTGCAATACAGTGCGATGGTATGTGACTTTGAAACGATGGGTTTTTTATTTTCTTGTCTTGTTCGTCCTTTCCACTATTTCCCACCCTAGGCAGATTTTATTTCCTGCTTGTGCATTGTAAAGTGAAGTTTTAGCCCTTTCCTAAGTGTCATTTCTGCTTTGTAGGGTGAGCTGTAGTGCTGGATTTCCAGAGCCAGTGCAAATATGTATTATTTTCAAAGCGTTGGTAACTTTAGTACATGCGACACACTTTTATGGCGGGAAGCGTTGGATCTAAACAGTGCAGAATCTAGTATTTTTTCCCTTTTTAACTCCCTACTTTCTACACTTCTCCCCTAAGTGTTGGGAATAAACATTACTATACAAACACTTAAGTTGCACCTTGTAACTCATTCCATTTCTTGAAGTGTTTTTTTCTTCATTTTAAGGTACAACTTTGTTACATATTTTCATTTGAAAATACATTAGTTTAAGTGAGGGAAGTACTGTTTAGCTGATTGGTGTGTTGGAGTTTTTAAATTGGTGTTCCTTTCTCAAAGTTGCTGCACTTAATTATTAGACCTCCTTCCACCAGGTCCCCCTTAAAACAATTATGATGAACCCCCACTTAATATTTCTTATTCTCACCCCTCTGTTTTTGCTCCAGGATTTCTTTCACTCTGCCTAAATCTGTGTGGGTCTGTGTGTCTGCCTTTTCCCTTGTCCTCTCTTCACCAGTGTGTCTGGGACACATTTTAATGCACAATATCCCATCCATTAAGTTGTGGCTGAATGCGAAGTGTGTGAGGATTTGGCAGCTTTCAGGTCGAAGGGGGCGGGGAAGCCAGTTTCGACTTTGACACAAGAAGCCGAAGTGGCGTGATTGGAATTATTATTAGGGCTGTGAACATGGCCATCTTCTCCTGGTTGGAAGAACTGCCATTGAACTTGAGACGGGACAGACAAGATCTCCAAGTTCCCCCACCCCCAGTACAGTAGCTGGCAGGGAAAAGGCGCCAAAATACACAAGATTAACTCTGACTTTCCTTGAACAGATCCTATAGCACCATCCTCTGTAACTTTAACTTCCAACAGGCGGGAAAAAGTTAACTTTTGAACCCATACTTTAACAGACATTTAAATCAGCTTTAAAATGGAATAAGTCCAGAAAGTCATACGTGCATGCTTATGTGGTTAGTGAAGAATGCACGTGTAAATAAGCTGGGTGCATGTGTGTATGTGACTGAGGAGTTCAAGATTTAATCAAAGTCAGAATTAGTGTGACTTTCCAGTGCATTTACTGTAGGGGGAAGAGCACTGTGAGACAAATAAGCTGACCTTTAAGCAGCCTAAGTAAAAACTGCAAAGAGTTGTGAAACACAAAACGTTGTGGTTTCCAGTTTTACATTTGAGGTTTGATGTTTTCATTTAATGGTATGAGAGATGGAGAAAGCGCCAGTGCTGAAAAGTTCCTATTAAATCATATGTGGGCAGAGGTCAAGCACTCTAACTCACTGATACAATATACTACAGATCCCTGCCTAGTGATGGGGAACACAGGAAAAAGTGCTTGGGCAATAAAAGTATTAGAACGGTAATTATTGTCCGTGGTTGGGACTGCATTCTTGTGCACTGGGAAAGGTTTTTACTGGCCCTGATGAATTTTAAAGCCTAGTATTGTTGAAAGCTATTTTAATAGGAAATTGATTAGCTGAGTGTTTCATACAATAAATGGTGACAGATTCATTGTTTGATGTCCAAAATAAATTCCTTTTATTCTTTAGCAGACATAGGCATTCATTTAATTTTAATATGATCAGACTGAGCAGCAGCATAATTTTGAGTGAATGTGATGTCACAAACATCTGTAACTTTGTTTTTGGAGTTTGTGGCATCACACAATTTGACAGTATTATTGCTTTGAAATTTATTAGCTTGTGCTGTTAAAATGTTTCAGATACATTCAGAGATAAGTTTACTGAACATATATTTTGTAAAGGCCCAGTTGTTTGTGTTTTCTCTTTGTAATTATGTAGTTTTTTCCTTAACTTTTAATTTGAAAGTTCAAATGCACAATTCTGTTGTTATGTGTTGTTTTGGTTTTGATATAGAATAGCAGCTTTCAAAGGAAGGACTAGATTAAGGAGTACAGAAAGTTTAAGTTGGTCTGTGATGCACTTTTTGTACTTAATCCAGAATGTCAGGACTACTTTTCCATTTTGGACAGAGTTTTCTAAATGTCTTTTTAAAAATGATCTGTTTTCACATGTCACAATACACATTTGGATGGGTAACAAAAGTGAATTTATGTGTACAAATAAAATGTATAGTTTTACTTTAAACGTTAGCTATTTTGAAAAGGGCAATACTGTAATTACAACTCTCTCAACATCAGCAGAGAAGGCACTGTTTGGTGTGTGAGACAGTGTATATAACCTTTGTAGTACTGTGAAGGAAGCAAGGCAACTATAACTGAGATTTTCAAAGTCTGAAATAAATCATGCAAAGGTTACAGGCCAACTGATGACTTTGTAATCCAGAGAGCAAATGTTTTTCACAGTTGGGAATCCCTGTAGATGAACTGGACTCATTTCAGTAGAGCAGTAGAAACCACATAACCCTAAATGGAGGAATCTGGCCCAGTCAGTGTTCAGATTCAGGTTTGTAATTTGTAAATGTGCCTGAGATGTAGATATACTTAGTGAGATTTTTTTTTTTTTTTAAATAGTTGAGTACAGGCATTTCAGCAGCAACATTAACAGCATCATTTTTCTCATTTAGTTTTGTCCTCAGGGGAGACCAAACAGCTCTCAGAGGAGAGGAAAAAAAGTCCAAGGTTATTTATTCATTTCAGTGAAAGGCAAAGGTCTGGAGTGGGGGTGGGGAAACTAACTGGTTTGGAATTCTCTAGTGGGGAGAAATTGCTACCCTAATTTGACAGTAGTAGTTTAAGGACTCTGAGAGCTGGGCATGATTTTGCAATTCCCATCAAGTGCAGGCAATTTCAGTACTTGTTGGTTGTTTATATATGCATTTTGAGTGGATTTTGGTGTTGCTACTTGTGGATATAAATTCATGTTTTTCCAGGCTATACATGTATGATTTTAGTGGTTCATTCTGAAGAAAGATCCCTGGACATGGTATAATGGATACTTGGAGTTTTGAAGGCCTGTTTTCTGGGGTCATGAGGTCATCTGTCTCTTTTGGATTAAGTTTTTAAATATTGATATTGGCTATGCAGCCAGGGCATGTGGAATTGTTGAACCACCACATGTAAGAGCTAAAAAATGAAAACAAAAACAAAAACAAAAAAACAGTCACTGGGTGTATTAAAAATGACAGCGTTAGCTTTGTTCAGCTCCAAGAAACCTTATGTGAAGTTGCCCTGGTTTTGCAACCTATCCTACAGTTTCTTTACAAAGAAAAAAATCAAAAGGAAAACACTATATGGAGATACCTGAGATGTCAAACTTCTGTCTGGAGGTCAGTGAGTGAAAGGCTCAAACTTGGCAACAATGTTTATTTTTAAATATATAATTGGGTCCTGAAAAATCCAGCCACCTGAAGCACTGGCCTTCCTTTTAGAAACCAGTAAACTTTCTTTCAGAAAAGAAAGTTTTCTCTCCCTAAGATGGCAGGGAATAGATAACCTAGGGGAGAAATCCTTAGGATACTGACATATCAGATTTTCTTGAGGGAGCCATTTACCTCTTTCCGGCTCCTCAGCCAGGTTGGAGGATGAGTGAAAGTGGCCTAACAGTGTTTTAAGCTTTTTTGCAGGGGAGGATAAGAACAGAAATAGAGTTTGGAAGAGGTCAGTACCAAAGTTTGTGTGTTGGCCCATTCTGACACTGTCAGAAACTTTCGAGAGATACTTTAAAAACACTTTCAATTCCATGGCAGAGGCATGCTGGAAAAAAGGGAAAGTGAATAGAAAGCATGTACTTTCTCTTAGTTCCTCCTCTTCTACTTGGTATTTCTCAAACTAAAGGTGGTTGACAAGTGCTGAGAGACAACAGAAAAGCCAGGTGTCCCATGAACCCAAAGCTACCAGTCCATCAGTTACAGAAGACTCCCCTCTAGTGTTCTTCCTGAAAGGCCTGCAGTGACTTTGGCATTGGCTGGACAAGAAGCAGTGCTGGTGGGGTGCAAGGTGGGTATCAGGCATCCCAACTGTGGCTTCAAGGCCTGAGAGTCAAAGCCATATATACTGAGCACCCCTTAAGACACTCTTCCAGGAAGTCTCTTTGCTTACGCTTCACTCCTTTTTGTTTTCCTCACCTCACATTTTCCTTCTTCTTGGAAACAAATCAAACCCCCAAACTACCAAGCATCCTCTATGGTCATCCATGTGTACTTAGCCATAAGCACTGTACAAAGTGGGGCGTCTGAGATTTGAACCCGTAAGGGCTGGGCCTGGCAGCCCCCAGTTCTTCTCTCTGGGTCTTACCTGGGTCTGATGCTGCTTCTTGGCCCCTGGTGCTGCTGCAGCTTTTGTGACTTCTTCTGTATAATGGTTGTCAATTTTTCCTTTTTCTTTTTTAAGCTTGTGAGAAACTTTTGAATGCAACCTCATTTTGGTGGCAAAAAGGAAATAATTTGTTGGAAAGGGAAACTAGTAAGAGGAGGAGGGGTAGCAATGTCTGGAGACACTTGCCCAGGGCTCAGCACTGGGCTTCTTTTGCCAGGGGACAAGGCTGGTTCTGGGCTCTCTGGCTGAAAAGAGTGTTCTCTGGGTGCCAGAGTTTCACTGGGGGTGGTGTGGTGAGGAGAAAGGGAGGGAGGGAGAAGGGAGGGAGAGAGATGGGCACAGGATTTTTAAAGAGACCCCCAAATAATGGCTTCTGTTAGAGTCCAGGCATTCAAAGAGGTGTGTTCAAGGACATGAGTACATTCGTGCCAAGGGGAATGTCTTTTATGGTAAATTAACTCCAGTTAAATTGAATATTTGTTCAAAGGGAAACTCCAGTAGTTAAAGCTGGTTTTATCAGTAGAGCTTCCCCACCCCCCTTCCCTCCAACCAACTCCCCCTCCCCCGCAGAATCTGGTGAGGGTGAGAAAAGGGATGCGATATAATGTGCAAAACAAAGTGATGCTTTGGGGTTGTTCGTCTTTTTCTTTTTAAATCTAAGATGAGGTTGCCTACAATTTGTGAGAGAGAAATGAGTATTTATTTGGATTAACCCCGACTGTCACCTCATTTCTTTCATCTATAAAGACTGTCAACTTTATCCCAGCTTTTCAAAAAGAAGAAATGACCGGCACAAAGGAAATTAACGTTGTCAGAACGCTGACTAGAGGATTTGCCTGCGGGGGGAGCGGGGAGGCTGTTCCCAGCGGCGCGTGCCCTAAAGGGTTAAGTCGCCCGAGTTCTGGTTCTCGCAGTTTCCTCGACTTTACCTGTCTCCTCCGACCCCGGCCCTTCCCCGCAGCCTCCTCCACCCCACCCCCCGCGCCTTTCTTCTCCGGGCTCTCGGTTTACGGGGGCTGCAGCTGGTAGACTTGGCAAGCTCGCCTCATTAAGAGCGCTTTTTGAAAACGGACTGTGTTTGAGCATTTCCCTAATGAGGACAGGACGGGGTTAAAAAGTGACCATTTCATGGTTGACTTGAACCTGCCTACTTTTCTTGATGTGTCGTTGTGAAATGCTTGATGTGGCTAACTCCCACTTGGTGAAGGAAAAAGTCACTGGTGCCTTCAGGTCCGCTGGGGGAGGGAAGAGGGGACGGTAGGCAGAAGCGGGAGACTCTGAAGGAGGAGAAAGTTGGGGGAAAAAAATCGAGAGCGAGGAAGAGGGAAGGAGGCAGGGGGATCCGTGGTGAGCCTCCAAACACTTCCCCAGCACAGTTGAAAGCGGGGGCGGCCCCGCCTGGGGTTGGGGGCGGACTAGGCCCCTTTACAGCCCCCAGGGATAGACGCGGAGCCCCAGGCACTCACTTTTCCTTTCTCTATTGTCTGGGCAGTCTTTGATTCCACCACTTCCCCACCCACTCCAAGAGGAAAACCGGAATTTGGGGGGCGGGGTGTGTGTGTGTGTGTGTGTGTGTGTGTGTGTGTGTGTAAACGGGAGCTAGGCAAGCCGCTCCCTCAAAATCCCCGGAATCAAGTTCATTCACATGGGGCCTGCAGATCGCGGCCGGGATGGGGGCGGGGCAGCGACGCGGGAGTGAGGCAGGCGCGGGCGCCCAGTGGCTTCGGGTGGGCAGCCTCTGGAGGGCTGCAGCCGCACTCGGCACCGCGCTCGCTCGCGCGCGCGCGCGCGCCCGCCCCGCAGCCCCGGGCGCGCCGCAGCCCCGCCCTGCTTGCACCCTGGCGGGGAAGGACCCGCTTTCCGCCCGCGCCCCGGGCCCTGGGGGGTGGGGATTGGGAAAAAGCCAGCCGGGCTGCAGTAGGAGGAGAGAGGAGCGGGGCGCTGGGAGGAGGAGGGAGCTGGAGGCGGCAGCGGCTCGGCGGGTCCTCCCGCTCCTAGCGAGGCCACGTGCACGCGGCACCCCCAGGGAAGGCGGCAAACCGCGGCGAAGCACCGCTTGGGTGTAGCTGTCCCGGGCGCGGCCGCCCGCTGGAGGGACCTCTCCCCGCTTCCTACCCGCGAACGAGGGCTTCGGGCTGGGGGCCGGGGTCTGGGCGCCGTGTCCTCCACGTCCGCGCTGATGCGCCCCAACTATTTAAACCCAAGTTCGCTCAGGCGACTGCCTTCTCGGCCTCTCCCTCCTTCTCGTTTCAGCCGCGGGCTCAGTGGACCGCGCCCGCCCCGGGTGCAAGTGTCGGCACCCCAGCTCCGGCCCCGGGGCGGCCTGGGTGTGAGGGAATTTTCCATTCGTTCCTTTCTCGGGCCCAGACCGGTTCAGTCCTTTTCCCACTAGGATGTTCCCGCGGCTTAAAGAGTCCGCAGCGAGCGCCGAAATACCTCTCCTAGGGCGGGTTTTGGGGTGTGTGTATGTGTGTGGTGGCATAGGAAGGGTGGCTGATTATATTTTTTTGGGGAAAAAAAGTCATAGTAGCATTGCACCGGTATGATACCTTTAACAAGTGGGGGTGTGTGTGGAGAGAGCAAGAGAGAAGCAGGAGGAGGAGGAGGAAGGTGGGGGGCGGGGGGTGTGGAGAGGCTGGTGCAAAAGGAATGCGCGTTTGCAGGAGGAGGAGTAAAGCGATGATTGTGTAATTAAATAATAAAACAATCCTTAAGTCTGATTTGGAGAGAGCTCGAGCGGGGTCCAGAGGGTGGAACCGGTGAATTTTTCAACTTCCAAGTTTTGCAACGAGAGAAAGCAAGAGAGGGAGGGGAAAAAAGAGCCCAGAGCAGAAAAGAGAGGAGTTTGGAGCCGAGCGGGAGAGCGGGATTTATCGTTTGGGATTTTTCTGGAGATCCTTTCGATCCCCCTGGGCTGTGGGCAGCAGCAGCAACAGCAGCAGCCGCCTCCTCGCTCGGCCGGGTCAGACGTGGGGCGAGGCGGGCGGGCCGGCCGGCGGGCGGGCACTGAGAAGCCGGCGCGGGCGGCGGCGGCTGCAGCCGGGACCGCGCTCCGCAAGACTCTTCCGCCCGGGAGATCAGCGCTCGCGCCCCCTCCCTCATCCAGGCCTCTCCCTTCTCCCCCACCCACCCCGCCCCCACCCGGCCCTCTCCCGCGCGCGCCCCGCCACCCGCGCGCACTCGCTCACGTTACCCCTCGCGCACACACATGGTCGTCGGCTCGCGGCAAAGTTTAGCCTGCGATCACCACTCCGCGATCCTGCCGCAGTGTTCGGGGCTGTAACCTTGAACTTTCCCAGCGCGGTGACACATTCTCCTCGCTCTCCCTGCCGCCCGCCCTCCTGCGCCCCCCTCCCCGCCTTTTTTAAAAAAGCATTTCACCATCCACCACCACCCCAATCCAACCCACACCGAACCTTCGCGCACCCCAAACCCCCAACAACAACAACAACTGCAAAACAGAAAACAAATCCCCAAACCCAGGCGAAAAGCAGCTAACACCGGCGGCGGCGGCGGCAGCGGCCTCGGCGAGCACGGCCAGCGCGCTCGGACTGCAAGAGGGTTAAAAGTGTAGATTGGATTTCACCCCGGGAAATCTAGCACGCCGAGTGAACTTGAATCTTTGGCTATTTAAGGAGGACTGGGTTTGTTGTGAAGTTGCGGTGATCCAGCGCAGAGCCCCGTCCTGATTGATCGCATCGCGGGGCTCAGATGACTGTAAAATGAATAGATGAAATTCTTGCTTCTCGAAGATTTTCTTGGGCATCTCCGGGAAAGTGCGTTTTAAGGCGAAGTCATGATGTATTCTCCCATCTGTCTCACTCAGGTACATGTCTCGATCACTTTCTCGAGCTTTCTCTGGCCCCCGACGCCTTTGTTTTGTTTTCTTGCTTTCGTCCTGCGGACAATTAACGGCTTTAGTTAACCTCCGCACATCCCAGTCCCTCGGAGAAGTGGCGGCAGGCTTTGCGGGACGGCGTGGGAGCCGGCGCAAGGCCCCTCGCCCACGGCCGCTGCGCACGCCCAGCTCCTCGCCCTGGGCACGGAGAGCGGGCGCCAGGGCCGGGCAAGGCTGTCGGGGGTGGGCAGGGCCGAGGCCAGCTTGCGCGAGCCCCTAGGCGGCCCCCCAAGTGCCGGCTGTGGCACGGTACCCCTGCCCAGGGTATCTGCCGCTCTTTCGGCCGCTTGCGCTCAGAGGCGGACTTGGTCTTTAGAGAAGCTTTAGGGGGGAACTGAGCTCTTAAAAAACAGCCTGTGAACTTGGGCGAGGGGACTCCAGCACGAGTCTGTGTGGGCGCCTCTGGACTCTGCTGCAGGCTGTGGGCGAGCGACGAAGCGAGTCCGAAGTTGTGGTCCGGGGACCCATTCCTTTGCTTTATTTGGGACCTAAAATCCTCGTCCATAGTGACCCGCATTTGGGACTTCCAACGACCATAGCACAAAGGCGGTCTTTACATTGGCATGGGTTTAGTGGGTTGTGGTGAATCTTAGGGACTTTTAGGACATGTTCATTTTGTGGAGACCTGTTCGTTTGACGATATTTGGGCGTAGTTCGTAAGGCATAAAGTAATGCTTGAAAAGTAAGGTCATTTTAATTTTTTTACTTTGAAAATTATCCTAAGACTTTAGCAACAATGTTATGAAATAAAACACTGGCCTTATACTTTTTTTTTTTTTTTAAGACACAATTTATATCACTTTCAACCAGGCGGTTAAATGAAAAAGTGAGGAGACTGAACAGGCTTACCTGGGCGCAGTTTTCATCGTTGCCTAGCGAACTAAGCAACTGATAAAGTAATTAAATAGCTTTGCCCAGAATTGTTATTTGAAGCAATATTTTAAGTCTTTAAAGGTATAGAACAATTTACTTTTAGGAGTATTTGTCATGATTGGTAAACTGAGAACTATCATCTTTGACATTGGCATAAAAACTAAACAGCTAAAGAAGTGTTGGCTAGTTTTGAGTGTGTTAAAAAATTTAAAACATCTAAAATCACGATGAAGCATTTTAAAAAATGAACAAATAATTAAGATTTCAATTGTATGACAATTAGAAGCCATTGTGATTCAAAAGGACTGAGGCATTCATAAATTGTGAATGAAGATGAAAACAATGATAAGGCTTATTCAGTGATTGGATACAGTCCTGTAGCTTTTTGGCTGACACATTTTTTATTGTTTATATTTTGTTTGGCATCTGAGTATGATTAACTTAGATATGGCTATTTTAAGCAAGTAAACGTGCACTTTAATTTAACAAAACTGGAAAAATGGGTTGCTGAGTTATTTGTATTTTAAAAGCTATCAATGATTATATCCAACAAATATGATGAAACTGTTTCAGGTATAATGTATTGCCCTTAGTTGTAAAAGTTATCTTTAATAGTACACATCAGCAGGAATTTTTCCCTCTTTCTGATAAACTACATCCATTTGTATTATTTTTCCATTGGGATGAAATATAACAAATCAAAGTAAGCTTTTCACTTACAAAGTTCTGCATCACATTCTCACCTGAATAATTGTCTTTTTTGTATTTATATTTTCCAATATTGGCTTTTTAAAAAAACACTCCTAGTGATTACATTGCATTTTTAGTCTCCCCTACGTATGTATAGAAAAGTGACTAGTTTTATCTCGATTTGCTAAGTTAAAAATAATATTTCAGCATCCTGACATATGGAGTGTTCGGAGCATATACAGCATAATTGTTCAGCTAACACATTAGTATTCAAGGATATACACTTACCGACACTAATTCATGATGACTAATATTCTCTACTATTTTAATAATATAAATATGAGTTGATATATTAAAATTAGGGATTTAGGGCCTATACTAGAGAAGAAATTTTAGCTCTAGAATTCTCATTTAACTAATCTCAGTGTGACTGTTTAGGTAATGTAAGGTATTGCAAAAGTGAGGACACATTAACAGTGTTACTTTTGTATCAGATCTGTAGCTTAATTTTGTATTGTAAAGAGCCTTATAGCTGAAGCACAACATGTTTTAGGAAGTGCAAATACAAAATAAAGTAACATTCTTAATTTGTTGAAAACTTTCAAAGAGTATCTCAGTTGTTGCAATAAAGTATCTAGGTTTTAGAAAAAAAATTACAAGGAGTGATCATTAAAGTTTTTGATATTTAGCAGAATGGTATGCAGAGTGTCAGTACATCAGTAGAAATCAGCATATATACATTAGTATAAATCAGATGTAAAAGGAAAATTATGACTTATCATATGATTTAATATTTACTTTTTCCAAATATAAACTCTCAATAGTATAACTTTTAATGGGCATAATGAAATTGAGTATTTTTTTTCTTTCATTGTCATTCCAATTCTTTAGGTAGTCCCCCCCCATGATTAATTATTATATAATGATGATGCTTCAAGAACACCTAGTAGTTACTTTTCCACCACTATATTGGTCTAATTTTCTACCCTTTCGTGGAAACCATTGTTTCTATGAAGAAAAAATAAATATGCCTAGTCAAATTAGATTGTTTATATTTGAAATTTGTAACTTGGCTACTAATCAATTTAGACTAACTAAAGGAAGTTTTATAAGAGAAAGGATTACTGGATGTCAATGTATTTTAGTAAAAATTCTGAAAGAGCAAGCTTGCAAGTTACCTTAACATAGAACCTTTAGATCTTAAATCATTTACATGTGTTGATTTTTTTAAAAAAATAATTTTTATAATTATTTAGTGTTATAATTATAACACTGTAGGACACACGAATACCTTAATTCCACCCACCCCCCCCCTTTGAATGAGGACAGTTACTCTGTACCATGTTCATGTCACTTACAATAGCTACTCAGGATTAGAAAACGATCACACTTGGGAGATGACATTTAGACATGTTAATGCAAAAATGTATGTGACATATAGCAAATCTCCACTTACAGTTTTTTTTTTTTTTTTTTTTTTTTTTTTTTTTGGTGATGGTGGGGTGTAGGTCTCCTTATCAAATAAGTGATTCACTTAAAAGGAATCCCTGTAATAGTAATGCCCTAAAAGATATTAATAAGGCAATTTGGTGGCCTGAGAAAGTTTTCTACTTGTACTTATCAGTAAAGAAACATGTACATTTTAAAACAATATTGGGTGTAACTGACAGCAAACACGATGAAACGTTAAAAACAATGTTTTGTGTGCATTGGCTGAGAGTTTCCAAATTCAACCTTCAAATTTGCATTTTGGTTTAAGATAACTTGTTAAGATTTTGAGATTTATTTCACAATAGATGATGTTTACAGTTAAATACTGCAACTCAAACATATTTTTGATGTCTTTATAACAAAATGAAATGTCACTGAACATAGTATTTAAGGACATAGTACTTAAGTCGTACCAAATTGCTTAATATCTGTTAAGAAAATATTGCATTTTAGGAAGCATGACAAGGGTAAAATGAAACAAAGCTCCCCCACAAACTCTTTACATTCTCAAATTTTTAGTTTATGAATGCATATATGCATGTTTTTTAGTCATATCAATAAATCATAGTAAAAGTCAGATCATAGGAAGTGAGTTCCCAAAGCACGTTTAAGTCCACATTTCCTTGACCAGGCTTTCCTTTTGCATATATTTTGAAGACGGATAAACAAAGTTTTTGTAGTTACAGTGAAAGCTGAAAGCATGGCATCAGAAAGTGTATGAAGATAGGGAGGTCTTATCATGGGCTGTGGTTGCTGTGAGCAGAGCTGCCTTCCCACACAAAGAACAGATTGTGGTTTAACTCTTTCCATGGCCTAGTTTAATGTGCTCACATAGTAACCGAATTGTTCAAATCTCCACTGGAAACTGCTGATCGGTTTAATGATTTCCTCTGTGGCATTGGGTTATGCCTCATGCTGTGATGTAATCATCTGCATTCTGTATTGTTATAAAATTTTGGTTCATACTTATTCTGCTGTAGGAACATTTAACGGCAATATGTTGGAACACTTGATAACTACATTATTGATTGAATGGGACATACCCCTGTTCTTTGGAACCGCAAGCTATTAACATGTTATAGTCTTTAGCCTTAAAGTTTTGAATTTTGGCTTAAAATGCATTTATAGCTATGTGGAATTTTGGGGGGGACACCTTTGTTGGAGTGTAATTAGTTTATTTTTATCATCTTACCTAATGGAATTAGCCAGTCTGCTTGTTAAATAGAATTATTCCATATAGTTCAGGGTGACTAACATGAGTATGTAAATTCTAACTTGGGATACAATCAGTTAGAGAAAGTTGTTCTGTGGTTGGCATGACAGTGTAGTCAATGTGATCAGAAAACTGGTCACAGTGAAAGTTCTCCTTTGCTTCAGATCTTGGCTTATTGCATATATACAGTGTACACGCACAGGACATTATGTTCTTTTTCTGAACAGCAATAGACCTAAGCTTGTAAGATAGGTTCTACCTAAGTCAGGAAGTAAGGAAACACTGACTATATTTGAAACTTGAAATATCTGTAGGTAGAGATGATTTGTCATACCTCACTGCTCCCTCCCTTTAAAAAAGGCTTGGATGAAACAGACAGGAATTTACCTAAAGGTAAATCACTGAAATCAAAAGATGTGTGCATTTGAGGATTCACAACAACACATACATGCACCGGAGTCCTGCCCGATAATTCATCTTTGTGGCAAATGAATTGTATGGATTCCACAAAAGCAGTAACTGACCAGCCGTGCACTCCTGGTGTCCCCTGCCACAGCATGCAGAGACACAAAGAATGTAAAGTTGGTGCCAAGTTGCCATTTTTCATTGTTCACCTCAGATTGATTTTTAAGGGGTTTAGAATAATTGCCATACTCATGTGATCAGTTAACAAATTAACTGACTCTGTGGGACTTCATATTCTATAGGAAAACTACCAAAAGAACATTCATGTAATTTTTGTTTTCAACTTTAAAAACTTCTGTTTAAAAATGCAAGAGTGTGTGTCAGTGAGAGAGCATGAGAGACCGAGAGAAGGCGTGTTGTGTGTTGGGAGCTGGTGTTGGTGTTGCGGGGAGAGAATGCACTGCTCAAAGTATGGAAACCTTCTGTTCAGGACACTGATACCACAGGCTGTGTCCTTTGCCCACTTTCCCTCACTGTATACCGGTTTCTCTAGTTACCACTCTTGGAATGGTGCTGTTTCAGTGTTGGAATGTTGGACGTTTGATAAGAAAATGGATCAAGTTTAATGGCGCATGCTCTTTGTGCCACCAGCAGCCTCTTGCTGAGAGCATGCTCCAAAAGCGGGAACTGTGTGGCATTACACTGAGCATCTATATGCTTTGTGTTTCTGTGCCACAGAGAAGAGAAATGAACTGTGGCATTGCTCCTGCCTTCTGAACAGCTCTGCTCCGATTTAAAAAAAAAAAAATTCTCTGTGTTCTTTGTAAAATGGTACTGCATAGTGTTAGTTGGTCAATCAAATGTTTAAATATTAAATTAGGTGCCAAGCACCTTGGTCGCATATGTTTTAAAGAATGTAGAATGCATGGCATTGGGGTGGGCATGAGGGGGATGGGGCCAGAGCGGAAATACGAAATAAAACCTTATTTTCTTTGTAGGAGGTAGAATCAACTTGTGAATTTTGGTGGAGAGGGGGCAGCTTGGCATTCTTTATTTTCTTGTCCTGCTACTTTAATCATTTTAAATAAGAAAAGAATGTTATTTTCATGCATAACTTTTTGGTACTGAATTGGGAATGCATTGTGGTCTTATTTTTTGAGCATTTAAAATTAAACTGACTATGCACCTCTTTTTTCTTCCCTGTCTTCTACAGGATGAATTTCACCCATTCATCGAGGCACTTCTTCCACATGTCCGTGCAATCGCCTATACTTGGTTCAACCTGCAGGCTCGAAAACGCAAGTACTTTAAAAAGCATGAGAAGCGAATGTCAAAGGATGAAGAAAGAGCAGTCAAAGATGAGCTTCTCAGTGAAAAGCCTGAAATCAAACAGAAGTGGGCATCCAGGCTCCTGGCCAAACTACGCAAAGATATCCGCCAGGAGTACCGAGAGGACTTTGTGCTCACCGTGACTGGCAAGAAGCACCCGTGCTGTGTCTTATCCAATCCTGACCAGAAGGGTAAGATTAGGAGAATCGACTGCCTGCGACAGGCAGACAAAGTCTGGCGTCTGGATCTAGTCATGGTGATCCTGTTCAAAGGCATCCCTTTGGAAAGTACCGATGGAGAGCGGCTCATGAAATCCCCACATTGCACAAACCCAGCACTTTGTGTCCAGCCACATCATATCACAGTATCAGTTAAGGAGCTTGATTTGTTTTTGGCATACTACGTGCAGGAGCAAGGTAGGAGCAGATCATTCTTTCTTCTAGCATGGCAAACACTGTCCACAAACCTCGCTTACGGAATATCTGGCTTGGGTTAGATGGTCCTCGAGGTCCCTAGATGTCCTCCGCCCTCTCTGAGTACAGTGGTATGCCCACTTCCATTCACATGTCCACTGCCATGTGTGAGTCAAGTAAATAGACACGGAGCTTTCATACCTGGATAGGCTTGGGTGTTTAAAGACAGACCACAAAGACATGCGTTTTTTTACACATGAGTAACACAGAGTAGTCTATAACATATAGTTTATTACACTTTACTTTCTATGCTAGGCTAGATTTCTTGTACCTAGTCATCTTTTCCCAATTTGGAAATGTAACTTTATTTATGAATAGTGAAACCGCTATTTAGTAATCTTTGTATTAGCCTCATAACTAACGAGGTTAGTGAACTTTGTTCAGAAATCTAGTGCTATTGGTACCAAAAATAGAATTAACATTTACTATTGTAAAATGCTTAAGATAGCCACTATCAAAGCATAATCTTACATAGACCTAGATTTATTTGATTTTAATATTCCATCAACACCTACTTTTGATTATGCAGTATTCGCTATAGATGTAATAGAATATTTTTTTTGTGTAGAAGTGTATAATATTTTTCCAGAGTGACTTGGGAACACTTTATATTGTTAGTTTAATTGAATGTAAATTCATAAAACTTACAAAGGAGAGAAGTTATAGCCTTCCTTAAGGAACATTATAGGACAAAAACAGAAAGTGGACTGGTTACACTGGTTTAAAATAAATCTCAAAAAGAATGTAGAAACCGCATACCATACCTATGTTTTTTAAAACCTGATAAAGAGTTATAAATGTTGCCTGTACAATTCCAGATAGGTGATATTGTTTTTGAGTATTTTTTGGGTTAATGAAATATGTTTCCTTATTATTTTTACTTTTTTAAAGACATTTTCCTTAAGTAGGTGAGAATTTCTTTTCTTCAAGTCAGTGTGTCAAGATATAGATGTCTTTGCATTAATAACAGTACATAGTAAAATGTCATTTAAAAAAGCAGCATACCAAAAGTGGCCTGAAGTTTGAGCTGCCACAGATGGTGGGTCATTTCCGAACTTGGCCTGGTGGGAGAGAAAATGGCCTGCAGATAGCCAGGTGGCAGACAGTTATATGATGGTGTTATATAAATGTGGGATTTAATAAATTGCTGTGTCCTTTATTATCATCCTAAAAAGTAAAATATAAAATTACTCTTTTGACTCAGAAATCTAGGTATTTACTAAATGCTTTTTGTCCTGATATTTCCTTCATATAGTTTTAGAAATATGTTGAAATGTCATTTAAAAATTTTTAGTCTGATTTTAAATAATGGTATTGGATATCACTCATTTGGAAATATTATATTTTCTTTAAAAATAAAGTATTGCATTTACTATTTCCATGCATTTAAGAACTAAAGTCTGAATAATGATGGTTTGGGGAAAATATATTTTCATCTTGTGTGTCCTAAAATAAAAGCTCATTAACACATGACACTTAATTTGATTGACAGCTGTCTAGGAGGTGACATTTTTAAGGTGGGCTGTATATATGTGTTGGATTGACTATAAATGTGTTGTTACTGTGTTGCAAAAATTATGGCTGGAAGTAAAGTTTTAAAAAGTGGGTCATGTAACTTTTTAATACATAGAGAGAAGATTTCCAACCACCTCACTGCTGCTCACATTTTAACTAGCTTGAAGGCTAGTCCTTGAGGTGTATATGCATGCATATTTACTCCTGGGGCAAGCAGCCAACTCTCTTAGTTTTGATGAACTGACAATAAAGAACGTATCCTTTGGATTTGTGAAGATAGATTGAAAAAAGAAAAAAATGCATAAATGCCTTCTGCATTGTACCATTGCTCAAGATAATTATAAAGTTTTAAACAACTCTTGGAGACCATATTTTCAGATAAAATGTTGATTTTGTTGTTGTTTCAGCATTCTCTCTTGTAAGAACCTTTTATCATTTACCCTGTGTATCTAATAATGTGTATCCTCTGCTACCTGCCCCTGCATGATTTCCTCTTAACATCTGGTGGATCTTTCTTGGAAAAAGTCACATCAGGGTGCTTTTGTGTTTTCTCTTTTTCCAAATTTATATCTTTTTCTTTGTCAAGTGTAGGTTAATTATGTCATTTTGCAGTGCAATTGATTAAAGAAGGCAGGTTTTAAAAGTAAGTGTGTAGTCAATCAGAGAGCCACGTATATCATGACTTTTTATTTCTCCTCTAAGTACATGAAAACCTACCTAAGTCTGTTTTATAAATTAGGTGAAGAAGTATAAGAAGAAAAACATGAAAGAAAAATTAGAGAGGAAAAATGCAATGTTTGCAGCAGAAAGAGCAACAAAATTACCTTACCCCCTTTTCTCTCTCTCTCCACTTCTAAACAACTAGGAGAAAAACATGAGAAAGAACAGGGAGAATGCCAAAGATGGTTGCCACTGCCACCAGGATTGGCATCAGACCCTCTTTGTTTAGCTCAGGATGCCTGTGATTTGTTAGTTGGCATCCGCATTGCAGTGTGGAGTGATGTTACAATATATTGACAATTTCCAGATCTAGAAATGTCAATAGTCCTCTTGGTTATTTATACAAGATCACATTCTGCATCTCTTCTGGAAGATGAAATAAAGACCAATATAATAAAGTTCCATTGTTGACCAACTTCCCATGCTTTTCTTTCTTCCTCTTTCTCTTTTGGTTCAACCCACACTTTTTTTTTTTCCTTCTTCATGCCCAGCAGCCTCATCTTTTCTGAAATATGGAAAGAGTTACTAGAGCTTTGACACAAGCTATAATGCTACATCTGCATCTGATATGGTTTGGGGGAAAATTTATAAATTTTGAAATCATTTCTGATACATAGTTTAATAGGCTTTTACATCACAGGGCAGTATTTTCTTTAAAGCTCAATGTCTTTGTTATTCAGCTTCTTCTATGCATATAGTCCGGTTGACCCGCAATTCAGTCCATTTTACTATTTCTTTACATTAGTAAAGGGTCATGTTTAATATAGCTGTTTGCAAAATTACATGCTCCCCCATTTTACCTAAAATGTACACATCACCTGGGAATAACTGTGTTTAAATCCATAAAATCATTTGATGTTATTGATTCAGAGGGCTGCGCTTCGGCTGTTTCGTTGCTACAAGAACCGCCATTTTGTTTGTGAAGTGCCAGGCGAGAGGGAAAAAAAAGGCAGACACTGTGTTTGATGCCAATAATGGTTGCCAGTGGCACCGAGGTTGGCATCAGACCCTCTTTGTCTAGTTGCTGAATGCCTTTGATTCGTTGGTTGGCATCCGCATTGCAGTGGGCACACTGGAAAGTTTTTGACAATCCCTGAATGAAAGCTGCTTGCTTGTTTGCTGCAGCAAACCTTAGCTAATATAAAACCCTTCCTTTTTTTTTTTAAGGTTTTTTTTTTCTTTCTAAGATTGTGACATATTAAAGGAAAAATAGCTCTAAAGTATCGTCCATTTTCCCAAAGATATTAGAGATGTCCAGTGATTCTTGGGCAGGTGGTACCTATTTCCCCATATTGTCTTTGTTATTGCATTCATGAAAGCAAAGCAAAACAAAACAAAACAAAACCCAGGCAATCCTTGCACAACATACTTTCCTGGGACATAGTGTCCTGTAAGATGTGGGGTACACTATTGCAAGTGTATGGATGATACGCTGAACTTAGTGGGGTATGATGCATCCATTATGACTGACTGTTGCTTTTCAATCACATCACTTCTTATTTCTTATGCAATTTCTAATTCCCTCAATTTCCACACCTTCCAAGTTTTATAGAAACATTTTGAGAGGACCTTACTTTTTCTTTCTGCTTGGTAATGTAAAACAGTGTGAATGTGGAAAAAAAAAAAGAAAGAGAAAGAAAGAAAGAAAGAAAGAAAGAAAGAAAGAAAGAAAGAAAGAAAGAAAGAAAGAAAGAAAGAAAGAGAGAGAAAGAAAACCTTAATGGGGTAACCTACATGTTAAGTTCTGGTATAAATCAGTCATTCCTGAATTTCTCAATTATGCATCAAATGTTACCAAATTCTCAGTGCACAATTCTGCATACCTGGACAAACAACCAAAAGGCTAAAATAATTTTGGTTGAAGTTTCCTAGATAGTTAACATTAATATTGCTTTCCAGTTAACCACCATTATCTCGTTAATTAATAAGAAGGATTAGCAGTTCTACCCAAAGGGCTGCACAGAAGGAAGTCTGGCCTATGGGAGGCCTTGAGTCGCCAGACTGTGTCCTGTCTGAAGAGAAGAGAGGCGGGGGTGTTGGTGGGGGCGACTGGGCTTTCTCTTAGGCAGGGAAGGGTTTTGAAGACAGAGAGAGGTCACAACATACCAAGAGGTTTAAAGATCTCAAGAGATAGTAACTGTTGTCATGAATTTAACAGGTTAGAGTTTAAACCAAGTCAGTTAAGTGATTTTTGGACTGTACTTTGCACTCTTATTAAACATGTTTTGGAGAGCTGCACAGAGTTCAGCAACCTCATTGCTATCATGAACAAGTAGTTTCCTTTAGCCTTGTTGAACTTTTAAAATTGGGATCCATCTTTGGCAACTTTTGTTTTATTGTTAAATGTTAAATTATTGAGGTATACATCGAAGTTGTGAAAAATGTGACTTGTTTACAGGCGAAATTGTAATCATTGTTTTTGAAATAGAACCCTTCCTGGTTGTCACATGTCATGAGTGAGGAAGCAAATGCTAAGAATTATTTTCCTCCTTTAGTAACTGGGTTTCAGAATCCTTTTTTTGGTAACAATTATTTCTTTATGAAAAGCTTAAGTAGATAATTGTTTGCAAGTTGACAGCACATTTTAACATTTTAATAAATTTCACTTCATTTGCAGGTATTTCCCATTAAGGGGAAAAATAAGCTTTGATAACTTGTTAAAATGAGGCTGCTCTGCAGGATAATTTGGTGTGCTTGCACTGTGAAATGCTCAGAGAGCATGAAGTTTGTGTGCAGGAGAAATACTTGGTATGCGTGTTTGATTTAGGGGAACCCTGTTAAGTTTTCCCATCTAGCACCCTGTCCTTGAGTGAACTCATGAACTCCAGTGCACATTTGTTTGCATTCTTGCTTATACACAATTCAGAAGATAAAGAAGGGCTCTTATTGGCATGTCTTGCTCCTTGGCTTAATGAGACCTTTGTGGGAACATATATTGTGAGATAAGATTCTTAGCAATTTTCTCACTGATAAGAAGAAAACAGAATCCAAGGGGCCAGAAGTTCACTGTTTCTGCCATGATGACCCTGACACAAGATAGCTTTGCCAGTCAACTCAAGAGTTAAATGCTGAGGCCCTGGTTGCCAGCTGGGAAAGCTTGGCATCTGTGTTCTGATATGGCAAACTAAGCTCTTGCATTGCTGCTAATATGATCTCATTTTTCAAAGGGAAGTGGAGGGGTGGGGGAGGGAGAGAGTGAGCAAGTTCATTTGTTACAATACTTATGATTTTTAAATATTTAAAACAACAGTTAGTGTGCTATTTTGTAGAGGCATCAAAGGTTGATAAGATATCCTATTTGATAGCATTAGGCATCTTTCTTCATCTTATGCCCTCCCCTTATATACACAACATTACATTTTGAAATAAAAAATATTTATCTAGATTTTGTGTGTTTGGATTTGCAAATGTACTATGCTATGTCTCTTGTGTGGTAAAATAACTCCAAATAACTCCATATACGTGAGAACCGAAATCATATTCATCGTTCAAGAATAATGATAATTTTGGGGAACTGAGCATTGCAACAGCTGGAGATGATGGTTGAGGTTTCCCAAGGGGTGACTACCTGTTAGACACAGTTAAAGTGTGTGTGCCATGAGACTTAGGGTTGGGCAGGAGCTCTTTATAGAGGTCAACTATTGCCACTGGTTTAGTTCTTAAGTTTCTGTTTTCTAGAGTGGTATATAATAAACACATCCAAACAGAAGTAATATAGATTTGTAAAAGATTTACTAGGATTTTAAAAAACTTGTTTAGTTGTTTTTCCCTAAATTTGGAACTTAGGAGGAAGCTGCCAAACGGAAATTAAAGTTCTAATCTCCATTAACTTTTTTTCTTTTGAACTTGGCACTCTAATATGAAACAACAACCCAAGATATTCAATTTAGTGAGGTCTTTCTCTCCATAAGTATTCATCTTGTTAGGTTAAACTGAAAAGTCTGCCAGTAGGCTTGAAAAAAAAAAATCCTGATTTGTTTTTGGACACTCCTGTTGCCATCTTTGCAGACCTGTTAGAATTTCAGCACCTGAAGAGCGAGAGACCCAAAGGGAGCCTGAGTCAGAATTCTCTGGAATTCTTAAGAACTGAGATAAATTGGTTTTCTTTTCTGTCATCACAGTGACTTACATGATAACTGACTTTATAATCAAAGGAATAATTCTTGTTTTGTTTGTAGCTGAAGGTTTATAGAGAGTGGAAATAGTATATGAAATATTCATTACAATAGCTCATTATTGAATATCTGAAAATTATGGGCCACAGCAAGAGGGATGCCTTACTCTGAAACTAGGTTTTGGGTAAATACTTCTCTTTAGTTCATGAAAGAGTAGCATTTCTGGTTTGAAGCTGATGAGAGTAAAACGTGTGGCACTTGAGTTTTTCAGTGTATATAGTACGTTGGAGCAAATGATTAGCCAGCATAATGTTCAAAGCAAGTTTTCCACCCCCCTCCATCCTTGTGGAGGAGGAATAATTTTAGAAATCTCAAGGACCAGTGGTTATGGGATCGGAAACTCGAGTCATTACAGCAGCATACCTCAGAGCCAAGCATAGCAAGAGGGGACGCTTCCTCTTGATCATGCTCACTTTTCTGTGGCAGTGAAGTTTGTTGTCTCAGATAAAAGTACATTCTTAGGTCCCTGAACCCTGATTATGAGACGTGGTTAATCTAACTGAATTCAATTGTTGGGATTTGGGATAGAGAATAAATTTTCGAGTTGCAGAGAACTTTCAAAAACTCAAGAGTGTGTACTAAGAAGTGAGTCTGTGGGATTAGTGTGTATTGACCAAACGGTGAAGGACGTGAGAGTGAGGGAACTTGAATGGTTATGCTTTTTGGTTGCTCCATTACTCAGAAAATTGGAAGAAATGGCTACCAATTAACCAATGAGGTGGGAAGACGTTTAGGCTGAATTGAAGGCTAATGCACATGTTTAAGAAAAATCCTCAAAATTTAAATGAAGCAATATTTTAAGAAGAGAAAGCAAACAGTTCATGTGCATAAATATACTGTTTATAATAAAACACACAGACATACATTTTCTATTTATGATGATAGTTTTAACAGGACTGCATTGATGAATCACAGTCAAATTAAAGAACTCTGAATAAAGACTATATAATTGAAAATATGGGGTGATGGATGAAGTAATTTTACTAGCTGAAAGTTGCCTGGAGGTTGTATATTTTCAGAATCCCATTTTAGGGCAGTTCAGAGCCTATAGTAAGTTATTGATGAAGCACAAATTAGTTGAAATAAAATTTGTTTAAACAAGTACAAAATAAAGTAAGAATTGCCTTTGAGGAAAAAAAGTCTTTAATGCTAAATAGTTGTTTTAAAATTCTAGTTAGCTTTAACTATTTCTCAAGGTGGGAAATAGAATTAATATTACTCATTGACTTCTAAAATATATATATATATATATATATATATATATATATATATATATATATATATCCCATAAAACTACATAAAAGCATTTAACAAACACCAGTTAATATTCGGTGACAGTAATATATATTCTGATAATATAATAAAGGTAAAGATTTAAAAAAACCCGAATTTTCTGTACACATTGAAAAAAATGCATGCAGAAATGTATTCGTGTTATCAATGAATATAAATGCATAGGACAAAGTCTAGTCATAAGTACAGATGTTAAAAAAGTTATTTGAAATAGTGCATATTCTGTAATTCATATAAGTAGGGGATTATATTTATGCCTATGTTAATAACATGAGTATGTCAATATGAAGTCTGTACCCTTCTATTAGCCAATTCTAAAGTGTGAAAAATGTTCTTGCTTAGGACAACTTGTATTTTATTATTCTGACATCTGCAGTTTCTGGATGGATTACCTTAAATTTGCTATGCTATGTTAAAAGCCTTGTTTTATGAGGTCGGTCTCAGCTTCTGGCCTTGGTGTCAGGAACCCTGCTACGTGATGCAACTTGCCTTGTTAGGTTTAATTGACCAAAGCTGATGTGTTAAAACAATTCATTTGTGCTGTAACTTATGCCCTGGCTAAGTTGCTACCTGAATCCCTTGACCTTGACTTGTCTGGGTCATGGAATGGCTGCAAGCTGTTTGACCTTTCTATTGTGTAGTAATGTCACTGTTTCCTCTTATTCTTTTATGGTAATAGCTGACAAAAAGGCCCCAGCCCATACTTTACACACCATTGGATTCAAGGCGTCCCTCTCAGCAGCTATGTCTTCTGTTTGACATGGTCTGGCTGTAGAAGTGAATTTCTTTTGTTTGCTGACAGTGATGGGGACAAATTTGAAGCACTCCTTGCTACAAGAGGTGGGGGATAGTATTCTGGAATTTGGAGGGCTTTGGATTGATTCTGCTTAGATTTTCGATGTCTGTGTTTTATGATGATACATATCACAATTTCCTATTCCCCACTCCTCTGAGGTTGACTTTTCAGCCTTTTGTATTTATGATTTCCCTAACAATTACTTCTCAGCATTTTCAGTTGTTATAATAAAAATATTTTACTGACATTATATAGGGCTGAAGTGGCAAATTTATTTATACATTTGGTTGCTAATGTATAAGTCCTAAAACAACCGATTTTGAAACTTCACACTATAAATCTTTGCCCGGTATTGGAAAAAATGTATACACTAAACATGCAGGATAAAAACAAGACTATTTAAACATGAGAGTAATCTGGTAACTCATGTATATTATCTTATAATTTATATTATAGTTTAAGGGAAACCTTTAAATAGCTAAATTTGATGAAATAGTAGCGAACCATTAGTAAATATGAAGATTTTATTTCAGTGGGCCCTTTGCCAGTATGTAAGATTAACTATTCCAATGAATATAAAATTGTTTTTCTACTTTTCATGAAAACCTCATGTGCAGAAATAGAAAATTTTACCTCCGTTCTCTTCTAAAGCAGTGAAATAATTTTATTTTTAAAATATTGGAAATGTCTTCTAAAATGTTAAAACACAGATATTTTTATCCTACGAAACTTTTCTTTGCCAAATATGACATTATAGTTCATGATTTTTCCTATATTTGCCAGATTAAATATTTGAAATTCAAGCTGTTACATTTTATTTTTAAATTATTAGAGGAAAAAAGGAAGTTTAAGTTAGAATGTGCATTTCCTTCCTTGTACGTCGCATACTGTTTATACATGTGTGTGGATACACTGACAGATGAGGGACAATGTGGTACAGGCATTAGACCTTGGGAACAGCTTAAAACTTCTTTATTCCCATTTTTAAAATATCTGCAAAGAGCAGATGAGAAGTTTTCTTTTTTCTTTTTCTTTTTTGTGCTCTCTTTTTCTTTGGGTTGTTGTTGCTTTAATCTGTTTTCCTCTCCAGGAATATTTACAAGACCAAGGAATTTAAACACTTTGGGAATTAATCACGTTGATAATGCAGCATCCCATGGAGCAGAGGAGGAAAGGCGAATGAAATGCACTGAATCTGATTTTAGTCAGTAGCCCAATTTTCCTCTCCTTTCCTATAAAGACCACTTGAGAGTAGGAAACATCCCTCTTGCCTTTCTGCTCATTCATTGGCAGCCCAGTGGTAAGGCCAACCTGGAGCTGTGTTTGGATGTGGTTAGTGGGCTAATGGGCCACATGGCAGTGGGACTGTGGTATGAGAGCAACAACCAGCCCCAAAGGACTTAACAACGTCTATGATTTTCTCCAGACATCTGCCTCAGTTCTTCCCTTGAAAGACTTTTAAAGTGATCTAAACTGTGGAGTTAAAGAGAACCATGGATAATTGGTGGGTGCTGTTTGTGTGTGAGTCTGTGTGCAGGCATGCACACACGTGTGAGTATGTTGTAGGGAGTGGAAGTGGAATACTGAAGTTACAAGAAAAGAGAAGTGGCAGGAAATAAGGTAGTCGGCTTATTCATGTACTAAAGAGCAAATAATATGCAATTTAAATTATTCTGTTATCCTTTGAGTTTGGATTTCTCTTGGAGTTGAGCAAATCTCCCTTCTTTGTGTCTTCTTGGGTTTTGCAGAGCACAGAAAGTGCCTTACTGTGGCTATTATAACAACATAACAGACTGGGTGGCTTATAAACACCAAATTTGCTTCTCACAATTCTGGCAGTCCAAGATCAGGCGCCTGTCTGGTTGAATTCTGGCAAAGGCCTTTTCTGGGTTGCAGACTGCCTTCTCCTTGTACCCTGTCAGGGCCGAGGAAAGTGAGATAGTCCCATGGTGTCTCTTTTAAGGGCACTAATCCCATTTATGAGGGCTCCACCCTCTTGATCTAATTATGTCCCAAAGACCCACCCTCCAAATACCATTACTTTAAGGTAAAGGATTTCATTTTACGAATTTTGGTAATACACATTCAGTCTATAACAGACAGTGTGTTCCTGGAATCCAGCATTTTGAATTCTGGTCTTGCCTTTTATCAGCTATATGACTTTGGTCAAGTCACTTATACTCCAGATACTTTGATTTTCTGTCTTATAAAATAAGGATTAAAATGCCTACTTCACGGGGCTGTTTTAGGATTAATTGAAATAATTCATGTAAGTAAAAGCAGTAATATTAATGATAGCCATTATTACTATAGATGGTGGAATATGGTGTAAGGAAGACTTCAAGAGTGAAGAGAAGAAATGACTGAATGTTGGGACGAGGATTCATCAATTAGTTTATATGAATCTCCCGTGATAAGACATTCCAAAGAAAAAATAACAGTCCTAATCACCGTGGTGTGTATCAATATTGATTGGTGAAAATTCAGAATGTCAGCATGCGAAGTTAGTTCATTGTTAGAACCCATTTAAGTTAAAATTAGCTATATAATTTTGGAAATACTTCTCAGATTTACCAGAGAAAAAGTTCTTGATCACTGTAGAGGTATTTGGAAAGAAGGAATAAAATAATTTTATTCATGGCTCTCTGAATAAATAACTTTAGTGTTGACTAATGGGTGTTCTAGTGAGTACTTGTAATTCATTGCACTGCAGTAAAGGATAAAACTTTCATGTACAAAAAATTAAGTTGCCAACATTTGGGAGAAGTACACTTACGTTTTAGATTTGGTTGGACAGAAGTGATGATGATGTGGCTAGGCTGGATCATTCTTTCAAAGGAGCAGGCTGCTGGCTTTTGTACTCTAAAGTCTGAACATGTCATTTAAAAACGACCCTTAGTTGGATCAAAACCTCAAATTGTTTAATTGGTTATGTGAATTATTTTGATTTTATTGCCATTTAACTTTCTTCTCCTTTCAGTCAGTCTTTTCTATTTCTCCTTTTTATGCCTTTAAGAAAATTAAATAATTAAACAAGCTCTAGAGAAAAGAAGTTAATATTTATTGTGTAGTAGAGTGATTTCACTTTTACTAAGAACAACTGGATGCAAATGGGCAATGGTTAAAACATTTACTTCTCCTTACCAAAGTGCGATTGGGGGTTGCCGTGTTTGACTTCATTGGCTCTGGTTGATTGGGTCCGTGTGCTCATGGAGCTACCTTTGTGCTTCAGATTCCTGGGAACTAGCTGGCTGGTGCTTGGTTCTCCATGTTTAGTGGGTTGTACCCCTCATTCACTTCACACAGCACGTTTGGCAAGTGGACAGATTAATGCATATCCATAGCCTCTTCAAGGGAAATACCTTAAATCACAGGTCACACTGATGCACTGTAAAAAAGCATCATATTCCTATATGAAGTACTTTATAATAATATTTATCATATACCTAGGGGTTCTAGCCAGGAGTTAATAGGAAAAGTTGTTTCACTGTTTGCCCATTAGTTAAAGGGTAACTAGGGTGTGCACAGAGCAGAATCAGAACATTGATTAGCTTGTTTAGATTTTGGTACATAATTTTTAATAATCCATGGCATGCTTTTTCTTTTTGAGAGCATTCTTGTGTTTAGTTGCCATCCTGTTTGTTCATGGGATGCAAAAAAATAAAAATGCATGGGATACACAAATAAAAATGATGGCAGAGGAATTTGGTTTTAGGTCTTTCTGATGCATTTGAAAAGCTTTGCTTTACACTTAGGATGTAAGTCATTGGAACCCTAAAATGAAGCATAAACGTGCATCTTAAATACTGGTTGCCTTTCGTAGACTCTCAGAGATGCTGATATGTTTCTTTACTCCTGATGGTGAAGCATCAGTGTTTCAGGATGTGACTTGCAGTTACCACGTAACAATTTCTGTTCTATTTACAGTCTCCAAATAAGGGGAAAGCTGCTTATAGTAATATGAGGATCACTGGTTTTACAATAATTAAATAGACTTGTTATACTACATTAATCCCTTTTGGAACATTTGGAATGACTTCTTAGTACCAACAAACACAGCATTAGGACCTACAATTAATCTGCTTTTTGTATCCATCATTTGTATAATATAAAACATGTGTATAGAGTAACTATTTCAGGTTTAAGATGAGTTCATGGGAGGACAAAATGAAATTATATTGGACTCTTGAGCAACATGAATATAGTTCCAAGTACTGATGAAATATGGAATTCATTTAGAATCAGTATAGGTAAACAAATTATTTTTTGTAAGTTTTTATTTTTTGGTGAATACCACATTTTGACTCAGAATTACTCTCCCGTGAGATCCATGTTTTGTACATGATGCACAGATGTATGCAATTAAATAAATAAAACATTTATTTAATCAAATATCTAAGAGGTTGCCTTAATACCTTGTGAGCTTGAGATTCTGGGTATTTGTCATTGATACAGCTATTTATTAATCCTAGTGAAGATGAAATAGACCCTATTTCAAAGTCTGGACCAGTCTAGTTTTGTACATAGAAATGGTTGAAGCTAATGAAAGGCTCTGCATTCATTGTTCAAAAAGCATCATTATGGACTTGCTGAAGGGACTCCTGAGTTGGGATTATGTTGTGTCTCCTGTGGTAGAAGCCCCATGAGGCATAATTTCCTACTCAGTGTGGGCTCCTTTATTGTTGTTGAGTTTTTCACACTCAGGATGTGAATTCAACCTTGGTGTTCCAGTAACAGGAAAAATAATTTGTGACTGATGAAGTATTAGTCCCAATCCTAGGACAGACTGCATGTGTATGTACAGAGTAGTATAGAGATGCTGAGATTAGTGAGTGGTTTGCAGCCATTTTAGACCATGTGCCTGGGACCAGCTAACACATTGTCGGGGAAAAACATGATGTAGCAACAATATTAGATCATGCAAATGAGACTACTGAATAGTAATAGTTATGGGCAATATTTTGGAAAACACTGATTAGTGACAGTTTTATTACAGCAAATGTATGTATCAAGTCCCCAGATTTCATTGTAATGCACTGAAAACAGATGTCAAAGTGTCCCAAACAGAATTTCATGGTTAATCTACATATTGCATGGAAAGTACAAACAAACCATTTAGAATTCTGTTATTTAATCCTTTTAGAAGGAATGAAAATATACAATTTAGATTTACTCCATTCTTTCTTTTAATTTCAGTTTTTGTTTTCTAGAGGCTGACGATAAATTATTTTTTGTTTGTTATTTTCTTAAGATGCATATGGGAGAAGACATATCTGCATATGGACATGATTTTACTTAATGTACTCTAAACTGTAAGTTTCTGAACATAAGGTTGCGTTACAAAGAAGAAGAAGAATAAAAATTGGGCTCTAAATTATTTAGTGACCTGGCAATGGAATTATTTTCTTCTATTGTTTTTTTTGTTTACTGACTCTGGGCCATATAGCAATTGAAGCAGCTTGATGTAGTGGAAGAGAAAAAATTGGTGGCCCTATTGCTTGCAAGTATCTTGGAGACTTTGGGCCCCTCATTGACTCAGTTTCTTTATCTGTCAGGTGGGAAAATGAATCCGTTTCCTGAGCTCTGGAGTGTCTTGCAATTTATGTGTCAGTTCTGAGGGTAAAATGAGAAAATGCTTGTGAAGTTCTTAGCACCACAGCTACCATATTGCAGGTGACACTGAAATGTTTACAGTTACTCTTCTCTAAATCAACAGCCTGCATAGTGTCTGAGCATAGTAGGTACTCAGTATTTTACCCATAAATGCTCACCACTTTTTTCTATGAACATTCTGGAAGACTTGATCTCCCTTTTGTAGGTCAGAGCCTTAAGTTAAGGTTTGGTGCTATGTCTAAAATGGGAAGAAAAAATATTAAATTTGACAATTTTTCAAATATTGTAGTTCTATGGCAAGAATTCAGATATTATAGGTGCTATGTAATGTCTCAGAATCTATCCCTTAAGTGGGCAGTACAAAACCACAGCAAATCACAATGCCCATATTAGTATTCGTGGGTGACCTAAAGAAGTAGCCTTTCCTAGAAGCATAAAGACAAGTTGGATTCCTATAACATTTCTTGTTAGATTTCAATATTCTTTACTATTATCCATTTTTCATAAGACCTTAATTTGAGTTATAAAAAATCCCAGACATAAACATAATTGAAAACAAAAGTGAACATGCCCTTAACTGTTGGCTATCAGGGAGTACTTGAAGCATTGGTGTTTATTTATGTTGGAGACCAAGACTTTAAAATCCCAAACATTTTCATGAGCTTGAATAGTCATTTATGTTATGCGTGTGTGTGTGTGTGTGTGTGTGTGTGTGTGAAAATATATATACATGTATGTGTATATATATATATATATATATATATATATATATATATATATATATATATACATTCCCGCCCTCCCGTCTTGTTAGCACTGAATTATAGTCCCACAAATAAGGTGGGAAGAAATATCTCAATATTATGTGTAAGATTATTCTCTGAAGAATAATATCAATTATTTTGTCTTATGCAAAATATTACAGCATTAAAAATATATTTACTGATAATATATTTTAAGCCTAAAATGTTTTAGTATTGAGAAATTTTCCTCAGAAGTCAGTAAATAATAATCCTTATTATTTATTTTATGAGTCCTTATATTTTTAAAAATGTGTTTTGTGTGTGTTTATATATAAAACTCTTATTCTGACATCTGCTTAATATGATTCTGTGTACATCACATAGTCAGGGAAGTAGGCATTTTTTAAAATTCGTTGAAATACTTCTTTCAACTAGGCATGGTGGTGCATGCCTGAAATCCCAGCTGTGTAGAAGGCTGAGGCATGAACGTCACAAGTTCCAGGGCAGTCTTCTAAGAAGCAACAGCCTATCTCAAAATAAAATTTACAGAAGAAAAAAAGAAGAAGAAAGAACTGGTGATATAGCTTGGTGATGGAGTGCTAGCCCAGCATATGAGATGCCTTGGGTTCAATCTCCAGTACTAGGGTTTGGTGGGGTAGATTGAGGGGAAAAAAAAAAAAGATCTTTAATCTTTAAAGTAAAATATAGAGCATTTGGGATAAAGATGGAGAAATGGCCAAGAAATACATGTATGGGCTGGGGATATAGCTCAGTTGATAGAGTGCTTGCCTCACATTGACAAGGCCCTGATTCAGTCCCCAGCACCACACACACACACACACACACACACACACACACAAATACATTTATGGAACAAGAGTACTGTACTGATGATTGTTTTCAATATTTTAAGGAATTAGGAAAAAAATAGTGAAAAATATTAATGACTTTGCCCAAGTAATAAATAAGTTACAAGTAGAAAAAAAAGGGTAATGGTCATTTTCAGTGTTTATGAGCAACAGAAATGCAAGAGATAGTAGAACAAATATACAACCCACTAACCATCTCACCAACTACTAAATATAGTTAGATTTGCTGAGCTGACAGGGAGTGACCCTGTGGGACTGTAATGGAAAGGTCACAGAGAGGAGGTGAGTCTTAAGCAGAGTTTTCTCAGGGGTTGTGTAATAAAAACAAGACAAAACAGATAACCAGGAATCTCCTTATTATATAAATGGAACATATTGGTAATGATATGCCTTGTACCAAGAATAACTTTTTTGGTGACAAATTTGATGTTTTTCTTAAAAAAATATGTTAATCAAAGAATCTAATATGAATTCGCAATTTAAAATGTTTAAAAGAAATATATCTTAAAACATTTAAAAATATGTTTTCTATTTTTTTATTAATTCTCATATTTTCATTGTCTATAATCATGAGTGGAAACAATTGTCATATGTCAATAATTTAAGGTGTTTTACAATTGAGAACATAATTCTATAGGCAAAAAATCTGGAAGGCAGAATATCCTGCAAAAAGTATTTAAAAAATGTTCTGAGATTAGCTTAATTCAGTTTTGGATCTAATTTACAACATCATTATTATTATTTTAAAAATCAAGTGCAACTCAGTAGGAAAAAAATTATTTCTGCCTCATGAGGTGTGTTTGTTTTCAGACTTAAGTGTGATCTGATGCAAATTCATGACTTTGTTGCTAAAGCAGTGGATGATATGGTGACACACCCCAAATAAAATAACATCCTACTTTCTATATTGAATTTTCCTAATATATTTTGCCCTCTGTAAATTATGACTCTTCCAGAATATAGTATTTCCTAATAAGTAGTTACAGGAAAAAAAAAGAAAAGAAAAAGAAAGAAAAAGAAAACAAAAGAAAGAAAGAAAGAAAAAACAGTGGCAATCCTGTGACTATAGCTGTATAAAACTCTTTCAAAGTAGCTTTCAATCTTTTTAGTTTACAAAACATAACACCTAAAGATAAAATGGAACAGTGTGTGTGAAGTTCTCAGGTCCTCTGTCCTCCCATCACACCATCAGTTAACTGAAAGTGAACTTAAGTTCTTAGAGGGCAGTGATCATGTTTTCTCATTTGCATACTTCTGCTTATTCTCCGTAGGGATATACATGTACATGTATATATTTATCATGGGTTTTGTTGATTTGTAGTTGGATGTTGATTATGATGTGCACATTTAACAAGATTATGATCATGGAAATTTAAAAAGGAGTCAGCCTAACTTTGTCATTTACTATGACATTTCAAAGCCATTCTGTCTAAAACCAAGCTACTTAGTCATTCAACACATATTCACTGAGCATGGACTGTATGTATCAGGTACTGTGTCAGGTGCTGGAATTAGAATATAGAGAAGACAGACATTTTAGTGATTTTATAGTAGCGGAAGGCAATTTAAGAAGATTTGTTGGATTTTTCTCTTTATTCTTAACTGAAAAGCAATGCTTACTAAATACTTTGGTGACAAAAGTAGTGGTAGTGATACATAAAATTATTTGAAGGAAATAACATGGAAACTTGTGACAGTTCCTGAAGAAAGAGTGAAATCATGAGAATAGATGCATTCTGATGAGCAAGTATAATTTTTTCATCTATAGGATGAAAAAACATGTTTGTAGGGTTTATATAGGAGTAACAAGCATGCTATAGGATATGCTGCAGCATGTTTCTTGCAGGAAATTGGAAACCTGTCAGGATACTCTCTGGACTCAGCCCTTTTCTCCTAACCGGAGCAATTGCATTTGGGCTCTGAGAGATATTAGCATTGTCCCATTCAGAAGTGAGACAATCAAAAAGTGTAGTGAAGCTTGGAGGAGTAGTACATATTAGGCTTTGTAATAATGCTTGCACTTAATGGGACCGATAGAAGAATAGAATATGACATTGGGATACACTTCACAATTCCTCCAACTCAGATATCAGTCTGGTGGTGGACCATCATGGGTGGAAATGACTAGAGGTGCATGGAGAAGGAGTCATGCAAAGTGTATAAAAGTTGGGAGTTAGGTGTACTGTGCCTAAAACACAACTCTTATTTTTAGCTATGTGACTTTCAGCAAATGTTTTAAGGTCATAGAGACTCTGTATCTTCTTGTGCAAAACGGAGACTATGCCAATCTTTTTTTTTTTTTTTTTTAAGAGAGACAGAGAGAGAGAGAGAGAGAATTTTTTTTTAATATTTATTTTTTAGTTATCGGCGGACACAACATCTTTGTTTGTATGTGGTGCTGAGGATCGAACCCTGGCCGCACGCATGCCAGGCGAGCACGCTACCACTTGAGCCACATCCCCAGCCCCTATGCCAATCTTAAAAGCTTTTTTTGAGGGCCAAATAAGTTAATGGCTTCCAGGCCTTGGGTAGTGACTCAATAGTAACTTGAATAAAGGTGTGTAGAATTTCTTAGTCTGTGATGCTTTCCCACTTGTGGCCATTGGATGTCATATATGGTAGTCTGGATAGCATTTAATGAACACTTATTAGGCACCAGGAATTTTTGACAATTCACCCGTGGGACTCATTTAACCCTCAGTGACCACAGAGGTGGACGTTTTACTATCCTTTCATAAATGAGATCTCTGAGGTGGAGGTAGTTCAAGTGACAGAGCCTGAATTTGAATACATGTAGTTTGTCTCCTGAGCTCTAAACCCTAATTCTAGATGGTGAACTTACTCTATTCATATCAGGGTAAAAGGAATGAAGAAAATGTTGTATAGTAAGGGGTAACCTCGGCATATTAAAAATCTCGTAAGCTCATTTTACTTATTCAAACATTTTTAAAAGGATTGAAATGATCAGTCATTTTATCTTATTGACTTGCAAGTTATTTCTTTCAATTCTGATTTATTAATTCTGATATACAAAGTAAAGTTAGAGTGATTCCCAGCTAATCTTTTCTCCTAAACTGAGACGTCTCTCTCATTTGTTGTTTTCTACTACTCTGTTATGCTTTTGTATGAGACCCTGGAATTGGATGTGTTTATTGTGCAGGCCACAAAGGATACACCGGGAAACTAAAACAGCCTTGAAGAGAGGATTAACCAAGTCAAGAGCCATACATAGTAATGCAGCTCTTCAAGATTAGGCACTGTGGTCTTTATGATTTTTGACAAACTCTCCCTATCCCACTCATACCATGCTATATTAATGATTTTTCTTATGTCTTTTAGAATAATTTTTCATCAATTCTTATTTGTTTGAAAGGTTAGTATACTCTTCTCAGGTGTGTTGACATCTGTGTGTGTATATGAGTAAGTGTACTACTCTAGGTTCTTTCTGAGTTTTCTGAAGGAAGTGGACAAAGAATATGTATTTTGGTCTTCACAATAATTTCTTTGATGGGCTTTTCTAAACAAAATCAATATTTAATTGAAAACTTTATTTTTATTTTTTTAAGCTTTTGTTGCTTGATTTATAGATGATTTAGATCCAGGGGTGTGAGATTTGTATATCATCCTAGGCTCTTCAGGACAGAAATTCCTCCACTCTTTATTTCTGTTGTTTCATTTTCTCTTTGATTCAAGGGATTGACTTTTTTCTTAGATAAGGCACTGAATCTTAGTGAGCAAGATAATGTAGGAGGAAGGATCCAGAAATATCCCTCCTTTCTCTTCAGAAAGTAGAAATCTCTCTTCTTGTTACTGTTTATCATGATAGTATTAATTGATTATAAGTACGTTGGGAATGTTGTGTGTCCCTTGAATTATTTAATATAATCATTAGTTACCTGAAGACCTAGGCATTATTATCATAAATCAGATGAAGAAACCTAGGTTATAAATATGTTGAGTAAATGTCCAGTCTGACAGCTAGTAAGGATTTGAACCATGACGACTCCCATTCCAGCTTGTATCCAACTTCACTGTTACTACTTCTCCATTTAGAAGGCTGTTCTTGGCTGGGATGTAGCTCAGTGGTAAAGCCTAGTCTTAGCATGTGTGGGACACTGAGTTGGATCCCCAGCATGAATGAATGAATGAATGAATGAGCATTTGGTCTTCAACCTTCCCCAACAAAACAAAAATTTAAAAAGCATCTTTTTTTGCATCATTATGGGATACAAGTTTCATTTTATAATCAGGTGTGTCTGAGAAGCAAAGTTAGAGAGCTGACAGAGAGCAAATCTCAGTTTGGTCCTGCCCAGAGGAAGAAATCTTTGTATATTTTTCTTTCTTGCCTACTGTCAAGTGTTTCTTCTTTCTCTGTGCCTAGAAGGGCATTGGTTTGTCCTGAGAAACTGTTGCTCTGTCTCTCAGTGAGCAACAAGCAACAGGGCTTTCTTCAATGATTTCTCCAATATTCCTAGATGCTAGTATGGTACCTAAATATATTAACTTTATGCATTTGTCTTTAAACATGGATATAGGTGGGTTTTTTTTTTCTTTTCCTATTCTGTTTCCCTTCACATATGCTAAAAAAAAAAAAAGAAAAAGAAAAAGAAAAAGAAAAAAGACAGTGAAGTCCCAGGCTGAATCAAGTTGAGTTCATGCAGCACTGAACATTATCAGGATTGCTCTTAGCATGAATGAGGAGTCCATTGTTCTCAGACATTATGTTAGAGCCTATAGCAGTGAACTTTTAGTCAGGATGCTGGACTTGCCAGTTAGTTACACAGAAACTGTACTGTCCAGGCTGGAATGTGGCAGTTGAAACAGGGGAACTTTGATCCCCAAGATAAAGTGGGTACTATAGTACATGGATGCATTTTACCATAGTTCCAATATAAATAAGTATAAATAAATAAAATATATATATTTTCAGTTCAATTTATATTCCTTAACCCTGTGTCCAGTGAGTAGAGTGATGATATAAAGTATGAGCTTTAAGAACAGCCTATGCAACTCATTTCCCAGACCCCTCAGAAATTATAGTGATATCCACTTATGTCACTTTTCTTTTAGATTGTGTGCCAACTTTAATATCTGCATTTTATATTTATGTGGTTATTTATTTATTTAATATTTTAACCATGTCAAAATTATCTTGGCCAAACTAGCTTTAAGATGACAGTAACAACAGCAGCAGCTAATATTTGTTAAGCATTTACTACTGTATGCCAGGCCCTGCGTTAAAGGCTTTGTATGGTATGTCTCATTTTATCCTCAGAATAAATGGATATAGAGTCACCACTATTATCATTATCACCTTCTTTTGAAAAAGAAAAGTACAAGGTCAAAGACTGAATCATTACCCAAGTTTATACGGCAATGAGGAAGACGAAGAACGGGGATTTGAACCCATGCATTCAGGCTCTGGAGCCCTGCATCAGGAGTTCACTTGGCTTTCTGACTGGATGGGCTCATTAGTATGATGGTTTAGGGCAAGTCAACCTGCCCTTGGGAATCTGTTTCCTGATCTGTGAAGAGGGCAAATACTCTGGCCTTCCAGATTTCTTGCTCAGGTTATTAAGAAGACCAAATATTAAAAGCACATTAAAAGAAAAGAAAAGAAAAGAAACCTCAAAACCAACCCTATCCAACCCTGTGTATATTTTTAAGAAAATATATATATCTCCAAATAGATGAGATTATTTTCATTGTACTGGCACATTCTAAAGGTCTTATTTATGTTGCCAGTTCTATGAATAATCTCATTAAAAAGTTTTATCGCTTATAAATTGGACTTCTGCGAAGTGTGCTACCACATATAATATTATTTTGATTTTCACATTTATTTTGTTGCTGTTTATATAAATCATGTTATACTTCAGAGAACAAGTCATTGAACATAGTATTGATGCTTAAACCCATAGCATTGTGCTTAAAAAATATCTATTGACTATTTATTGCCCTCTTGATATCCTTGAGTACCACATGAGTGGGGAGGGGAAGACTATTACAAAAAGAGATGAATGTACTATTTCTATCTACAGCGAGTAAAATGAGGTATACAATTGAATGATTATTGCAGAAAGTTACCTGTGTAAGGAGATGGTTTAAGCATTTAAAAATTACCCTCTAAATAATGCACCTTAAACTCAATTTATACAGTAGCCAAAGTTTTTGTACTGAATCAGATTTCCTGAATTCTTCTTTTCCCCTGAGTAAATACAGCTGCAAAATAAAATATTTTTAGAATGAACACTTACCACAAAGTTGTTCTTTTAAATTTTACATTTGGTTTTTAAAAATATAATACGATTTTTTAAAGGACAGATATGTGTCCCACATAGCATGCATTTTATATCCTTTTGGGTGTTTATAAATATATAATTTAGTAACTTAGTAGTTCTTACGTTCACTAATCTCATTTTCCTAAAGAAGACAGGTGTGGGGTGTGCGCGTGCATGTGTGTACATCTGAACGTGTGAAAACGCAGTTTAGGGATTACAGCAGTTTAGTCGAGGTCATAAGTGACCTGACGTGCCCTCCAGCACGCTGTTTATAATTGCTGTGGTTAGTGTTCCTTCTCGCTGTTTTCACCTATAATGTCAAAACACAATTATATGGAGTTGGTATGTTCACTAATAGCAGTTTATCTCTGCATGGTTTATAGACAGAGTCAAAAGCCAACAACTATAATTACATCCATGTTTCTAACTTAGCAGCAAGCTAGAAAAGTGTGGTTGAAGTATGCTGTGGATGTAGTGCAGCCAGTAGGAATTATAGGGTAAAGTCATTGCTCTGCATTCTTTTGGTTTTACAATAATTGTTACTTAAATTTTGTTTTCTGGATTTTACCACTGTCTGTTGTGTTTATATGACCACATAAAGAGTGGTTGAGTTACGTGTCTCTCCACTCTATTTTTCTTCTCCTTGCCTTCCTCTATAAATGCATGAGCTCTCCTTTCACTTTTTTCTGACTCAGCAGACAGTACATTACAGTTAATAGTTTTCTGAAGCAGCCTGATATTCATGCTCTATGGAACCCATAAGACTTCTACTATTTGCATTATATGTTTAATTGGATAATTATGGGAACCATGTTGAACTGTTAACAACTGTCAAGCCTTTGATTAATCTTTTGAATGTTCATTGGCATGGTTCAAGTTAGCAACCACAATGCAAATTTTCAGGGTTGTTTTCTTGCTTTTTTGTTGTTGTTATTTCTGCTCTCATAATTATTAAGAAAAAAAATGATTTTTCTATACAAAAATGTAATTTCCCATTTTGGATCACTTTGCACATTGTGACATAAAGAAGCAATTAATTTATGTATCACTATACTTTGTTTTACGTAAGAAATATTGCAGATGAATAATTCACTAGAAAAAAATGAAAGCCTTATTATCATTTTTTTAGTGATCACACTGATATAAAATATAAAAGAGGATCTTAGTCCTCTGAAGAAATAAATTCTTAGTTGGGTCTGTGCCTCTCAGACCTTCTCCTGGGTACCTCCTATACCTCAGGATATATTTTGTTCCTATTTTACCATTCACCGAGAAGAGTGTTCCATTGTTCACAGGAGATGCATCCTCCAGGGAGCGCATCTCCTGTGGGTCCACCCTGAGCTGTCACACCTTTCCTAAACATGTCTGGTGGAGGGCTAGAATTCCTTATGGGGTGGTGTGTATAGGAGGAGACCAGTCAGTGAGTGACTTCATTCTTTTAAGTTACGGTATAAATTGAATACCTAACACAGGAGCACCAATTTTATAGGAAATACTATCTCAAATCTAGTTTTAAAATAAAGAAAGTGTGAGTGTGGAATTGGGGAAGATTAGAATATTAAAAATAGATAGGATAGGCCTGTATGGTGGCACATGCCTGTAATCTCTATGGTGCTTGGGAGGCTGAGACAGGAGGATGGAGAGTTCAAAGCCAGCCTCAACAAAAATGAGGTACTAAGCAACTCAGTGAGACCCTGTCTCTAAATAAAATACAAAATAGTGCTTGGGATGTGGTACAGTAGTTAGGTGCCCCTGAGTTCAATCCCTGGTGCCTCTCCTCCTCCCAAAATGGTTAGGGTAGGTTTTACTGTTAAGGTAATATTTGAATAAAGACTTGAAGGAGACAGTGAATACATTCTCTTTTTGTTTTTTCAATTTTATATTTTTCAGTGCTTGGGATTGAAACCAGTGTTTTGCACAAGCTAGACAAGAGCTCTATCACTGAGCTACATCTCTAGACCTTAGTTTCTCTTTTTAAATGAGGGGGGAGAGGCAGACACCCCATGCACAAACATACATATCCATATTCAGCCATTCCTTAACATCAATCCTATGAGACAAGCTCTATCTCCTTTTTACATGTGAGGACACCAAAGAACAGTATGGTTATGCCCAAAGGTCACACAATGAGTAAGTGGCAGAATCAGGATTTGGACATAGGCATTTTGTTAGATTATTATTTTAGAGTAGCTCCTAAACTGGCTTAGTAAGACTAATCCAGGATAGGAATAACCTCTTTAGCAGACTTTATACTAAACTAGGTATACATGATTCAGATTAATTTCTCTTCCTGGGAATTAAAATACTGGATTCTACCTTTCATTTCCAAACTGTGTCATTTTGAAGTACCATCTTGGATCAAGTTAATAAGGTTGGAATGGGCACTTCAGCTGCTAGCAAAGCAATCCTGCTACTTGAAAGTGTATTTTGGTGCTTTAATGAAACACACAAAAGATGTGGGGGAAGAGGGATTGTTTTAGATGACAAATATGCAAAAGCAATCTAAACACCATGCTCACCTCTTGAATTTGCATTATTATTATAAGACCATTATTTATAGTTGGGAGCTTTATGGTAATTGTACCATCCATTGAGGTTCAAGATGGCCTCTTCAATCGGCTCATAATAGGATAGCAAACTGGAGAGGAAGAGTATGAAAGGAGTGTGCAGAAGGAGCAAATTCAGACTAGCAGCAGTACCGTTGTGAACATAAATATTCATCCTCATACTTTCGTAGGTGCTTTGAGTTGTCGATGAGAAACTTAAAATTAGATTTATATTTTTTTTCATCAAAATAACTTATTTAATCCCTGTAGTCTCCAAATTGTTTCCTTGAAGTCATGCCTATTGACCTGCCTAATGGAGTAGTCTGGTCATTGTTAATCTTTACTTCTCTTTTTGTGTATATATATGGGGGGGGGGGGAGTCCCAACAAGCTCTCCATCTTATAACAGTCAAGTGTTAGGTAAAATGTTTGTCTGAAAGGTAATGGGAAGATAATACAATTTATTTGTAGACACAGTATCCTCTTATTATCACAGAAGAAGCAAGGGCAATGATGGGAAGACCCTGCTTCCATTTTTGATGCTGTAATCATTTACTGAGATTTGAGCTTCAGTTTCACCATCTGTAAATGGTGGTGTTATTAACAATTTTTCCTGGGTAAAATATTTTGATAATATGTATAAAAGAGCTTTGTGGAATGTAAGCATTTTTTTTCATATGAGAGTAAGCACTGGAATGCATATCCCACCCCCATCACCCACTAAAATGAGAAAATTCTGATGACAGAATACTTTATCCACAACATCTTATTTAATACATACTATGATAATGGTTTTTGGTATTGAGTCTGTTTTAGAGTTTTAGCCTATCTGAGATGTTCTAGTGAAAGTCTTCTGAAGTTAGTTAACACATTTCCTGCCTCGGTGTGCCTATGGTTTATAAGCAGAGGAGATTTCTGTTGCTGGAAAATACAAGGGACAAAGGAGATGCTTAGCTTTGTGTCCTGACTGGACATATTTTTTTCTGTCCTTTGCTTTTTCTAGAGAAAGTCACTACTTAGTTATCAAGCTGGAGGTACAGGTCTAAATTTCCTGCTAACCAGTTGATAGCATTACAGGTTTCTCCCTCAATCTGTAGGCCACTTTTGTTTTCCATGCTCAAAAACCCCCAAAACAAATGTTCTAGGATATAGACAACCTGAGGACATACCCTTGTCTTCCTTCTGTAGAGTGATTCTGCGAGTGATGAAACATGTGGAAACCAAACATGTTTCCCACCATTGGACTGTCCAGTTTTGGAGGTCCAAAATAAGACTTTGATTGAACATATGTATCTTGTTAGCAATGTTATGACAAATAGCAGCAGCTGTATAAACTAATCTTTCATAGCTTCACACAGGGGACTCAATTAACAATGGACCACTGTCAGCATTTAATCTCTTTTACCTCTTGGTTTCTGTGAACTTTTCTATTGGGCATTAGGATTATTGCCTACAACAGAAGAAAATGTAAAGTACTAGTCAGATGTACTTCCCTTGGTGTTCTGTGGGTGACCTGGAGAGGGGCTGACAGTCAAAACAATCCATGTATTGATTCTGTTTAGAGAGACATGCGGGTCATCAGGATGGTTGTGACAGAATTTGAGATTGACTAGCTTTGGAATTGATTCTGAATTTAGCAACACAGTTCATGGCCTTTAATAAAAGGACTTCTAAAGTTTAGAGTAACTATGGTGTGAAGGAGGGTGGCAAGGAAATAGCTTTTCCCAGAAGTGGTGACGGGAGTCAGATGTATCTTTGTGAGCACTTTACTATGTACAGGTCGACATTAGTGCATGATAATTTCTAAACAGGAGAAACACAGAAATCTCAAGTGACCTTGTACCTCTTTAGGTAATTTTTATCTTTTTTTGTGTGTGTGAGAAAAAGGAGGGCACCTATATCAAGTATACTGGGGAAGTCAGAAAAGCATAGTTATAGCCTTAGAAAAAAGCAAGTTCAGTTTCTGGTAGAAGTGTACTTGACATTTGAACCCCTTGCTTGAAGCCCTTGCTTTAGTTCTATCTGCAGAGGACATCTGAAATTCCTTTGGCTTCTAATCTGTGGCTGGTGAACAAGAATGGATGACAAAGGGATATAAAGATAGAGCTGAAACAAGTTGTTGTTAATTCTTTTCTTTCACCTAAGAGGACTAATGAAAAGCTTAAATTACTAAATCCAGACTAGACCATTGTCACTACTTGCCAAATGGTACATGCTTGTGCGTCTGTCTAATCCATATTGGAAAGCCACAAACAGAAGCACATAATTTGGCAAAACACCAAAAACATGCCTCAGCACACTTCTGGAGATTCTTCCAAATGATTTAATGATTCAAAAATTTCTATGTGTGTATGTGTGTGTGTGTGTGTGTGTGTGTGTGTGCGTGTGCGTGCATGTGCATGTGTGTACATGTTGCCTGGAGATGCTTAGAATAAGTCTGCCAACAAACCATGTGTATTACACTTGTTTGAGATATTTGAGGACTTTCCTTCAAAATTCTGAATTGTGAAAAGCAAAAGATAAACCTGTATAATTTGATACTTTCTTTTTTCTTTTAAAAATAAGAAGAAACTTTTTTAAACAATAAAATTTCCTCAAAATGCAACATATAAATCATTTTGTCCTTTAAGAAGGTTAAAATATCCTATTTATTTTTAGAATATATTTTTAATTATAGCAAGTCACTACAAGGAAAAGAAGAAAAAATCCTAAATTGAGAAATTACTCCTCCTAAACTTTTTACAAAGCACTTTTCCTTTTTTCTGCTTAATATAGGAAAGATGGATATGTTTTAAAGCACATAATCTGAATTCAATCCAGAATCCCCCTCCCTCCCAGTCTAGAATTTTTGAAGATATTTGGAAGGTGACTATATAAAGTTATATTAGGACAGATGTGGAAGGCAAAATAGTCCATAAGTCTTTGATGTGATCCTCATTTTCTTGCATGAATATTACTATAAAATATAAAAGCTAGAGGCTTTTATATGTTGTATTGTATGTAAGTATTATGGCAACCTTTACAAGATAGGTACTATTATTCCTTCTTTAAAGATGAGGAAATTACAGCTCAAGGAGTTTAAATAAACAGGGCTAGGAAATGGCAAAAGTGGGATTAATCTGAAGTTTGTCTGAGACCAGAGATAATGGCCTTTATACTTTTATCTTTCAGCCTTCTCTGTGGGGGGTAACTCTTCAGACCCACCCCTTTCAGGCATTCATCTCTACTTCATTTGTAGGACATACTGCTCTGAAGGCAATAGTATGTCGACTGTGGTAATGCATTTCCTATTTGGTGGTTTCATTTGTACTGTACTTTTGCAAGTTAAAAATACTTTTTGTCTTTTGTTTAAAATATCTTATTTGATATTTACTTCTACTGGATGGGGCAGATATTGTTGCCATTTTGCAATTGAGAAAATAGGACTGAGAACCAGTAAGTAGTCTAGAGTTAGGATTTAGAATTAGGATTTAGGTAGTCTAGAGTTGGGACTTAAGTATAGTATCTTTCCCTATTTTTCTCACTGCATCCTCAAGTCCAAAGAAATTCCATAACTTATTCACAAAAAAGTTGGGTATGACAAATCTAGAATGTTTTTGCTTAATTTTAAAATAATGCATTTGCAGGACTTAACCTTGTAATTATTTGAGCATTTTCTTACCCATTTCACTGCAAATTGGTAATCTGTCCAGGTATTCATATATGCTTGAGAGGTTCTGCATTTTTTATTACGGGTAAAAAGTTGCTTTTTTTTTTTTTCCCTCCTGTTTAGTTTTAAGGAAGTGTGTGTGTGTGTGTGTGTGTGTGTGTGTGTGTGTGTGTGTTCTGGTGAGGTTTTGAAAATCAAAACATTTAGGCTTTTGTCCTGTTAGGATTAGATAAAGTTAATGAATTCACACAAAAGTAAAAGAAAAACAAAGGCAGGAGGGGAGAAGAGAGTTAGTTCTCATGCTTTATTTATCTTTTTTTTTTTTTTAATACCATTTAAACATTGCCCCAAGAATGTAGCATCTTTCCTTTCCTACTGCAGGCTTAGTTTTACATCAGTTCCTGAGTATGCAATAGAGTTTAGCATTGCACTCCTTTCCCTTTAGGTAAATATGCACAACCAGGAAATTAAGATGCTAAGGACTTAAGCCCTGGTGTGTAATAGGGTTTTCACTTATATACACAGACATTATTTTTCAAGGTAATGCTAGTGAATGAAATGACTCAGGAGGTAGTAATGAGAGTCTTCCTGGCCTGGCAGGATTTCTTAACCATAGCACCATGTGCTTTTTCTTTACTGTTTACTCCAACTGTACTGATATTCCTTTATTTTCCTCTGACTATGACTTTGAGATTGACAGTTGCCAAAACCCCAGAACCATTATGAATTCAAGTATGTTCAGTGATTAGAGTAGGTGAATGTTGGTTGATTAAAAAAAGAAGTTGACGTTAGATAAACAGAGAATTAAAGAACTCTGGATTATGTGATATAGATGGAAAATACACAGGGTTACCACTCTGTGCATGCAGCGATCACCATCTTGGCCCAGGTCATGCAAAATGACTCTAATGGAAGTTTCAAGAGCAAGGCCATGCCATTGCAGACTGAGGCCCTTTGAGGACCCAGGCACTGCAAATTAAAAACATCAGTGATAGTTCACTGACTGTATTTTATCACAGGTTTTCTTACATTTAGGGTCTGGGACAGTTCATATGATTTTCTCATGAAATAAATTATCTAAAAAACAAACACTATTTTCTCTTATCTGTAGCCTAAAAAAAAATGGTTCCAAAAAACTGACTATCCTGGGATAGTTCATTTGACTTTTCATGGAATCATTTCATCTAGCTAGGAAGCAAACATAACTCCTCTACCTCTGCTCTGGTGTGTTTTTAAGCAGTGTTTCCAAATGATTATTATCCTTTGGCATGCTATCAGAATGGAATAGGCCTTATTTTTTTTTTTAAAAAAAAAGATAATGCTCCCTTTTTATTAGGTGAATTTTAACCTATTTAGATCTAATTCTTGTGCCTCTTATTGGATACTTGCTCTAGAGAAATGTGATCCCAGGAATGCTGGTGATTTGCTGTTTTAAAATGGTGCTGTGCTTTAGGTTTCTGTTCAAATCTAAGATTTCAGAAGAGCCTGTAACTGCAAATAATCTAAAAGGGGAAGAGTGAAGAATGCTTCTAACTTCCCTTTGAAATGAATAGCTCTGCCAGAGCAGCAGCTATTAGAAAAACAAAAACGACAAAGAAAAGCTGCTCAGCCCAGCACACAGAGGTAAATTTACTTACATCAGACTGAAAAATGAGGGCTGGGCTTTGAAAAGACATCCCTTCTGACTAGAGGAAAGCTTGTAATTTTGGCACGGCTGCAGCCCTCCTAAGCCCCTGAGAAATTCTGAAAAACATTACAGAAGACTGTTCTTAATATTAATGGATGTCTTCCTGTGCCTCTGTGTGTGTGTGTGTGTGTGTGTGTGTGTGTGTGTGTAGAAAGAATGCCAGAGAGAAAGGGGAGAGAATGAGAGTGAAGAAAAGATTACTTTGGAAGCACTACCTACAAAAATGTCTAATTTTTTAAAAATAATTTGCATCTATCATTTTCTCTTTTTCCACCAGGGAGTATTGGTCAAGTTGAGCTATAGAGGAGCACTCACTATTCAGTCACTTGAAGTCAGCCTTGCAGAATTGTGGCCCCTTTAACTTTTAAGACTTTTCCTAAAATACTCTGAAGATAATAGTGCTCACTGATAGGATCTCAAATCAGGTCTTATCTATTATATAACATCAGAGGTGGAAACAAAGACTGTTTCCCTGTGGTTAATTGTGGTGAGTGTCACATTATGTTGGACTATAAGTGAACAATTTCAGGGGCACCACAAGCTTGCAGCTCTGCCTCTTGGGAGGGGACTTTTCCTTTGCAGCTCAGCTTCAGGAAACGTGAACATTTGTGTTTTCAAGACCACATACCATTGGGAAGGAAGTAGGGGTGGAGATGCGTGCTGAGATTGAGTGGATATGAGAATCTCTGTGTATGATCTGGGAACTGCTGGGTTTTCTGTCGCCCTTTTTCTGGCATGCCTTTAGAATTTTCAAAGTCAGACTGATAATAATACTGATACTTGCTAAGGATATTTTTCCACAGAGTAATTTATTTGCCTTGTAGGCTTGGGCAGATAGACCTTTCTGTGCAGCATGCTTGACCAGCATGTCTATGTCCTGTGCATGAATGTTTCTTGAGAAACAGACAAAAATCTGCTGCTGGATCCTCTACTGTTGTGTAGGGGACACAGAGCTGATACCTACCGTGGTAAAGGAATTTAGTAATTGTGGTAACCAATTGTTTAAAAAGCAACTTGAAATTCATTTACAGAAGAGAATCATCAACTCCTCACTGCCTGGAGTCCACCACACTACCTTGGATACTGGCCCCGTCACCTCATAGGATTCAAATCTTATTCCACTTCAGCATTTAAAGAGTCACACAGACCAACCAAGATTCTTCTCAGGATTGATGAGGAGGAAAAAGACAGAAAGTGCACCTATTTAAAAAGAGTGTTTTGGTTTGGTGTGGAGTTTGAAATTGAGAACATGTTTTCCCAGAGAGGCAAATGCTCTCTCCAGCATTATTGGCTGACTAGTGAGTGATCTTGTCCCCAGCCAGCTCTGGCGCTGTATGTTTTCTTGAGGTAGGACTGTCACTTTCAATATAAGCTCAATCCATTTTTAGTTTAGGGTGACTAAATCTTCTGACTTGGCAAAGTAGAGTGTCAGGATTGCCATTGTTATGTTTACTCTGGATTTATATCTTAAGTTGAGGTTAAGTAACATATTTACATAAATCAACTAAGGGCTGGTCTCTAATACAAAATTGTTCTACTGAGAGAAAAAAAAAAAAAACTAATTGTATTGCTTCCTGAGACTTGCTTTCATTTTATATTAAACCTCAAAGGATTTGGAAACATAGTATGTTGTTCTGTTTTAAAATTAACTATGCTCTGGGTTTTGCTTTTATAAAATAGATGAAGAAAATTTTTTGTAAGAATTGGTTCTAGCTGTTGGTATAATGGATGACTTTCCTGGAGGTAGAGGAGGAAGTACAGCAGGCTGATGCTAGGTAGCAAAATGGGAATGTGCTTTTAAAGAGGAGCTTGTGTTTTCTAAAATTGGCAGCAGGAGGATTACAAAAGACTAAAAAATTTCTTGGAATAATAAAGGTGTTTCAGAAAGGTAAAGTGGCTTTAAATTTACAGTTGCAAAAATTTTCAGTAGCAGCATTTAGAAAATAAAATTGTGATTCATTCAAATATCTTTTCAGAACTTATTTCCTTTAACATTATGAACAGGAAAAATGTCATGGCTCTAGTGAATGGGTCATCTTCCTATTAATTCCTGTTCTATTTAAAGCAGCTTAACTTTATTAAAATTGACTTATATTTATTTCCAAATACTAATACAAAACAGATCCAAATTTTGGGGGTAAGATATTTAAAAATGTATGTTAATATTTCCAAGTGCCAGAAATATATGGAAAAGAATGAGAGGTTAGTAGCTATTTAAGATTTGTTCAGAATGTATCATGAACCCTTGCTACCTTCAGTAGTGTGAAATATTAGCAAAACATTATTGATCATGAGTTATAATGTTAAAAGTCTGACTTTTAAATGCAGTATTTTTTTTTATGGCCACTGAATGGAATTTGCCTTTTAACAATGCTGGTTTTATGCACTCATAGTTAGGAAATGCAATAACTTCATGACAGGTTTTTATTTTCATATTTAATGTATTTTCTTACCAAATTTATTAACACCATTAAAATATGCTTTTATATCTTCTGGGGAGATCCTCTATCCTGAGTCCTTATAAATGTAGCTAAGATGGACCAAGTTATATGAGGTCACATTCAATATGAAGAGTAGATTTTTACTCTCTAGAATAGCTTTATAGAACATTTTGGTTTATTTAAAGAAATTATTATTGAATTTGACATTTTTCCTTGAGGTACCCTATTCCCTGACTTTATCTTATTTTGCTCCATGTAATTACAGTATGGCTGTCTGGCCAACTATCCATCCTTCTTCGTCAGCTTCACTTGAAAAGATAGGGCCCATATTCCCAGTCTCTGAAAGGTAGAAGCATGTGTTTTGTCCAGCTGAGTCTCTTGATCTGATATTTTTCCCTGGTCCTAATACATGTTTATTCCTACATGTGACAAATCTGCAGTCGTGTTTTCTTTCTGAGTTATAATGACTCAGATGTCATAATTAATTTGATGAGCAGGTGGGGGTTATTAGCCTTGTGCTTCACTTGCTAATAGCTGCACAGTTTTTCTAAAGTACTCTTTCAACTAAGGAGGCATTTCTTCACATAGAATAAACAGTACAGCACAAAAGCCTCAGTTAGATAACTATCCGTGGGCTTGAAAAGCTGCCAAGCAGATGTTGTTATTGGAGCTGGCCCAGGCGAGATTGGGCCAGGCAGATGCTCATGGGGAGGGGAGTAGGGGGAGGAGAAGGGGAGGAGAAATCAGAGAGTAGAGGTTGGGGAGAGAGGGGGAGGTTCTCTAGGACTCTGATGTCCTTGCAGGGGTTGGGCCAGATTTTGTTGGGGTGGGAGGTGCCTTCTCAGGAGCCACCTCCACCGTTATGGCCTCTTGAAATATACATAATTGGGGATGGGGATGGGGATGGGGTAGAGGGGACCCTTTCTAAATATCCACATGGGAATGAATCTGAGTGTTCATCCAGCAGTCTGAGATTTCTGGTTTGCATTAAGGCGGCTGTGTGCAATTTTTGAAGGGCCTATGGAGACTCTGCTTCATACCTATCCACATATGTAATGGACATGACATTTACCAGAACTCTTAGGTTCTGCTTTATTGCTCTAAATTAGGTTGTGCAAATTTAAGACAAAATGCTGTTTTGTTTCCTGTCACCTCACTATATAATTTTTCTTTGAGCATTCCTCACTCCCTTTTAAAATGTTGCAAAGTAACAGTTTACTTTTTAAAATTAAAGTCAATCTTGGAACCTGTCAGATTTATATGAAGTAAATGTGTGAAAGGTTTTATCTAAGCTGATCTTGTTTCTGTCCTCTGCTCTTGTTTTTTCCTTTTTATTATTATTATTTTTTTTGTGTGTGTGCGTGTGATCTAAAGCTTTTTAAAACTCATCTCTCACTCCCCTTCACTAGATTAAATTCTGTAATCTCATTTTTCTTTGAGCTGATCTCAAGCCAATGGTCTGGGGATTTTATAGCCAAGGGATAATTTTTGATAATGGGCTATTAAAACACTTGCAGCGCCTACCCTGTCTTTCAAATTAGTGTGTACAGATTGTCTTTCTGGGGAAAAAGTCCTTCCCTTGGCAGTAAGCAACTGATTATATGTGCCACAAGCCATATAAAAGCTTCCTGGAAGGCTTATTCCAAAAACACAGGTACATGAGAAGTGATAAATAACCACAGCAACTGTGCAGTGCTTGAGGCAACTCTGCTCAGATTTTTTTTTTTTTTTTTTTTTTTTTGTTCTATACTTTGGAGAAAAAGTCTTGTTTTTCTCTTATTCAGACAGATTTAGTGTGTTCTGACAACAGGGTCATCTAACAGTTTCCTTAATGATGGAAGTACAGTGGCTTGAGACAGCTGTGTAAGGTCACGTAACTTTCATTGTTGTTTATAGTGTGCTTATTAATAGGTTAAAATGAATAACTCACTGAACAGAGGTCAGGTAGCACCTGTATAAATAACGAATTTGCCCTTGCAAAATATGTAACGTAAAATTAATCAATATATGTAGCTTGCTACTTTGTTTTTCATTCAGCTCAACTTCCTTTCCATTCTGTAGTTTTCTGAGGAGTGGTTAAAGTAAAAATTATGAGTTCTGAGAAGGGAAACAAATTTGCTCCCCAGTAGTCCATTTTAGTGTGACTGGGATTTTGTTAACATGAGATTAAAGTCAATATCCTATGGTTAAAGAATATATCTGATTCTGCCTTAATAATTTTTCATAAGAAAAAAAAATTTGGACAGATAGGCATATGTAGAGTAACTTTATAGCCAGCAAATGTGAAACTGATGTGCGTGAATGTGCTGAGGGTTGGCATGAATGCTTTTCTTTTTTATGTGTAAAATTAGGCTTCAGACATATCATATGTGCTGAGTGCACTGCTGTAATGTGTGCAGATGGTAAGAACACATATGTCTCAATACCATTCTCGTAGCCTGTGTGCTTTATTGCTCAATAGCCTGACAAATGTGTATGGGTGAATTCATTCATTGCCCTCTCTGTTTATTGGTAGTACTTTTGGAAAGGATGTTGTAATTTGGCAAACTAAATCTTGGTGGGGGAGCAGTACTGAGAGTAATGAAGGAACAGCAAAATTATGGCTCTGAACCTTGTACTTAGAATTAGAAGATATCTTAAAATGTAAAGTTTCAGTATAATATGTTAAAAAAAGGGAAGGAAAAACTAGTTTCATATTTGATGTGCAGTTTTCAACATTCGTGTTTTTTTGTTGGCAAGTGCTGATTAAAAAGTGAATGAATCATTTACAGGTCTGCACAGAATGAGGTATGGTATTATATTTGATGTTGGATTTAAAAGTAAAAGTTGAGTCTATGGATAATGTCTATACAAATATTTTTAATATAGTAGAGTACTTCATAATATGATTCATGTTAGGAAAATATGTATATATTTTCATAAGTTATATATTAACATAAGTTATTTCCCTGAAACAAGAACCACATGTAACAATTAATAATATAGGAAGGTAGGAATTAATACTGTCTTCAATTTAATAATTGGCTTTCCACTACATAAAATTGAAATCCAAAGCAACTGGCACCCACACCCTTTTAGTACTTATAATTTTGCAGATGTTTAATTCAGTTGCCATTTGTTTGATGCCTATTATATGTCTAGGTGTGTGCTAAAGGTTGGAGAAATACAAAGACCAATAAAATGTTGGTCCCTGTTCTCAGGGAGTTTATAATCTAATCTAGCAATGAAAAGAGAAACATAAACCTAACCATCTAACATATAAAACAGATGGCAGCCAATGCCATACAGATAGATAAAAAGGGGCTATTGGAGTGTAGAGGAAGCAATTCAGTAATTCATAAAAAAACAAAGAAGGCTCTTGTGACTTAAGGAATGATTTTGATAAATGAGTGCAGTTTTCTTAGATGAGAATGGAGGCCATGGGGCTCCTGGAACCTGGGGATAGCACAAGAAAGGGCAAGCCATTGGGAGTGGGATGGCATTCTGTGGTTGAGGGTCATGAATGATCACAGGGAGAGTTTTAGCCTATGACAGGGGAGTGGAGGAGAGTTTAAGAGGCTAGGCTAAAAGATCAGGGTTGCTGAGGACTTTGAACACTGAAATGTTTCCAGAGGGTGGCTTTTCAAGTTTCTACTCATTATAATTAGATCATCCTTTAGAGGACAATCTGACAGCAAAACGCAGGGTGGGTTGAAAAAGGAAGAAAGAGGTCATTTTAAGCCAGGCTTTTCGATTTTCATACAAAATTGGTATTATCTTTGTTTTCTTCTTATGTATGGAGTATAGTATTTACAGATTTAGAAAATAAAAGAGGATACATGCTTGATCATTTGTCTGATTAAAACTTTTTAACTGAGTAGCTGCTACATTCTGGTGATATTTCCAAAGGCTTAGGGAGAAGAGAGATTTGGTCTCTGCTTTTAGGAGTTTGCCTTCTACAGGGGAGATGGATGAAGCTGACCAAGTTCGTAAGTCATTTTAGATACCTGTGACTGTTGTGAGGGAACATATTGAGTGATACAGGTGGTGTAGATTGAATGAGCTGAGGTGTGGGGATCCTTGAGAGCTAAGGTCCTCTGGAAAGCCTTTCTGAGGAAATGAAATATGGGAAGATGAGAAGTAGCCTAGTATCCTAGGATCCTAATACTTTGGTATCAATTTGTGATCACAACAGGAATATAACTGGTGAAAAGTTGAGGCCTTCCAACAGAAATAACCTAAGTGGCTGCTTAACTTTTCTTAGTTATCAGAAAGTGTTAGGAAGCATTTCACTGTTACTGTACCGCCTGGGTCTTTGAAGAATCATGACTTAACTTCAGCTGGGCTTTGCTGTAAATGAGAATTTTAAGAAACATTTTACTTGCAAAACATCCATATAAAAGACTTTGCTTAATTTTTTAAAAATATTTTTACTAGTTATTGATGGACCTTTATTAGTTAATTTGTTTATATGTGGTGCTGAGAATCAAACCCAGTGCCTCACACATGCTACGCAAGCACTCTGCCACTGAGCCACAACCCCAGCCCCATGCTTAATTTTTTTTGTTGTTTAGGATCCCTTGTTCAATTCCTGTGCAATTTATTTCTCTGAAAAATACCTTCCAGGAAACAGAGTTGCCATTCCCGTTAAGTTCGCATACCTCTTTGCTACAATCAATTCCTATAATAAAAACTGTGTTGTCAATCTAACTTTCTTCTTTTCCATGTATGCTAGGAAGCTCAAAGCTTAAATTGTGCTCATTTGTCTGTTTTCCTCTGTTTGCATTTCATGATAGAATTTTTATTTCCTGTCTGCCTTTATCACTTGGATTTTGTATTTTAATTTACATTAGTGGATTACAGCTTTTGATTAAATGAAGTATGAAGTCATCGTTTGTAATAATAAATAAAAATCACTCCTCCAATTTGATGCTTAGGATCTGACTGTGAACAGAAACAATAGGAATATCCAGATTCTGGAGATGCTTAGGAAAGAGAACTTGGTGATGAACTTGGGGATCCAGGAAGGTAAAAGGGATGAATACTGGATGAACATTGAGGCTGTTTCCAAAAATGGAATACTAGAGGAAGGGCAGATCTGAGAGAAGAATAAAAATTTTGGATAAGCCATTATTCATATGCCCTGCTGCAATAGCTAGAAGTCAGTTTAAAAGAATATTTAGAAGACAGGAAAAAGATTGTGATTAGGATTACAGATGAGTGTTACCAAGGACTTGGAAGTAAGTGGGGCTGTCAAGGAAGGGAGAAGATCTAGAGAAGATCTGGGGCTACAGTTGCACCTATGCGGCAAGTCTGCAGTGACTGGGAGGGGAAGCCACATCTCCCAGAGCTCAGGACCTTTGTACACTGTCCTCACCCCAAGACCCCCCCATCCTTCAGTTGGCCAGGTCTGATTTGTACTGTGGGTCTTATCTGGAGTCTTTTGTTTTGAAGTCACCCCTCCCTCACTTGTGTTAGCTTGTTGTCCCTCCTAAAGACCTCTTAGAGCACATTGTACTTCCCCATCGTAGGATTTAGCACAAACTGAAATTGCTCATCATTATATGAGCTGCTCTCTGGACTACACTGAGAACTCGCTGAAAAATTTATCTCTAGCATCTAACTCAATGCCTGGCAAACATAGCTGGTGCTCACTTTGTTAAGTGGAAAACTAAACCAGAAGGAGTCATCTTGGAAGTGAGAGGAATGCTGTCTCTGAGATGTCAGGGTAAGCTGGATGAGTATTCAGACAGGGGCACTGGGGTCCACAATCTAGTGTTCTTGATAGTCAGCTTGGGCTTCAATGGCAATTCCATAGGCTGGGAAGTCCAAGATCAAGTTGCTGGCAAGGTCGTTTCATTCCGAGGCCTCTTCTCTGGGCATTGTAGTTATCTGTCTTCTCCCTGTGTCCATAAGGCAGAGAGAGCAAACAAACTCTTTGGTGTCTCAATACTAGTCTTATACCAGGGCCCCACTCTTCTATCCTATGTTACCTTAGTTACGTCCATAAATGCTCAATTTCCATGTACAAAGACTCTGTTCTATCTACATTGGAGTTAGACTTCAACATGAATTTTGGGGGGCACAGATATTTATAACCTCATGTTTTCCTCATGGCCGGATACTATTTGTGGTTTGTAGACAGATCGATATCCTAGTTGCAAATGTGATATTAATATCTAACTCATGGTCAGTCCACCTTTGCTATGGAGCCAGATCTGAAGGCCATACTAAGAAGTTCCTAAATTATGATCCGGTGGATCTTTGGAGTTTTCTCTCCATGGATCTTACAGAGCTCCTGGCCATTCCGTCTGTCTTCCCACCCGTGGAGCACTATGGGTAATAACTGAATGTGATTAGGCTGCAGCTTGAAAAGTAATTTCATGTAGAAGGGTGTCGGGCACAGGAATGTGTTAGCAAGGGAAGTCAGGGAACCTGGTTTATTTTAAAGTTAAGTTAGATGATTATCTGCTTGGGTTGCTGTGGGTGTGGCTTTGCTTTAGGTACAGGGGACAGCCCAGACCAGACTTCCTGTCAGGCTTCTCATTGACCTTAATATCCTCTGGTTGAAATTTAAAAAATCAGATTTTCCAGGCTGCTTGAAATTCTCTTCTTTTCTGATCCTGGAATTATAGTCTGTTGAAAATAAGAACAGATCCAGGAAAGAGTATGTATATGTTTTAGGAGAAGATATAGCTAAACAGAGCCTTTGGATGATAAATGGAAATATTTGTTGTTTTATAATGTGGGTAATCCTAGATGCTTGCAGATGCATCATTATTTTTTTTTTCACTTGCTTAAAGAAACTAGAGTAATATATTTTCCTCACGTAAATGCTCTTGGGTACACAACAGGAGGGAGTTCTTTTGGCCTTTTATTTATTCTTTTTAGTTGTAGTTGCATACAATTCCTTTACTTATTTATTTTTTACATGGTACTGAGAATCGAAACCAGGGCCTTGCACATGCTAAGCAAGCGCTCCTACCCCTGAGCCACAACCCTAGTCCCTGGCCTTTATTTTTAATCTTCCTTTAGTTACTTTATTCCTAGAACATTCATTATTGGATATGTACTTTTGAATTGAAGTATAAATGATTCAAATAGAGAAATAACCTCTCTGGATCTGAGAGTGGTTTTGGACCTGGCTGGTGAAGTCAGTTAGGAGTGTGTGATGGGTCACCTCTCCTAGGAAAAGAGAGGGAGGAGAAACTGCATTTGACTGTTAAAAAAAAAAAAAAAAAAAAAAAAAAAAAAATATATATATATATATATATATATATATATATATACTTGGTTTCAGTAGGAATATCTATTTGCTTTTATTTTTTGATTAGTTTTAAATGGTCATTTCTATATTTCTATAATGTTCACTGGGAAACTGGTTTCCCCCTGAGGCCGGAAGTCTGGTCTTGAGGAAAAACCTTTGAAGTTTGTCTCCTTTCTTCCTTTGTACATTAAAATAAATCAAAACAAAACTGTAATCCCTTTATTATATTTGACAACCATGGATGATTTCTACCCTGTCAGTGAAATCACTCTTTCTCACTTGAGCTGAGAGTTTTGTGTGTGTGGGGGGGGAGGGGGCGGTGGTGGCTTTCTACCTACAGCCTGTTTTAGGATGTACAAACATGACAGAGGGGCAGTGATTGTTTGTGTAGGGAGAGGAGTACTTAACGGCTGCACCCTGAGGACAGACTCTTGATATTTGGGTTCATAGATGACACTATATACTTTCACTTTCATTGAATGGCTACTTCATTTGCCTGAGGCTCAGTTTTCCTTTTGCTGTCTCTAAACTCTCCAGTCATGTACTTGATACTGTAAGTCTGTAGTTGTTTTTTATAATGGATGCATTAAATTATTTGGGTGTTTTTTTCCAATAGCAAATGGGAAGAATCTGGGTAGTATAGCTTTGTATAGCTCTCAGATTTCTTGGAGGGCACCAGTGCTTAGTTTAATGTGTATAAGCGGGGATTTGAGCCAGACCTTTAGGAAGCCACATTCAGATTCCCCCTTTTATCCCCATGTCTTGGAATTAGTTAATATTTGAGCATTTAAAACAGTTTTTTCCCCCCATAAATAAATATAGGCAGAGTAATAGACTTTGAAAAAAGATATATGCTTTATGTTGTTAGATCAAGGAAAGAGAAGGCTGAACATGGAAATTCTGGAAGAGTTTTTCTTCTTTGGGAAGAACTGATGGTTCTTCCACCAATTCTTCATGAACACCCTTGAATTTGCAGTTTCCTGAAACAAAACCACCTCATGCCATTCAAATGCCACTGAAGCATCCACCCTTAAGTAATACATAAAAAAAAAAAAAAACAACCTTGTTTAACAGTAGTTTGTTTTAGAGGCTGTACAAATAACAAAATCATGTTATAGGTTAAGACAAAAAGCCACAACAGCCCTCCCTATCAGCCCTTTCCTTCTGGGGGGAAGTGAGCCAGATGTTTAAACAATATGGCAGGATATGTGCATGCCGCAGTACTTGGAGACCTTGGGAAAGAAATCATGTCTGCACCCCTAGTGTTTCACAGTTTCAGACCCCTGACCTAGAAACAGTTTAAACAGATGTTTAGTTCAAGGGATTTATGTCGACATTGAATTTTTTTCCCCCTTTGGAAATGGCTGCTTCAAAAATGGCAGCTTTTTACTAGAAAAAGGACCAGAGTAACAACAACTCCAGCTCAAAACTTTGTATTTCCGCATTGAAACTGTTCCGGTGCCACGGGAACAAAACAAACAAACAGCTGCTTCCCTAGCCGTTACTGCTCAGGCACAAGAACATCTTTTCTTTCTCTACTCCTAGTTCTATGAAAGGTAAATTTAGACTTCCAACCATTACAGTTTCCTAAAGGAGAGAAGGCTTCCCGAAATCCCTGGAGATGATGAGCCAGAATGAATTGTGCCTCTTGCTTTCCTTATCTTCAGCCCTCTTCCCATCCTCCTGCCTACCCCCTTCTGCCTCATTCCATTCTGCTCCTTCCTCCAGAAATGATTCCTCCCAACTTTCATCCTGGTGTGAGGAGTTCATTCTGAATTCGGATCAGTCAGAAATGACGCGTTGCCTCCTAGCTGCCTTTATGAAAGTGTTTATTTCATATCTGAAATGTTTTCATGTGCATTCTCTCTGCTTTGACTTGCAGAAGGAGAAAGAAAGTAGTTTTACTGGAGGCAAAACAGCCACCTGTGAAAACTAATTGCGTAGGTAGAAGTTTGATGGTATCTCTGGGAGGGATCCAGCAGGAAGAAAGTAAATGTACTTAATCTACAAGGAAATCACCTGTATGCCAAACTGACCCTCTTCATCAAAGCCAGGATTGAAATATACCATCAAATAGTGGCCTGTGTTTTGGAGGCCGGGGTGGAGAGGGTGGCCAGAGGGAGGAGTCACCGTGAAGGCAGGTGCAGTTCATCTCAGTGAACTGTGTAGATAAGTGAAAAAAAAAAAAATGACAAGCGTCCCAGGCTCACCTAAACCGCCTCATTGTGGGCGGAAATGTGTAGGAGTGGTGTATGGTTACTTTCAAACAAAAGTGTGAGATGTGGCTGCTTCAAAGTTCCTCCTTCCTCCTTATCAGGTTTCCTTTTTCAATCTTAAAGGCTGCTCTGTTGGCTCCTCCACCCCTTTCCTTGATCCCATCAATCTGCTATACTCCAGCGATCCTTGCCATTAAAAGGCCAAGATGAACTGTGGTGGAGAGGCAGGAACCCAACCCTGCTGGCTACTTGGTGTCGCCGTCTGTGGAGCCCTTTGAATGAACTGTCCACAACTTCAGAAAGACAGGACCTCTGGGGTTGGGCTGTGGACTGACTTGTAGTTGTGCTGCCTCTTTCTGAACCTGCTGGTGAAGACAGGTCTGTGGTTGGTCATCCATTTGGCAGGATGTGAGCTGTCCTGCGAGCCTCTGTGATTTGTCCGTCACTCTAGGTGTACAATGGCTGTAGTCTCAGTGTTCCATGTGTCCAGCTAACACACCTACGCATTGCCTTAGTTCTGTAGCCAGAAAGGGTTGATGGCTTGTAGCTACATGAAGGGACTTTTCAAATGGCTGTCTTCTACTGGAAATGAAAACTTAGAGGACAGAAAATGCCCTATTAGTTGAAGCACTGTAAGATTTAGGGAGTTTGGGGCAAAGTTAGATGATCCTCCCAGGAGCCCCCCAAAAATAAATCTTTAGTAAGTGACAAATGGGTTTTACAGAACCTCCATAAACGAAATATCATGAAATAAAGGACACTCACATGATTTTACACAGAAGCACTTTTGTTTGGAAGACTGGACACAGTGCTTGGATGTCTTGGAGATATGCAGTCAGCATTCAGATCAGCCCTGGACACATCTGCACAGATGCTGAGCCCTCCTGGGGAACATGCATGAGGAGTCCTGAGGCCTTTCTTAGAGCTCCGCTGGCCTTCAGTTTTTACTGACTAGAAAGAAACTAGATCTCTATCTCTGAAGTTCACGGACCTCCCTTATCACAATGCACCTTGGCTCCTGCCCGTTCTCCTACCCAGTGCTGCACTGGTTTTTCTCAGGACCCAGCAGTTCTCCTAATGGGAATGCTCCCTTTGGATCTCTCAGAGGTTTTTGTGCAGCAGCCAAGCACATGACATGTGACTCTACTACAGGCTGCATTGGAGCCTGCCTCTCAAACTCAGTCCCACTCAGCCAGAATATCTGGTTTTCACCAATAAAGATCCTGCCAACCTTCATGTAGCACAGTATCCCTCCTCTTTCCAGGTCCTCACTTTGGGGAGAACTTCCACCTCCATTAGGTGGAAGACTCAATCACAGGAACTTGCCCATGTATTCTCAGTCATGCCCGGTTTATTTGCACAGTGCCTAGGAACTTGGACCATTTTGATATACAGTAGATCCTTGACATTTAGAGAGATTTTTCCAGGGGTGAACATGAATGGCCAAATTTATAGCTCTTTGCAATATAATTTTCTTTCTCAGCATCCATATTTTCCAAGAACCATTACTTCCTTAAACCTCTTCATGTTTTCAATATTTCCATTGCCATCATAAGAAGTTGACTTCTTTCAGTACTCCTTTATTTTTTAAACAATGAGACAATGGTATCACTTCAGGGGTTTTGTATGTAAAAATAAATAGAGAAGGGACAATAAATCCATTCTGAGATGTGGATGTTGAATTATTGTCAGAATTCACTCAATACCTAAGCGTTCTCTTTAGCCCTGTATGCCTGTGATCCACATTCATTGGCAAAATTACATATTTGATTAGACAAGTCCCCTGCCAGCTTATAGAAGTGTTATTAATATTTTGTGGACCTTAGAATGTGGTTTGAGGAGACACTGGTATACTATTTGAGCCTCCAAATGAATACAGATTATAGAAAAAAGTCTTGGTGACTGGACCCATGAACCGCATAGTTAGTTCTAGGGCTCAATTTCAAATTGACAAGTGTGTGTATTTGTGGGCATGTGCATATAAATGTGTGTGTTTATGTATTTTATTTTTATAATGTTTTCATGTAACATGCTTAAAATAAAATGATGTCCTTACTAGAGTTTTGAAGACAAGGTATAAAACTTTTTTTTTTTTTTTTTTTTTTTTAGTAGTTCAGAAATGAGGCTACAATAGAAAAACAAATAGTCGAAGAGCAGTTTCTTAGTTCCTACTGAACCTACAGCACGATTTTGTTTGGAATGGTTTCTACTGTAAGACATCTAGGAGCAAACTCAAAAATACATTGCTGGCAGGAGCAGCAGAAGGAGAATTTAAGGGGATATAGTAGTAAGATCTTATCTGTCTTTGTCCCAGAAGTTTATGGTCTACTTTTTTTTTTTTTTTTTTAATGTTATGCCACCTTCTTGCCCCCATGGCAGAAGTCCTGGCCAGGTCAGCAGGCCTAAAAGGTAGCACCATGTACTCCAGATGTGCACAGGTGTCCTCAGCTACTTAGACAACACGCTGTTCTCACCCACCAGCAAAGTTCTTTGACTGGAAGGGCTGAATTATTCAGAATAATCCTGAAAGCATTGTTCCTTTACTAATAAGCATCCGAGGTTAAACAGCCTGTTGGTTAAATTGCACGTTGGAATAAATTGCCCTGTTAGATCAGAGCAGTTATAAAACTGTAGTAGATCTGAATGAATGTTCTCAGTGATGATAAGCTACCTTTACTTCCATTGAATTCATATTCTAAAATGAGTCATCAAAGAGCTTCTTTTATGCAGACTATGTCCATAAAAGAACACTCAAGATGCTTGAAAACAACAATAGCCACAGCCACTGAAAACATAAATGGGGGAGGGGGAGAGCCCACACAGTTCAGACAGTTTAGTAAATTGCATTATTTAAACAAAATCTAATTATAAGAGAGACTGATATAATGCTCTAAGATAACCATCTTGCTGGAAAAAAAGTCTCATCTTTCTTCAGCACTATAACAAATCATTCTGCCTATTTATATTAATAAATTCAAAGACAAAGGTGCATTGTTGACCTCATGCACTGAATTATCTCTTTATTGTTGAAAGATCTTTGAGATTTTTCTTCCTTGTTCGTTGAGCACTGAACTAGGCACTTAAGGGTGCTGTTTTTTTTTTTTTTTTTTTTTTTTTTTTGCACATTTTGGGAATCCACAGCCTAACATCCATCTTGTAGAAGAGCAACTTCCCATCTCCCATATCCTTTTGCCACTATTCCATAGCTGGAATAAGGCATAACTGCACCCTGTTCAGTTTTGTACGTGTATCATCTCATTTAAAATTCACAGTAACATTGTACTTATCCCCATTTTACAGGTGTGGAACTTGAGGCTCTGTGTTAACTGACTTGCCCAAAGCTAAACAATTAGTGTCAAAGTCAGATTTAGAACCAGGGCAGTCTGGCTTTATGGCCTTTGGTGCCAAAGTGATGATACTACCTGATGAAGTAAAGGAGTCTTGGGCTGGGGATGTATGTGGCCCAGTGATAGAGCACTTGCCTGGCATATGTGAGGCCCTAGGTTTGATACATAGCGTGTGTGGGGAGAGGATAAAGGAGTCTTGCGTACCAGGTAGGATGTTCCTCCAGGTAACTTCTAGGCCACATCAAGAGAACTTGACTCTCAACTGTCTCACTGTGGGGGCGGAGCAGAATCTCCTCAAAACTGGGGTAGTGACGAAGCCTAGGCAAACTCAGCTGTGGCAGCTTAGTTCCTGAGAGGCCGGAGCTGGGAGGTAGACAGCCTGAGGATGCTGTTCGTCTCCCCAGGTTTGCAGAGGGTCTTGCAGAGGGCCTCTGGAACTGTGTGCTGTTCCAGCAGATTGCTCCCTGCTCAGGTCCCTCTCACCCTTCTCACCCAATTGGTCTTGTCACCTTAGGGCCAGTTTTATGAGCTCATGGTGATTAAGTAACTGTGATTCTCATGGTTCTGTGATGGTGACTGCCAAACAGGCTAGTGTTTCTGAAACATTTTAATGGTCTGGCATATTCACTTTCCTTCTGGAAGTTAGTGGTTTGGAAACAGGAATATGAATATTGTATTTCACCCCCTTTCTCTCTCTCTCCTCTCTCTGTATCTTTTTATTAATCTCTCTCTTCTTCCTGATTTTCTTCTATCATATTGTCCTTATATGTTTTCTTCTGCATATATAGCAATGAAATTAGGCCAAAGAGAAGTGTTATTTGTTTATTTATTTATTTTAGGACGGAGAACTTGTTCAGTTAAAATGTCTCGGGAGATGTGTTTTTAAATGTGCAGGATGAGTGTGTGGTTAATCAACTTTTTTTTTTTCTGACCACACTTTTCCCCCTTGTAACTGCACTTTGGTATGGATTGAAAGACGAAAACTGAGATTATTAAGGCAAACATGCAGCAAGACCTCCCTCACACTCAAATTCACCCTCTCTGGAATCTGATGAGTGCTTTTGTTGGTTTTACATATGAATATTGTTGGAGGGAGAGGCTTCTGGGAAAAGTAGGTAAAAATGAACATTTTTGGTAAAACACAAGTTGCAAAGAATGTTTGATTTCACCCTTACAGCAGCCCTAATGGGGCATGTCCCATCATTAGGTTCATTTTATACATGAGGGAAATGTAAGGGGACTTCCCAGGAGTGCATTACTGCTGTGTGGGGTACTGAAGCTAGGTACTTTGGTTCCAGAATCTGTGTGTCTCACTGATGCCACATGAGCATAACTGGGGAGGGAAAAACAAAGGGCCCATGGAATCTGGTGCTAACTGGGGCAGAGTTGAACTCAATGTTTTAGAAGGGCACTCAGGCCTTTATCTGATTGCTTTTCATATATGACAGTCAAGCAGGTGCTCCACAGAGCACACCAAGACCCATCAGTGAGCAGGATAATTTGCAGGTAATTGGGGGTGACCGTGTGAAAGTCTAAAACTTTACATACTCTGTGCCATTGATAAAAGTGACTCATAATTTTTTCTTATCTCCTTAAAGGATGTTAGGAGGGTTAATCTGTCACCACTTGTGGAGCACTTTACACATAGAACATGTTCATATTAATTACATTTGATCTGATTCTTACCAGCTCATATCTGGCCATCAGCATGCTTTGGACTTTCATATCATGCTTGGATAATATAAAGTTTATCAAGCCCTGAGTCACTGGCCACACACCCATTTTGTAAGGCTTATAAAACAAGGCAATGTCAGATGCTCAACATCATTGATTTTAGCCCCAAGAAAGAAATGCTGTTAATCTCTTAGAAGCAAAATATTCAACAAATTCAGCAGCATTTTCCTCAGCTTCAGAACAAAATGTGTCGAAGTGTTGGCTCCTCATGGTTCAGCCAAGTTTATTTCACCTTGAAATTTGGAAGCATGGTTGGTACTTTCATAAGCTAATACTTCGAGGCTTGAAGCTTACAGGTTTGTCAGAAGTTCACTGGTATTGCTTATCCCTGTGGCCCTGCTTGTTAACACACATCTACATGTGTTGCAGGCTCACAAACACACACACTCACACAGACACACAACCAAACAATATTAAAAAAAAAAACCAAACTTATTCAAATGAACAGGTATATTGTTCTGCTTTTGGTGAGACATTAATAAGCATGGGATAATTAAATTATTTATCTCAGGAACCTGTGTGTTATTATAAACACTAATATTATAGCAGATGAGGTTTTGGATCAGTGAAGGGCCTTGGAGCGGCTATTAGAGAACCAATGCACTGGAGTACTGTAAAATAAATTAGCCTCATCAGTTCACTTCAAATCAGCAAATGATTATTGAGTGCAAGTCCCGGAAGACACACGTCTCCATGCTTATGTGCTTATGTCTGGTGGAGGGGATAAGATCAGTAAGTAATTCAAGGCCACAGCAGCTCAGTTCTTAAGAGGAGGGTAAATGGGGAGCTTCTGAGATACAGCAGAGGGGCTCACATCTGGGGCTGGGGGAGGAGGAAGCATCGTATGAAGATGTAGTGTTTTTAACTGACCTCAAAAGACGGGTTTTATCAAGTGTGAGGGGAACAGCATGAGCAGAAGTCAGAGAGGAAAACGCATGAGAAGTTATCCAGGATGGCTGGACTACAGAACTCACAAGTGGGACGGGGGCCTGGACAGGAGGCCACATGTGGAAAATAGGCCACATGTGAGATCACCTCATGGAGAACCTTGAGTGCTGGCTTGAGAGATTTGTATTTGCTGTATGAATTCCTCAAAGATATTTAGAGGTGGCTCCTAGGTAGGATATTACTGATTCTTAAAAGAGAATGTCAGACATCTTGGCTTAAAGCACTTTATTTGTGCATTATTTCTTCACTGTCAAAGAAGCAAACTCTCCCTTGCTTTTTTTTCCTTCTGGGATGTTTTTAGGCTGTCTAATCCTAGTTAAACACACACACACACACACACACACACACACACACACACACAGGCTGTTCAGTCTCTGCACATTTCCAGCCTTCCTTGGAACAATCACCTGGAGGACTGTCAAATTATCCAGCTATAATCTAATTGGTGACGACTGCTTAGTCCCTTTGCACCAAAGAACTTGTATCTAGCAAGCTTCTTTCTTCCAGACATTTGTTAGTTCATTAAAGATGTTATGCTAGAGGTAAGATACGATGCTTCTGAGAAAGAAATAAAAGACCAGGACAAAAGACAAGTTGAATAGTCAAAGATGAGCTATCACATTCAGAGAAAGCAAACTATAGCACCTGATTTGATTGAATAACTGGTGATAACATTGGCTTTGAAGTTGTTGCAAATCTGTTTAAACTTTTTCACAGATGGAATGAATAAAAATTATGAGGCATTGATATAAAAATAACCATTTTTGTCTTCCTTCCTAGATACCAGTATACCTTCCCTTTCTTCTTTTTCTCATGTTTTTCTTTGGCTGGCTCCTTCCTTCTATCCTTCCATCACCAGTCTTTTCTGACTGGATAAATTCCTTGACTTCTTATAGAAGTTTACCTGAATTTAACACAGGTGATCGCCACAGATGCAATCACTTGTTGCAACGAGATCAAAAAACATTTTTTTTTCTCCTACCACAAAGCTATGGTAGAGGAACAGGTAAAGCTACATCAGTAGGTCTTAAGACACCTTGTCCTTGTGATCTGGTTCTCAGTCACTTTGCTTAGAAGCTTCCCTATGGTAATATTTACTAAGGATGTATGTGATGGTAAATAACAGAATTAATTCACTCTGTTATCCATCAAGCATATATTGTCTTTAGTGCTAATAGTACAGCTATGGGAATTACCATATCTTTATTTTTCTTTTGTTTATTATAACTGAAGCAGTTTCTGTTTTCTTTTAATAATGTAAATGTTTGAAAGTCATAAGTCACACATTACTGCATATTCTTTCTCAGCAGTTATGCCTTTACTGCTTTATTTACTGATGGAAAAAAAAGAAAGGATAAAAAACTATAAAAATAATGATAAAATATAAAATCTATAATATTTTAAAATTTTGTATTTATTTTAAAGATTTAATCTCTTCAAAAGTGAATTAAAGTGAATTCATATAAATAGATATCAAAGTGTTTTAGGAAGTAGTGATAAAGAAGACACTTAAAAATATTGCAAATATTTTGTAATATTGGGCAACATGTTCAAGAATTTGACAGTGAAATCCCTTGGCTTCATGAGCCCGTTTTCTGTTCCTGATGCTTATATTTTCTCCTAGAGGAAGAAAGATTTAAAAAAACAAAACAACAACAAAAAAAGGGTCTTGTTTTTAATCCTCTGCATTGTGTTTTAGGGAGTGGAATAGTTTCTCTCATTGAGAGATAAGGGTAACCACAGTTTCAGAAACCAGTTACTCCCTGAATGTATGTCTCTTGCAAATCTTGTAGCAACTGACAAATCTCCTAATGGAAATGGAAACTAATTAATGTCTCCCTACCATGCAAAAAATGTGGGCATATGTTGATGAAGGTAACTAAATCCTACAGAATTTGCATGACTTGCTTGTTAAATCTCAAGTAATGTAATATAAGTGAAAGCCAAGGCCCATTTTCTGTTGTTTTCCTACCCAGCTGGTTATTTACTAAAGTTGGACCTGTTTGTTTTGTTCTCTAAGTGTAGCCTGTGCTGTGAGCCTGTGTAATTCCTGGTCGTTGGATGCAGAATTTGGGTTTCTGGAACTGGCACACTAGGATTAGCTGGCCTACTGCAGGAGGCCCCTGGCCTCTGACTGTGGTGGGAAGGAGCAGCACCTCAGTGTGTGTGACCTCTACCAGCGAAGTGCCTGCCTGGCTCACTGATACCACTCACAGTAACCTGAATGACTGGTTATTCTGGTCAGGAGAAAATAGCACTGACATCATGTGATTCTGGCAAAGTAAACCACATTGGAACTTGGCCTCTGAATACCCAAGGGGCTGGCAGCAATCTCAGGGGTTGGCTGGGAGCCCCATTGAGTTCACTAGTAATCAGTTGACTGCTGAGCTGGACAAGCTGCCCTAGTTTTTCTGACAAGCTCTGTCTAAAAGAATGATGGGCAGTCTGCCATTAGGATTTTTTAGCAGAGTTGCTAAAGATTAACTCTTTAACTATTGTACATATATCATGTCCTTCGTTATGTGTTGGTATGCAATTAGATAAAACCTTGGAGGGAAAGTTCTAATTCCTCATTCAATTACTGCACCCGGAATTCCTCTCTTGCACAATGAGCACCCAAAGGCAAGGAAAAACACTGTAAAGCCCTTTATATGTATGTTTCAAAGGAATGCCAGTGGACTGGTTTTCCTTGAAGTTTGTAGTTTGTTTTAAACAAAATTCAATAATCTTTAATTATATAAAATGTCAGATGTTGCATCCTATCCATATCTTGGAAAGAGATGTCACCTAAAAGAAGTCCTGAAAAACTAGGAGCATTTAATACTTATTTATTATGACATGTACTCATGCACATTCCTCCCTCCCCCCCAAAAAACCCCAAAAAACCCTTTTACCCTTTTATTCTCAGAGTATACCTTCAAAAAGAGGTATTTGCAGCCCATTGGCATAAGTCTGGGAAAACCAATTCCTTTGGAGAAAGCAAACTTTTCAGTGGGCTTATCTGGTTGTTTTTTTATTGGAAAAGGTGATACCTTAATAACTTTTATTCCTTTTGCCATGTGGTTAAAATATAATGGATGGGGTTACACAGTTTGATAAAAAACGTTCTGTATGCTGTATTCCCAGCAATGGATTTGACATGTTCATTCTTGCTTCATACTGGAATTTGCCCGAGGCACACTCTCTTTTCTATAGATAGCTATGACAGTGGCGGTTGGACACCCAAGTTCTATGGTTGTTCTTCAGAGCTCCTATGGGCGATTAGTTTGTGGTAGTGATGGTGGGGCTGGTATGTGCTGTTTATCTTGGTTCACGATGGAGTGTTTTCATGGAAAAAGTTAAGGTTTCATACACCTTTCTTCCTGTGAAGCAGATGATTCATTCTGTCTTTGATCTTTCCTTCCAAGAAATCACATTTGAAGAATGATTCAGTTGCTCTCTCCTGTTTAAAAGTTTTGTGACATTAGCAACCTGGGGACGATATTGTCCATCAGAGAACTTACATAAAGGAAATAGATAACACAGGTACTGATTGATTGATCTATCTATGAATGAAACATGTTTTTGTTTACTGGCTTGGGGAGGGGAGTCAGTACAGATATCCACAAGACTTTTCCTATTCTTCACAGTTTAGGAATTTTTCTACCTGTGCATCCTGTGAGGACTGCAGGCATTACCATTGTATTGCTAAACTCTCAATTATCCTAAGAAAGGGCTTAGGGGAGGGTAAGGGGTTGTGGAATGACCTTCCCCCCTTCTTCCCTTCTTTCTTTCCTTTCCTGCCTCGTCCCAACTTCCTCATTCTCTTCTCTCCCCTTCCTTGCTCTGTCTCTAGATTTTCTCCTTTGGTACTTATGGAGCACTTATTATTGCAAGGCAGTGCCAGTGATATGCCCAATCAGTGATAGTTGTCCACTGAAGTAGCTTATAAGTCAGTGTGTGAAGAATGTCTCAGACCAGAGGATCTTACAGAAAATGAACATGCAGAATGAACAATAGTGGCCACTGGTTTTATGAAAAGACCCATGATGTTGTAAGAATGTAAAATGGGAGGATCTTATAAACCTATGAAATTTCTGGATAATGCCATTTCTTGGCAATACTTAAGAAAATCAGGAAATGAGATCTGAGGCTTCATATCAGTTCCACAACTTACTATTTTAATTTGGAGAAACTTTTTAAGACTTAATTTTCTTATCAGTAAAATAGGGATGATAATAATAATTACCCCCATTTTTGACTAAAAATCTTAAATTTGAAACATTTATTTGACATATATAAGAGTTTAACAAAATATCCCTTATTGTCATTAATGCTACAATTCACTGAGATGTACACGTTGTCTTATGTTCATGTCCTGATGTCACTGAACATCTAGTTTTGAGCATGCCTTAGATTCCAGGATCTATTTGCCAAAATATTATTAAAAGCTTAGGAACAATTCCTCAAGAAGTATCTACAGTAACATGGGACACCTCCATAGTTTTACCCACTAAGTTAGCAAATATTTTTAATAATCCAGTGAGGTTTCTTGAAAAATGCTGATTTGTTTAACTTTCCTAATTTCTTTTTGTTTATTTCAGAGGTCTTTGGACCATTGGACAGTATCAAATTCTTACTGGCATTTGGGTTATATATTAATTGCAGGTGGTAGAAACTGAAATGAAGCCGAGTGAGGTGAGAAAGGGAAATTACAGGCTGATGTAATTTGAAAGTCCAGTTTACTTTCAGGTGCAGCTTGACTCAGATGTTGTATTATGTAATTAGGAATGCCTCTCTGGATCTCTTTCTATGTTCTCTTCTTTGTTACCTACCTCTTAGACCTATAGGTGCTCTTTCCACAGTGATGAGTTCCACAATTACATTCTATTAGCTGACCAACCCCAGTGAGGGTGGGAATGTTCTCTTTCTCTGCAGTTCCAGCCAGAATTTCTGCGCTGGCTCTCATTGGGCCTCTCCTGAACCCGCCCCTGGATTGACGCACTCCCATTGGCGGAGACCAAGTCCCCTGCCCGCTTTTGGAGCTAAAGGGTAAGCGCAAGGAACCCAAACTCTATGATGTTAGAAAGTGGCTCCCAGAAGAAAAATAATGTGTTATTACTGCAAGAAAATAATAGAAATTGTGTGACAACACCCAAATAAACAAATAGGCACATATTCACTACAGATAAAAAATCACAACCACCCAGATCCTGTTTTTAGTTTAGGTAGGAGTGAAACTGTTAACGAGGTGACATTGAAGCATGCAGAGTACCTACTAATTACTGAGTTTTGACTGTATGCCAGGCATTGGGCCATGTACTTCTGTATTTTATTTCTGATCTTCACAATAATCCTACAAGGTAAGTATTAAAATGCTTTTGCAGAAGACGAAGCTGACAACTACTAAAATTATATAACTTGTTGAAGTTACCCAGCAGTGGGTGATGGGGGCAGCCATTAGTTAACTGGGTTGCCATGTTGCCCTGCAGCAGTGCCCATGCTGTTTCAGATGACCTGGGCACGAGGCAGTGCAAAGACTTGTCCCTCAGGCTACCTGACTGGCACATTTTCCTGTCGGAAGTGGAATAGGCTTCTTTTCCAGGACAGGGTTTTGAAAGACAGAATTTTAGAATCCTAATCTGGGTATACTCACTGACTCACCCTAATTTACTGGATAGCCAAAAAAAAAAAAAAAAAGGCCTTCAAACTTGATTTGCATCTGTCTGTTAAAAGGTACTAGCTGGGCGCTGTGGCGCTCGCCTGTAATCCCAGCGACTCAGGAGGCTGAGGCAGGAGGATTGCAAGTTCAAAGCCAGCCTCAGCAATGATGAGGTGCTAAGCAACTCAGTGAGACCCTGTCTCTAAATAAAATACAAAATAGAGCTGGGGATATGGCTCAGTGTTGAGTGCCCCTGAGTTCAATCCCCAGTACCCCCCAAAAAGAGAAAAAAAAGGCGATGGTCTGTTAAGTATTGGGGCATTAATTAATCTGTTTGTAAAGTTATATGCACTTAGCATCACATGGGAGCTTTTAAAAATTAGTCTTATCATGTCCTCATGGACTCCTTAAGTTCTTTTGACTAGGATATTTGCCTTGGTCAGCTTGCATTGCTATAGCAGAGTACCATGACTGACTGACTTAAACAGCCGAAATTTATGTTCCCACCTTTCTAGAGCCTAGAAGCCTGAGAGCAGGACATTGGCCTGGTTGAATTCTGGTGAGGGTTCTCTTCTTGGTTTGCGGATGGCCACCATTTCACTTTGTGCTCATGTGGCAAAGAGAAATCAAGCTCACTGGTATCTCTTATTGTAAGGACACTAAACTTACTGTATCAGAGTCCCACACTTCTGAACTCACTTCATCTTTATCACCCCCCATGAAGGCTGTTTCACAGTACAGTCAGATTTGGTTTGGGACTTCATCATAGGAATGGGTGTGAGGCACATAGCATCCAATCCAGAGAAGTATGATTTCAGTGGCTTTATAGGAATCATCCTTGTACCTTTCTGTTTCACAATAGCCCTTTAGGACTGTTAGAACTTTAGGACTTACCCCACATAAAATTTGGTGTAGGGTATTTCTTATATTTATTAATTTGGGGTGAAGTAATTTTAAGTTACTCATTGAAAATTCCAGTTCGTGCAAAAGATTTTCTAAAATGACATGATGAATGCGGGCATTCAATCTATGACCCACTTCAATCTATGACCCACGTGTGAGGTGTGTGGAATGCAGGTATCAACAAAAGGATAGAAAACTCTGGAGGAAGGGATCACAGGCCCCTTAGGGAGGGCTCAGCAGGGTGGAATTGAATGTTGATATCACAGGGTACATGGGATTTGACAGGTGACAGGCAGAGCAGCATTCTGGTGGTGGGAAGTCAGACTTTTGAGGTGTGGTAGCTGGACCCCGAGGACTTGGAGACCAGTGGAGACTGCCGCCCCATGTGTTGAGTCCAGAATCCAAGTGTCCTGCCAATGCAAAGTATGTGGATTTCTTTTCTGGAGGCAATGGAAAGACTTTAAATATTTTAAGGAAAAGGGGAAGTATTATAATTAGTTCTGGGTTTTGGACAAGCAAAAAAAAATATATATATATATATTTTTTCCTTTGGGTACCCGGGATTGAATTCAGGGGCACTTGGCCACTGAGCCACATCCCTAGCCCTATTTTGTATTTTAGTCAGAGTCTCATCAGTTGCTCAGTGCCTTGCTTTTACTCAGGCGGGCTTTGAACTCGTGATTCTCCTGCCTCAACTTCCCAAACCGCTGAGATTACAGGTGTATACTATTGTGCCCAGATTGGACAAGCAAAATTTTTAAATATATTAATTAGAGTTAATTAGAGAGCTTAGAGTTGGAGGTCCAACCATGCTATCCCTCTCTTCTGGGATGCCTTTCCCTCTCTTTGCACACTGCCAAACTCCTGTCCATCCTTCAACATTCCTCTGGAGAGATATCCACAGTAAAGTCTTTCCTGACCTGTCTAGATGGAATAATCACTCCCTCCTCTCTACAATTTAAGTGTAACTATTATTGCTGGTGTAACATCAGAGGATAATGATATGTTTACACATCTCTCCCACTCCTTGACTTGAAGGACCTTGAGAGAAGGGGCTGTGGGTTTTTACTGGTTGTTCTGTTTTGATCTGTTTTGCATGCACAGTGTAAAGTGCTTGGCCCATTGTAAGGGTTTATATTTGTTGAACATAACTAAGCTGACTAAGGCTACTGTGAAAGTCAGGAGAGAAGCAAGGATATGGGCAAGACTGCATTGGTAGGAATAGAAAGGGGAAGGCTTATTATGGCTGCAAGGGAGGAAGATTTGGGGATGATTCTGAGACTTCTAATTAGTCATTCAGGTAAATGTTGAAATTTCCTTAACTGAGACAGAACCACTGCATTTGGAGGTGAGTTGTTTAGTTAGTCCCCCCCACCCCCCTCAGATGGGGACATTCCAAATGGTAGAGTATAGCAGGCAAATGAAAATACAAACTGGACTAAGCTTTGTTGTTATCCCCAACCTTTGAAGCCAAAGTTTGTTTGAGATTGAAGAGGGGGAGAAAAAGAGCCAGGGGTACAGTTTTGGGGAATGCTGACTTAAGGAAGTGGCAGAAGAATTGGAGTTAAAGGAGAATGTAAGTGAGAAAGAAGTCTGATAAATAGAAGCAGCATCAGGACGATTCAATGTCGTGGGATCCAAAAGGAGAGAAATTAGGCAAATGCTAGTCTGTCTATAGCTAGAACATTTTATCATAAAAGTGCTTTGTAGTAATGACAATTGCAGCAGCAAGAACAACAGGAATAATATTTATAGTTTTTTCAGCACTTACTATGTTCTAGGCATTTTCTTAAGTGCTTTTCTGACATGTCCTTTGTGTCAAACTTTTAAGCCTGGGACTTGGGATGTGGCTCAAGCGGTAGCGCGCTCGCCTGGCATGCGTGGGGCCCGGGTTCGATCCTCAGCACCACATACAGACAAAGATGTTGTGTCCGCCAAATACTAAAAAAAAAAAAAAATTAACGTTAAAATTCTCTCTCTCCCTCTCTCTCACTCTTTCTTTAAAAAAAAAAAAAAAAAACTTTTAAGCCTGTTTTCCTTGTTTAAACAGATCTGCAAATTCAAACTCAGAGAAGTCAAGTTGCACATCCAGGGCCAAACAGCCAATAAGTATTGAAAATGGGCATGATGTGAACTTTGGTATGCTGCAAAGAATAATGAGGGTTTATTTTACTTTGTGATGGTGGAAATCTGTGGAGACTGGAGATTAAAGTTATCTGTAAAACTCACCACAGCCGTCTCTATTAACCCAGAAGACAAAATCCTTTCTTCCTTGAATGAGAGAATATGTGGATGAGTTCCATGCCGTTTGAACTTTGCTCATTTAAATCCCCTGATTCAAAATATATTAGTGACTGTAATATATCCGACTACATTAGTATGTGGTATATATTTTAACTTTGTTTTCTATTATAAAATCATTTAAAAACCATTCTTATCTACCATTTCCTCTACAAACTTCATATGCTTATGTTGCGCAACCTGAATTTTTATATAATAAGGAGAATTATTTAAATAGGAAAGAGAATCCTGAATATTTTTAAGCAATTATTTTGTTGAGTGCTTCCATGTGGAGTTGCATGCTTAAGAGACACACACAAAAGCAATTCCTGAAAATATTTGCTCATAATTGCTGCACTCTTATGGATGTGCTTTCATATATAATTCAGGAAAGATAAATTATTGCATGTGATAGATTAGCGTTACAACATAAAAGTACTGATTTGTGTATCCTATTTTAGTGCATTGCTAATTCTCAAGAGATAGCTATACAGTAATTTCCAAGAAACCAGACAGTTTAATTTTGCTACCAGTGCCATTTCAGAGCATGGGTGTGTGTGCAGCTGGCTAAGCTTTCTCTGTCCCTGTGCAGGAAGCCCTCCAGCAGCAGGGACTCTGGCCTGGACTTAGCCAGCAGCACTGAGCCCTCCCCAAGCCTCCCTGCTGGGGACTTCCTGGCCTTGGAGTGGCAGAATGTCTCTGCCTTTTAGCATGAGAGGAGGCTGGCATTTCTCTGAAAGAACTTTTACAAAGAAAAATGCTAAGGGACATGAAGGACAAGAGAGTAGATAAAAGAGATGGATGAGCACAGTGTTTGTGTTAAACCTAATTAGATAAATTTAACCACAGGTTGATTTTCTGGCTAGACTTAAAGATTTGTTTTTTCTTTAGTTTGTATTTCCTCATAAAACAAAACAAAACAGAAAAACCAAGACACACTCCCAAACTGTCCCCCATTGTAGAGGGCATAGGGACTGGGGCAGAGGAGGAGGGTCAAGACAATAGTGAGTCGGCTCTCCCCACCTGATGGTTTCTATTACTGATTCATATTTGTTTCGGAATCACAGGCAGATTGCCACATTCTTCACTTTAAAGGACCTTATAATGCAAAATATTATTTTTCTGAAAAGGTAATATAAGTTGCGTTTACTTTCCTTTTCAATCATTGGTTATCTTTTTCTCACTTTATGTGTTAGAAGTTAAATAAAAAAAAAATTACCCTTTGGGAATTTCCATCAAGTGATTGGTTTTCATAGATTATGTACCTCTAAGGAGGGAAAGAATGAGATTTAAAATTTTAAATTATAGTCTTGGTGACTGAAATATTCACAGATTGGTTAAATCAGCTATCTCTTTTTACATAACCATTGGATCCCTTTCAAGGTGCTGTCTCCTAACCGACATACTGTACAAATAACTGCAGTTTAATATAGATGTATCTTGATGTGTTTAGATTTGGTAAACCCTCTTATCTTTCAAACATGCATCATTTATTTAAAATGCATAGGCATATGTTCAGAACAAAGTTATTTTCAGTGCATATATATTCATTAGCCTGTGTGTGAAAGTACATTTCAAATAAGAACCATTTCAATATTTGTTTTTCTTTCAAAACTTTCTTTTCTCTCCATCTTGGTTTAATTGAACTCTAGGCCTGAACTCTTTAAAGCATTCCCATGGAGCCAGAGTACATTTGAACGTCTTTGACTGATATAAAATAATTGCTTTGTTGATCATATACCCATGCATGATAAGATATGCATAAGAAGAAATCTGGTACAGAAGTATAAATAATACTTATCTTTAAGCCAGCATCTGTCATCTGCTTCAGCAGACAGTGCTTGCTTTCTTCCTTGCACAAAAAGGGCTGAAAGATTTATGGAGCAGCTTTGTTTGTGCTCTGTGATGCTTAATCAATTTTTATTAAATTCTAAATTAAAACTTGGCTTTCACTACAGTGACATCTCTGATGTATAGAACCAGGGGAGAGATCATGATGCCCTGGACAGGTTAGACAAGGGTGAGCCAATTCCCCAGTGTATTTCTTCCTATTGGACCTTTCTGAATAACTTTTGGAAGTCTGACTGAATTCTTGTAGGAATGCACTGGAAAAGGTAGAGATGCATCTCAAACTTTGGACTCTTCAAACTTCTAGAGTATAGATATTTTTGTAGTTTGTTTTTAATACTCTCATGCATGTCCCCGTATCTGAGAAAAGAATACATAAATTATTTCAATGTGCAGATAATAAGCTCATTTTGTATTCAGAATGCTCAACTAAATTATGCCTTGCTAGTTATGATTACAGAGAATTTTAAGGTTTTTGACAATAGAGGTTTCGCATATTAGAGGTCTGATACAGACGTGGGCTTTGTAGCCTTGTTCTAACTGGTTTTCCTCATAAGTTCTACATTTGGAATTTTCTGGCCTTTTCATACAAATTCTTTTGGTTGAATACAAGCATATGGTAGGAGGCCCACTCAGAGAGGCCTGTTTATAAATGACCATCTTATCTTTGTGATCTTATGTATAAGGAATTTAGAGTCATGAGTAAAATTGAGAATTTTTTTTCCAGGAAAAATGTTAAAAAGTTACACTTGCGATGGGTTTTCTCAGATTCTGAATCTATAAGGAGAGGAAGAAGGGGATTTAGTTAAAAATGCATTTCTCTGTTGAATACTGATATTTTTGTTTTTGAATTTGATTTTTCTTACATCTGGTACACACCAGACTAACCTGTACATATTATTCCTTTGGAAACATATGTTTGTGGGCCCTGATCCAAAAGTGGCTTATGTATCTACATTTCAAAGTGTAAGGTTTTTTGACGAGAAAAGAGGGGGGGGAACAACTATGAGATTTGTTGTTAATTATTGTTTATTTTCTAGGAAATATGGCAAGCTGTAAACTTAAGATCAGAGTAGCTGTGTTTTTGAATTATGTAATATGCTACCTTGGAGAAGAATATATTGAAGAAAATTCAGAAGCCACTGCTTACTTGCCCAAGGAAGATTAATAATTCATGCAGTTGGTTCTTTTCCATCACTTACCTTTTCAATCCCACATTTATACTTTTGTATTACTCATTGCCATGTTTTAGTTATCAATGCTCCATATACGAATAGGTTGACACCTATTGATATGTTCTATTTACTACCAAAGGCTTGATGCATATTCTCCTATTTGCCTAGCCTTGACACTGGCCTGGTACTCTATGCATGTGTAGTTGGGGATGCCATATTTGAGGTTCAGAAATTATCCTAAAGCCCAGCCCTGAAATGGTTATATGGCAGGTAATCACCCAGTAACTTTGCCTCTCCGTTGCCTAAAATGTAATTGGTATCGAAGCATATTCTCCCCATGCACCTTCTTGGTCAGCTGCTGCTGATTCAGAAAGACCCTTTAGAATTGTTGTCAGAGTAGAGAGGAAGCCCTGCATTACCCATGGCAAGACACCCACACTCAGCCTGACACACAAATAAGCCTTGCAGATGGAGTGTAGTTGTTCCTGGCTTTCTAACCTAGAACTGCATCTTACACTGTCACTTGGCCAGTGCTACTTTATTGTGATACTTGCAGCCTACAAAGCTAGAGAGTTTGTCTGCTTTCTGTTTCTGTGGAGTAATTTTGAGTAGATGAACTGAGGCTTGGGAGAGATTGCCAAATGAGGTGGTGATGATGGCTAAAGAGACTTGGACTTAGGGAGTGCTTTCTGGCAGAAGCACAACGCAGACGGTATCATGTTTTTGACCATGGTACTTTGGACATGCTGCCAAGTGTTTGTAACGAGATAGGGCTGTTACCATACTTTGCTTTTAACTTTACTTCTGCATACAGTATATCGTTCATGTTTTATAAACTGTGTCGCATACTTTTTGTACCTCTATAAACAAGTGAAGCTGTTGAGTTTTTGGACAAAGTTTGAAGCAGTCTTGTGTTGCTTCTTCTTTGCTTTATGCTCCAAGTTGAGAGCTGAATAGTAAGATCTTTTTCACACCATTTATGATGCGATGCACATTTTGAAGGCAATTTAAATTCTTTTGGCTCCCCTGCCATATGCTTCAAAATGGAAGCATTATACATGTCTGAATAGAGAAATAGGTAGGAAATTGGAGCATAAAGATATATGGCAGGATATACTGTGGGATAATATAATCCTTATTGAGAGGGAGAGGGGGAGAGATGGAGGGAGGGAGAGAAAGAGAGAGAGAGAGAAAGGGAGAGAGAGAGAGAAAGAAAATGAGAGGTAGGTAGGTAGGTAGGTAGATTTTACTCTCTAGGAATTTTTCCAAACTTTAGTCCCGATTTTGTTGAAGGAAATTTAAAATGTTTCCATAGGCTGCACAAGAACATTTATACATGCAATTTATATGTGTAATGAGATTTTGGAACTTGACCAGTGTATTATTTGAAAAATTGGCAATATCGTCAAGAGTAATGAACTTTAAGGTATAATTTTTAATGGAGGGAAAAAACCCTAATATAAGTGAAAACTACATTCCTGTTTTATTATTACATTTTTACTCATTCCTTTTTTATGATCTTATTCCTCTCCATCCTTGCCACCCCCTCTCAATTTTTCTCAGTTTATTTCTACATTGGAAAAGTGAAATGTAATATTCTCCTTAACACATAAACTCTTTCACTCTGTCTCTCTGGAGGATATTTTTCACTGTTTTCACAATCCATTCTGCCTGGGTAGAAAACACCAGATTTCTCCAATATTCTGAAAAGAATTTGTACTTTTCTTAGATAGAAATATCCCGTTTCTCAGCTTCTGTCCTTATAATCATGTAGGCTTCTTGTGGTTATGCCACAAGAATCACATGGGTGACTTTATGAAGTAATCTGGCTGATGTTGGATGGGCGTTTATATACCTTAAGGTATGCCCTTCTCATTCTCATTAAAGCTTGCTTCCTTATTGTTTTTCTTTCCCTCTTCCATCACAGATAATAACTGGTTGTGATATTAGATCAGATACAGTAAAGTAATTCCTTCTGTAACTTTCACCAGTAATGGGAGTGCTATATTATTCAGTAGTTGCTGTTCCTTTCTCTGACAGAAATAGTTTGTAGTTAAGTGTGCCTCTGAACTTATTCATTTAGAAACAAAACAAAATAAAATACACATGTGCTACTTTCTACTTTGGTTCTCTGTACATGGTGGGTACAGAAATGATGGGAAATTTTTAACAGAAAGACTTACTGGAATGTATGTATTATTTTCTTCATGACCATTGTGTAAAAAAACAAAAAAGTAGTTTTCAAAGATAAGTTTCTGTTTCCCTGTGTCCTTTTGCTCCTCAGGGCACATTTCTTAATTTGAATTTCTTAGGACCTGTTGTAACGGGATGTGTTACCAAGACTCTTCAACTTCACAGGCAGCTCCTTTTCCTATTATAAATTGGGTTGTGTGCTTTTGAGTAGTTATCCTGTGATGTGCTTTCACCATCGGTTGACCTTGTGCTGTTCAGGAGACACAGGGAGAGCTGGGAATTAGGAAACAAAAGAGAGGGAGAGGGAAAAAAAAAGCAGGAACTGAATTTCCTTCATTCATTCACTTATTTTTGAGGAGAAGGGTGGAGGGGCCCATAGATTTATATCTCAGTTGGGTGAAATCGTGTTACTGTTTATCTGTACCTTTTTCCCCCTGTGGCAAGAGACGTGGTGAACAGACACTCACTCCCAAAGATACCAAGTTCCAAAGCACTGACTCACGAGTCCACAATGAAATCCTAGGATGCAGCCATTTCCTACCTTTGTTTGGAAACGAACTGATTGGAGCAGGCGGATGTGAGCCCTCAGCTGCAGGGCTTCACAGACGGAAATGCTTTCAGTTGCTCGGAGGTACTAGATGCTGTTTAGCAACTTCTTTGTATTTGACTGGATCAGCCGATATGAATGTTTCCTAGAGCGTATGAAATTTGGTCCCTGCGCCCTTCCATCTGTTTGTGCACACAGCCTTCATGTGGTGGGGGAGAGAAGCATGCGCTTTTAGTGCAGTTAGTTGTTAATGTGCCTTATACATAGTACTCCTTGCCCAAGTCTGACTAGCTAGAGGAGTGTCACTTATGTTTGCAGCCTTTACATTCAGTGGTGACTTCCAGGTGCAGAACAGTGTGGCCCCGTTTCTCCCCTTTACCTGGATCACACTCTGCCTGTTTTCTCTTCTGACTGCTCACCACTCCCAGTACTCCTGAGCCTTAGGTACTCTGCTGCTGGGAATCCTCTTTCCTCAGGTGGCTGCAGATAGGCCTTCACCCTTACCTCATTCCAAGGTCTACTCCAGTTACATGTGTCCCAAGAGAACTTTTTCTCCCACTGTATATACTACCTCCTCCCACCCTACCCCTCTTTTCCTCTGTTGCTGTACAGTTGGCCCTGTGGCTACTTGACACTCATTTAAATATATATATATTTTTTATTTTATTTTTTTTTTTGGTATCAAGAATTGAACCCAGGGGTATTTACTACTGAGCTATATTCCCAGTCCTTTTAGTTTTTATTTTGAGACAGAGTCTTGCTAAGTTGCTGAGTATCTTGCTGAACTGCTGAGGCTGACCTTGAACTTGGGATCCCCCTGCCTCTGTCTCCCAAGTCACTGGGACTGCAGACATGTACCACCACACAAGGCCTTTGTATTCATTTGTTTCTTGGTTTAATGTTTCTTCCCCCTGCTAGCTTGTATACCTGATGTAGGTTAGGACTTTGATCATCTTGCACCTTTTTTCCTAGGTCCTAGAATGTAATAGAACATGTGTATGCCTAGTACTGTGAGCAACTTATGAGATTCACAATAAATATTTAGTCAATAAAAAAAAACAGCATCGACCATCAAAATATAGTGTTAGCTTCTTATATTGGGTCATTCAGTGAGTTATTGGACTTTTGGATACCTCAGCTTTTCCATTTCATAAATGGAGACAAAATTTTGCATACCCAAGAAGCATCGTGGGCGTCTAAATAGTGAGTAGTAATGCTGAGTAGTAAAGAGGTCAAACACTAATTTGACCTCTTTTAGCCCCAATTTTGTTGAAGAAAATTTAAAATGTTTCCATAGGCTGCACAAGAACATTTATACATGCATGTATAAATGCATGTATTACAAAAATACTGCAACAGCCGCGTGCCCAGAGGGGCAGTGCTTGTCAAGGTTTTCCAAGCATGTGATGATGCTTGTGATGGTCCTCCAGAGTGGGGATGCCAAGAAGGCTAAGCATGGCTAAAGTCTGAAAGAAAACTTAGGATCAATGTTAATCCAGAAATGAGATAAATGAGAGAGACTAGATTTAAAGAGAGTGTTGGAAATGGTAAGTTATTGTCATATTTGCCAATGTTGGTTTTCAGACCTGATAGTTTTCAGTCAAGTAATCTTTCTAGGAATTTCAAAAGTGTGATTTTACCTTGAATTTATTAGGGCTGGGAAGAATTGTTTATGTTTGTGCAGTTCATAATTTTGCAGTTTAGTCTGTGTGGGTTAGTGGCCCTACTGTTCAACTGGATGGCAAATCTGTGCTAGGAGGGTGCCATATGCACACGTATTTTCTTAAACAATGTTGGCGTTTGCCACTGGTGTTAGGAGAAGAAGGAAAAAATGAGAGTCATTCTGGAAGCCCTCCAGTAAGGGGTTAGGAAAGAACTTAGGGACAAATGCTCCTACTTGGAACACAACACCAAATAGTGGTTTTTTTGTATTTTTTTTTTTTTAAGAGAAGCCAAAATTAAACACAGTAGAGTTTACTGTTTGCTAATCAGCATGTGTTTACTTTCTCTTCCAAAACTGAAGTTGCCAACCAATACATTTCCTACCCAGTGCTATGAATCTGTCCAAATAAACATGGGAAGTAGTAAAACAATGACACCACATGAAAAATATATCCTCATTCATTAAATAGAATCCAAAAAATTCTCTGGAATTTTATTCTAGCAATGAAGTGAGGACTGCTTGGTCTATTGAAAGAGAATAGTGAGTTCTTACTTCAGTTAGTTCTACTGTGTGTGAATGTGATTTTAAGTGACCATACATTTATACATGCATTGTCCTAACCCTAGAGAGGTGAAATGGATATTTCATATCAGCTTCTCACCCAGTTGACAGGGGTATTTTGATTATAGTATAGTTTTGTGATAACCACAAGCATAAGAAGCTTGTAGCATTCAAATAATCAATTTTGATTTCTGTCTCAATCACTAAAGACTATTAACAACAGAATTTGCAAGATGAAATCAAGAAGTGCTTCCTCTGGAAGGTAAAGACAAGTTGCAAAAATAAGCTTTTATTTTATGGTCAGTTTTGAAAATAAAGTCAAAAGCAGAAGCCAGAGTGAACATTCTAGAAAATCTTAAATTCATAAGGGTGATAATTTACTTTAGCTTTTAGCAAGCAGTTGCCTGTAAAAAAATATTATCTATAAGCTGTATGTATGTCTTCATTAAGAAGCTTTTTATAGGAATACAACATGGAGGTGTAGTGATTATTCTTTTATAATTATTGTTATGGTTTAAAAATATCTAGTGTATGCTTTATATTGGTGTCCAGACTCCTGTCTTCCATCAAAATCCGCTTTTAGGAAATAATATAATATCAGTCATTTACTCTTTATTGTAAGTTTAAAGAAGTGCTTTGAGCTTCTTTAAACTTACAATAAAGACACACAGCTGAATCTCCAGCGCTGGGGGTAGGTGGCAGAGTCTAACCAGGACCGCCTTCCTTCTGGCAGAACACTTACTGCCCAGGTGACTGTTTTCCCCTCCTTGTACAAATACAGCCAGCCCCTGGACCTTTCATGTCAGGCCCTAGTGCTGCTAGGGCAGCGTCCAAACACAGGAGAGTGACTTCTTTGAAGGCAAGTTAGCACCTAACTGTAATCCAACAGCACATTTAAGATTAGAGTTGCTGGGGCTGGGGTTGCGGCTCAGTGGTAGAGTGCTCCTGTAGCCTGTGCAAAGTGCTGGGTTTGATCCTCAGCACCACATAAAAATAAATAAATAAAGGTATTGTGTCCAACTTAAAAAAAAAAAAAAAAAGATTACAGTTGCTCTGTCTGCAACACTACAACAGTGCTCTTTTTTAAAATTAAAAGCAAAAAATTAATTATCTGGGGCTGGGAATGTGGCTCAGGCGGTAGTGCGCTCGTCTGGCATGCGTGCGGCCCGGGTTCGATCCCCAGCACCACATACCAACAAAGATGTTGTGTCCGCCGAGAACTAAGAAATAAATATTAAAATTTCTCTCTCTCTCTCTCTCCCCTCTCTTTAAAAAAAAAAATTAATTATCTGAACACCTTTACTTCTTAGATTTAGTTAGCTAATGGCATATAACTAAATAATAGTTTTATATTAAGCTGACATTGAAACACATGAGGACCCACAGGGATCTTTTAGGATGAGATGTCAAAATTGTCAACCAAAAGTTTTATAAACTTGGTTGTTGCCTTTATTATCTAATCTAATCATTTGCAGATAAAGAACCGGAGGCCCTCAGAAGTAAGGTCTCCTACAGGCTCCCATAGCCGCTAAGGAGCTGGGTCAGGCTAACAGTATTGAGAGGTCCTGAATACGGAACTCATTCTCCTCCATCCATCTGCCTCCCCAGCTTTAAACAGCATCCTTTGAACAGCAGATCTTTTTATTAAAAGTTTTCCCGGCCTGAATTTAAAGGAATAAAATATAGAGCATTATTGTTAGCAGCTTCTTTCAACACTCAACACATACCTTGGTATACTAGTCAGGCAATATAAGAAGGCCATTTGTTCTGTGTCTCTTTCATCTGACAACCACGTATGTTAACACGCGCAGATCTAGGCATACACACATTTACATACCTATATATTTCCTGGTACTAGGGGATAGATATGGTGGAAATATTCTGTGTGTCCTTTAAATGGAAGCAGAAAGTGGAGAGATGTTGGAACAGTCATGACGCTCAGGCGGGCGTTTGGTGGATGTGTAGATAGTGGAAATGCCAAGGTGGAGACTGACACAGTCCTTGGCTTCATGAAACAGTGTATCTCTAGTAATTGTGATGGATCAGAAGATAATTGGCAAAGTTTGATAAGATCTAGAAAAGGCTGCAGTGCGAAAATATATGGAGTTATGGGGAAAAAAAAAAGAGACCCATACAGAACAGGGAAGACTTCCAGAATGAAAGTTAACCACAGGAAGGGCGGTAGTGTTCCCAGAAGAGGGAACAGCAAGTATGAAGGCCCTGAGAGAGCTGAGGAACTTGAGGAAGGTCAATAAAGCTGAAACCTCAGTAGGCAAGTGGAGGTGCACGTTCCAGGAATTCCTCAAAAGAATCAGTCTGATATTTGGTCTCATAAATTCCCAATGGAAACTCTTAAAAGTATCTGTGATGTCTTTTTTTCTGAGCTTGGTACTTTTTCTTTATGTTGCATTTCAGTTATATGACATTTGAATAAAATGATCATTATCCTCAATAGACTTATTTATTAAAACCCTACCACTTGTGAAGCCCTCAAGATCCAAACCCCCAAATAGCAAAATATTTAAAGTTTAGAAAAGTAGATGATTTTTAGGTCTGTTCAAAAAGACCAAAGGTAGTCTTCAAAGCTATTTTTTCTTTTTCGTCTCCTACTATTACTTAATCCAGTGGCTTCACCTGGTTATTTCTATTCCAATAATCTTGGATCTGTCTTTTTTAATATATTTTGAAATATTTAAGGCAAATTAAATACTTGAGCAAACACAAGCATCTATCACCGTGTTTAAGAAATATAATTTCAATTAAATTTGCATAAGTTAAAAATAAATACATCTTAAATGAATGACTAAATTAAAAAAATAAGCAAAATGTAAAAACCATTAATAATATACATGCATGCCTCTTTTTTCCAGCCTTCTTCTTTTATCCTCCCACACCAGGAGGTAGCCTCTCTCTTAAATGTGATTATCGTCCCCAGCATTCTTTTTTCACATGCTCCTGCTGCACGTGGGTTTGTGATCTATGTTTGATGCTGAGGATGCTAATCTCTCTACCATCCAATCTAGAGAGTAATCCTCTGACATTTTACCCTAGGATAATTTCTCCTAAGTTTGATAGTTCAATGAGTCAAAGGACTTCAGATTTCAATCTGGATTTTTCAAGAGTCTTAAGAAGTTCCTTAGGCGTCCTTTCCTTGACATGTAACATAATAATAAAGCATTACCCTTGATTCTTGCTGTAGTCATTACAACCAATAGATGCTTTATGTATGTATGATGGCCTATAAATTACGGACATATTCTTTTTGAAAATGATGACTGCTGATGATAACAAAAGTGCCCTTTGGGCCATTATTTCATATCTAAATTGATAGACTAGAATTCAGCTGAAATATTTCAACTCATACTACAAGTTACTTAATTCTGCCTTAGTACATTTGCTCACTTTCCAATATATGCAACTTGCCAATGAATATTGAAGAATAACAGCAAAACAGCTGACTTTGGATCTCAAACTTTACCATAGTTTTTATGATAAATTTTAAGCGTTTTTCATGAAAAATTTTGGGATCAAAATTTTTTTTGAAAAATTCCTTCACATTAGAAATTTTAGCTTCCTATTACTCATGAAGAGATACAAATGGCTTGATTTTAATTTGCATTTAGAAGGATAATATTTAGAGGTATGTTTCTGTGGATTTCACATTTTCAACATTATTTTCTGTCTTTGTGTCTAAAAATGCATGGCAATAAGGGATCTTTTAAGAGCAGTGATAATACCATTTGTTTAGCAAATGCCTCAATTTAAACTTCCTGTTCTTTGCCTTGTTTTTTTTTTTTTTTTTTACAAAGTGATAACTTTCTGCTCCATCCTGTCAGGAGCAAGTGCAAGTGCAGCATGTGTTAGCAGAAGGAAGGAGCCAGAGGCAGAGTTGCCCCCCTGACCTGTTCTGCTGAGCATGGCAGACAAGAGCTGGCAGCCCTTGACTCTGCTTTACGAAGGCCTGCAATAGGTGGTGGGCACTCCTGCTTCTGTGATCATAGACCGCTGTAGCTGAAGAAGACAGGCAAACAAATTGAAATGTTTAAATAAAATAAGATAAATAGTTCAACCAATTGTAGGATTGTGTTGCAATTTAGGATACTTTCAGTTCGGAGTCACAGAAGAATGTACAAGGATCCTGCTCCTTAAATTTCTCATTTTATAGTTTCCAAGGTGATATCCATTTCAAAATAAAATTTGATCGGGAGGCTTCCTCTTTAGCTTTCCAAAACTTTATGTTTTATTTATTTTGGTGCTGGGATGCAACCTAGTGCCTCCTGCATGCTAAGCCCCCTCTCTACCACAGAGCCACACCCACAGCTGGACAACTTTAAAACGGAACATCAGACTTCAACCCTCACCTCTGCCAACTTCTAGTCTTCCTGTCTTTTGTCTGAAGTTCTGAGACGGGGTGAAGTGAACCTGGTACCTTTTATAAATGTATTTTTTTCGTTCCTTCAGCAAAGATGGTGTTGCAGGAGCCACATGTCTTCTTTCCCAGTGGCAAATGATTTTGGAAGCATCTAGGACCACTGTGCATCCTGTGTGTTTTGCGTCAGGAAGACAGGCATGCACAGAGTTAAGCTCATGGCTACTCTGTGCTAACTGAACATTCTCAGTGTGACGGGGTCATAATCCCTAAGCAGATGCTTTACAGGGTCTCATTATTGTCCAGAAGTGGCTCTTGTATGAGAAAACGCAGCCATGCAGAAACGGCACAAACACTATTGACTCGCCCACCCTGGCTTAAGGTTTTTTCCTTTTTAACATTCGTGAACCCATTCCATCCTCACCTCGTCATAGATCATAGCTCCTTCCCTCTCTACACCATTACCTCATTAAAAAAAAAAGAAAGAAAGAAATAAAAGAAAAGAAAAAAGAAAAGAAAAAAACAACAGCAAAAAGCTAGAATCAAATCATAATGTTCCATCCCGATGAGAGACTCCGCTTTACCTTGAGATCTTTCAAGTTTGTTGTTGTTGGCGAAGACCTTGTTCCTTTCTCAAGTCTTTCAGCCACATCGTGGCCTTTCAAAACCTTTAAGTCCTGTAATACTATATTTTGTGAAGAAGGAAAAAAAAATGAGATTTTTTTTTCCCTTCTTGCTTTTGTTAACCCATTCTTGTTTTAGACTCCAACAAAAAGGGTTTTTGTTAACTGGAGCTTAAAATCGGCCAGCTTGCAAAGTATTCTCCCTTTTTATGCAAGGGGGATTAGCTTGGCATGTTATGCAGTTCTCTTGTATGAGCCATTCACGTGTCCTGTCATAAGGTGTGTAATTACTGCACTTCACCATCAGCAATCATTCTTAAGTTAAAACCTGTTTTAAACCTCTCATTAATATAAATCATACCGGGAAGGTAGAAAATACACCTTCAAAAAGAACGAAGTGTTAGGGAGTTAATCTGTTCTTTTCACAATAGACCCAGAGTAAATAATTTTTACTTAGTGCTTTTCTTTCTATGCAATCAAAATAGTTTGTGATAAAAGATCGGGTACCAGGGCTTGCATAAATGTGCAGTGTTTTATTCAGACAGAATTGGGCTTCCTGCTTGGTGCCAGCCTCGTTTTCTCTCTGTCACCCTTGAACAGTGAAGTGTGTAATCCTCCTTTCTTCTAAAGCCAGCCCTCTGACAAGACTCCCTCTCTTCCCTCTCTCTGTTTCTCCTATCTCTCCCTCTCTCTCTCTCTCTCTCTCTCTCTCTCTCAGTGCGCACGCACACACGTAGCACACCTGCTCATATTCATAAATTCAGGAGCAAATAGTTTTTGTTTTCAGGGCTTTTGTTCAGTGAACTCTCCTAGCATGCTTAGATAGCAATCTGAACTTCTGAAGGTCTCACAGAATGATATTTCTTTCGTGGAAGACACATAGGCAAAAGACTTGAATATCCATGGTCTATTTATTCATTAAAGGTTCATTCTTCTATCCATATGGGAGCTTTACCCCTAGAGCTCAATAGCCCAAGGTACTCATCTTTCTTGCACAGGGAGGCTGTCCCTACTCTCCCTCTTGACCTCCCACAATAGAACCCTTGTGACATCCTCTCAAAACTGTTGTGAGGGATGGTCCATGTGAAGCTGAATCCAAATTGTGTTTCTGGGTGAGAGAGGCCATCTCAGTCTCAGGAAAAAAAAAAAAAATTTTTTTTACACATCCTGAAAGGCCCAGGCCCAACTTGATCTAACCTTTGCTCACTTCTTTGAACTCCTTACTTTTCTTCTTTAAATTTGCCAAGGAGCCCCACTGTTTCTACTTTTTTCACTTCTAATTCATTCAGATAATTTTCTTTCATCCTTCAGGTGTTAGCCTAAAATAAACCGTCCTTTTTTCCCCTTCTACGTATTTTTAACTAAGTGCCTACTCTGGGAACTTATTCTGAGCCCTTGAGGCTAGAGGTTGTTTGGACAGACTGTGTCCCTGTCTTTGTAGGACTTCCTGTATAGGAGAGGCCTGGGACCTCTTACTGCCACCTCAGGCCAGGTCAGCTCGCTGTCTTTTGCATTCCCATCTCACTCCATGATTCCTCACAGCATGTACTCGCACCCTCTAAATAATATTTATTAATGCCTGTTGGAAATGTTCATCAAGCTTGAACAAGTTCTGTTTTCCCTGATGAACTTGAGGCTCTATGAAGACATGCTCATACTTCATCTCCGTCATGTGTCTATCCCAGAATATAGTTGGCACTCCATAGATGCTGAATAAATGGATAGAAGAATGATATTCTTCCTGTCCCTAAACTTTTTCCAAATGTACACCTTCTGATTTTTTAAATGTTAGTTCTTATGCTATCTTAAAAAGAATTAGAAAGTTACTGAGGCCAACCAACTTTTTCTTTAAAAAGAAAAAACGTTAATTACTGAAATGATAGCTTTTAATTCATATTATCTGCTTTTCTTTCAGTACCCAGCAGACATTAGTGGCTGCAGGAATGGGTTGAGAGGTGGTAGGTATAGAGCCTAGGGCAGATAATCTGTGGTGATTGGCCTACTAAGGCTAACTTGGTTCAGGAGCTGGAAAGGTGATTTCCCAGGAGATGGGAGGGGAGTGCAGATGGGTAAAGACAACGGGTTTCCAGGTGAAGTATGACTTACTCCAACAATTTATTTTAGGAAGGCTAAGAACCCTTTTTTTTTTCTTCTTGTCCCCCAGTAAAAATAAGAAAAAAAGGTAGGGAACTAAAATATATTAATTTATCCAAGGCATTGTTTTATCTCCAGTTTATATTTAAGAACCAGATCTGTTTAATTCCAGAATTAAAACATGTAAAACTGACACTCTGTAGCATTTTGGTGCTCAATTATTATGTGTTGAGTGAATGAATTTACTGTGTAAGTACTTGATCTGGCTTTTGGCATAACTCTTAAAGCCTCACTTCTTTACACTTAGAATTCCTGTTGGTACTATTGGTAAGATAGTTGAGTGGCATTTGGGGTAGAAGTGAACTTTTGTGGGCTAATATGAAAACCCAACCACATAGTATGATGTTGCTTCAAGAAGACAATTTGTTGTGTTTCAGTCTTTTGACTTACTTGTGAGCTTTTGGAACACTATTGGTTAGTAGGTTGGGGACTACTTGTATATGAATGCAGAAATGATATAAAATTAAATTTTATATACTTGATTTTCCTGTGATATTTAGGGTACTTGTTTTTCTAATATTCAACTTAAATGACTTTCTCTCTCTCTCTCTCCATAAACCTTCCAAAGATGTTTTTATGAAAAAGTGGTATTCATAATAATGATTAAGTAGATTAAATAGTAATAAATCTTACTACCTATGCAGGCACAGTGGTGCACGCCTCTAATCCCAGTGGTTCGGGAGGCTTAGGTAGGAGGATTGTGAGTTCAAAGCCAGTCTCAGCAAAAGTGAGGTGCTAAGCAACTCAATGAGACTCTGTCTCTAAATAAAAATACAAAATAGGGCTGGGGATGTGGCTCAGTGGTCTAATGCCCCCAGAATTTAATCCCTGGTACCAAAACAAAAATAAAAACAAACAAACAAAAATCTTACTACCTAAAGAAAGATTTAAAGAAATGAAAGCAATAAAAGAATTTTATAAATTATAAGATCTTCTGATATGTCCTCACTTTCTCTTGAGATACCAGGAACATGGTATTAAACTAGTTTTTGGTTTAGGTTCATATGAAATAGAAATCATATAAGTAATGAATTCTAATAAAATTAAAATATAATAATAGAGATCCCAGATGGACTGAGAGAGCCAAACTGTAAAATTCTTTTGTTATGTAGTGATAAAGTCTGGTCCAAAAGGAGGCTTTTTCATTAGAATATTTTCAAAACCAAGCATACTTTAATTTGCAAGCAATTTGAATTTATATGTAATTAATATATTTCAAAGAAATTAAGTGAACAATTAAATGTTTACTGTTTTGGCCACAAAAATTGAGTGTGGCTTTTGTATGTGGGTTCAAGAGGAACATTGTATGGTTTAGATGTAGGAATTAAGAATCATAAAGTTCATTTTGAGAGTCTAAAGTCTTTGATGTATGTGTTTCTCTTCCTATATAATTATTTTTAAAGTTAGCTTAAACACAATGTCCTTAGATTCTTTTCTCTTTTTACTGTATGTATTAAAAAATAGAAAATGAAATTGGATGAGTCATCTGATTAAAGGGAGAGTAAATAAATTGTTCTTATCGAGTTAAAAATAAAATTTTAAATATTTAAAAGTATTATGTTAAAGGGTATTTTTAAAAAGAAATTATGTAAAATTAATTTAAATTAATGCCATTGTAGGGCATGGATAACTTCAAAACCTAAGGGTGCAGTATGTGTGGTTCAGACTTCAGGGGCACAGGAGGCTCCTTTTTGCAAATGAACAGTAGTGTTAACTTGGGCAATTTACTTAATCTCTTGAGGCCTCTCTTTCCTCATCTGTAAGATGGGGTTAGTAATAATATCTACCCTGATGGTTCTTATTGAGAATTAAAGCCAACCTTTGCAAAGTTTCTTGCAAAATGCTTATTTATCCTTGACAAATGATGGGTTATTATCATCCACAATTATATAACATTGGTGGGAATAGATATTAAAAATGACTACAGTACTATTAGTTTTCATGCTGATATTCACATTACTTAGGTTTTAGGGAAAAATTCAGTTCATGAAAATCCAAAGCAGCTCCGCTTTACTCCATGATACAAGTTACTGTTCACATCTATCCAGGGATGTTAAAGAACAGTATTTTCTAATTCTTTGTTGATTTTTAAAAATTTCATCAATTCTTTCCTCATTCACCAGTTTCTGAGGACTTGTAGAAATTTCATGCCATGTACCAACCTCTAGGAACAAAAAACAAGCTCTATTCTCAAGGATGTCATAGTCTAAAAATAGCCTCACCAGTGAACTGGGAATCCAGGTAGACAATAGTGAAGGTGACAGAAATCTTTGAACTAATAAACTGGCTTTTAAAAATTGGTAGTAGTTTGGGCTGGGGTTGTGGCTCAGTGGTAGAGCCCTTGCTTAGCATGTGTGAGGTACTGGGTTCGATCCTCAGCACCACATAAAAGTAAATAAATAAAATAAAGGTATTGTGTTCATCTACAACTACTAAAAAAGTATTTTAAATAAATAAATAAAATTGGCAGTAGTTTTCTGGGCATGTTCAAGAAGAATTTCTCACTGCTTCCCCCAACTTGAGTTTATGATAAATTGGAAAACCATTTGAAATCCGAACAACAAAAAAGTTGTTTTTAATTTTTAATCTATGACAAGGTGAAAATTCTCTGAATAACTGTAACTGTTCATTTCTAAATTTTATTTGGCTGTATTAGCCTAACATTTATTTTAAAAAATGTGACTAGCAATTATCTGGGAAAATTTTTAAGATTTATACTTATATTAATAAAGATTGTATTAAGTATTCTTTAAAGACTAATGGGATTTTACATTCATTGCTTTCCTTGCTGGTGGTTCTGCTTACTATATTTTAGGCAAAAAAAAAAAATTCTCCAAAAATTGTTTATTAGCTTATTAAAAGGGAAATGAATCACCTGTTAATGAATTAATATTTTCAGCTTTTGTTACGAAGCCAAATTTTCATCATTAAATGATTTTAGAAAAAGCAATAAACTTTAAAAAATATTTAGTACATAACTCTTCAAATAATTATTTTGTTAAGACTCTAGTGATCAATGATATGTAATTTAAGTTTATAATAGTTCAATCTTCTGAATTAGTATTAAAATGTTATCTGATCAATGTTCTAAATCATATTTTAATGATTTTATTGAACTTAAATTCATTCAAAAGGAAATAACACATATTTCATCAGGATGACCAAATGTCAGCATAAAAAAAAAAAATCGTTAGAAACAAGCATATTGAACTGGACCTTTAATTACTACTTCTGAATATTTTTGGCTCCTCTTATGCAGAATTCCAGCAAAGTTGAGAATGAGTCCGGATACTTTGGTACAGCCAAATCTGCCCTTAAGTACCATTTCTACTTATTACAGCTGGAAAACATATTATTTTTATATCGGACCTTAATATTATGAGCAATGACAACCTTTTCATGTTATTTTCATAAAATAAAATTTCCTCATAAATATAAAGACATTATTAACTCACAAAACCCCAGACACAGTCCATCTTTTGTTCTAGCCCATGTTCAATCATTGCTTTCAAATATATCATAACCTGTCTTGTTTCTGAGGATGAACATAGTATAAGGATGAACCTTGTACCAAATAATCACCAGTCTTTATTTTTGGTACCAGGGATTGAACCCTGGGGTTGCTTAACTACTGAGCCATATCCCCAACCCTTTTATTTTAAATTTTATTTAGAGATAGGGTCTCACTAAGTTGCTTAGGGTCTCACTTTTTTTGCTGAGGTTGGCTTTGAACTTGTCATCCTCCTGCCTCAGCCTCTCAAGTCACTGGGATTACAGGCATACACCACCATACCTGTTAATTGCCAGCCTTTTAAGCATGATATTTTTATTTATTTCATAGAATTCTTTAGATAAAAAGAACTTTGGGTATCCAAATCAAATGCATTCAAAACACAAGCCTACAGTTCACCTTTAAAAAAGTATTATCTTTTCTAAATTTATATGTGAGATTTTTTAAAAAAAGTGAAATGCATAAAAATAAGGAGAACTTGGTCACCCATAATGGGAACAAGGGAGAAGGGGTCAGAAGGTACAGAACTGTAGTTATTGTGCAGGATGAATCTGTCTAGAGAGTTAATATGCAGCATGAGGACTGTGGTTAATAACACTGTAATGCATACTGAAAATTTGCTGAGAGTAGATTTCAAGTACTCTCATTAATAAAAAGGTAAAAAACGCTTTCAAAGGAAAATTTATGAAATTGAAAAAGCACTTAACATCTTCTAAAGAAAGATACTGTCTACCTATTTTAGTGGTAAAGATAATTTGACAATGAAAATATAGAATTAAGAGAAAGACCAAGATGGGGGCAGAGCATTACACTGTGATAATATACATCTTGCTCCCCAAACCTCCACCAGGATGCCTTCAATTCAAATATGTTCTTTGGTTCTTCGCCGTTTGCTTTTAGGGGCAAGATCATAGTGGTCTTTTGTTATTAGGGAAATAGACTTCTAAATGTAGCAATGATATGGAAATCAAAAAATAACAGCAATCTCAATAAATAGAAGCCTCAGCAAATAATGACATGGTTCCATGGGCAGCCTAGCACTTGCTTTTTTCTTATGCCTTCTGGATTGTTCATAAATATCTTAAAAGTGGCTAGTTGTTCAGGGAAATATACTAGGGTGGAGGGATATTTTTCTTTCCTTTTTACTTCATTGTGAGTTTATTTCTTTTAATATTGTTTTAGGTTATATTAGGGGTATGTAGAACCTCTTTGCCTGACAGATGAAATCTGAGAACACATTTGCAGTGTCCTCTTGGATGGTTGGAGTACAGTGTGGTTGATGAGCTGCAGGTGGCCAGAAGGAAACCAGGCCAGAACCTTTGAGCAGGCAGGTAGATTCCTAGCATGGCACTTTTCCTATCGATCACAGGGACTTCCATTTCCTTATTAGATTCAGATTTAGAGGAACTGAACAAAAGCCAATACGATTTTTTTCTGCTTTTGCATTTCTTTGAAATTAGATTGGCCTGTAACCAGTTCCATTTTACACATCTTCCCCTTTTTCTTCCTCTTGCTTTTTTAAACATGGAGAGAAAACCTGATGTCTCAACATTTTATCTTTGAATTGATCCGTTCTATTGAATTGCACAATAAGGAAAGAATTAAAGGAATAAAAGAGGTCAGTGTGATTATTAAATTATTACTAGTCATCCCAAGGGTAAATATCCTAAAATAAAAAATTCTGGAATGTTAATTTTAAAATAATGTTCTATTTAAATTTGTTTCAAATGGGAAATGTGGATGGGAATTGAATTTGTTGAAATTGTTGGAAATAGGAGGCAATGTAGTTAATTGCAATGTAGTTAATTGATTACCATCATTAAGTCTGAACAGGAGGCTTATGTAGTCACTTATCAATATGGCGAATACTAGGAAAGTACATCCACTCAGTGAACAGGGGCAATCAGAAGTTGCCTCTGCTGCTCACTGTGCCTCCCCATGCAGCCTGGCTTCCCTCTTAATGGGCTAAGATCTTTATCAGGAAGTTTCTACTCTGTAATTTGGGTATAGCACCTACCTTCTCTGAGCTTCTGTTTAGCTGCATAACTCACTAGATAAGAGATGAAGGTAGGCCTGGCGCAGTGGCTGCACACACCTATAATCTCAGAGGCTCAGGAGGCGGAGAGAGGAGGATCAAAAGTTCAAAGCCAGCCTCAGCAATTTAGCCAAGTGCTAAGCAACTCAGTGAGACCCAGTCTCTAATAAAATACAAAAGAGGGCTAGGGATGTGGCTCAGTGGTCAAGTGCTCCTGAGTTTAATTCCTGGTACGCCCCCCCCCCCCAAAAAAAAAAAAAAAGAAAGAAAGAAAAAAAAAGATGAATGTAACATTCTGAGGCAGCAGTAGAAGGGAGAATAGATCAGGTTAAGCCAGAAGAGTGGCATTTGACCTACTCTGCGAAGAATGAGGGTTCCTAAACTCAGTGAGTGAAAACGACAAACCTATCTGAGGAAGGAGCAGGGGCAAAGCACAGAGCCCCCACTCAGCAGGTGCTTGAAGTACATGAATCCAGGGGCTGAACCTGGAATTTGGAAAATAACCTTCGAAGACTTTGAAGGTCTTATGCAGGGTAACAAAATAACCACAAATTTAGTGACTTAAAGCACCTGTTGACTAGCTTGTACTTCTTTGGGCCACAAGTCCTGTGCAGCATGGTTTCCTTCTCTGCACTATTGTAGACTAAAATCTAGGTGTCACCTGGGTGATGAGTTCTCATCTGGAGGCTCTGGGGAAAAAAAAAAAATCTATTTTCAGTTTTCTTTTTTCGAAGTACTGGGAATTGAACCCATAGCCTCAACACACTAGGAGTGCTCTACCACTGAACCATGTCCCAGCCTGAAAAATGTGTTTTCAAGCTATGCTTCTTGCAGAATTTGGTCCTTTATTGAGTTCAGGATTGGCATCCCTGTTTCTTTGCTGGCTGTTATTGCCTTTAGAAGCTGCTTGAATCCCTTACTGTCTTCAAGTCAGGGAGGGCCCATCTATTCTTTCTCCTGTTTTAATTCTCTCTGACTTCATCTTCTAAGACCAGCCAGAGGAAACTCTGCTGGTTACTCAAATGATTAGGTCAGGCCCACCTGGATTGGGTCTCTATTTTAAAGGCCAAGCATGACATATAATTTAATCATGGGAGTAAATTTATCATGTTACTAATCCTAGGGACTATGCAAGACTTGTAGTCCAGGGGGCAGGAAATCACAGGGACCACCTTAGAATTCTGCCTTCCATGGTGGTAATAGGGGGCTACTGTAGGTATCTGAGGGAGTTACATGTTCTGAGCAATGTTTTAGAAGGTGCTTTGGAAAACTGAGGGACTGGAAGAAGTTGACAAGAGAGGAAATCTTTACAGTATAAAAAAGTCTAAGAGCATTGGTGTATTGGAAATGGGGACCCAAAGATGAAAAGGGAACTTGATGGTTTACCTTCTTATTTGTCAAAATTCAATTCCTTCATGGTTTTGGAAGGAAAGGTAGTGAAAGAAGGAATGGGGAATGCAAAGCTGGCATGGTCCTCATGCCTTCCCCTCTTAGATGGGGTAAACTTTATTTATATACAAGAATTTTATTTTAAAATTAAGTGTATTTTTCCATTTTTATTATTGATATAAAAATAAATGGAAGGCCTGCTGGACCTTTCCGACACCATCATTTTATAAGTGAGAAAATGATAGCTCAGAAAGGGGAAGTGACAAACCTACAGGGGTTTCTTCGCTTTGCCAAGTATGCAGTTTATTTGAGAAGAGACAACTCACTGGTAAAGAATGATTAGAGGGCACCCAGGGCATAAGAAATGAGAGCTTGCTCAATTATATCACGGATTCCAAGGGTGGCTGGAGTCAGCATGGCTTCGGATTTGCCAGGAAAATGTCATGAGAGAAAGCTTGGTCTTAGCCAGGTTGTTAATGGAAGAAATGGAGAGAAAATGGGAATTGTCTGAGGTCTGCAGGCAGGACCAGCTCTATGAAAACCTGGGGAGGAAGAGAAGCTTGAGAAGTAGTGCTATGAAGTGTAGAGCTTTAGGAGATTGTATATTTGATCGGTGTGACTTTGGGGAAGATAATTGGTCTCACGGGCCTCAGTTTTTCTAACTGTAAGATGGGGCTAATAATTGCCCATATAAATACATAATCAGTTTTCTAGGTCAAAACCCTGTTGAATATTGGAAATCTTATGTGATTCCACCTAACCCATTCCTACTTTATAGGGTTGTTGTGAGTCCTGAGTGAGATAAAGCAGGTTTAGCTTAGTATCTAGCACATGATCAGTACTGTGTATTAATAACTATGTGTAATATCATTCAAGAAATAAGGAGACATCGGAATCCAGAATTTACCTAGAGGGGTCAGGCTTTCAAACCAGAAGTCTTTCCCTTTGAAATTCAGGATAGTGGCCAGGTTGCAAGGAAGAGGATTCTTGATTCCAAGTGAAATGTGAGAATATCCACCAGAAGCTTGGGGTCAGGAGGGCAGGAACTCCTGTCATGTCAACATTTGGCATAACCTGGGTGTACCCAATTTAGTAGCTTGCTGAGGACGGAAGCCTTAGAGAAGCTCACAGTCTTGGATGTGGGGAGTAGATGGGCTGGCAGACAGGAGGAAACCTCTTGGGAAGGGATGAGCAGGACAAGAAGACGAAGACGGGTGGTGCTTGTGTTTGCAGGCGTGTGTGTGTGTGTGTGTGTGTGTGTGTGTGTCTGTGTGTTAGCACAAAGAGCTGGACTGCTGATTTCTAATGATTAAAAGGGCAAGAAGGGAGGAAGTTTCACTTTGTGAAGGGGGTTTTCCGGAAAGGAAACTGAGGGATCCGGAGGGAAGAGTAAGAAGCTGGGAGAGGAAGTGTTGGGAGCTGTGAAGTTTGCAGGATGAAGCCTAAGGTGAAGGGCAAAAGGTATATGAGAGCTGCTGGCTGTGGCCCACCGTTGAGGAGACTGTGAGTCCAGCCTCAAGCGGGATAGTGGGAGGAGCCCAGGGCTCCCAGGTCGGGCTCCTGGTTTGCTCAGAACTGCGTGTGTGGTACAAGGGGGGCTCTCAGGAAACGTGCACCACTTAATGATATTGAGGGCATGGATGTCATTCTCTAAGTGAAATAGTCTCATAAACAACATTCAAAGCATCTTTCTCTGAGCCTGTGAACCTAACAAGGGCTTTAAGACAATGTTAGACAGGTGGTGACTTTGCCTTGTTTATGATGCCCGTGCTAATGGGAAAGAGCTGTGTTCTCTTAAGACTTTACATTGGACATATGTTGTCATCATTATCAATAATAATTAATAACAAAAATTTAGATCATGTGTTTGGTAATCCTTGATGGAGAGAATTCAGGGGCTCTTGTTGATTTTGCCTTCTTCCACTTGGAGAGGAGGTGGATGGCCCATCACAGCTGCTTGTTGGGAGGTGATGGTTTGACTCAAGGTGGAGTAGGTGTGGAATGCCCAGGTCACCCTTGGCTAGGGGCAAGGGTTTGCTGTTCCATGCTCCCCTGAGCCTGGAGATGGAGAAGGGCATTGGTGCAGTTACTTCCTCTCACAGGGAAGTTCTTCCATTTCCCAGGCCTGGAATCTTGGTCTTACATTAGGAGTCCAGGCATAAACCCGGTGCAGTGGTGCATGCCTGTAATCCCAGCGGCTTGGGAGGCTGAGGCAGAAGGATCTCAAGTTTAAAGCCAGTTTCAGGAATTTAGCAAGACACTGAGCAACTCAGTGAGACTCTGTCTCTAGATAAAATATCTACAAAGAGCTGGGGATATGGTTAAGCGCCCCTGTGTTCAATCCCCAGTACTAAGGGAAAGCGGGGAGTTACAGCATAGGCTCTGATGAAATGGATCAAAATACTGGCTTTCAGTATTTGATATATTTGCTTTTTATGCACCATAGCTTTCATTCCATTGCAGAAAATATGCTGTTTTGTTGGCATCCCAAGAACTCCTAATTTCTGAAGTCCTGTCAAATGTAGTGTTATTTACTCAAGCTTTCTTTCTGAACTCTGCCCTGGAGTGTTTGTAGGCAGTTACATTTATCTCTAACATTACTCCCCATTTAGTAAAAGAAACAAAACAAACCTCAGCAAAAATACCTCCTCCACAAAATGCATGTAAGGCAGGAATAACCTGTGAATGAAGAAAATCCTGGCTTAAATAAATCATCTTGCAACAAATGTAGAATTGTTTGCAATTTCAAGTAAATGAGTCTGCAAACCAAAATAGTTAGTTGGTTTAATTTTAGGTGCATAGCTTATAACCCTAAATTACATCTTATTTGGAAAAATCTCTTCTACTCAGGCTTTTTTTTTTTTTTTAAAAAAACACAAGTTTTTCCGAAGATAATATGGAGACATTTATTTGAATAATAAATAATTTCTAAGATATCATTATTTAGCAATGATTTTTCTGTTTTTGTTGAATTAAAAAAGAAACACTGCATCACAGATAGGGAGTAGTCAAAAGTCATGTCAAACTCTGTAGGATGCAACATTTTAGGGGAGAAAAAGGGCTAATGCCATCAAAGTTTTCCACCAAATTGGGTGATCTAAATGAGTTTTACTAGCCACATTTTAATGAAGAATTAACACTTAAGAAATGTTTTTCTAGTGGGAGATGAGCAATGACTTAATGGTATTCAGTATAGCCAGTAAGAGCCAATTGGTTTTAGGTTCCTAAAGGACAGGAGGTGTTTCTTTAGAACTCACTCTATGGTTCCTCCAAGAGCAAGATTAAAACACAGGTACTTGTCTTCTGAAGATGGAGGTAATAGTCAGAAGTGATCAATAACTGAAATTACCTGGGCTTGAAAGACTGAAGGCTAACAGAAATCTAGGTATCAGCTACCTTTAAGTCCAGTGCACTTAAATGAACACATTTCCATTTTGAGTTCTAGAGGAAGAGGAAAAACAATTTTCTCATGTCAAAACTCTGACCAGATCTGGGCAGTAGTAATAGCCTTCTTTGGCTCTCAGTAAAATCCCCCAATAAACCAAATATCAAGATATATGTATTTTATAAGTCTGCAGATTGGCTGAGTGACATCAGTAATCATTGGCTCTCAGGAGGCCAGGGGACTCCAGCTTGGAGTTCCATAAGAGCTCGTTCCTGTTTGCCCAAGACCGTCAAAGTCCCAAATCACATATGAAAAGTCTTTTTCAAGCACCTTATTAAAGCCATTTGGCATGCACAGAATGTCAGTAGTTGGAATCTGGGTTTTTATCAGATGCTCCTTGAGAAAAACACTTAGATTGTTCAGGAAAGCACTAAAAACAGAAGCAAGGTTTGGAGGTTCTTTGGAATCTGATTCTTGAAAGTATCACAGAAACAAAACATTTTAAGCTTTTAAACATGTCATCATTTTATTTACTGTTTGGCTTCAATATGGTGGTAGTGTTTGTCCCCACTTTCTGGACACTGGCCCTCAGTGTTTTTCTTTTGGGAAATCATGGTCTTCCAAACTCAGCTGTTGGTACCTCATACTTCATTGTTCTTCCTCCTTTGTTGGGTAAAGCAATCCCTGCCTTCTTAAAAGTGCCCTTAGGCCACTTAGGAAGGCAAGAACTCTCAGCAGCTCTGAAGAAACTGGGCATGGGACAGAAAATACAGCTTGCTGGCAAAGTATTGGGACCTGCAGCCTTAGTTTTCCATTCGCTGGCTCTATTCCTATGTATTTTATTTTCTTACCTTCATCTTACCAGATCAACTCTCCTACTTTTCTTTTTAATCTCAGTGATGTGTATATTTTTGTAAGTGTTCTGAAATCTTTTGGGAAATGAAGCAGAGTCTAAACAAATAGATAAGAAATATCAATACAGTGAAGTCATATCTTAAATGAGTTAATTAGCAATAGGACCTTTTAGAACAGAGTTTGGTGACTTTTCCAGCATATTATAAATGTAGAGTTTGCTTAGTAGAGTTTGCCCATACCAGAAACAATTTGTATTTAAAACAGATAGAATCTACAGATAGAATCTACTTTAGATTCTATCTGTTTTAAATAGAAATTAGTGAGATTTTAATATAGCACATATAAAAGATGTAACCTAGGAAAAAGTTATTACCTGGAGGATTTGGAAATTAATACTAATCTTCTTTTGAGCGTTATCACATTGATTAAAATGGTCAACTTCATACAAAGAATATGATTTTCGCACTTAAACATGCTTATGCATTCAAGTATTGGTGATTTTATATATGTTCCACTTCGTTGCGTTAAGTTCTGCTTAATAGTCATCGTCCACATAATATTTGTAATTTACTACTGCTTATTAAAGGTGATATTTAAGAAGATGGACAGGGATAGCTGTTCCAGCTTTCACTGTGAAGCACTGTGTTCTATACATAGCCCAGAGTATTCTGCATAAAATGGCTTTTAGTTGTGCGTCTGTCTGATGTAGATTTTACTGGAAGAGTATGCTTGTTTTCCTTTCTTTTAGCATGACTGTGAAAGCAATTTTGGCAAATTCAGCATAGTCCTGAGTGTCACATGAGGATGATGGAATTGAAGTGGCTGTTATGTAGACCCGACTGGCATTGTGACCATAATGACGTGAACTCTTTGGAGAATGCAGTATGTCTCTTCGGAGGTTCACTCTTTTTGCAATGCTTTCTTTACACACACACACACACACACACACACACACACACACACACACGAGTGAAGAACTTTCATTCTTAACCATAGATATAGTGATCAACCTTGTCAGCGCATACTCGTATTCTACACTGACCTTTCCCACACCTGACCTTCTTCAGTTTCTACTCCTAGGGACTTTATGAGCATAGCAAAGTAACCTCATAAACTAATAGATTCCCTCAAGTTTGTGTATATCTGCCTTGTGGAATAAGCCCAGCTTGCTTGTTCATTTTTATTTTTTGTGAGTGACTATTAATTTAAAATTATTTAGGTACTTTATGATTCATATAAATTCATTTAAAATGCAAACAGAAGAAACCTTGATCAGTACAATTAATTTGTCAGGTAGTCATTGTCACCCTGTGTTTTCTCTAACATGACAAGGTTTTCTTGCTCCTTTTTTCTTTCTTTTTTTTTTTTTTTGTCTTTTCTTTTTTTGTGAGGCAAGCGCTTTGTCACTGAGCTATGTCCCCGTGCTGTGTTATTCCTTAATATTAAACATTATTATTTTTTTTCTAAGTTTAAATTCTGTTGTGTCCAGAAGAATTAAAAATGTACCAGCTTCATCATTAGCACTAAGAGTGATGATAACACTTATCCTTTATTACACACTTTCCATGTGCAAATGGTTCTGTGCTGGGAATATACATAAAGAATGTCAAGTAATTCTGTTTAGTCCTGCTTTGGAGAAATCACTCTTTGCCTTTTACATGGAGATAAAAGAAACTCTGAAATGTTAGGTCATTTGTTCAAGTTACAAAACAAATGAGTGGACAAGTTGGTTGAAAATTTTTTATTAAAATTTTGATAACAGTAGTAAGTTTTACCTTTTGTGACAAAAATGAAGTAGTACATAGGAAGTAATGTGTGCTATAGACATGAAATTTATTCTCAGTATATCTTCCAGAAAAATCGGTTAACAAATGGTACATCTTTGTCATACTTCTTGAGAACAATTTTTGTAAATGATCTGATATATATATGGTACTGGGGATTGAACTCAGGGACACTCGACCACATCCCCAGCCCTATTTTGTATTTTGTATTTTTATTTAGAGACAGGGTCTCACCTTGCTTTTACTGAGGCTGGCTTTGAACTCACCATCCTCTGTCTCAGCCTCCCAAGCCACTTGGATTACAGGCGTGCACCACCACACCCAGCTGATCTGATAATTTTTAAAAAAATTTTTATATTTATTTTTTAGTTTTAGGTGGACACATTATCTTTATTTTATATTTATGTGGTGCTGAGGATGTAACCCAGTGCCTCATGCATGCTCGGCGAGCACTCTACCACTTAGCCACAACCCAACCCATGATCTGATCATTTTTAAAGTAATAATTTTCTTTTTCTTATAGCTTCTTCCTTTTCTTTCCTACTCCTCCTCCCCCTTTTCCCTTCCAATACTCCTCCCCTCCCCTCTTTTTCTTCCTCCTCCTTTGTGGTATTGGGGATCGAAGCCAGATGCACTCAGGCACAACCTCAGTCCAGGACAATATAACTTTTTATACATTTGCTTTCTGACATCCCCTGCAACACCCACACAGACAACAAAACCCTTCTTTATTTATTAACCTTAATCAATAATTTATCCTTAAAATAATCTTCAATCCATATACACAGATGTTTAAGTTTATCACTTCTATTTTTTAACACCATTAAATGGATAACAGAGATTACATCTTTGAAGCTCTTTGTTCTAAGTATTTATGCACACTCTTTTTTTTTCTTTTAAAAGTATGCTAGCTAGTCTATGAGAAACTGATGTGAAAGTTGATGTCTTTGGAGATTAAGACTGCTTTAGTCGTTATTTTTCTATTTCTTGCTCTGCTAAGCACCCAATTAATGAGCTTGATGTAAGATTATTTTTACCCAGTTATTTACTTTGAAAAATTAAAAGTAACACATTTACAGAAAATAACTAAATACTATCTGCAGGTAAAAAGGAAAAGTAAATCTCCTCCTTCCCCTTGTTTCTTCTCTGACTTTGTTCCTAAATCTACATTTAGATTGTTTTCACATTTTCTTCTTTTCTTCCTGTGTCCTTCAGTCCTGGGGATTGAACTCAGAGTTTTGCATATGATAAGCAGAGCTCTACCACTGCAGGATATCCTCAGCCCCTTGTTTCCACATTTTCTTAATGGGTATATATACATAGATATGTGTAGTATATATGTGAAAGATTTTTTTTAAAGTTTAAATTGTGTAAGATGATTATCTTTACAGTATAGTTCTTCTGGTGTGTACTGCATTATAAGAATAAGCAGCTATCATAGGACATTCATATCCAGTAAAATAAGGATAAATTTCAAATGTAAAAGAAAGTTAGGACCAAAAAAAAAAAAAAAAATAGAAGTGGAGAATCAAAAAATGGAAAAGAATACAAGTTATAAAGTTTAAAATATTACTGGGTAGAATAATGAGCATAATATGAGTGCAAGTTTCTTGGTAGCCAGTATACAAAGAAAGATGTCATCATGAATATACATTTTTTTCATCCAAAAGAAGGAGGTACAGCAAATTCCTAGAAAACTTTAGTCTCATTTCCATGAGTGATTTTACCTTATTGTGCTGGGAACCTGGCCTGCAGGATGGCGGATGGTGACGTGTGCCTGCTCAGGTGCTGAGACATTTCCAGTTCCCCAGCACGTCTTCACGACTGTTTGCATAATGCAGGGAGCCTCTGGTTCAAAAACCAGGAAATTCAAGATGGTGGCAGCAGAGCATCAAGCCATGCACTGGACCCTACTGAGTGGAGGCCTATACAACTGCCCAGGTCCTCACCTGGGGAGTCAGCCATGTGCCATGAGATCCTGAGCATGTTGAGGGCCTGTTGGGAATGGAGCAGGCTGGTGGAGAAGAGGAAGGTAGTGTCTCTTACAGGGATGTGTTCAAATAAGTGCATGTTCTCTCTTTGGGTTTTCATTCTCTTCACTGCTTCTTAAGGCAGGGGAAGTGGTGGTGGGCTAGACTGTCGCCTACTTGAGGGAGGTGGACTGGGGAGTAATATGAAAGGGTAGAGAAAGGTTCTGCTAGAAACATTTAAAATGAAGCTGAAGGATTGATGCATAGACTGACAGTGGAATCAGGCCATTCCATAAAAAAAGATGAGGGGAGATGAGAGAGTTTTTCTCCCTTGCATGTGGAAGGATACCAATGAGGGGCATGTGTGCTCACCACTTCCGGTGTGTGGAGAACAGAGATAAGTCAGCACATGATTACAACTCTTTAAAGTGTTAGGACAAAGGGAATCCAGGAGCAATTAACCACTGAGTCACATCCTCAACAGTTTTTATTTTTAATTTTAAAATTTTGAGACAGGGTCTTGCTAAGTTGCTTAGGGCCTCACTAATTTGCTGAGGCTGGCTTCGAACTTGTGATCCTCCAGCCTCAGCCTTCTAAACCTCTGGGATTACAGGCGTGGACCACCATGCCCAGCAGAACCACACTTTCTTACCAGAGCACAGAGGAGGGTGAAAAACTTAGAAAGGTTTTCCTGGAGCGGGTGGCCCCTAGAAGGATCCTGAGAAATGGGCCTGGATATGTGATCAGGTTTACATTGGCTGAACTGTTTTCTCTGTTACAGTGCAGCTGGGGTCCTCAGAGTGTGGTCCCTGGACCAGCCACATGGGCATCACCTGTTAGCTTCTCAGAAATGCAGATCCATGGGCCCTAGCCTGCCCTGCTCAGAGCTCTGAGGATTGGCCAGAGCTGTTAGAACAAGCTCTCCAGGTGATTCTTAAGGCTTGTTAAGGCTTCTGAACCCCTGCTGAGGAGAATGGATGGGAAACAAGACTATTATAAATCCCCTATTTGACTAATGAGGAAAGAACCTGAGGGCCTGAGTGAATAAGTAACTTCTTAAGGATCAACTTAGTGGTGGATGATAATTAAGACACCGGTCTTCAGACTGTGACGGTCTTTCTGCCATGGAAACTTCCCAGGCAGTGAGAGGATTCTTATAGCATTTTAAAAAGGAAGATGTAATTATATGCTATATTACCCTTCAAAAACAATGCTTACGAGAGTATAAATGCAAATAGGCAAATAATGGAAAGCATGGAAGTGATATATAATTTTTGTTTGTATCACATTTCATATGTGATGCCTATTGTGTGTGTCCCCTAGACTGGAATGGGGAAGAAGGAAGTAGCTGTTATCTTAACCCAAGCTAATTATTCTCTAAGCAGTGAGTTTACTAGAACTATGACCTTGGGCAAAACACTCAATCTCTTTGTGCCTCAATTTCTTATCTATGAAATGGGGATAATTATACCAACCTAACACAGTTGTTAGGATAAGATGACTTACGTGAAAGTGTTTTATAAGTTGTAAAGCATTATAAATGTGACGTTATTTTTAGTCATATAATTTAAATTTAAGTCCAGTCATCTAATGAACAATTATTAAATAGGCATTATGTGGAATATTGTAAGTAGAGACTTGTAAAGATATGTTTTTGTTCAGAAGCATTACAAAACTTCAGAGGTGGTTTTCTAAATTATTTACTGTATACTCAGTTGGAAGCCTATCAGAACAATATGGAAAATTTTGATTTGAAATCCCCAATCCTATTTTGGATTGAATCTTTAGTTAGTTGCCCTTTAACCTTAAGTCCAATTTTAGCAGGGATACTTAACATTGTGAGGTGGTACATTGTACTTTAATGTTTTTAATTTTGTCCTTTGAGAGATGATTCAATTTAAGAATTAAAGGAGTATATAAAGGAGTATATAATCATTTATATAACCTTCTATAACAGCAACAAAAGTGTCTGAGTAATTTCTAAGTAAATTAAATCAATTAGTGGTTTATGTGACTCATCAAACCTTAAAGGGAATTGGAGTAGTTTTGTTTTCATAGTTTAGAGATAAATATACTGGTTGTTAATATGAGTCTTTGGTTTGTTTATTTAAACAGGTCATAGATGTTCCTTATAGGCATAAATGAGGCTCTCTTCGGGATTTATTAATTTGTGCCTCTTTTTGGTGTTAGAATGGCTCATTTTTAAGGAATGCCCAGTTACCTCTGGAAGTGGCACTTATTGTTCAGTAAGTGGCATTTATTTGAATGAACAATAAGGCCATATTCCATTTAACGCCAGTTAGATTCCAGTTACCATTAAAGCCCAGTGATAAGTTATTTCGAAGTGGATTAGTGGTTAGTTGAGAGATCGTTCTTTAAATGCCTTAATCTCTTAAATGTAAGTTCTTTCTTGATGGTAAAGATCTTTGTGAAGTGCATACTTTCTTTTCTCTAAACATAATATTCATGCCACAACTGCACAGGTAATATTACTATTAAATACACAGAACAATTATTTTTGTATATAATGTCGTGGGGCATAAAACTAAGAGCAATCTTGTTTTTGAATTGGAAGACTATAATTTTACAGTGTCTTTCCATGTTATAGTGATTTTCAACATGGTAGAAATATATGTCTACAATAATTTTTAGAGTACAATTGTTCGGTTCTGCATCTGGTTTTTATCCAAACAGAGACAAAATGATATGTACATACAGATGCACAATTTCAATACAATTTTAACCTCTGAAGGAGGCCTCTCCTGCAGTTTTACTTGGTCAAAGATAAATAAGTTTCCAGAGAATCTGCAGTATACAAGAGACACAGCTATTTTGATACATATGAAGACTGACTCAAATGAAATTTGAAATGGGAAGGATTTTTTTTTAGGACTCTGTCAAAACCATTTCCATTTGAAAGTTAAAAATATTCCTCATGTTTTTCCTTGCAAAAATTTCAACAAAACAAAATTAAAATAATGAATGATGTTTTCTATTATACTTATTGCAATTATCTCTTTTGCTTGAAATTTTATGTTTTTTGGCCTCATATGAAGTGATAGATCATTACAGCCAATTTGTGGTTTTTAACAACCAGAAGTAAGTGACTAATGATGCTATTCATATTTGGTTGAGGATTAAAGGAGTCTCATTTTTTTTGTGTGTGAGTGTGTGTGTGTGTGTGTGTGTGTGTGTGTGTGTGTGTGTGTCTGCATGCACATGTGTATATGTATGTTTATATTCTGGAGAATTTTCTTCATAATTGAAATGCCAAGAATAATTTGTAAAGCATTCTGAATTTTTTATATTCTTGCATGGAAAGGTTTTACTCTCTCAATTATTTTTTCAATATTTAAAAAAGTTTATTTTTTGTAAAACTTTGTTTTAAAAATGAGAACTTTTGCCGTACCGGTGGAACAGATGAAAGGGTAGAGATCTTAAACATTAAAGTATCTTAAATGTCCTCTGTATTTACTACTTGTACATCTTGGATGCCTCTCTCCATATTTAGTTTCATTCAAGTTTTCCAGTTTTCATTCTGAAAAGGAAGCAAAATATTGAATCCTTTTTCCAAAGGAAAATGTTTGTAGTGTCATGAAAAATGAGAACAGATGGCATTGTAAAGCTTTGTGGAGAAGCATAGCACTTCAACTCACATTGTTAGGCAAAGTCAGAGACAAACTCGCAGCTACCAATTGTAGTTATTTATGTGACTCGAGTGAAGTATGTTCAACCAAAATTGGAAAAGGTAGAATTTTGTTTCTGATGTTAAGTAAAGGCGTTTTTCTAACTTACAGCGTAGACTTCACCAAGTGAATGCCTAAACAACTGGGTTGGTTTTATTAGGAAAAAAGAATAATCAGAGAAAAGTCGTCTTAGTCACTTAAAATGTATTGTATCATTTTGGGTTTCACAGTGGGCAAGTTTACCCAGATGCAGTGTGACAGCCTATTAGCAAAATAAACAGATCTTCTGAACTTGGAATCCTCTGCTCTTTTTCCTCCACTTTTAAGTAAATGAGCTTTGCAGTGCCTCCGCCTTGCAGCGTGGGTTGTGGTAGGATGCATTCACTTCTCCCCACACTGTTCTGATTGAGCAGCAAAGCATCCATTACCAATACCATATCCAAAGTGACGTTTCCATACAGGCTGCCTGCTGTTTCATTCATAACCACAAAACAGACTGAAATGACTTTACTTCTTTTTACAACTTGCAAAGAGTTAATGGACTGTGCTGGCCCCCTGCCAAAACCTTTAAGAAACTTTATTAATGTGTTATGAGGCTGCGACACCATAGTGTGGGATTTTATTGGTTATTCATCTTAATGAATAAAAATATGTATGCACAATTAAAGCCACATTCTCTCACAATTGCCTTCTAATAAATGTTGAGTCTTTGTCAGTGCTCCTCATTGCATTTACTGATCAATTGTGGTCTTCCTCCTTCTAAAACCTGAAGTTATCAGCTAGGCCATAAAATAGACTTTGTTTAAAGAAATACTTTGTATTTGATAACTATGGAATGATGAAATGGACATAAACAGGTGGTAAAAGTGAAATTTAAAAAGCATTCATGGTAAAAATCTAGTTATCATCCTCTTTTTCATTTTCCATGTGTTTAAAACCTGGGCTATGATGTATCGATTATTCGTGAAATAGAGACAACGTAATTTTGTTGTAGTTCACATGGGAAAGTGATACTGGATTAAAAGTGAGATGCAGCAATAAAAAATATTTCACCTGCCTGTCTGACATGCCAGTTATCAGAACATATTTCATTTGTATCTCTATACAAATTTTTTGTCCTTTTACCTCTGATCTTTTCTTCTTACCCCTTCAGGGTGAAGTGTTAGGAGGGAGGAATGAGGACAGAAGACATATCACACTGCAAACTAAATTTAAAAACAGGCTGAATGAATAACTGGATCTAGGTGAATTTAAGGCTGTAGCTTTTTCAGAAAAGACTAATATTTTCTATCTTTTGGTATTTATACTTTGTCCCCCCAGTAAGAATACTTTGCACCTTCATATCTTCAAAACATTTGTTGAATGGTCTTCAGTTTGTCAAAATAACCCCACCTAGCTAAAGATGAGGAAAACTTTTGGGGCTTTTTTTTTTTTTTTTTTTTTGCAAAATGATTTTACATTATGGTCCTTGGAGTGGGAGAATTTTATACTACTCCACAAACCTCCAAAAATCTGTGGCAAATAAAAATACCCAGAGAATGAATACATTACACTTCCCAAGTAGTAAAATAAAAATTTAAGCTATGTCTGCTTTTATTAATTTGATCTTAATTCACCCTAACATTTCTGAGACATAAAGTCATCTGTGGTTTTGCCTCCAGTAAAAATGAGAATAACCCAATTTTCTTGAATTAACACAACTTGGAAATAAGTGTCATTTCTTTCTTTTTTTTGGACAGTTTAAGCTTGGTGTTGGAATAGATGCTGACAGAAATGAAAGTCTGAGTAGCCATCAAACTAAACACCTCTGGGTGGACCTCTCAGGCTCCCACCATGTAGACATTGGGTGGATGAGTAAGAACTTGCCTTGAGCTTTAAAAAAATGGCCTACCTGGCGGTCACCAAAATCAGATTATAAATATGAGAATAAAATTGAAGAGTGATTTTAAAGTGACTTTTAGGGGGATAGAGCTCTCTAGGGAATGGGAAGTAATCTTTCTATTTAGATTCTGATCCTTGTCTGCAGCTTGCCATGTTTTCAAGGGGAGTTATCATGCTGAGACCTTGAACCTTGTGCATTGATAGTTCTGTACTCTGTCGTAACGTAACCCATCACCTAGATTGGAGCAAGGGAATATTTTGACCCTGTACTTCTTCTTTGCTTCTCATTTACCTGTATCCAAGGCAGTGGTGAAAATGGTGTTAGTGGATCTTTCAGGGGACAATGCAAAGTGCTTCTTCTCGTAGCCATGTTGTCTTGGTAGAAAAAACAAGTCAGTCCCTGAATCCCAGTTAATGACAGCAGAGACTGTAGTAATATTCTCCTAGAAAATGGCACATGGGAGAAATCAGATCCTCACTTGTGAGATGTGGTTGAGAGGGGAAAGTACTCGACCCTGTGGTGAAGTTTCAGGACTTTGGTGGGAAATTAGGGGGTTTGTGGGGAGTGACCAGGCAGCAGCTTTGAGGAGGGTGTCTGGTGCTCATCTGTGATCATACGCTGAGTGGCTACGGCTGTGCTGGCCCCTTGCCTGTCTTTGGAGTCTGCTAACAGTCCTCAGCTTGTGGTGTGCTGTGGGCAGGAGGGGTTTTTGGTCTCATCCTCCTCCTGGTTTGTGCATTTTACTAAACCACAGCATAACTTCCAGTCAGCAGCCTCCACTCCTAAGAGGCTTCATTCAGGCAAATTGGAAAGCAGTGGTTCAGGAAGTAGGGCAATTGATCAAAGAGCCCTGGAATTAGAAAGGTAAAACCCTTACCAGGACTATATAGTTGATGTTTTGTTTGTTTGTTTGTTTGTTTGTTTGTTTTGGTTTAGTGATGCCACTTGTAACTGGGGAAGGCAGTAATTTGAATTAGGTCTGGAGCTGGCTAATTTGGGTTTAGGTGCTATTTTTCTTTTCCAGGTATGAGTTGAGCATCATCTGGCATCTTAGAATGGGGATACTCATAATCCCACCCCCACAGAATCATTGTGAGGATGAATTAGAGTATAGTATAATTTCCAGAGTATCAAGACAGCTGGGCTGCGCATGGAGGAAAATGCTCAGGGACTGCCAGCCTTGCTGCCACCGCTGTTCCCCCACAAGATCTTGGCTGATAAAGAGGAGGGTAAACGAATGTGTCAAGTCCACACTTGGTGGAGCACTGAGGCTTTCTACAACCAACTGCTGCTGGTCCTCACTGGCATCCCTTCAGGTGTAGATGTCAATTCTACAGGCATCACACAGAGTGTGGCAACAGGCATCCAAACAGACTTACACAAAGGACAGGCAGAATCTGAAACTGCCTTTTAGTTTTCTTATTGGAGTGTGTGTGTGTGTGTGTGTGTGTGTGTGTGTGTGTGTAAGGGATGATGTCTTAATCTCATGGCTCCATATGGAATAGCACAGGGTCTCTTTGCATGTTACCTACTGGTGATCAGTGAACATTTATTGAATTTCTCTATTGAGCAGATTATCGTTTTATCATTTTAGAATCTGGAAATTTTCAAGGAAGAAAAGGTAAAAAATTCACAGAATCAGACCATAAATTCTTATGAAAGTATATAAAAATAGCTCAAGTTTTAAGGGTATTAGTAAGTTACTAATGAAACTAGAGGTATTTTTTTTGAACACAACAACTTTGGGTTACCAGTCTGTTAAATGGACCTGTTGTAATGCAGCTGTATGACTTTAGCTATTCTGATAATTAATTAAACAAAGGCTAAAAATTCCTAAATGTCTTTTAGGTAGAATTATGAAATAATGGTGAGAAATTATTCTGCTGTAGAAAGATATAGGGAAAGTATATGTGTACATATGTGTGCTTTCAGGTGAATACTGAAGAATAGACTAGTCAAAACGTACCATTAAAGAGACATTAAACTTGTTTCCTGCCGGGTGCAGTGGCACACACCTGTAATCCCAGCAGCTCAAGAAGCTGAGGCAGAAGGATCCCAAGTTCAAAGTAACTCTCAGCAATTTAGCAAGGCCCTCAGCAACTCAGTGAGGCTGTATCTCAAAATAAAAAATTAAAAAGGACTAGGGTTGTATTTTAGTGGTTAAGTGCCCTGGGTTCAATCCCTGACACCAAAATAAAACAACACCTTGCTTCCATTATGATGGGGATTTTAAAAATGAAGTAAAAATTATTAGTATGGCTGTGCTGACTGTGTGGCATATAATAAAAGCCAGAAAGACTTAGCATTTAGTGAGTAAACACTGTGTACATAATAAATGCTAACAATTGGTGTCATCTTTATGGAATTCATCCTTCACCTCTGAATTGCTTCTCATCAGAGACAAGAATGTAGGGTTCAGTTGACTCTTAGAGTTACTGAACAGCAATCACTGCCAATAATGATTCCGTGAGACCCACTGCATCAGGCCTAATGTATCTCTCTTAAACTTGTGAAACCCTAGAAAAGAAAAATCCAGTTCCTCATTATGCAATATTTGGCTACTGTGAACCCAGCATTTTAGCAGGGTTTTAGCAAAAAAGGACAAAGGCAATATACATCTTATAAATAAGAGTGAGGTGTACCTTTGAAGTACTTTCCCTTTGCGGGTTTTTTTTTTTTTTTTTTTTTTTTTGAGTGTTTTTTTAATTCTACTATGAACAGGTCAATCTATCTCATGTTTCATACAGTCCCTCCCTCTCCTTTCTTTCCTCCTTCCTGCTTCCCTCCCTTCCTCCCTCATTCCTAACTTCTTGCCCATCCTCCCTCCCTCCCTCCTTTGTCCCTCCTCTCTCTCTCCCCTCCTGTCACCCTTACTCAGCCCTCCTGTCTAGCAGAGACTATAGATCTTGATCTCAGTTTTCTCAATTAGCTGGGTTTTGTGCCATGAACATAATTAATTCCTCAAATTTTGAGGGGTTCGCCATAGAAGGGTGGAGAAAGACTCTGCTTTGTTAATGTCATTTTAATGTCGTAAAAGAAGCATAGCCTTTTATAACAAGGGAGAAGCAATTCCGTCTTTCTTTCTTCTGGCTTTCCTTTTGCCTATACCTAGGCTTTGATAGAGACGGTGGGCCCACGTCGGATGATGCCCTCACAAATGGGAAATGTTGCCTGGTGCTGGTCCACAGTGGGTTTTAGTAGGGTCAGAAGTTTGAAACCTTACCCTTTTACACCCCGTGAGTCGGATTTCTTTCATTAGCAGGAGGCCCGGTGGGCATAGGTGTGACTGTAACGTCCAGGTGAGTGAGGGGTGTTCTGCAGCCCACCCTTGGACACCATTTTCTGACTTGTCGTCTTCCATAAGGCTTGGTGGTTATTTTTCTAAACAGTTAAAAAAAACAAAAACAAAAAAAACAAATGGGGGTAAACTGGTTCTTATGTGGAAAGTACCCTTCCTGGCTTCCCTGAGACAGACTTGATTGCTGGGCAGAAGGCTGGCCTTGCCCAGGCCCAGGCCCAGGCCAGGCCCAGGCTCAGGCCGGCGACATTTCAGGAGGCCGCTTGGCAGCCATTTTAGATCCTGCCCGCGCAGAGCTCCTGGCTGCCAAAAACTGCAGCCGCTCCGTGCCAAGACACTCTTGGCAGTGGAGATAAACTTTGTAGAGATACACAGTCCAGAAATATCTTATAATTACAAAGCACAGGGGGCAGAATGTTTTTACAATACAGCTGTGCTAATGTAAACATTTAATTTGGCAGCCTTCTCCACCCACTTTTCAATTAACCGGGTTTATGCAGATACTTTAGGTCTGTAATAAACTTTATTGCTACTTCTCTTAGAGTACAGTTTATGAAACACAGATTGGAGGGGCTTTTTTGGGGGGTTTTCCATCGTTTAGGAAATCGCAGTTGTGAATGTTATGTTGCCAGTGAAGGGGAAGCGCAGCTTTCTGTCTCAGAGAATGCCACGGGGCCTGGCTTTACTGAAACAATTGCTTTGGGGGAAAATGTGGGGGCTGCCTCCTTTGGCTTCTAAAGCAGGCTAGAGGATATTAATAGAAAGAGGTAAAATCACTTATGGAGCTACAAAAAGACACTTGTGTTGGTGATCATTAAAAAAGATAAATGTCCCCTGCAATGCATGAGACTATTTCAGAGATAAATTCCCAATAACAGTTCTTACAGATATAATTATAATAATTGTGTGATCGCTGTGATAATTATTCTTATAGAGTGAAAGAAATAATTTTCTATCTAAAGTAGCATTCAACTGTTCTGCTCACAAAGCTAGTCAATAGATTCTTTTTTGCTAACCTAAAAAAATGGTGGAGGTCATGGAGTTTTAAAGCTAAATTTGGTGCTAATTGATATTGTTAAAAGGAATTTTTTTTTTTCACGAGGAGTATGACATCACGATTCATGATATCTCTGTGCATAGATTTGCTTATGCATTTCTCAGATAAATTAGAGAAAAACATGTAAATGCCACACATATGCATGATTTTTTTAAAAAGAGACAAAAAAGATTTTCAACTCCTAGTTTCATATCTTTCTACTTAGAGAGAGTGTTTTGATTATGGCTTTGAAAAGTTAGCTCTCTTTTGTCCTGATGATGGACTCAGTAATAGAAAACCAATTTTTATGATGTTTCTCAGGATGTTGAGTCTGGCTCCATCGTGGTTCTAAAATGGGCTGTGACCACATGGTAATTTTCAATCTGAAAGAATATTCAATTCTCCAGCTCCCCAACTATTCAATATATGACTCTTAGCTGAGCAATGATAGAGGACAGAGAATTTTAAGCCCGTGTTCTCAATATTTCATCATCTCATTATTCGATGCTGCTCACTGTGGTATTACCTTCACTCATTTCTGGTTCTCCCATCCAAACAATGCATTTGTAGCCTGTAGATTTTATCCCCTTAGATGTTTTAATCAAAACAAACATTAAATAAATAGAAAAGTTTGAATGTTCCAATACTAAATTTTTGTGTCTGTGTGTAAAATTGCTAATTTATTTTAAAACTATATTAGATGGTGGATTCGACTTATTTCTAAATTTTAAGCAGAGCCCATTTTAACCGTCAGCAAGTGAATGAATGTGAGCTCAGTGCAGATTGAGCTGTGAGTTGCATGAAGACAGGACCAAGACACTCAGGACATGTTCTATTAACTATTGTAGAGCGAGTTCCCAGGATGATACAGGGAAGGCCTGTTGTTGATATTTAATCATTTTTCTAAAGTAAATAAATAGGTAATTGTCCTAAATCATAATCAGAATTTTTGTTTGGTGGTGCTAGGGGTGGAACCAGGGCCTTACTCAGTAAGTGCTCTACCACTGAGCCAAACCCAGTCCCAGAATCAGTACATTGAGTGTTGATTACCCTGAAAGCTGGTAGCTCATTATGACCCTTTCTTTTAGATTGTTTTGTCTTTCTTTGGGGGAATTAATACTCTTCAGCTCAGTTTATTTATGAGTAGTATATGCATGATATCATCCTTTATGTAGTTTCAAGTAGATTCCCCAAATCAAGTAAGGTAAATTAGGATACAGGAGATCACAATCTTGGAAGGAAACAATGTATAGACCACTAACCAAAAATGCAATGTTAAAATCTTATATTGGAGGTAGGAGTGAAGTGGTGTGGGCCCCCAAGGGATGGGCTTCTTAGGTAGAGGCAAAGTAAGGTCCAGGAAGAATGTAATAGATAAATGAAATTCAAGGACTTTGAAAGATGAATTAGGAGTTTGTCTAGCATCCAAGAAGGGGTGTTTGAGGAATGAAAACCATATGAGTAAAGGTGTCAGGATGTGTAATTGCATGGCATATTCCAGGAATTTGTAGGGTGCTATAAGTTTAGGTGTTGGGAAGAAGTTGGGTGTAGATGTGACAAGGATAAAGGTGAGGGTTTGGAAGGCTGTACTTAAGAGTTGTAGATTGTTCTAGGCAACACAAAGCTACCACAGTGTTTTAAGGAGAGAGGTAATGTGGTTGCTGGTTGCTGTGAGGAAGATGGAGCCTACTTACTGTGTGAAAAATGAATCCTGATGGCTTAAGGAGGCTGAGACAATTATCAGGTAAGAAGCATCAAAGCTCAGTAAGGGACACAGTGGCTACTGGGATGGAGAGGAGGCCAGGGGGTAGAGGGACGGAGTCTGGGCCAATTGCTGTATCCCAGGCTTTAAGAAGACGGGTTTTGAAGCATGCATGTGTTCTTAGCTCAGGAACTGAGTGGACGTGGAAGCCACTGATTGTGAGAAGGTTTGGGTCAGGGAGGCTGAGAGTGGACAGAGGTTGTGTATTAGCAACCTTCGAACAGATTTTGCAGTTAAAATGAGAATTTAGGTTTAGATACAAAAAGCTGATTGACAAAGACAAAAAGGTAGGACCATTGGCCTGATTGTGCTAGGGATTGCCAATATTTAAGGGGCCATCAGAAAGAAAAGGAGATAGCCATCAAAATTAGGATGTGGCTCAAGCGGTAGCGCGCTCGCCTGGCATGCGTGCGGCCCGGGTTCGATCCTCAGCACCACATACCAACAAAGATGTTGTGTCCGCCAAAAACTAAAAAAAAAAAAAAAAAAAAAGATTAGAAAGAAGCCTCCAGAAAGAGAGGCTCAGAAGAAAGGGAGGCTTAGAGAAAGAAGGCTGTCCTAAAGGCAAGAGGAGGGAGAATTTTAAAAAGTTAAGCATCCCTGGGGGCAGAAGTCCATTATGGAGAGTCTGGGAAGGGCAAGGCAAGTTGTGTCTTATAGAAATTGTATCCATGGCCAGGCATGGTGGTGCATACCTGCATGGTGGTGCACCTCAGGAGACTGAGGCAGGAGGATCCCCCAAATCAAGGTAAGCCCTCAGTAGCTTAGTGAGATCCTGTCTCAAAATAAGAAATCAAAAGGGCTAAAGATATGGCTCAGTGGTAAAGTACTTCTGTACTCAATTCCCAGTACCCCCAAAATAAAAATAAAAAGTGATTTTGGAGTTAAGACATATCTAGACTTACTGACCCTTAGCTTTTTGTTGGGCATATGTATTATTATTTTTTCATTTTAGGTGGAGATCAAATAGTATTGGAGTATTGCCCTGTGTTTTTCTCCACAGTATATCTTCACCTAAACAAATTCAGCCATGCTGGTGTCTTGGGTTTCTTAGGATGAATAGTCTGTGGACCTTAAGAAATTTTTGGCAGAAAATGATGGATTATGTTTATTTGTAATCTCTGTCTTCTCCCAATTCTGTGGAGGAAATTTGCATTTTTTCCATCTAATTTTATCATTGGCTGCTAAATTTAAAGCAGCAGAAGCTACTTTGAAATTTTGGTGAGTTTTTGAGAAGGCACAAACAATTTCATAGAAAATAAAAGGAAATGTGCCCAACCACTGAGCACACCCCTTTAATTGCTCTTACCAAGCCTTCAGACATACCCCTAGGGAGAAAATTATGCTCCAGGCCCAGGTCCCTGGATTCATTCACCCTGTTAGCAGCAGCAGTGAGGAGCAATTTATTTGCACAATCCCCTCTGCTCCCCTTCTCTCTGTCTGAGTCCCCATTTTAGCAGTAAAAGACTCGGAAAGTGGTGATATTATGCTAGTTCATACAGAATTACATTAGCAAATCTGATTGAGCCAACTAATGTGTAAGTAAAAACAATAGCTGACTGGAAACTGGCTGCAGCTCTGTAGCCTCCTTGATTGAGTATCTTAAAGGGTTTTGTGTTTTCCTTTTTCTTTTCTTTTCTTGTTTTTTAATGCCTGAAGCCTCCAAATGGACTGAAGTTCATACTCAATATGCAATGTTGACTTTGGAGTTTCCTTTGAATGGAAATAAACGAGCAAGTGGAAGGTTTGTTAGTTAAAATCAGAAGCACAGATATATATATATATATATATATATATATATATATATATAGAGAGAGAGAGAGAGAGAGAGAGAGAGAGAGAGCCTTTTCACAAAGCAAATTGTGTATAGGCGTAATGAGACTGTAGTACATCTTTACTTTTTTTTTTTTTTTTTTTTTTTTTAATCTTTCCAGCCCTTTCCATCCTAAAACACTGCCTTACCACTTCCTTAAGGAAACACACACAGGAACAAATTAAGTTTCCAAAAGTAAAGGAGGATCTTGTTTAAGTAGATTAGCGTCTGGCATACCATTTAACTTTATCAGGCGTTTAAGGCAGAGGATGTACACTGTAGCCGGCTGTGACTTGCCAATTAGCTGGGCTTTCCCCACTGTTTCTGGTTTGGCAGGGATGAGGTGGTTCACCCTGCCGCACTGCTGCCTGCCAAGGACACATGGCCAGCTCCCTGCTTCCTGTCTTCCTCTTTGTGTCCTGGCCTTGCCTTCCAGGGAGCTGCCAGGATACAGTTGCCAAAAATCTTCCTTCAGAAAGGTCAAGTAACCTCAAGTCACCTATGCCAATATTTGTGTTTTCTTTTTAATCCTCTGTGTTCGACTTGGAGAAAACTGTACAACTGAACATGCAGAGTGGAACCTAGGGTCACTTCGGATCACTTGGATAAAGCAACGGAACCCAAAGAATCCCTTGGCCAGTCAGGGTATGATGTTTCTAGTAGAATTCTATTTAAAGCTCTGAGAAGTGTGATAGAGTTCAGAATTGTTCAATGTGGATTTGGATTTAGTTGCTTTTTAGGATTCACTATACACAAGTGACTTTGGCCAAAACCGACTCCTGGTGCATTCCATGGAAGGGAGAGGGAGAGAAAAGTGGAGATTGGTTTTGGCTGCAGGACTGTGTTTTTTTGCTTGTTTGTTTTTAGGACTCTAGAGTTGCATAGTATGTTTTGCATTCCAATTTGGAGTTGGTGAGCAAGCATCAGCAGCCAAGTCCCTCATACTCCGTCTGAGAACAATGTGCAGGAGTTACCTGGAGTGCTTGCTAGAAATGCCACTTTCTTGGTCCTGGCATTGCTGTACAAATCTGTCATTGGGAGTGAATTGTTAATAAACATCTCAAATGATTCTGATGCTTACCAAAATTTGTGAACTCAATGTGTTACTATTTAGAAGATGACAGTAGGCAAGTAGTGTTTATTGTCACGATACAGCAAATTGTCTCACATGTTTTCAATTGATCTTTTTGGATGCCTCATATTTAATTTGAATCTTTAGATTGTATATAAAACACTACCAACTTCAAACACTTTTCAGAAAATTGAAAAATTTCAAAACTAACAATGTAAGAAATCTTATACAAATAATTGTCCTTGATTTAAACCCTAAATTTAAAGATTTTCTATAGGATGTTTTCCATGACACACGGAGCCAGCACAAATTGTATACCAAATAACTCTTGAAGGCCTCTCCCTGTAGACCACATTGTATATGATGTTTCTTGGAGACATGCAGTGTGATAGGCCTGGTAATGTCTATTTTGAATGGAAAGTTCTGTGTCTCCATTTTTTTTTCTTTCTTAGTACAGGGGGCATTGAACCCAGGGCCTTGAGCATGTTAGGCAAGTGCTCCACCACTGAACTGTACCCCAAGCCTCTCTAAAATGTTGTAATGCAGAACAATTTTATTCCTACATTGAAAATAATTCCATTTGAGGGATATGGAACTCTTAAAAATGCTGAGCCACCTACTAGTTCTCATGGCTGTTGATAGTTAATAGAAGGGACTGTATGTTCTGCTTGAAGACTCAAGGAAAATCCAATGTGGACCTGATATTCTTTTTTTTGGCTTTTTTTTTTTTTTTTTTTGTAAAATTGTCCATAGAACATTTTTCTAAGCTCAACTTAATTCTCCTGCGTGCCTTTTTGTGCCCTGTAATAGCCATGAACCATTTTTGTCATTGTTTTGTAGAGTTGGACCCAGGTTACCTTTGTGATTTTGCCATTTTTTTCTAATTTATTTCCAAAATTTGCTGAAAACTGCAACCTTGGGGATACCTCTGACTTTCTGACATGACTAACAAACACTACACTAATTTGGAACACATGTTCTGTCAAAGTTTACCTATATCCTTGGGTTCCAAATTTGCAACTTCAGCATCTTCCATTGAAAAGAAACAGCATATTTTTTCTTAAACTCTTTTTTTGCCTCCCCTTGAACTATAGTCTTTTATAACAGTAATAAGGAAATGTGGTTATGGGTATAATTGCCATGAGGCAATTGTACCCTAGAGGACTGGCAGAGTTTTCTTTTCTATATCTCAGGGCTGGGCTCCATCAAGACAATCATTTGCAAATAACTCAATTAGAATAATAACAACAATATCTTTATTTTTATGGCAACTTTCCCTATAGAGAGCAAAGTGCGTTAGAGACTTCCTATCAGATTCCTTGTTCTAATACCCCAGGAGACTGGAATAAATTTTAAAAAAAAGTTTTATTGTAGCTTATTTGAGATAGAGGAGTGAGGCAGAGCAAGGTTAAGTGACATCCCTGAGGTCACAGAGAAAGTCAGTAACAGAACTGCAAGGAGAAATCAAGGTTTCCTGTTACTCTACAAGTTATCAAGCTGCATTCTTTCCTGGCCATTGTGAAAGATCAAAAAATAAAGCCCAGCCTCTTTTGGGTTTGTAGAATAATGTGGGTGAAAGTGCTTTGAAAATCCTGAAGGTATTGTTGCTATCACTTAGTTCAAATGGAAGGTAACAAAGAGATTCATTATTGTTATTTAGTTGTTCCAATACATATGAAATGGATTTTACACATTGCTGATTGTGCAAGTCCCAAACAACTAGTTGTCTTCATCATTAATGAGGACTAATGAAAAATTGTATTTACAATTCTGAATTTTTAAAAAATTTCTTGAGGTTGACTACAAATCCAGAGATCCAAGTTACTCTGCTTAAACTGCAAACAAAAAACTTATCTAAGTAGACTGATTGGTTGTTTCTTTTCAAGGTTTTACTTAAAACCTTAGTTCTGAAATGCGTATGATGAATTTAGGGCTTTGCTTTATTTTTTTTTTTTATTTTTAGTGGAAATTGGAAGATTGGGAGTAAAATTGCTACTCATCTTCCAACCTGATTTCAAGGAGCCTTGGAGGACACGTTCTCTGGGGAATAGACACAATTAATTCGATGTTCTTAATTACTATTGTTTGTTTTGTGGTTCAAAGTGACATATTTTGGTATAGGGCTGTTGGCTGAAGTGTCCAGTGGCAAGGGAGGGCTGGGAGTGACAGCCTTCCCTCCTTGGATAGGGAACCTCTTTCTACAAATTCGGAGCTGAAAGGTATAATTGCCTCCAATTTCATCACTCCTTGCCTTCTAGTGGAAATAATGAGAAGTTAGGCAAAGTATAAATATGTTTTTTTTTTTCCCCAATAAGCTCTCTCTTTGATTATCGAAGGGCTAGGGTGAGTTCTTGTTTCTTTACTCTATCCCAGGTGAATGAAGCCATCATAGCTCCTCCCTGGGCATCTCTTGGGAGGAACGATGGCCTTGAGACTCTTGGCATCACTGCACCTCTTAATGCTTAATGAATGTTCAGCAGAAAACCAATCCAGGTAAACAGGTGAACAGAAAATAAAAGTTCAACACGTGTGAACAAGTCTGTAAAACAACATAGCTAAACAACACCCATCCCGGCGAATGGTCTAAGGGGATAAGTGCCATGCTCTACCTGGCTATGGGATTATATCAGCTGGGGATTATATCATGGGATTATATCAGCTGGCTATGGGATTATATCAGTCTGTTTTTATAATTACTGAATGATGTTCACAGAGAACTTTCAGTTCTTATTTTGTTACCGTGAATTTATTTTTTGCAAAGGAAAGTTTTAAATAACATTTTCTTAAGCTACCCACCCCTCTTTCCTTCCAAATGCCCTCACGGGATTCTTTTTTCTCTCCTTTGTGTTGTCTGTTGTATTTTGGTTTCATGGTGTGGCATGAAACATATCCAAACTGCAACAGCAGATTCCTGCTCAGTGAAAGAAAGCTTGAGCAGTGTTGTCACTTTAGAAACACACTGATGGCTTTGAATGGGAGCCTAGTGGGAGGAGGAAGCTTTGGCTTTGGGATCCAGATTGGGGTGATGGAGTTTTTGTATTCATGTTGGGTCTGGAAACCTGACTGCATAGCAGCCATTTATATTGTCATTGAATAAATAAACCTAAACAAATGAAAATGAAGAAACAGCCCAAGAAAAGTCTGCTCATTTGTAGTTTAGACTTTCAGGTAAAGAACAAATTATCCTTTGCTTTGAGAGTCTCTGGTTTTGTGTCCTTACAAAAGTAGCTGGTTCTTGTCCTGGCTTTGCTTCATTATTCTTTAGATAAAGAATTTGCTGAGAAATAGGATATTTTGTCAAGAAGATGAAAAGAGACAAGCACTGTTTCTTACGAGTATGGCAGGAGGGCAAGGAGCTGTGTTCCTTTCAGGTAGGGCCAGAGCTTTGCAGGTTGGTGATGGGAACCAAGCTTTGCTATCTTTAGGGGGTTTAAATTCTGCCTTGTTCAGTTGTAGCAAAAGTCCTTAACGCCGTCTAGCAGTTGATTGGTCTTATAAAGTCAATTATGTTTAGTCCAGTTCTTGAGCAGAAAGAGATGCCATTCACTTTCCCTAAGACCTCATGGCATTCTCAGCTAACATGTCCCCACTTGAGCAGGTCTCTGAGGATGAGATGTCCTTCCAAGCCAGGGTGGCACTGACATTTAACCTTAGGGGTAGTGTGTGAAAAGGTACAATGCACCTTAATATTAAAAAATTAGCCCAGTGCAGTGGTGCACACCTGTAATCTCAGTGACTTAGGAAGCTGAGCAGGAGGATTGCAAGTTCAAAGCCAGCCTCAGCAACATCATCGAGGTGCTAAGCAACTCAGTGAGACCCTGTCTCTAAATAAAATACAAAGGGCTGGGGATGTGGCTCAGGGTTAAGTGCCCCAAAGTTCAATTCCCAGTATTTCCCTACCCCCCCCAAAAAAAAATTCACTTGCATGTAAACTGTTTTAATCTCACTGTCTCCAGTTCTATCTGTTGTGACATATGTAAGTGGAGATTTTGTGCTAATTAACTTTTAACAAAATCCTCTAATATGTTGTCTGAAGGTGGAGGTTGCTCTTCTTTGCTCTATTAGCTTATTTCTAAGATGCTTCTTTAAATCTCTTTCTGGTTCAGTGACATGTGTCATAGTTTCAGTTATCTGCATGGTATATTGTAAACAATTAAATCTCTCATCTCGTCTCAGTTTAAACTGCAGCATTCATTTCTGTAGCGTGGTCCTGAAGTAACAAAATACACATATAGAGTGCATTGGAAGAACTGGGATAATCTTTTATTTCTTCCTATTGTCTTTTTCATTGAAGGTTTAAGTTTCAAATATTAGGTATCTGATGAAAACCTTGTTAAAAAGGAGATTCACTTTTCTTCCTGGCTTTGGGCTTCCTGTGCCCCACCCTCACTACCAGAGAACATCCAGGGCTGTTTCCATCTTGTGGTCTCAGCATTATTCCTATGGTTTTTAATGTCTTTGCAGTGTATCTATTTTCATACTTTGGAGGTTTTCTCTTAGTTTATGTCACACTATAATTTTCTCATTGGGAAAAAAGAAAAGGAGGCAGGAAACACTAAAAGTATAAGCTATTGCTAGACTCACTCCATGCCTATTTGGACTCTATTTTCTTTTTTCAATAAATATTTATTTAAATAAAATTGCAAATTTTGCGTTATATGATGGAGGTTGATTAGAGTTCAGAATCAGGTTTATGAAATTCAGTAGACACCAATTTTCAGTTTGATATAATCTCCACATGATATTTGGTGGTAACTATCACAAACTGTTTCAAATTTGACAGTGATAAAATTGGTGTGTGGGGGGAGGTTCAAAATAATCGAGAGAGAGAAAATACAGGACATAGGAGTATCGTGTAGTATCGCATAGTGCTGGTGGCTTAGTGTGCACACCAAACACCAGCAGCATCCTATTAAAGAGTTTTGTCAGAAAAAGCTGGCAACACGTGAACTAATGGGATGTGTTTTCTGTTATGTCACTTCCCTCTAGCAGGGCTGTTATTTAGCACAGTTTAAAACACTGAGTGCGTGGGTACTATTTGCATTTGTGATGGTAAATTTTCCTTACAGTGAATTTGTATACTTCCCTCTATATACAAACATCAATATTTGTATGTCAGTTTTTATTTGTATTCTAGTAAAGCATCAGTGACTATACAATTCTGGTAGAAGAAAATGCTTTTGTCTCTCCTTATTTTATAATTTTTCTTATGTGAAACTGCTGGATGTCAAGTGAGGTCTTGTGAACTAGTTCTTAGAGAAAATGGTGATTTCTCCTTTGAAGTAAGCATTTTTTATGTGATGTATTTTGCTGTATATTTAAGATAACCACTTGGGTATCTCCACATGAGACAGATACTCAGACAATTGATGAGCATTTTAAAGTTTTTTGTGTCATGAGGTCTGAGTAAACACATAACATTCTATAAAAGCAGTCAAACTCATACTTGCTCCAGACAAGGAGTATATATCATATGTGTAGGGAAAACACAGACAGGAAAACTTCTGCCAGGTATTTCAGTAGAAGGAATTTTTCATTATAGCATGGTTATTTGATTTTTTGGAAAATTCTTGGATATGTGAAAAATCTTAGATATGTGCAAATTGTTAAAACTTGGACAAAAAGAAGATGAGGTAATCCAAAGAAGAAATGGTATATCTGGATGGGTATTATTGGGATTATCAGAAAATCTCCTAGAAGACTGTATTTTGAGCTTAGCATTGAAAATCTAATTTTTTAAAAAAAATTTTTGTCTTCATGTAACAATATCATGCTTTGGGATAAGTGATTTCATAATTAGGACTGAATGGTGGCAGTGCTATCTTACCTTTTAAAGGTAATCATAAATCGTTGAAAGTGTTAATATTCTAAATATCATCATAGTTCATATGTCTAATATTATTTAACTTTATTTTGTGACATTTATTTTGGAGTGATAAATACGTCAAACTTCAAAAAAACATATCTGTTAGAGTCATGAAAAGTAAAACTTCTGCCAGGTAGTTCAATAGAAGAATTTTGTGGGAAGGACCAGTTACAGTGATCTTAGAAGAACCCAAGAGCCAAATGAACAGTAAGGCAATCCAGCCTCAGCATCCATAGGAGTCAACCACCCCAAGTAGGCTGTAAGGGTCAAGAGAACAGGTGTTGTTACTAGAACCCTTGACCTGGAGCTGCCCAAAGGGAGTGTGAACCTCACAGGGAGAATTACTTGACAGTTTGAAGACACCCCTTGAAGCAGAGAGGAGAGAAGAAATATCTTCCTTTATCTTTTATTCAAATTTTCACACTCCTGATGGTTGGACTTGGTCTTGAAGTCTGTTGTTAACAGGACTGGGAAAGGTATTCTTCAGGAATGAGTGAGAGGTGGATCGAGGACAAGTTACCATTCCATAGAAATCCTTATTTTGAGTGGTGGGTGTAGTGGTGCATGCCTGTAATCCCAGTGGCTCAGGAGGCTGAGACTGGAGGATTGTGTATTCAAAACCATCCTCAGCAATGGCTAGGTGCTGAGCACTCAGTGAGACCCTGTTTTTAAATATAATACAAAATACTGGCGGGGATGTGGCTCAGAGGTTGACTGCCCCTGCATTCAATCCTCAGTACCCAATCCCACCCCTCCCTCCAAAAGAAAAGAAATTCTCATTTCTAGGATGCAGTAGAGGGAAAACATTCATTTGAGGCAAGGATCCAGTTTGTATGGTATCATTCGTAAGTCTTTTCATACCATTGTTTCCTACTGACATTGTGCATTATATTACTGATTATTTTTAATTCTACCTGAAAATCTACTTTACGGCTTTTCATCTTTTCATTATAGCATGATTATTTGATCTTTGAAAATTTTTGAAAATTTTTGATAATTCTTGAATGATCTTCATTAATTTTCAGACTTTAAATGTCAAGAAAAATCAGATTTTCTCTAATTAGAACCAAAATTTAAAATCCAAACCAACAATTGATAGGTTCAAATTATTCCTGTGGCAACTAACCTCTGATAAAGAATTATGGAGGACCTCCTTATTCTCATTTCCATCTTTTAGAGGTAGCAAGAGGCAAAAGTCCAACTGCCCTTGTAATTAAGCACTGTCTACAACTTGGAAATAATGATGTGGTTTCTTGGTTCTTTTGTGATTTTATTGAAGGTTGGTGTGCAGCATAGTTTATTTTTTGACTGGAAGGCAATATAAGTTTTGAAAGGACAGCATAATAATCAATTTGGAAAGATGAACATTAGCCACACATAATGTTATGTGCAATGAAAATAATCTTTATGGGAGCATGGGAGATGAGTCTGTAGTAAAAAGCTTGAAGTTGGTCTCTGTTAAAATTTTGTCACATCTGGAAGGCATTTGATGTGTAAGATTACATAGGTTTGATACCATTCAGGGTTAAGACATATGGATGGGACATTATGCAGAAACTTGCTCTTTTTCATACTTTTTGGATTTAGCATAGAGATTTTTGAATCATAAGGAGTCGATTTGAATCTCTCTTAAAGATAAAATGAGTAACATGACAAAATGGGAGGAATTTTGAGCACATGGTACACAGCTCTGCATCATTATGCTCTCAGTTCTTTTTTTTTTTTTTTTTTAATGGTCATAGTCAGTGGACATGCCTCTCATCATTTTTTTTTTTCTCATTTCCCAAATAACCATAGTAAGGATGGTGGGCTATAGGAGACTCTTTAATATTCTTGGTTAGAATTATTTATATTTTAAACCTTTCTCCTAAAGTGTCCATTCAAAAAAATATTGTCCCCCCCATAATTTTTGTATCTGTCAGGTTGTAAACTTTTCAGAGTTCTTTCAAACATTATTCCTTTTGAAAATAATCTTGACTTTCCCTGTAAAAAAAAAAAAATGAAAAAAATCGGGTTAGCTATGTTTTGTTAGTATTTTATCAATATAATTGAGTTACTTTCCTCTTATGCAGAGTTTTAATTTGCAAAAGGAAGTTACTATCTTCTCGTTTGTTTCCTCATTTTATCCCTTTCAAAAATGTTAGCTCAATGATGTATTATTCCAATAGTTTTATTCCTGGTAAATTGGCTTTTGCCCTGAAAACAAGGGGACAGAAGTTCTTTGAAGGACTTATCAAGGAACTGTTGGAACATTTAATATCATTATCTGCCACATCAGCAAGCTTCCTGTTTCATCAGGTGACTTCTCTGTTTTTTTTCCTCCAATATTATGATAAAGGTATTTTATAAAAAGAAACAATAATGAGTGTCTGACATACAAATCTATTTTGCCTTCATAGAAAGTATGCTGTTTGTAGTGCTACTTTATTATTCAGTGCAGTTCATGCACCTTTGGATTAAGTATATACATTTATTTTTATATGAATAATATCATCAATGACTGAAGAACCATGATTTCATAATAAAGCAAAGACTAGTTAACTAATATAAGATAGAGTTTCCCATCCTGTTTCCTTTCTCTAAGCTCATCTAATGATTTAAACATAAACATTTTAACTACTTGGCAAAGTATCTTTTTAGCTAACTGAAAGGAGAAATCTGTGTTCCAGTAAAAAAACCAAATAAATATATCTTTTCAGAAACACATTTCTATGCTGTAATAAATACTGAAAGGAAAAAAAAAAGAAAGTGACTTTTTGGTCATTAACTGAATCAACTGCTGCATTTGTGTTTATAGAGAGGTTACAGACACTTAAAATTAGAATATGCAGATAACCAAACAACTCAAAGTTATGATTATTATCACTGGCCTTTTATTTATAATGGGAGGAATAAAAAATGTGTTATCCTTCATCATGCTGTTCACTGTAAAATGGTAGTTATGGTAGAAATTGAACATTGACTATATGCCAGAATTCTACCAAGTAATGAATAAAACTAACATAAATGTTGACCCCATGGATTTTAAAATGTAGCAGGGGATTTGGACACCAATCAGTCCTTTAGCTACCTATGTTGTCGATGTTTGCAAGGGACAGTTCAGAGTGAAAATAGAGGAGGACTAATGCCTAATGAGGTAGGCATTTTTTTTTTTTTGGAGGGGGAACTAAAAAAATGTATTTAAAAAATATATTATAGACTTTCTCTACAAATACTTGTCCATATTTTCACTGCCATATGAAGTTTTTTTTTTTCTCTCTTTTATTTCTAATCCCTTTGAAAATAATTAAGACTAAAACTTTACCTTTTTTCTTATCCAGTTTTAAGTAACTGGGCAAGGAAAAACAGACTCAGGCATCAAAGAGTTTGCTTAGGATAAGAGGCTGGTAGTTAATGAATGGGACCCAGGAGCTCAGACTCTGCAGTCAGTTTGGAGAGAACATACCCTGCTCTTGAGAAGTAAAGATGGCAAATGAAGTATTAGAAAGTATCTGGGTTTAACCTACATATATAGTATTATATTAAGTTTGGGGAAAATACATGAAATGACATAGAAGGACCATGTGTGCACAGGAGTGTGTGGGACAAAACAAAGCAGCTACATGGGTCAGTTGTGCTAAATGGTATTAAAATAGCTGTTCAGGACTTTGGAGGTAAAAAACAGCATTCATTTTTCCATTCTTTCCTCTTAAGAGAAGCGTTAGGACTAATAGGATCAGAAACATTGCCTTTATTTTATGTTGAAATTCTGCATTGATTTTTCAGTTTCCTCCCATAATTATGTTTTTGAATCTGATGACATTCTGGTTTTCATTTCAAGATTCCTATCTCACCAACTTTTGTTTTGCACTACATACATTGCTATAAAATGCAGGTTTCTTGGTTTCCAAGGGTCGGGGGAAAGTATATTACATAGTTATAGTTGAAACTCAAAATGTCTCCCAGATGGAAAAGACAGAACAATCATCTCATCTTTTCCTACTGGATCTGGCCAGGTTTTGGAAAGGACTTCATTATTTTCATGTGGCAAACTGCATTGGCAAATCGTTCCTTAAAGTACGCAGTGGCGTGTTCATCTAATATTATGAGATATGGGCAGCATTTATGAAAGATTATAAATCTTACAACTCTCTTCAGAAACTTAAAATACAGCTGGAAATGTTTTGCTTCCAACAAACATGCAATCTTCATAAAATTGGAAAAGAAATGTTTTGAATAAATAATGTTTTAGTTTATTTCTCTCTAGTGTGAGAACTATTTTTTTAGTCAAAATCATGCCATAAAACTCCTCCCTCCCCTACTTTAACACCCTTGCCGCTGTATTTATATTATGCTGGTGCATTTAATTTTTTTTTAAGTATGCCAGATTGCTTTGCCTTGTTTTTAAAGATAGAAAACTGGATTTGCTCCCAGGGACTCTTTCCCTAACTAGGCCAGTTTAAAAGCTAAACAAGAATTGAGTCAGTTAATTAATTTAAATGAGATTACAAATCAAAAACATATTATGCAATCTTGATTTAATTACCACATTTTATTTACTTAATTGAAAACACACTGTAGAAAGTTAGCAATCTTGACAATGACCAGCGTGGTGTCTTTGTATTCTATAGGTTAAAAGCCATGCAAGCAAGAAGTGATTCTGATTTTGACCTTTGGTTCACTCAATCCCTGGATCAGTAAATGGTCATTGAACTTAGTCTTAGGGCAGAAAGCTCAGATTCAACCATCCTAGACTTCATTTGTTGGTCTTGGTGCTAGTTGATGAAGTACTGCAACTCTCTGCTCTTGGATGTCAGCAGGGTGACACTTTTCCTCAGGTGTATTCCTGTTTCCTCTGGTCAGTAGTCCCCTGTTGTGGGCATGATTGGCTCTCATCCCCATTTGACATTTTTTCCCCTTAAATTTCAGTAGTCTTTTTAAAAATTTTTTATTTTTTAATTAATTCCCTGTGGGCAAATTTCAGTCTTGAGCCCAAACAAATCCTTATTTTAATCCTTGGGATATGAAATTTGGAATCTAATCTTCCTGTTAAGCAAAAGTGACTCTTTAAAGAAAGTTTATTAAGGGAACTAGTGGAATATATATGGATAAGGAATAGGATATATTACATATTGACTCTTTTGTTCTGTATTTTCCTTTGGTTAATTAATTAATTGCTTTATCTGTAAGGATTCTCAACATAGTAAGTTCTTTTAAAACTGAGTTTTGCTAAATCAAATATTTAAAAATCATTGTTAACCAATAGAAAGGGTAACTGAAGGTACAAGCCTTCAGACATGAAGAAAAATAGGTTGAAAGGCATAATTCAAAATATGTGGAAAGTCATATTTCCCAAATATTATTTTGGTTCTGCCAAGAGTATTTAAAGAAATTTGATTTCTCTTCTTGCTCACAAGTGAGCTTAAGCGGGGGGGGGGGGGTGTACAAATGCAGCAAAAACATGTCAAGGACTCCATTAGCAAGTAATAAAGTTCATGCTTCCCACATGTAGATTTTTTTTTTAATATTTATTTTTTAGTTGTCAGCGGACACAACATCTTTGTTGGTATGTGGTGCTGAGGATCGAACCCCGGGCCGCAGGCATGCCAGGCGAGCGCGCTACTGCTTGAGCCACATCCCCAACCCTCCACATATAGATTGTTAACCAAGTTTTGCAATGAAGTGAACTCCCAATAAGAGACAAGAGTAGAGAGAAGCAGGAGGGAGACCGGGAGATAAGGGGAAAGAATCAGTGAGCATTTCCCACACACTTATGAAAGAGTCAGTTACCTGGTTTTCCCATGTATCTTTGTGTTATTTTAATAAACATTTAATAGAAGGAAAAGAAAATACTGTAAAACTATAGTTTTGTGTCACCCCAGTTGATAAACCAGCTCTCCATTAAAACTGAAATAGTGTTGTCACTGTATTGGAAGAAAAAAAAACCATGGCAAATTATGTAATAGTAATTGTGATTATATAAAGCTCACTCACTAGAAATCCCAGGGAAATCAGTCCTGACACTCAGGGAACTGCCAAGAGCAAGACACAGTGCTGTGGGGAGGAGGGAGGAGAGTGAAGGAGGAAGACCTGCCCAAGGAGAAGCATTCTCTCCCAATCTTTAAATAGTACATGTTTTTGTCTTTTCTGTTTCCCTAGTATAAAGTGCGTGCATTTGTATCCCATCCTTCAAGTTTTTGCTTTTTATATCTTGACTTTTCTTTCTTAAGTGATTCTTTTTGGCATGCTATGTATTGAATTTGCACAAATATACAACTCTAGTATGTTAGCAATTAATAATGTTTTAGAGAGAAAGAAGCAGACTGTTCTAACCCTTAAAAAAAAAATCTCCTGGTATTCTTTAGTTGACAATGGGCTATTTCTTCACCTGCTTAAGGCAAAGGAATATGACAAAGGGCTCTTTATGACATGATGACTAATTTTAGTTCTAGCAAGAGGCTATCTGTAGGTTAACAGGTTACTGGTTGGGTTTCATTTACTCTTCTGATATCCCTTGATATAAAAGCTATATTGTTCTAGAATCATATAATTTTAGAGTTAGAAGGGACTTGACAATTTGCCTTGTTCAGTCCCTTCTTTGCACCCAAATAACTATAAATTAAAATCGTGTTTCTCAAATTTGGTTTTCCTGTTGGTACTCAAGTCATGGTGTCAGAGAATAAAATGAGCCCCTGTGATAAGCTTACTCAGGAATAGAAAAGTAGTCTATATAATGTAGGTCATTAAAACTTCTTGGCCGCCTCTGTGCAAATTGGGGACCTTTTTCCTGGACCCCCAGTAAACACCTCCTTACTCTGCAGGAGAACAAAAATTGATCCCTGATGCAGAATAGTTTATCTCATACCCTCACTCCAATTTCATTCTTCATTTCTTCTTCTTCTTCTTTTTTTTTTTTTTTCATTATTTCAATATTCATTGGGAAGGAGGGAAGCAGAACCAACCCTTACATTAGCCCGGAACATTCAGGCCTGGGAAGCGCGCATCTGTTCCTTTTCCTTACCACAAAAGGTTTATCTGTATGACTTCTAATGTTGTTTTTGTGCTGAGTGGCATACCTAGTCTTTCTTCTTTGTGCATATCTGTAGTTTACAGACCAGTTGTTTTTATTTGGCTTTACCAAATGTGCCAAGGCATTATCCCCAAACTTAAGGCTAAAAGACTAAATAGCGCAGCATCTCTGCCATTATGGAGTTCAGCAGTGAAAAAGGAATGACCTTCATATGAAGACTTAAGGGAGGAAAAAAAAAAGCAGTTAGAGGCATTCTGTGCAAGACCCTGAGGCATGAGTGCTGGTACACTCAAGGGTCCAGAAGGCTAAAGTGTGACTCAGGGGTTGGTGGGGCCAGATCAAGTTACCTTTAGTGACACATTAAAAAAACTGGAGTTCTTTCTGTGGGTATTTGGAATACATGTGAGGTTCTTTTTTTTTTTTTTTTTCTTAGCAGGGATTTAGCCTAATCAGTTTGGGGTTTTATAAACATTGCCTTGGTAGCAGAGTGAAATATGTACTAGGTTGGGAGATCATGTTATTTTTCAAGACCTCACTCCTAGGGTGACTTCCATCTGATATCTTTTATGATGTATTCTTGCCCACCCTTACCAAGAAGAGTCAATTTTTTATTCTGGATATATACTCCTTTGTATCACAGTGTTTTCTTTTTTCAATTTAAATTACTTGTTAACTTATAAACAAATAATAAATTATACATATTTATGGGGCACCATGTGATATCTCAATATAGGTATATCTTTTATAATGTTTTAATCAGGTTGACTTTCTCAAACATGTATCATTTTTTTTCTGTTGAAAACATTCAAAACCGTTTCTTCTAGCTTTCTGACATATGTAGAACACTATTGATGTCTATAATAATCCTATCGAGCAATAGTACACCAGGGCTTCCTACTCCTATCTGACCATAACTTAGTACCCACTGATCTACCTTTCCCTAGTATTTTCTAATTTGTACATTCCTATCTCATTGGGTCACTTTTAAACTTCTAGAAGGCATATGATCTATATTATTTTATAAAACAATACTTTAAAGACCATTATTATAAACCAAAGGAAAATTATAAGCACAACGGAAAAAAGGAGTGTGTGTCACACAGTACTAAGCATTTGGATATAGACAGTGCTCCATAAATCTCATGATTTCTCTTTTAGTTGATATCTACATTAATGAAATATTTTCCAATTTTGATGATCTACTCACCTCAGAGAGTTGCATTTTATTCACACCAGAAAGTTAGTGCTTAGTAACACTTTATACACCATTACTTATTTATTATCTTATATTTATTATATTATCTTTTTTGACTTCTGCCAGGCTAATTGGAAAACATTAGGATTTTCTTTGTTTAGCAGAGAGAATCTAAGCTACATTTGAGTTAGAATCAGCCTCTCTATAACACGTCAAGTTGTGTATAGAGTTCAATGACAATAATTATAATTTCCTGCTTAGGTGGAGAGAATAGCTAAAAGTTTTTTTTTTTTTTTTTTTTTTTTTTTCCAATTCTGAAACAGGTTTGGAATGCACTGGTAAAGGGAGGGATGGTGAAGTTCCCAGGAACTGCAGGATCATTTGGCTTTGGGTCATTTCAAGATTTTATCATGACCACTCAAACAGCAGTGTGTCTGAGCAGGTGGCTCAGAGAGGGGAAATGCATATGACCCTGGCCATTTAGGTCATTTTGGTATCCCAGGGTCTTCCATAAAACTGGCTCATTAGGAAAGCCTAAGCACTCCTTGGGTAAAGCTAAGACATTAGAGTAGCCATAAAAGATTGACTGCTTTTTAAAAAGGACTGAAGAAAAGTTATAAGAGTTTTCAGGGGTGTGAACAGTTCCAGATTCTTGGAGAATCTTTAACCTGGCAGAGGGAGGAGTTGATTGAATTTTAGAACTCTCTTCATTCATTGTCCTTTTTTCCTAAAAGAATAAATTCATGTTTAAATTCACACTTGTAAACAATAAAGAGAACAGAGTGCTGTGGTGTGCACTTTTGGTGCCTGCTACTCAGGAGGTTGAGGCAGGAGGGTCACTTGAGCCCAAAAGTTGGTGGCCACATGGTGAATCCCATCTCCAAAAGAAAGACACAGAGAGAGAGAAAGAAAGAAACAGAGAAGCAGGGGTGGGAAGCATGGGCCTAACCCTCTTACATAGCACTCCCAGGCCGGCAAACACGTCTCCATGTTCAGTAGATCCACTAACAGATGTTTTTAGATGCTACCACTGGACTGGACACAAATTATTTGTATATCTTTTCTTTTCTTCTTCCTGAGAGTTAGTCCATTAAAAATTCTAATCTATCTTTATTTTTTTTTTTTAAATATTTTTTTAATTGTAGATGGGCACAATATCTTTATTTTATTTCTTTATTTTTTTATGTAGTGCTGAGGATCGAACCCAGTGCCTCACACTTGCTAGGCAAGTGCTCTACCACTGAGCTACAATCCCAGCCCTTCTAATCTATCTTTAAAATGTGGCTTCATGTTTAATAGTGTCTTTCATTTGTTGATTATGTAGGACTTGTGTGGACCAGGGTTTGATGCATGATATGTTGTGATCTTTGCAGTGATCTGAAGTAGGCAGTAGGATTGCAGTTTTCAAGATCAGAACGCAAGGCTCCAAGAGATTAGAGATCTTTGTAATTCTGTACAGGGTCACACAACTAAGAGGGACAGAGCCAGGATTCACTCCAGCATGCTAGACGCACCCATGCACGCACGCACGCGCGCATACACACACACACACACACACACACACACACACACACACGGTGGGGAAACTTGAGCAAAGTGGTGGAAGTGGTTAAATAAAACCTTTGAGTATAGAGTAATTTGACCTAGGTGGTGAATTGGAGGGTTTTAGATGTGGTCTGAATAATTCCTTCTCTGAAGTCAACCACAATAACAGTTCATTTTGGTTTCTATGCCAACTGCGACTCCCTGGTTACTTCCTTTTCCAGCAGTTGGAATTAAGTGACCAATATAAGGTGACATAAGAGTTAACAGTAGATTTTAAATAATTTTAGAATTTACTGTCTGAAAATTAAGTGTTCTGTACTTGCTTGCATAGGGTCCTCTTCTGTGTTTTGGGGACACAATATATGCTATTTGGCTTCATGAGAGGCACAGGCTTTGGAATATGAAAAGAGAACCTGTCATTGTGCTTTAGTAAACACCAGATCATTTTAGAAAGTGTAATTGTTACAGAAAGCAATGTGTGACTCAAATTTAGGGTCCACTCAGTTTTCTCTCAAATACTTGTGGGTCTTTTTCTCCCTTGCCTTCTCTTTCTTTGTAAGTCTATTTGTTCAATTGAATTTGGCCTGCAGTTGGAAATGGGAACAGAAAGTAATTTAAAGAAAAAAAAAATCCCAAGTAGGATGTTGTGGTAATAGGGGATGCCATTGTGTTAACTCAATACTTTCTTAGGAATGGTAGAGACTTTCATTCTTTATTCTACTGGACCCAAACTTTAGCCACAGATAGTGGGAAAGTTATATGGTGCCACTTTGTCATTGATACAACTGAACATAATAAAACTCATGTACTCAACTCCTGAATTAAGACAGCTGCTGCAGCTTGCCTAAGATAACAATTTTAACGTACCTTATGTTGTGTCATATCTAGTTATGCATATCTAGACTTTCATAAATGTGAGGTAGCTGTAGAGAGAAAAATTAACAGTTGAGGGTCTGGTCAATGGGTATGTAATGCATTGCTAAAAACTCGTCTCCATGTTAGAATCACTTGAAAAACTGAATTGTGATGTAGTATAAATGCTGAAAGGAATCCATCAGAGGAAATCAGGGCAAAAATAGCCAAGATTGTAGCAAAATAGTATAGGTTGTTATTTTCATGTAATGATTCTACTCTGAGCCTGGAAGATGTCTAATATTTAAAGGAGAGGTTGCTCTCTGGAGCTCAATTCCAGAAAAACTAATAGAAGAATTCATGGGAGATGAGAGGTGAGATTTTTCAAGAGCACCAGTCTGAAGGAGACTGTAGTCAGAGCATGGAATGCAAGAGTGGTTCTTTCCAATTCTTTATTTCCATACTTCCATACTTCGATTTCCTGAAATCAGGAACTAGTTGGAGGACAATGTGGAAATCACTAAATATGTTTGCTAAGATTTCACAAAATCTGTTTTGGATGGGAAAAGCTAAAAGACAAGGAAATGGGATGAAGGGTAAAATTTTGCTTCCAGGCTTAAATCTAAGCTACCAGGTATGTAGCAATGGGCTGAAGTAAATAACCAAGTTTGATACTGGGGAAGGAACCAGCAGGATGTTCTTGCATTTAATAGTAGAAGTAGCAGTTGCAGTGTTAATCACTCACCTGGAGGAACAGAATAACCCTGATGAAAAAAAAAAAAAAGCATCTGACTTTTCAGCTTAACCAAGATGAAATACCTTTCTTGGCTTAAGTATAATGACAAGGTTTTAGGGAAACACTTGTTACTATATGGCAGTCAGTGAGAGCAGTCTTCTGTGCCCCACCTATCATATTTTGGTGAAATGTACTATCTAATTCGAGATTGCCTTTTCTAGGCAAGCAAGGAAGGCTGCTGAGTTTGAGCCATCTATTCTTCTGATACTGAACTACAAGCCTAGTACACTCACAGCCACGAACAGCATACTGAGAAAGACACAAAAGAAGTAGGCAGAATCTTTGCCTCTGCTTAGGAGCATGCAATTTAGTAGGGGAGACGAAAGTTAAATACTAGAACCAATGAAAGAAGATTACAAAGCAACCTGCAAGTAAGGGTATAATAACACAGGGCAAATGCTACAGATAAATGCTCTAGGGACACAGAGGCAAAAGGGTGAGCAAAACACTACAGTGTGAGAACAGCTAGGGAAGGCATGCTGTCTAACAGTTGTATATCCTCCAGGTTCCTTTCTGTAGCATCCATGAGGGATAATGTGGAATAGCGAATTCAGATAAACTACATCGATCTCTTCCTCCTTATCTGAAAAATCTGTCCATCTATCACAGATGGAAATTAAATTGATCCAATAATTTGCTCTCCACAAAGGCATGTTGGTTTCTACCTAGTAATTTATGCTTTTCCTGGTGTTTGCAAATTGATTGCTATTATGGGATGTAGACAACTCTGGGCCTAGTTCCAGTAGGTTGGGGGATTATTGGAGTGGATGTGTGTACATGCGTGTGAAATCCTGGAAAAGCAGGCTCTCATTTCTGTGTATTTTACTCTTTGAATAAAAACATATTTTCGGGTTTTAAAAAGCATGTTTAATTATACTCAGATTGCATTTTTAAGGGAATATATCTGCTTTATTTCATATTTCCACTGACTGACCTTGATATTTGCCTAACCTTCAAAACATCTTTAGTTGCTTTGTAGCTAGATCTTTTGTTTCAGAAACGCCTTGCTCTATCCCAAGAATATTATGGATTAATACTTGATTTTTTTTCTTTTGACGTAGAAATATGTGTAGACATTCATCTGGTTTGATGAATAAAATATTGCTATCAAAAAGCTTGGGAAAGGATACTTTATTTAAACACTCAGTTTCATTGTTGTACCTTATTATTTTTTTTTTTTTTAAGTCCTTCTGAGGATTGTGAAATTCTTTCAAAACAAATTAAAAAGAAAACATTTTCTGTGATTTCTTTACAGATTCTGGACAATCAGGAAGTCCAAGCCACAATGATCCTGCCAAGAATCCTCCAGGTAAATATGTGTTCCAGGACGTTTGCAATCTGACATTGTTGGAGAACAAAGGTACCACTGTATAGATAAACACCCCATAATTGGTCAGCTGCCTATTTTGTTCTGGCAGGCAGGTATGATTAGGACAAGATGTGATTGTGTTTAAGCCCTTTGCAATGGCAAATACTTCTATATTGGCGTCATCAGTATTTACCTAATCACCAATGTTTTAATTTTTGTTCTTATTTCTTTAAAAGTGAACGTGTGTATATTTTAGTTGTGTACTTTTTAGGTGCTAAAAAATCATTGCTGTTTGAAAAGCCAAAAAACCTTTTAATCTTTTTTTTTTTTAACTCAGGAGAAAAAGTAAAATTTTCTCTACGCTTATTATATTCATCAATTTTCATTACTTTATTGGTGGTGGTGGTTGGTTATGTTTTCACCAAAAGACTTTTGCAAGGATTTTTATTCCATAAGGTTTTTATTGGGTTCCTAGAATCAGGAAATAATGAAAGTAAGATTTTTCCTTTAGTACAAGGTATGCCAAATACCCCCTATTTTCAGAAGCTGTTCCAGATCTGAAAGTGGGTTTTTATAACTTGACCATCTTCATGGTTTTTGTTGCTCTAAAATCTGAATATATAGCATTTGCTTTTCATTTACAAGCAGTGTTTTTTCTCCTGAGAAAATAATATAAAACTAGTGCAGTGAAGGATTTCTGTTTTTTTCATTATTTTAAGAATTTTAATCATACCTATAACTTTTGGTAAAAAAAAATGTTTTAAGAATAAACTAATGAAAACAAAACAAAACACAAGACAACGGAAAGCAGTCCCCACACCTGCCTCCCCCCTCCTCAGATGATCTTATCCATCACTTCTCTCAAAAATAAGCCACAAAGATTACAGAAAATCATAAATATAAGTTTATTTCCTCAGGCAGACTTAGTTTTAATCCTTCATTATTTGATTTTCCAAGTCACAATACTTGGCTAATATGAAGTTCAAATACCTAAAGAATCCCAAAATTGCACGAAAACGTATTAGATCAGTATTCTCTTAAAATGATATTAGAAAGATACAGCAAATGGATATACAAGTAAAAATATAAAATCGAAAAAGAATTTATTTTTTTTCTGAGTCTTGCTTCTATTTTGTTCTTTATTTTCACTTGAAAGGCATTTTTTTTTGTTGTTCCAAGTAAAAGTTAACTTACTATTTTAGACAAAATCGTAATGTATATCAAGAGTGGTATGTAGTTCAAAGACAAAAATTCTAATTAAAAACATATTTAAAAGGTATATTAAGTTGATATTTCTTTATCCACAAATTGGCTATTAAGAGCAAAACATAACAAAAAACTGAACAATTCTAAATGTAAATACCAGTTAAATTTATTATTTTGTTTTTTGTGTAAATGGAAGATTAGAATTATTCAATTATTTTTTTCCAAAAAGGCAAATTGTTTATATTGTTAGAAATGTTCCAAAGTTGAGAAAATTTATTAACTTAAAATGTCCCTTAATTTTTCAAAGATTTCTTCTTTTTAGTTGAGTATTTTTTTTTTTTTCTGAGTAAAAGTGAATTGTATCTAAATATTTTTCAAAAGCCTCCTTACTCATCTTACAAAGAATGAGAGGGAAATAGCTTTGGTAGAAAAAGAGTTGATAAGTATTATAAGCCAGACCAAACAAAGGATATGTTCTTTGCATTTGAATGACAGCTTGATTGAAATTAATAAAGCAGTTATTGTTGAAATGCATTTTGAACATGTACAGAAGGAATTATGTGCACCTAAAAATGTTCTCTACTTGAGCTGGATGAATAACCTTTGTATAGTTACGCAATGACAAAATTTAGTTTTTCAATCTTTGTCCAGAAGCTTGGTTAAATTTTTCCTTTGCTATATTCAATGTAGATCTCTTAATTTTTCTGTTTTTATGCAATATGGCAAACAGAAATAATTAAGGTACAACACCTGATATTTTTTCCATGTTGAATTTTCCTCAGAAATAAAACTTTTGAAAACTATATTATGCAACTGTCAAATACACATTCAACCAAAATTAAATAGAATATAATTAGAATTTTCTTTGATCATTCAGAAGCATTCCATCATTTTGACATGCTTTGTGTATCATTAGATTGTGAACTTAACCTAGAGCTTATTAAGGAAATTTTGATGAAAACAAGTTTGTTTTGTAGTACCTAGAAATAAATAAAGCCACTAGGAATATAGATGATTTTCTAATTTAAAGTGGAAAAAAATTAGATCTTATTAAGGTTTTTGTTGTGTAGTCAGTTGGGATTAAATTATTAGTATTTAAAGCTCCTTTCATACATATAAGCGTCTTAGGTGTTTTGGAACATAATTTATCTTTAGGAGGCTCTTTTCATCTTCCTAATTTGGCTGAAATGTGAAATCTCCAAAGTTGAGATTCAGTATCTTGAGAAGGCACAATCCATTTATGGGAAAATTTAATCCACTGCATAAGCAATGAAATAGACAAATCACTTTGCTGCTTTCAGTGTTATAGCAAAGAGAAGTTAACCTCTGAAAAACATCACCTTGATTACCCACACTTTCTTATCACTGGTAGATTTCTGCTGGGAGATGTGCAGCCCATGAAAATTGCTACCATCTATTCCTGTGTTTATTTCCCAACAGCTTGGGAAGAGAGAGCAAAAATCCAAGTCCTTCTGGAGATATGGGCTCTTTGAAATCTGTTCCTGACTATTGACATGAAGGTGGAATCCCATCCAGTCATCCTATGAGTGCAAATGCTTGCAGCTGTATACCCACACATAGCCCTGCTCCCCTTTGGCTTTTCTTCAGCAGCAGACCTGGCTGTCTGACTTGCAGGCTTATTTCTTGCTGACTGAGAACTTCTGAAGGGTGACCCTGAAGTTCTTCGTATTATAGTATGAACCTCTGTCGATAGACCTTTAGTCTTTTTTTATATATTTTTTAGTTGTAGTTGGACATAATGTCTTTATTTTTATTTATTTATTTTTATTTGGTGCTGAGGATAGAACCCAGGGCCTCATGCATGCAAGGCAAGCAAGTGCTCTACCACTGGGCTAGAACCCCAGCCCCATAGTTTTAACTTGTGTTTTCTCAATTGGAATTAGTATTTTCATGCAAACAAATAAAATCAATACATTTTGGGGAGGTGAAATATTGATATTTGTTATTTTAAAATCATTTAAGTAGTATTTTTGGTATTTGTTATTTATAAAACAATTAAATATTCTTTAGGGTATTTCATTAAACCATCTATGACTTAATGCTTTGTTTTTATTCTTTGTTAGATGGCAGGCATGGGCACCATTATCTTTTTAGAGCCAAAGCCAAAGTACTCTAGAAGTCTAATGGCACCCAAGGACATGGAATAGTTATTTTGGTCAAAAGCACTAGGCCACTTCATCTTTTTAATGATGCACATCTCCCTGTGCTTATAACAGAGCCAGAAATTATATGTCTGAATTCATTTACTTATTTCTGAATATTAAGCTAATCCTTCCTAAACAATAAAACTACAAGAGTCCTCTCCCAACTATCATGGACTAAACAAGGGTAAACTCTTAACTTTGGAACATGGACTCAGATGTAATTTTATTTTCAGTAATTCAAACTCCACCGCTACATTTAGGAAATGTGTGATTGATTGGGTTGTAATCTTTTAAAATTAGCTCTGACTTGCTTTATTATTTTGTGTTTCAACATTCCTTTGGCTGTGATCTTCTAGATTTCCCAAACTGGATAATTTGCTTAATGCTGAAATGGTTGGTATCCAAGGAAAACAAGGAAATATAGAGGTTGTATTTTTTGCCTAAGTCAGTTCCAAGATGAAACTAGAAAGGCCATAGTTTTGTGGGGAACTCTCTCTTGATTGGTAATATAGTAAAGAAATGTTGAATCCTAAAGCAGTTTTTGAAAATTTTATGATGTAAATTTTTGAAGTACTTCAAGTTTCATTAACAAGAATTTTCTTACCTGGGATGACATGGATTTAATATATTACTTTTCCTTTGTGCAGGTTTTGTAGGGTACATGTGCTTTCTGTGTGTTGGCATTTGCATGTAGCTTGGTAAAATTTCTGAGTGCCATTAGGGCCACTATTGAGTGTATCTAAAATATACTCTCTGGAACAAGGACAGGACTAAGTAAATAACTGAACAAATTTAACAAGAAGGATCCTATTAACTATAACAATATTTTTGTCTTGAACTTAACAAATTTTTTAAATCATAAAAATTTTGAACTCAGTCGCTCCCCATCTTTATTTTATAGATACTGAAATTGAAGCCTACAGAAGGGCATCATGAAACTCATAAAAATCGACTAAATAATTATTAAGGAAACAGCTCAGGCAGGCATGGTGGTGAATGCCTGTAATCCCAGTAAGAGGGGAGTCTGAGACTGAGTCAGGAGGGTCCTAAATTCAAGATCAGCTTAAGCAACTTAACAAGACTCTCATTCAAAATTCAAAAATAAATAAATAAATAGGACTGGGAATGTGGCTCAGTGGTAAAGTGCCCCTGGGTCAATCCCAAGTTAGAGAGAGAGAGAGAGAGAGAGAGAGAGAGAGAGAGAGAGAGAGAGAGAGAGAGAGAGAGAGAGAGAGAGAGAGAGAGAGAGAGAGAGAGAACGAACACTAGCTTAGCATCTCAGTAGTAGCTGTCATCTATTGGTATCACTAGGACCCATATTTGCCTAACTTTTCACTTTATGTTTTCAAATCTTAGAAATTTAATTGTTACTGAAATAATATAACATTTTTTCTTAGCTATTTGCATACAAAGGCAGATAAATTTGTATAATACCTCATATAGCATGTTTTATCTTAGAATATTGTGTTTCAAGTTTTAAGAAAAAAGGAGGTTTACACTAATTTTCAAGAATCATATCCAGTTAACTTCTTAATGAGTTCATGTCTATTCCTTCTCTTGTCCTCATTTATTATATCTATCAGAATCAAGTTTTTTTTTAATGGGAGAAAATGTACTATTTAATGAAACTGAGAAGTAATTTTAAACTTTGGCACTAGACAATACACAACAAACTATAAACAGGCTTTCTATTCATAAAAGTGTAAATAGAAAGTCATTGAAAGGATTGGTAAACAGCGGTTAAGACTTGACTTTGTAAGTAAAGCTTTTAAGTAATTTAAGAATGAAGTCTGTGCCAATCAAAAATCAAAGGACTTTTTCTTAACAGATTTTGTTGCAGAAACATTTTTCTTCTTTATCTTTTTACTTGTTTGGAGATATCACATTCAATGAAATCCTTAAATGTTCAAATTTAGGATAGGATTCCAAAGATAGGAGGAGACGATGAGGGAGGGTTTTATTCACAAATTAGTCTTAAAAAGCCAGAAGGGTACATAATAGCCCTCAGCTACTTATTTTTTGCAGGGTAAGTTCTGAGTGCTTATATATAACCCATTCTTCAAAGATTAGTCTGTATAGCAAATGGCACCATGTCTAGCCTCTACTGTAGATATCCCTAATTACTTACAATGTTTAATTTGAAAAAAAAAGCCCCCCCAAACTTAGATATAACCTGTAAGGTCTTGAGAGATTTCCCTCTATTTCTTAAATCACCTATTCTACCAGGCAACAAATTAATATTAATTGCCCACTGGTTACTGAGTTCAGAATTAGAATGAAATATTGCATTCCAGGCAATGAGCATATGGATTGAGTCAACTCAAAATTAGGAGCAGAAATAGACATTTGCCTTGGGAAGCTGGAAATATACACCATCTCATACCACGAACCATAAACAACTCAGAAAGAGCTGTCCATAGGTAAATTTTTCATTTAGTAGATATTTGCTGAGCATCTGTTACATTCATGACATTAGATTAGATGTTGTGAAAGATCTTTTTCAAAGTGAATTACATGTGAACATCACTCTTCCCAAGCTTTTTTGTCTGTAAACACATGTACTACTATATTTCTATGAAGGAGATAAATATTACTTAGTGCTGCTACTCAAATATCATGGGAGTTGATAGTCATGAAACCTGTTTCCCACCTTTGGAGGGAGTGTGGTAAAATAGAAAGAGTATGAACTTTGGAACTCCATTTTCCCCTGAACCACGGCCCCATCTTTTACAGTGGCCATGAGGAGAATGAGCAAGTTAGCCAACTTCTCCAAAATTCAGTGCAATCCATCTTCTCCACTCGAGCTGTGAGGAGCAAAGAGGGGCGTATACCTGGAAAATTGCAGGTGTTTGATAAAAGTGAAGTTTTTTATCTCACTTTTTTTTTTCCATATGGGTTGATCAAAAAGACTTCCTGTAGAAGGTATCATTTCATGTGGAACCAAATGTGTTGAGTTTTTATACTGCACTTTCTAAAGACTTAAGATGGCATAGTAAAGTTACAGGGCAAGATAAGGTGATAGGCTAGATTTGAGGAGGTTAGTCTAGGATAGTTAGAGATTTTGAAAAGGAGGCAAAAGCAAACAATAAATTCACAGGTGTTTTCAAGCTCATGACGGAGTAGAATTGTAGTTTTTAGATAGTAAATTTTGTTGCATGTCTTTGGGCGTCAAGGAATAGTGGAATGACTTTTTGTTACATAGCTTTTGATATTGACATGAGAAAGAGTACAAATGCATCTTTATAGGATGCTTTCCCCGGTGGTAACTATCTGTAGACCCTTGCATTAACATTGTATAAATATTGTTTCCACTTGCCTCTCCATGGCATGCCTACTTTCTAAAATGACCAACTTTTCTGTCCCCATTGAAACTTTGGTCTGTATTTTACTCTTCTTAGTGCCTCCACTTACCTCTTTTTCTGTTGATAACCTTATTCAAACAAACTCATTCAACCAGTGTCTCATCTCTCTTCCTTTCATGAAATGGCATGAAACACTGAAATTTCATCTTGATTTCTCCTGCTGCTGGGCTTCTAAGTCCCCATTGAATGATTCTCTTTAAATTCACATTATACATGGAGTCCAGTGACTCCTTCCATTGTGTTCTGGCTTCTGTATTCTTGAGTATTTATTGATTTAGTTGACCATATTCTGTTTAAAACTTACCCTTTGCTTTTGAAAATGGTACCTCCCCTGTTAATCCAGAAATCTCTGGGGTTTTTTTTAGTTGCTTCTGATGACTTCTTTCTTTTTCTTAACCAGATTCTTCTTTAATCCTTTATGTTTCTTCAGTACCCCCTGTGATTTTTAAAAGTATATATATATTTTTTCCCCCAAACGAATACCTTTGGAACAGATCTGTCTCCTAATGCGTTGAACCTGTGTTCCCAACTACTTTTCAGGCGTGTTTTCCTAGTTGTCTTACAGTAACTCACATTTAACATTTCCAAAGTTAAATTCATTTATTTTTCTCTCAGACTTGGCTTGCTTTCCTTGGAGCCACCAGAATCTACCCAAATACCCTCCATTAGACTGGCTCATGGTTGCGTTCTCAGGAGCCTCTTTCTTCCTGTTTCTTCACTTTGAACACTTTGAAAGTTCTCTTGAATCCATCCCACCTCTCAAAAACCAAAGTGTTCTGTGTATCTCTTGCATAGCCCTGTGTAGGACTAGATGTCACTGCTTCTATTATGTTTACTGCTTATATTATAAATCTTTGTTTACACATGTCACCTCCCGCAGATAATTTTAGATGACTAAATTACTACTATAATCAATATCATTTTTTATATGAAGTATTCTCAGAAACATTGTTTAAGGAAATATCAGATGTAAGTGCTTATAGATTGCCAGTTTAACTTCCTCACTTATAAAAACAAGGCAAAGGGGTTAAGTGACTTGTGCAAGATCCTAATTAGTTATCAGAAAATGTAGGTTAAAATGAACTTTTGCATAGGTAAAAAGTCATGTCAGTAATTCTAATACATGATTAGTACTCTTCCCCTTGCTCTGCTTCCCCAACCTGGACAAATAATATAATTCTTTGTAGAACATTGCCTCTTGATAAAATGAGAAATTTTGACTTGTTTGTACTTGCATGGAACATGTTTAAAAGCCCCCACTGCTCTGAAGAGAAACCTTTGTGTTGGGATGCTCCAGAGGACCAAGTCTGGGTCTCCAGAGAGACCAGTGTGGGTGGCATACTCGAGTCCCTGGGGGTGGACACAGTGTCTACAGCTACCGGGAAAAGGGGCAGGAGAGAGCAACAAAGGAGATGATGGAGGCGAATCATAAGTGACCTGTGCCTCAGTGGGGATGAGCTTGGAGAATGCTAAACTGAGGGTTTCCGAGGATGTGGGTTAGATCACTGATGAAGAAGCATTCCTCCATTTCATTATTGCAGTTGCTGAAGCTCAGCAGCCCCATCTTCCCTCTCTGCTATATTTTCTCAAGTGTCAAGTTCTCTGCATTTGTACAGATTAGGGAATGACTTGATACAGTACTTGGTTATAGTACAATTTGAATACAGTAAAACAAACTGTCCTTTCACAGTGCTATGATAGAAGGACTAACTAGTTCATGAGCCAGAGTTAGTTATTCAAGGTTTTGTTTTTCTTAAATTTATAACTGCGTTTTAAAGTTTTGTGGTATCTGAAGTGATGTCACAATGTAACATGGAGTTCAAATTTAAAATAAAAACTTTTTTTCAGTACTGGGAATTGAAGTGCTCTGTACCACGGTATGCACTACCATCCTATTTTACTTTTTATTTTCAGATAGGGTTCCCCTTAGTTGCTGAGGGTCGTCTAGAGTTTGTGATCCTCCTGCTTCAGCCTCCCAATTTGCTGAGATTACAAGCATGTGCATGCATCACCCAAATGAAATTTTAATATATTGATGAAGCAATTAATTTATATCACACATACTTTCAGAAAACTTCCAAGATGGCTTGTATGTAAATATGTTGTAATTTGTTAAATTTTAAAAGATATTGCTGTAACACATTTTTCTTTCTTTGTTGGATGACTAGATTCCCCATGGGAAGGGTCAGAATCCCCATGTGAAAAGTCATGAATACTCCTTAGTGAGGTTTTGTCTGTATCTACTCCTCTGGGCAGTATTTTAGTGATTGCTCTTTTACCCAAGTAGTTCATATTCCTTTTATAAGGAGGGTCTGCATTTAATGTTTCCTCTCAATTTGAATTCTCCCCCCATATTTTCAAGACCTGCTTTTTCAGTACAACATACAGCTACAAATTAAGAATGCAAATCAGTTTCCTTCTCACAGTTGGAGAGCTAGAATCTTGTATCATAGATGTGTGGACTTGCTCCAGAACAGTGAATGTCACTGGGCCCAGCAGAGGTTTAGCCTGCTGAACAACTCACTCTTCTGTACAAGGCAGTTGTATACCATCCCCCCACTCGAATTATTAGAAAGAGGGATCAAAATTATAATAATACATTGCAAGCAATTGAAAATATTATGTAGATATGTAACTAGCTACCTGAGCTTTAAGGTTTTTTTTTTTCTTTTCTTTTTTTTAACCTCAGCATTGGAGAATGGGATTTAAAGACACTAAGCAAATCCAAGAAACTCTTCCTTTTTCTTTTTTTTTTTTTTAAGAGAGAGTAAGAGAGAGAGAATTTTAATATTTATTTTTTAGTTTTTGGCGGACACAACATCTTTGTTGGTATGTGGTGCTGAGGATCGAACCCGGGCCGCACGCATGCCAGGCGAGCGCGCTACCGCTTGAGCCACATCCCCAGCTCTCCCTTTTCTTTTTATGTAACTCTAAGGGCATCACCATGTCAAATAATTTAAGCAGGCACTTTTGTGTGGTAATTTTACTCTTACCAACTTAAAAAAAAATTCGTACTAGGTTTTGCTTAATGTCATTGACTGTAGAAGAACAGAAGAATTTGGCAGGTTTTGGTTTTTGAAGTCATTGCAAGTATTATAGACTTAAGTGCTGCTCTTCAGGGACCTTGACCTTTTCCATTTTTATTTTATACAATAAAATTAGGGTCAAACTCCTGTTTTAAAGATTGTTTGTGTTGCCGAACCATCTTCAAGTTCTTGGTCCCACTAGAGAGTCCCCTCCCTACTCTACACTCTATGTCTTGAGCATGTCCATGTCCCTGCAGTATTCAGGAGGAGGACAGGAAAGCCATTCAACTTTCAGACTTGATCTTTTCATCATTAAAATCATCACATGCACTTGTTAATGACATGAAATAAACAGTGGCATGCTGAGTTGTAAGGTGCAGGCTCCATTATTTATTTTGTGGCATGTGTCTTTGTATGTGTGTATGTGTTTTAAATTCAGTGAATATTTAGTTTAAAATTGACATTTTATACTGTTTTCTGAATTGAACTTTCTAAGCAGAACAGTATCTTCTAAATAAGGAAGGAAAAGAAAATGATCATTTTTGTTGCGATATAATAAAACATTCTGCTATTTTATGCTTAATATGTCCTAGTGGAATCCAGGTATAACCCAGGTGAATTGTGTTACCTTCCATATGTTGATAGGGGAAGAAAGGAGTACCTTTGAGCTTTTGAGAGAAAACATGTAGATAGCGGAGCAGAAGAATGAATGAATACAGTCTCAGGTCACTGATGTGGTTGTTCATAATTAAAAAGAGGAAGGCAAAATATTTTTAAAAGAAGATAATTGGTGCTGAAACTTGCTGTACAATTATTTTTCAAGCAAACATTTACACTATGTCCTTTTAATTAGCTCACCTAGGTCATTTTAATAATATCCGAATCTCCATAGCTGCTATTTTTGCCTTCAGTCAAAGATTACTGAATTCTCTCTTGATATACCATTACAGATCTGTAGTGATCTCTATTAAGTGCAATTCTGATTATTTCATTTTCTCCTAATATGTGTCCAAGGTCCCCAGTCTAGTTTAATACTAACTTGTTATCATTGTGATGTCATTGAGCATACCCATGGACCATGCATTTGGCCTTAACCTTCGCCTTGTGCCTTCTCTGCTCATGTAATTTCCATCTAAAGTACCTGAGCCCCCTTGCCATGGTGACATGTCTTCAGGCTCTCTCTACACTTCAGTTTTATGACATTAGCACTTAGTGCAGTACTTCATCACTATTTATATGTCTTTTCCCCTTAGTGAATTCTTAACACCTTAGGGTGAGGGTTTTATTCTTTTTATAAACCTAACATCTATGGCATCTAATGCCTGGTTGGAGACAATACTCAGCAGTGTTCAAGATTTATGAAGTGGAGGCTTAGACCAGTTATGGACTAAATAAATAACCTATTTGTGTAGTACAGGAAACAGTTTCATACTCAGAACCTGGGCCAGGCCAGAGAACGCAGATACTTCTGTGGAGATAGTTACAGCGATCTTCTTCTGTTCTGTACGCAAACTGCACCCCACATAAGAACACTTAGGAGACTTTTATAAACTCCTAATCTTGTGCAGTATGATCTGATGATGATGTTTGTATAGGGGATCTGATAGAGAATTGTAGTGTTCTAATATATTTTCTCATTCAGAATCCAGGCTCAAGCAGATCTGGTTTCTTTTCTCCCAATCTGATGAATTACAGAGAAGTCTTGTTTGCTAGTTTTGTGCTTTTGTTTACTAATCCGTAAGTAGTGCACTGTAGCATTGCTAGAGTTTACATGGTCATGAATGAGCAACCTAGTTACATAACTTTCTTGAAGGTGCAAAAGATACAGATAGTAGTTAATTTCAGAATTTTCCCGATTACACTTAATGTTGCTGATTCAGTTGTGATTCTTTTCATGATGTGGAAATATTACCACTTTCTGAGAATTTGGCGACCATTATACACCATTTGCTGAAGGAGATGAAAAAAAATTGACTTTACTGATGTATAATTGTATGCAATAAATTGCATATACAAGTTTTGACATGTATATACCCATGAAACTATCACTACCATCAAGATGACTTTTCCACCAATCCCTAAGTTTTCTCTGACTGCTTTGGATTCCATCCCTTTGTCTACCCCCATCTTCAGATGACTACTGATCTACTTTCTATCACTATAAATTAATTTTATATAAGTGGGATCACATCATATATTCATTTCTGCCTGGCTTCTTTAGTTCAGCTTAATTACTTTGAAATTGATTCATGTGGATGCTTTGTATCAACAGTTTATTCCTTTCTATGGTTGAGTAATATTTCATCATATGGATGTACCACATGGTGTGTGAAGTAAGGGTTGATGTTCACTTTATTTTTTTCATGTAGATATCCAGCCGATCTTGTACCATTTGTTGCAAAGGCTTTTTTTTTTTTTTCATAGAATTGCTTAACTATTTTTAGCAAATATCAGTAGCCACATACATCTGCCTATTTCTAGTCCATGTCTTTATGTATCTCTTTTGTTAATACTGAAGTGTCTTCTTGATAACTATAACCTCATAAGTTTTGAAAGCTGTTTTCTAAAGTCTTTTATATTTTATTATAAATTTTAGAAATTTTTTCAAATTCTTTAAAAAAAAAGGCGAGCTAATAATTTTGATTAAGAGTAGTGAGACTATGGGTCAAACCAAAACAAAAGAGTAGTAAGACTTAAAGTTAGGTCTTTTTAGGTATATAGCAAAATCATTATTCTTAGCTATTAAATATTAAGTGCACATTTTGGGCCTAACCACAATTTAGTTTCTACCAACTTTTCAACTTAAATTTCCATGAAGATATGTAAAATATTAAAAAAGGTTTAAAAATGTTTCTGATCACAGTAGACCTGGACTGAGGATAACCTTTTGCTATAGTCTTGGAGGTTTATCTTGAAACCATATAGCCAGTATATTTAGATAGAATTTAAAAATTGGTGTTTTCCTCATCTTCTGTCTCATGAAAGATAATGGGGTTAGTTCCCTGTGAAAGTGTAAACAGATAGGTTTGATTCTACCCTACTGTCCTCTTCTAGGTACAAGATTTCGGTTTCAATTTTAAAAGGCTTTAAGGCCAGAGAACAACAGGATTGGGAGATGGAAGATGGGGACAGGGTGAGGAGGAGTGCAGGAAGGCTAGCAGCTGGTTCTGTGTCCTAATGTAATTCCTCCAGACACAGCCTCCTTAATTTATACGCTGACACCTTACCCTGGTAGACAAGGTCCATTTGAAACACTAGCTTGAAGATTATTGTTTTCATGCATAATCATGGTAGAATCTTACTTATCTAAGTGGTGGGGTGAAGAGAAGAGCCCACCTCTTTATAGTGGGATCTCATTAGTCAAGGACAGTCAATCATTAGAATTTGTTAGGAGCTGTGTTATCAACCGTGACTCATCATAGGATTACATTACTGCCATGATCAATAATCATTTATTGAATCATAAACACTTTAATGTACTTTCTTATTAAATCTTCATCTCAAATCTATGAAATCAGTATTATTAGGAAGTTAGAATTTAATCATTTATTCAAAATCATTAATAAGAAAGGGGCAAATCTGGATTTTGAGCTGAATTAGAATTTGAAGCACTTAGTGCAGAGTCTGTTATGTAATAAACACTCAATAAATGATAGACATTACTATTACAATTTTTGTCTTCATCATTTTTATTGTTATTAAAGTCAAGTAACTTGTGCAAAGCTACTAAGTGGTCAGACAAGAGTTCAGATCAGTTCTGCCAGTTGTGTAGTCATATTCTCACTCTGTGTTTTGTACTTGACTTATGTAGCTAAGGGAATACCATATACTTTTCTGACCCCAAACCATAAATCTGGATAAGGTAAAAAGAAAACAATACCAGGCATGATGGCATATCACTATAATTCCAGTGACTTGAGAGGCAGAGGCCAGCCCAGGCAACTTAGTGAGATCTGTCTGGGGATGTTGCTCAGAGATAAAGCAACCCCTGGGTTCAATCTTCAGTACCAAAAACGAACAAACAAAAAACCAAAAAAAACAAAAACAAAAACAAAAACAAAAAAACAAACAAAAAAAACCCATCAATATGCTTTGGTGAGAAAATACCAAAGAATAAAAGGGCACATTGTCAAAATCCAGAAAAATATATCTTTAACAGTGAAGAACTAGAAGAAAATTTCAGAGAAAATAATTTGTTTATTCAGAAAAAAGGACTTAAAAATGAACCCAAAATATAATGTCTTCAATGAACATGGTACCATGTGAGAAAAGGAAAAATACTAGGAAAACTAAAATTGTCTTTGTATGATTAAAGTCTACATTGGTGAAGAAAGAAATAGAACTGATATTGTGGAAATAATCATTGCTATAGAGAACAAACTTAAGATATTTGCCCCCAGAGCATAGGAAATAACGAAGTTAAATGAATGAGAAAAAGGTTATGGTAGCTTAGAAAATTCAGTGTTGTTACGAGGTTTTTGTAGAGAAATCAGAGTATTTAGGAGAGAAACAGAATCAAAAGCATATGAAGAAAATTCTTATGAGCTAAAAATAATCTAAATATGCAGATGACAAGACCTAACTATATTCAGCCCACAATAACAGAGACGTGTAGCTAAATATATTCTGTTGAAGTATTTATATTTCATAGATGAAGAAGAAGAATTTTCTAATCATCCTAGACAAAGAGTAAGTTATATAGTGGGGCCTTTAATCCCACTAGCTCAAGAGGCTGAGGCAGGAGGATTGTAAGATCAAAGCCAGCCTTAGCAAGTTATCAAGAGCCTGTCTCAAAATAAAATAAAAAATTAAAAAAAAGTCTAGGCATGTGACTCAATGGTTTAGTGCCCCTGGGTTCAATCTCCAGTACCAAATAAATAAATAAATAAATAAAAGAAACTAAAAAACTGTCTGAGAATACTTAGGATTATGATTTAAAAAAAAAGAAAAAATTCTACTTTTGTACTGGAGTTTTACCTCCGGTCAAAAGCAATAGAGATATTTTCTTTATTATTAATTGTCTCAAAAAGCAGGGTCCCTCTTTTTTTTTTTTGGTAATAGTTTTGAGAATCTATTCCAGCTGACAAGGTAATAACCCAAAATTTAAAATAAAATAGGAACAGGAAAGTATAACTATAAATATATGCCCACAGGTATACATATAGATTAACCATGAGAATAGTAACAAGCTGAGAGTAATGCCTCAATAATTGTTATAAATAAGATTATAGACGTAAATGCCAATGTCAGATTACACTTATTAACTATTGTTTTAAAATACACATGAAGTCCAGCATCTTAACCTTTGGGAAGTGCACAATTCAGTAGCGTCAAAGATATGCACAGCATTGTGCCATAGGTTAGGCAACAGCCCCTTCTCCCCTGCTCCTGGCCACCACCATTCTACTTTGTTGTTATCTGTGTGACTGCTCTAGGTATCTTGGATAAGTGAAATCATATGATATTTGTCTTTTTGTGACTGACTTCTTTCCGGATTACATTCTTAAAAACTTAAAATAGGAGGAGTCGGTGGAAGGAGGTTGGGAGCCTAGGAATGCCACACTTATGTCCTCTTTTAAAAATAATTTGATGTTGGATTTTGTTGAAGTCTTTACTTTTGATTTTTATCTCTGTTTTTGCTTAGATTAGTTATTAGTTAATTGGTTATTAGTTATTAGATTATTAGGTAAACCTTCAAGTACATTTTCAGCATCTTTTTGTGGGTCATGGGACTTTTTTCTGTATCACAAGGATATGATTTTTTGATAGTAAACTGTACTCTTTCTTTGGAATAAACCATAATGATAATAATATGTTATTCTTTTGATAGCAACACTATATTCAATTTGATGATATTTTGTTTAGTGTTCTTGAAGTTGCGTTTATATGTGTGTTTAATCTCTTGTTGGCTGGGTGGTTGCTTGTTTTGTTTTGATGAAGTAGGTTACAAGTTTAGGGATTCAAATTTTGCTGTCTCCAGAAATGCTTGTACAAGTTTTCTTATTCATGAAGCTTGTCATAATTTTTTAAGGGCCTTAGATGGTTTAAATTGCATTGGAATTTAAAGATAGATAAAATCCAGCTGTGAATCCATCTGGTGCTGTTCTTTAATCACCTTTCTGTTTCAGGTTTGTCACATTTTAAAGTACATAAGGCTGGGTGTAGTCGTGCATGCCTGTAATCTTAGCAATTTAAGAGGCTGAGGCAGGACAATAGCAAGTTCAAGGCCTACCTTGGCAATTTAGTGAGACTCTATCAAAATAAAAAATAAAAAGGGCTAAGGATATGGCTCAGTGTGTTCTTGGATTCAATCCCCAGTACCCCTGCCCCCAACACACACACAAGCACCTGAGAATCCTCTGCAGGTCTTATTAAATTTGAGATTCTGATTCCTGGGGCTGGGTGGTACCTATCCTTCTGCATTTGTAATAAGCTTCTGGTTTATGCCAATGCTTTTTGATTCTACAGTTTGATTCATTGCTAGGACAGTGGTTCCCAAACTTTGTTGCACATTTGAATCACTTGGGGGAACTTTTAAAAAGTCCTTGTCCAGATCTCACTCCTGAGCAATTAAATCGGAATAGCCAGGGTTGGAAGCTAAGCATAAATTGGTTTCAAAATCCCAGGTGGTTCCAGTGTTGAACAAATTTTGGGAACCACTGCACCAAGGTAATTGGTCTATTTCAAGTTTTCCACTTCTTTCCAATTTTGGTTACTTTCATTTGACTAAGTGATTGCCATTTCAGTTTTCAAAGTTGTAGTCAATAAGTTTTATGTGTTATCCTCTACCTTGTTAATGTATTTGGTTTCTATGGTTCGGTCTCCTTTCTCTTATTAGGCTTGTATTTTTTGTACATAAGTCTGGGTGTAGTGGTGCATGCCTCTTTTTTTTCTCAATCAGCCTTGCAAATGATTTTGTTTTTCTTTTTTGCTGGTCTTTTCAGAGAAATTTTTTGTTGTTGTTTTATGTATTACTTTAAATATTTCTCTTTCTAATCTGTTAATTTCAGCTTTAATCTTTAATTCTTTTAAATTTTCTTGGATTATTTTGCTGTTCTTTCTTGATAAATAATTATTTTCTTTTGTCTTTTTCATTGCTGTCTAGATTGTAATTTCTATTTTGGGGTTCTCTTTGCTTTGTTTATTTTCTTAATTTCCAGGTGGTTCAGAACATTTACTTTATTTACATTTTATCACTTCCTTACTTTTAATTTTATTTGCTAAAGATGAAACAATGTGGTCTTGAAAAGTCTCTATTTTTAAGAATTTGTTGAAGTTGTCTCTTTGGACAAGGATCTGATTTTTTTTTTTTAATTCCAGGAGCATATTAATAAAATTTAATTTATATTTTCATGAGTTAAAGTTAGCCTTTTTCTAATAGTTATGTTCAATTCTAAGAGAGATGAAAAATTCTGATTACTAATTCCCACTGATGATATTTTTATCTAGTTTCTTATATTTTATAATTTTTGGATTATATACTTCTCTATTATTTTGTTCATTTAGGGTTTATGATTTATTTTTTTGTTAATTGTACTCTATTAATAATGATTCATTGTAGTTTATTTTAAATTATTTCTTAACCAATGCTAATTAACAACAGTTTCCTTTTTGCTTGAATTTGCCTGATTTCTCTTTGAATACTCATCTCATTTATTTCCATTTTTTTCCTCATTTTTGTTATCATTTTGCCTTAAGTGTATTCCTTAAAAGTAGTTGGATTTTATTTTCTTCACTTGATCTAATACTCTCATTATGGGAAAAGTCAATCTGCTTACATTTATTAAATGCTTGCTGAATTTGATTTTTCTCTGGTTTTGCTTTTTATTTATTACATGTTTTCATATTCTACTTCCTTATTTTGGTTACCTGAATTACATTCTCGTTCATTGTGTTTTTCTTTGTGTTAATTTGGAAGTAATATATCTTTTTCCCTGCTCTTAAAAACAAATGTCTGCCATTTTACTATTATCTAAAAATAACATGCAGGAATTTATTTATTTATTTATTTATTTATTCTAGTTAATTATACATAACAGCAGAACATGGAGGTTTTAATGTCAACTCATATCTACTATGATTATCATCTGCATTTTAGAGAAAAGAACTGTGAGGTGTCCCTGCTTTTGTTTTCCTTAGTAAATGGTACAACTGAGTCTTGAAAGTATTACTCCAGAGCCTCTTTTTAAGTACTATGCATTTGGAGGGAGAACTACCTTTTACGTCCCTAGATAAGACAAAAGCATATAATAATTGTATTATACTCTATTTAGTAACTTTATTATGCCATATAATATACATGACACATTTAGTAAACTATATCATATCAGTTCTAATGAATTAAAAAAATCTGAAGAGTTGACAGTTTTCTTGACGTATATATTAATTATATGTTTAATTTCTGAGTCTCTCCCAGGTCACTTCAGTCACCATAAGGGATTTGCACTTTATATTGAAGGAAAAAACATAATTCTAAATTAATATGAGAATGTCGACTTTGACTATAAACTGAGATTAAGTTTCTCTACAAAGAATAATTTTCTTTGTAAGGATTAATATTTCTGTTTTGTAGTCACTATTTCTAGCAGTGATGGTAGGCAGTCCAGGTCAGTTGAGAAACTAAAAATAGAATATGTCTCTCATATGATTTTAAGTATGTTAAATTATTCAAGAGTAGGAAACAAGAGTAGAGTAATATCCACTAAAGACTCAAAATTGGCCAGGCACAGTGGCTCATGCTTGTAATCCCAGTGGTTTGGGAGGCTGAGGCAGGAGGACCTCGAGTTCAAAGCCAGCCTCAGCAAAAGCGAGGGGCTAAGCAACTCATGAGACCCTGTCTCTAAATAAAATACAAAATAGGGCTGGGGATGTGGCTCAGTGGTCTAGTGCCCCTGAGTTCAATACCTAGTACCAAAACCAAAACCAAAAAAAAAAAAAAAAAAAAAAACCAACAAAACAAAAAAACCAAACAACTCAAAGTTGTCTATACTCTTTTCTGAAGCAGATTTGGGGAAGTTGATTTTAGCAGTGAATTTTTCCTAAAATTTCAGGAAATTTTCATGAACCATATATCGTTCTTTTTCAGAGGATAGAAAGTGTTTGGTTGTCATCTAAACCATTTTATAGTGCCTGTGTATAGTGCTGGTATGGAAACTTGACAAATAACATGCAGAAATCCTTGCAAACAGTTTCCAAGTACATAAAGAAAATTTGGAAGAAACTGTCAACAAACCAATTCATCAGTAAATTAAAAGAACTATCTTCCATGGATGAACAAAGATAATTAAGATTCCAGTAATATATAATACCAATATATGGTATAAATAATATCTTCTAATTCCAAAAAGCATTATAATCAGAGAAATTTTAAAAATTGAGAAAACCAAGTGAACAATTTTCCAAATAATGAGGAAAAAAATCAATAAAGTAATATCAATAATGTAATTATCATTAAATGTAAATTTCTAGAGGTAATCTTATTAAGAATAAATTATTCTTATTAACAATTACTGTTTTACATATTTCTTAATGTGGTGTTTTTTTTCCCAAAAGTTCTACTTTTGAAGGTTCTTTTGAAAGAATAATGCATATATCTGAAAAAAAATCTAATTTTATCTTAAAGAAGTGAAAACTATAACATTAACATAATGACATCTTTCCCCTATCAGCTTGTCACAATTAGAGACATATCCCTACTCCTATGTAGCTGGGGTGGTAAGATAGACACATTCATGACCTGCCTGAGGGAGTATAACTTGGCAAAAACCTCCATGGAAAGTAGTTTGACAGTTTTCACCAAGAGCTTTACAAGAGTTTATGTCCTTTGACCCAGTAAGCCTACTTCTGGGAACTCCAGCCCAAGGAAATCATGAGAATTGCTGACAAAGATTTGTGTGTAAGGATGTTAATAGCAGTGCTGTTTATAGTATTTTTCAAAAATGGGAAATAACCTAAAATGCCAAACAATAAAAGAATGGTCAAATAAATGGCCACTTAAAGTGTGATACAGTCAAGGTGATGGATACTCATAAACATCATGCTTTTGAAAACCTGTTTAACCTAAAGGGAGAGATAGAATGTTAACAGAAAAATTAAGATATTAATTTACATAAATAAAATTATCTTGATTTTGTAAAAATACATGTATATATTATATACAGGAAAAGGTTTTAAAAACTGGAAGGAAATAGTGAAACAATATAAAAAAACATATCATAATAACACTATCAGAGAGTGTAAATGTTAGGAAATTCTTGACTTTCAGGTCACTTAAATCTCACCATTTATGTTTCATATTGAAAGATAAACAATTCTAAATTAAGATTAGAATGTTAATCTTTCCTATAGGCCGAGATTCAGTCTCTGTGCAAAGAATCATTTATCATGTCAGTGCTTATATTTTTATTTGATACTCAGTTCTCATACTTAGTTATAGGCAATTCAGGTCAATTGAGGAACTAAAGATAGAGCTATGTCTCATACACTACCAGAAATCCACCAGTGGGTCAGTTATCATGTCTGAATTTGTAAGATTGGCAAAGCACTAGTCTGAAATCATCTCATCCTTTCCCCTGTACCCCATAAACAAAGAGTTAAGCCATCTTTTGCATTCTGTTGAAGGAAATGATCAATTAACTGGAATCAAGGGCTGGAAAATGCCTTTTTAGTGTCTCTTGTCTACCTGCTCTTTCTCCAAATGAGCTATGCAAGAAAATGAACACAGGAAAATAGCCATGGAAGACTATTTACCATGGGCTTCAGAGGTGATTTTATCAGGTTTTCTATCCAAAATATGAACTCTTATGCCCAATGGTAGTATTTAGAGCTATTGAGAAACTTCCTACTCATGAAGTTGGACAGTTCTTCATATGTAAAATGACAACAATATTCCAGCATATTTCACAGGATAATTGTGAAAATTAAGCACATTCTTTCTTGTGAAACAGGGCATATGTGGATTCTTATTACCTTTGCAGTTTCACATTCTTTCTTAGAACTTTTTTTCATTGGATGACAAATCTTTTTATTGAGCCAAAAATCAGCTCTTAGAACTATGCAAAGTAAGTCTAATCCACCATCTACATTAACAGTCCTTCACATATTTGAAGACAGCTTTCATGAATTTAATAACTGCTTTCCGTGTGGCTTTTTTTTTTTTTAATTTCAAGAATAGAGCACAGTAGACCATAAAAATGAGTGTTATCAGTCTTCCTTTGGATTTTCTATGTAAATGTTGTTTAACATTCAAATGGTGCTGATTATAATTTGAGATATTAACAGTTAGATATGCCATTGTGTCTCTCTGTTATTGTTTGTAAAGGAGGTTAAACACTATATTAACTTCTGAGCAGTGATTTACTGATGCTTTTGTGAGAGAAAAATAAAAAAGAAGTAAAATAATATAATTTGATATTGGCTTTAAGACTTTTCAGTTTGCGGAGCTCTTTATTTCCTACTCAGTTTTATTTTATTTTTTTAAAAAGCATACTTGTCGTGTAAATACAGCATCACACAAATTCAGAGTTATTCTTTTCTTCCTGGCTGAAGCTGCAGTGTAATATTACTCCATAACCCTGAAGCAGCTGCTCTGTCTCAAAGATGCTCATATTTTTTTCTTTCTTTCTTTCTTTTTTTTTTTTTTTTTGGAGTAGATGAAGAGAATTTTCTACATGAATGTCTCTAAATTACTTTAAGATCTTTGGCTTTTGTATCAGCTATTGATATTTACAGTGGTCAGTGTAACATGTGAAAACCATGTTTCTGAAAGGCCCCAGTATCCTGGAGGTTACAGAGGTTTTATGTTAATAGCTGTCTGTTCTGCTGAGTCTCAGCCTCTATACCATTACAGGGCTCCAACCCACTGTAGGATCCTCCCCAGTTATTTTTGCTGGAGTCCTCAAGTATTATTTCCTATAGGCTTGAGCAAATACTATTTGTTCTCCAAATACTGTCATCCAGTACTTCTTTACTCTGCCTGTCTTGGGTAATGCTTCTCCACTGCAAAGACAGTACTGTGTGCAAAGATGCATGAAGGTAGCAGCTGTCTGCACCAGGTGCTTCTCCCAGGCTACCCTCTTGACCGATTTCCATTCCCTCTCAGACCATCCCCTTGTCAGCCACTCACCAACCACCCCTGTGACCCACTGTCACTAGGTACTACCATGGGTCTCTGAGAACCTTGCTTTCATTGAAGTGTCCCTATGCTCCATGTAGGATCAGAGCCCAGTGGAATCTGTGGGGTTGCATTTTATCCTGTGGGTTCTGACATATTTCCAATGCTCTCATAGTTTTAGTAAAATGACTCTTGTTTTCCTTGTAGATTTTGGTTTCTCAGACCTGGGAAGATTAGAGGTGGGGAATGGAGAAACACCCTGCTACATTCTGAACTGTCTTGCCTTTTCTATGAGAGAGTCATTTCATTTGGTCTGAGTGTCTATCTTGGGTAAAACCAGCCGTGAGGAGGCTCATTCTTCCCTCATGATTTGGTTCCTAACAGACCCAAACTTCACACCATCTTAATGAACATGGCTTAGAAGTTGATGAACCTCTGACTACTCATTAGTTTTCTAGGGAAATGAACTTCACATTAGATCTACACATAGAAATGTTATGTATTACATGTGATGTAATTCATATAAACTTTCTCTGGTTCATCAATTTAGTATTTTTGAGCACCTACTCTTTAAATACTTTATTACTCCTTTGATTTTTATTTTGTACTAAATGCTCAAAGTTACACATTAGTATACAATGAAAGCAGGGATATAATCTGACCCCAATCATTACTCTCTTGCATTCTGCCCAACAGCCTAAAAACTCTTCAGCAAATGAGTTCCAGGGGATGACACATGTTAGTATATTGATCTATCAATCTTTAGCCATCTGTATCCACATTGTTATAAAACTACTAAATTGTTAATTTGTGACTAGTCTTTAAAACTTGAACTTAAAAAGTTTTTTGCATGTATTTAGTAGTTACTCTATATACAACCAATAAATGAGTTGCTGAGGGAGATATAGAGATGAACAAAATCTAGTCACTCCCCTCAATAAAGGAGCTGGTCAACCAGCAAGGAATTACAGACTCAAAAACAATTATCTTAGAAAATCTGAAAATGGAAAGTGTGAAATAAGCACAAACTAGGTGGGTGTGATGTGAGTAAAGAAGAAAGAGATTCTTTCTGGCTGGGCCCCTGGTGGGGAAGAAGGAAAAAGTGGGTGGTGTAGAGCCTATGGAGTGGGTGGTGGTCAAGCTGGACACTGCAAGGTGGAATTAAGGTGTGTAGGAAGAGCCTTTGATCAGGGGAACTTCAGGGGAAACCTGAGGGCAGGCATTTTCAGAGTGCAAGTAATCTTGTCTGGTTATGTATAAGTTTAAATAATGTGTTTATATCTAATATGTTTATTGTTAGTCATCTATAAAATAAACTATCCTTTAAAACCAACAAAAACAATAGAAATCTTTGCATACAATGGTAACACAGTGGTCTAGAAGATTGAAACGATTTGGTCCCTAACCAGGCAGAGAGAGTCAATTATCCTTTTTTGTATTCACAGCTTTTAGCCCTTGATACAGTGCTGGTTAAGTAGAAGTTTCTCAATAATTACTGAAATGAATTCAACTGGGTGAAAATAAATTGCTCAGGAAGTTTCTTAAAATAAAAGTGCATCGAGTGGGGATGTTTTATTATTATTCTCCTAAAAATGTACTTTTTTTCCCCCAGAGGAATGACTTAATAATGAGGCCTAAGTTTTATCACCAACTGAGACCTTGTAATTGCTTTTTACTCTTTCTTTCGTTCTGTTTCTAAAGAGGGCAACTAGATATGTATAAAACTGTTCGGACATACATGATTCCTCAGTCCACAGCAGTGAAGTGTATATGCCAATGAAATGACATCTGCCATGCTATTAAGATTAGAGAGCATTGGCAATGACCCTTGTTAGGATAAACTTTCTAAATAAAGATTCACAAGTAATATGGGACTTGTGGAATTCAGTGTGCATAATTCACTATATGGCTAATTTCTGGCTCTGTGGCTTAATTTATTGGTCACAAATAACAAGTGCTTACCATGCATGGGTTTTATATTTTCATCTCACTTTGCATTCACAGCAATTTTATGAGGTAGGTGATTTTATTATCTCCAATTTCTAGATGAGGCATTCGAGGCACAAAGAAGTACAATAACAAGACCAAGATCCCATAACTAGTAAATTGTGGCTGGAATTCAAATCCCAGCTCTCCAACATGAACACTCAGGTTGCTAACCACCCATTCTCACCTCCCTGAACTGAAACTAACGCCTTGGTCAGTTTTAAAGCTTTATGGGAAATCCAATCAAATTGCCAGTTCTTGGACTCTGGAGAGAATTTTTCCTGGAGTTCAATTCTGAGGATTTTCAGACACTCTGCTGCAAGCCATCTCCCTCCTCCTAAGTTCTTCTCTTCCTCCTCACTCTTATTACACTCCCTTGACATGCATGAGAACTGAGGGGACAGTATTGTTTGTGGGTGTCATCTTTAGCTCTGGACATAGCCAGAACAACTAGCAGACAGGCATGAATTTTCTTAGGCTCCTGAATCGTGGACCCTGCACCCAAGATGTCACCTAAGGATCATGTGTCATTCCTGGAGACCTGGATTCACTATCCTTTGTTGCTTAAAATGTCTCATTTTGAATTAAAGGGAGTTCAAAAAGTAATAGCAAGAGTAAGGAAAGCACTGAAATCATGCAAGGTGTATTAGAGATGCATGGAAATGGGTTGGTGCAAAGTAGTATTTGTTGTGTGTACAAGTTCTACTTTTATTAGTGACTGTGGAACAAGGGTGGGAGTGCTGGTAACAGCAACTCACTTTTCTTTAATCAGTGAAGGATTTGTGAAAGAACAGTGGTTTCAAGAGATCCTTGAAGTATTTCCAACAAAGTGCTAATTGTGGTTGTGGTTTTCCTTTTTCTTTCTTCCTTTTTTTTTCTTTTTTGTTAATGGGTAGACTTTAGCCTACCAGGTGCTACAGAGTCAAATGCGTTCAATGAGTGCCCTAAACATTATCAATGCATGAAATGTGGCAAATAAAACCACATTTGCACATTTGGAAAGTTAAGGAAAATTTTTTCTATGAGATTATTTAGCATCTAAACTTTTTACTTTTGTTCAAACAGAACCAGTTTGTACTCCCAAGAGCTTTGTTTTAATTTGTCCTGGTTATAAGCTTTCTTGTTTTTTATTCTAACCTTTGGTCAAACAATGAACAAATTCTAGTGTTTAATCATTTATTTTACTTTCTGCTTATGTTGATCTTTTGCCTCTTGATGTTTATTTTCAGGATACCTTGAGGATAGTTTTGTAAAATCTGGAGTCTTCAATGTATCGGAACTTGTGAGGGTATCCAGAAGTAAGTAAATGGTTTTCTTTTTACTCAAGTGTACAGTATGATGTAAAAATATTTTAAATTTTGAACCTTAAATACAGTATGAAGAGTGACTACATCTTAAGAGAATTTGCATTTGAAAATCTTAAACCTTTTGATGAAATTATTAAGTGAATGTATTATGTCTGTTTTTCTAAATTATTTACATTCAAATCAAAACTTTCTGTTGTGCAAAATTAATTTTTAGGTTGTCCTTATTGCTATGTTATTGGTATTCATCAAATTCAGTTCTCTTGTGACCATAGTTGGGCATTTATATCAAAGGAAGTGTGATTAATTAAATGTACTCTGTGTTGTTATGATAACCCACATAAGTTTCCTGTAGATAAGTGCTTTTTCATTTTACTAACATTTTGGTGGGGGTTGGAGATGTACAGGATATACACGCTAACATGCAGAGTGTAAAGGGATGCAGAAATTAACTTTGCAGATTGTAGTTGGATATAGATAGAAAGCATTGTTATCCAACACAATGTCCAATTGTTTTAACTGGCCACCTCACCTGGATACCATTCTTGGCATGCTGGATCATATTTTTTTTCCAGGGAAAACTTACCTGGCTGGCTACCTAAGCAAGGGGTATGTTCCCTTGATTAACTTTTTGACTTATTACTAATGTACGCAAATTATGTGAGATGAACTCTTAATGCACTGATTATGGTAAAGGGGGTGAGTACTCTCCTCACTCTTTTCTATGATTTAGCTTGCTCATGAAACTTTGAATGGTGTGTTTTTGTACCTGATGGTTTGATAGGAAGTGTCACAGTTTGGAATGATGTTATTCAGATGACTAGGTGGTACTCTGATTCTTGTTGTGCTGCTTATTTGGATCACATTCAGAGGTCATGAACAAGAATTATGATGATTCAAAAAGAACAGAAAGAGCAGTTACTGAGAGTGGAAGTTAGCAGTGCTTTGGAGTCCTGTTCAGTGAGGGAATCTTTAAGGTAGGAGGTAACCATGTTTTTGAACCATAGTTTCTCAAATAGCTCTGATTTCTAAAGTGGCAGAACAAACAGTGAGTTCATAAAAGAATGATACACATGAACTTCAAGACTGTGGGAACTCATCTTTTCTGGCATAATTCAGGAGCAGATAAATGTATATTCAAGAGGCTAAGGCTGTGGCTCAGTGGAAGAGTGCTTGCCTAGCACATATAGGCACTGGGTTCAGTCCTTAGTACCATATACAAAAATAAGGAAGTAAAATGAAGGCATGCTGCCCATCTACAACTACTAAATAAATAAATAAGTAAATAAATAAAATAAAAATGTATGCCCAAAAGACTGCTGTCATGGGTACATTTACCTGGGGACAGTGTAGAAGATGAAATCACATATTCTGGTGTCTCTAGGGTATGTATTTGCTGGACAAGAGGATTCCTATGGTCTACTCCATTGCCCAAGGCCATAAGCCTTTTGTGTCTTTCCAGATCAAATGTGATATGCAAAGGCCTCTAACATTTAAAATTTTTAGTTTAATTTTAGTTTTTTATTTGGAAAGGAATATAGCTGACTTGATCATTAGCACATTCCTGCATCATGTAAGGAAGGGAACATTTGCATGTTCTTATGCATTTCTCTACTGCTACTTAGTGGGAAGGCTATACTGCAATCATTATGAGGTATGAGAAGTTATTTGCTTAAATTTGTACTAAGTTTCATGATGTATTTGCATGCTTTTTATGAGAAAGGGCAGTAGAATAATCTGTCAGAAAATGTTTATTTAATAGGCAACTATGCAAAGTGCTGTCAAAGGAGAACTAGTCTGGAACCTTCAAAAGCCCAGAGTGATATTTTGAAAAATCTGAATTTCAAAAACAAAACAATAGCTTAAAAATACCTTCCTATAATAGCAGTTCAGAAACAAGGTGAATTTAACATATTTCATACATCCATTCTTAATTCATACTGTCATTTCTTAGAGGTTTTTAAGTTATTTGTTATAATGAACATAACTGATTTGTAATTAGTACATTAATTATCCATATTCATTCTTTAGTTAATTTATTCAACAAACATTTATTTTCTTCTCCATATGTAAATAGGTATCTCTAAAATGCTTGAGAAGTTATTCTCCTAAGTGTTTTAATATATTCACATTATAATCTTGTTTACACAATTGAACTTCATTGTTTATGAAATACGGGTTTGCTAAGTCAACATAAACCACAGCACAGCCCTTATGCTGTATATCACAGTTCTGACTTCTTGAAGGTTCACGGTGTGTTAATGGTTCTGTCCTCTAGGGTTTTACTATCATATGACCCACTAATGTGTATGTTGACTTTAGCTAATGAAGCTATTCAGTTTTAGGATAGTGATCTCTCTGTTGAATGATATTATCTCCATCTTAAAAGTTGATTTAGGATCAGCTTTTGGAGTGAGGAGAACAATAAGAGAGATTAAGGGTTGGCCTCTAACCCTTAGAATCTGAGGTTCTTTGGTGCTTCGCTTCTAAGAGGATATTGGCAACCTCTTAAACATGATTTGCAGCTCTCAGCTCCCTTGTAGCTCTCTGGGAGAGGTCCCACTGCCAGTCTCTGCAACTGCTCTGAGTTCTTCCAGAGCTTTTCAACAGCAAGATCTGCCTGAGACATGCTCTCCTTGTTTCTAAATAAATTGTATGTGCTGGTTTAGTATTTTGGTCATATTTATTATTAACCTACTTTTCTTTCTGTCATCTACTATTTACTCTAAGAATGCATACTTAATTTTTATAGTGTCCATGTATAAACATTATTTTTATTGCTACCTTGATACTGTGCCATAATCCTTCTGTAATAAAATTTAGAAAAAAAATTCTGAAGATTTTTTAAAAAAATTATCATTTGAATATAAATTACAACCAGTTATGTTTATGGCCAAGTAAATTGTGTTGACTGTTAAGTCATATATATTTGATAGAAATTGCAAAACTTTGTCTGAATATTATATAATATTAATAAGTTTACAAATTGTTTTCAAAAGATACAACCTATACCTTTCCTGTTCGTAACTCTTTGGATTTTATCCATGACTATTGTAGGAAACTAGAGAGATTGCTCACGTTCTCTTGACCCCTCAAGTGCCTGCTTCTAACACAAACCGTGTTTCCAATGTCACATACAACCTAGTTCTAATAATGAATTTTAAAGCATGTGGTTACTGTGGGATTTCTTACCTCATTTTTTTTTTTAACCTCTGGTGTACCTCAAGCCACAAAAAACATAGCTACATCTTAGCTGTCTAACTAACTCAAGTCATCAGACACAGTTACACATTGCATATAAATATTTTCTGTGAAAGGATGTTAAAGTATATTATATAAAATGAACAATCTGACGGAAGGCAGATAGATGCTCCAGAAATTTGGAGCAGAGACTCACTGTATGTATATTTACTTAATTTTTATAGTGATGTTCATTGCATTCCATGATTACTTTTCTATAATAAAGCTTGTGCCTCCTAATCATACTCTCTTAAAAATATCTTAAGTTAACCATGGCTGGCCTGATATTAAAGCACAATTCAACTGATAATAAACATATTTAGAATATTTATTACAAATTCTGGGTAAGAAAATGTTCTTTAAATCTGTAGCCCCTTTGGAATTTTTTATTCAACTGGAGGCAGTTAGGAGAGGGGGAGATTTAAGAGATGGTGTGTTCTTTTCTGGAATTTGTTGACACACCTTAGGAAACCCTTAGTTTCTGAAGGCCTGAAGGTAAAGAAATATATACTGGCCTTCAGCACTATTCTTTGACACCAGCCTACCTTGTCTTCACTTTGCAGATAGTCTCTGTTCTTGGTAAACCCTGTTTGGAATAATCTTCCTTCAGTATCATCCTTGCTTGTTCTCCAAAACCCAGTGCCAGATACACTGTTTCCATAGACTTGTTGGCATATTCAAGCCTGCATTAGATTTTCTCTCTGGAATCTTCTAGCATTTTGTGATCATATTATTCATCTGGGCAATCCCACTGTCTTGGTATTTGTATTTGCACAAGTGTTTTGTTCACCCAATTTGTTGCCCACTGTAGTTATTAAGGGTATCTAAGATTATTTTGTAGCCATTTGAAATACTTGACAATAATGGACATAGTCAACGACTTTTGAGTGAATAAACTTTCAGCAAGTAGATTTATTTTGCTTTTCCTACTTTGAGGACATTTTTGAGTTGTTCCATGTTTGTTAACCACACTACCATGGAAACATTTGGGGGAGAAAGCAAAGAAGGGAGGGAACTCATGTTTGCTGAGGATTTATTTTGCACAATTCTGGGCTTTTATCATTACTTACCTCATTTCCTCCTCAAAATAATTACGTGTAAAACTTATTATTATTCTTCCCAATTTAAAATTTAGGAAACTGAAGCATACAGTTTTTAAGTGGCAGAGGGGGTTTGAACTAAAAGGCTATTTATCTCCCAACACTCTTCATTCTAACAAACACACTGTCTCGCAGATTTATTCAAGATGTCTAAAAATTAATTTAAAAAATTTGAACAGGGCCTGGGGATGTGGCTCAAGCGGTAGCGCGCTCGCCTGGCATGCGTGCGGCCCGGGTTCGATCCTCGGCACCACATGCCAACAGAGATGTTGTGTCCGCCGAGAATTAAATAAATAAATAAATAAATATTGAAAATTCTCTCTCTCTCTCTCTCTCTCCTCTCTCACTCTCTCTTTAAAAAAAAATTAAAAAATAAAAAATTTGAACAGATGTACTACATTGTGCAAAAAAATAATTCTATATAAAAATTTAGTTCATAATATGTTTGCAAATTCAAACATACTTCTTCATTTACAAAGTACTATCTTAAAATACAAAGGTCCATGAGTATGTTCTAAATGATTTATAAAGTGATGGCATAAACTTTTTTTGTTTTTTTTTGTAAACAAAGTGTAACTGTTAAGTGCAGCCACACTTACGATTTATATATGAAACCTAAATATGTATTTGGGAAAAACTTGACTTTTATTTCATATTAGTAAATTTCACTTTTTAAAATAAATATCTAATTTTTGATATATAATTTATAATCATAAATTATAAATATAATTACAAATTATAAATTATAAATATAATTTTATAATTTATTATATATATTATATCCAATGATTATAAATATCATGATTTCCAATTCATTCTAATGTTAATGTTATTAATATCATAAAATAATAATCCTTGGTATTTGTGAAACTGCTTTATATTTATTGGTTTAACAATGATTCGGTTTAGCACAAATTGGTGCTTTTGAAATCAAATGTTCTGTTTTCCTGAAGGCATCTGTAAAGCAGTGAGGTGACAGGTGCAGTGACCACTGATGTCAAGAAGTGAGGGAAGAAGATTGGGAGTGGGATTAGGGGAAGTGGTAACAGTGATGACAGTTTGAATTCTCAATGTGATGAGGAAGTTTTCAAGTCCTACCCCCAGTACCAGTACTGTGGGTATTAAAACCTTGAGGTAAAGTGGATTCTCCTCTTCCTTGCCCAAAAGCTTGGAAAATATTAGGTTTTACATCTGCATAGAGATGAGAAGTATGAATGTCAGTCCCAGTGTTTCTTTTCCTTTTCCTCCTCAGCACCCATAACCCAGGGAACTGGAGTCAACTTCCCAATTGGAGAAATTCCGAGCCAACCATACTATCATGACATGAACTCCGGGGTAAATCTTCAGAGGTCTCTGTCTTCTCCACCAAGCAGGTAATAGAAAGAGGAACTAATCTTGTTGCATCTGTGTGCAGATAGGCGGGAAGGTAGATGCGCAGAGAGACAGTAGATAAATCGATAGAGAGGAGAAATAAAACAGTTTTTGCTGATAGTTTGCAGACGTTTAATCTTTCCTGGTATAATTTATTTTGATATTTGCAAATTAACTGTAAATGTACAAAGCATTTATAAAAAATCTTTGAGGGGACAAAGGAACTATGAAAATATATTAATATGATTTTTATCTTGTCCTGTGAAATGTTATAGTTGTACAAGTTTACTAATTCTTTTCGTAAGTTGATGATGTTGCGGTGTCAGTGATCCCTGATTTATAAGTGATCCATCCTGGTAACTCATGATACCACATCCACACCTGGGATAAGGAAACATGAAAAATGTATTATTACCTAACCTTAAAAGTAAAGGCCTCATTGTAGGCCAAAGTTTTCAATAAGTTAACGTTCTTTGACTAAGTTAGTTGATTCTCAGGTCCCAGTAAAGTATTACCTGCTCTGAGACTAACCAGTTTTTGTTAATGTGGATGAAGAGTGAGTAGTTGCTTTGCTTTTTCATTCTCTCTTGATGTTCTCATTTTCTCTCTTGACCTTTGATTTCGACTTTCAGTTGAGGTGAATAAATTATTATTGATGTATTGTTTTTCTCTTTTTGAGTTATATCTTTCATATCAGAAGATTCGTTTTTTTCTGGAGCATTAAATATACCCATGATCAGATAAAAGACCCTAATGAATTGCAGAGCAAAACAGGTTTTATTCTTTTAATTTTTAGAAGTAAAAGAATATCTGTAAAAATTGTTTTATTTTTTAAATTATTTATTTATTTGTTTGTTTGTTTGTTTATTGTGGTGCTGAGGTTACAACCCAGTGCCTCATATGTGCTAGGCAAGCACTCTCCCACTGAGCCACACTCCCAGCCCTGTAAAACTGTTTTATTAGAGTATTCTCAGTAAAGAAAGTTAATTGCATTTGAATTAGTTATGGGAATAGTTATATTTGTATGTTTATAAATTAAGGCCAATTTTATATCATTTATAGTCAAACTGTATTTTCATATAGTTAGATTATAAATCAAGATAATTAGATCTATTCTCACTAAATTGATCTCTGACTTGTTTAGGTCTTAAAAGTACTTTAGTTTTTCTAGATTTAAAATGTGAGTACTAACTTTCATTCCCTCTGCTGGATCAGGATGTTGTCAGCACAGATCTTTCATGGTCACTCTGTATCAGGTGCTATGTCCTTCAGAATAAACAAGTTTTGAAAACATTTCTCTACTACTTCGGTCTGAGAATAATTCCTCTCCGATTTTAATTTTTTTTGTACTTATGCTAACTCACAGATGGAAGAATTAGTTTCAAAGGAGAGTTTAAAAATATAAGCTCAAACTCTGGATACCTAAGGAAGAAACTAAAGAAAGTATTTATTCTTGCTATGGTTGAGCATGCATAGAAATGACCATCTTTGATCATGTTAATACTCTGGGAGTTGTGAGTCAAATATTAATCACAAGTGTATCTACAAATAGACCCAGGCACACAGGCTTCAAAGGCTTGGGGACCTAGTGTGGTGGGAGGAGTGTGGTCTTGGATATCCCAGGGCCTTCTTTTGTGTCTGGCTAGTCCCATTAACTTGCTCTGGAAACTCACTGAATTTCTCACTGAATTTTAACAAATGTGTCTCCTCATTTGTTAAAAAAAAAAGTAGGATTGTCTTTTCTATAGAATTTTTGAGGTCATTGTGAGTTCTGAAACCCGATGACATTACATTTATTATCACTGCATAAAGTTGATTCAGAAGGTTTTTTTTTATTTTTTATTTTTAGTTTTTTATCTGCATGGGCACAAATAAGGAATTCTTTTAATTAAAGAAAAACATTTATATTCATAGTCATAATTAACTGTTGAATAAGGATTGGTAGGAGTATATGAAAGCAGTGTATCAAGCAATGTGACTCATATCATGAATAGTTTTAAAAATTTTGCTCTAGGTATTCACTGTTTTAAATAATTAGGATGAATCATGTTTTCCTTATTAGGGTGTTTCATTCTGAAATGAAAGTATGCGTTTGGTTTGAATTTGGAAACACCTTTTTTAATGTTAATCTAAACAATAAAGGATCAATAATGTCATATTTTAGAAAAAGTTAAAGATTATTATATGAGATAGTGTATAATCAGTAAAGTACTATAAAATTTATTGTGAATTATAGGGTTAATGCTAATAATTAATATTTAATAAGTATGTTATAAATGCCAGCCACTTAACTAAATGCTTTATAGTTAATAACTCATTTATTATTCTCAGTCATCCCCCTTTGAAGCAGTTTTATTATTTCCATTTTACAGATGATTAAACTGAGTTTAGAAAGGTTAAGGAGCTTATTATTAAGAACTAATAAATGGTCAAGTCAAGACTTGAGACTTCTAAGTTCCATTACCTTACCTGTGAGTTAATATGAATTACATTGTCTATGGCAAGTGCTATGCAAATAAAATTATTAATATTGATGATCATTATAATAAGTGTCAAGTGCAATCTTAGTAACATGATATTAATATTGTCAGACAAGCCACGCTTAAGAGTTCACTTTTTATGACAGAAATATCTTGGGGAAAAACATTTTAAAAGTAGATATAGGCAGAGATGGTGTGACAAGTGATACACAACCAGAAATGTTTGCTCTTCATGTCTTGAATACTCATCATTCTTTTAGAATGATTGGATTGCTTTGTGTTTATGGAAATCTCCATAGTAAGAGTCTTCTTAAGTCATTTATTTTTCAAATGTTGTACATCCTCCCCAAAATCCAATTAATGTGACTGTTGTTATATTTTAACAGCAAAAGACCCAAAACTATATCCATAGATGAAAATATGGAACCAAGTCCTACAGGAGACTTTTACCCCTCTCCAAATTCACCAGCTGCTGGAAGTCGAACATGGCATGAAAGAGATCAAGGTGGGTGATTAGGAGATGTCTCCGGGGACATCAGAATAGAATGTTGGCTCCTTTCATAAGTTTCATCTAATAAAAATTATATCAGTAAACCAATATGGATTATATTCTCTTACTGAAATGGTTTCAGTAAATTTATTTGTGATAATATACTAGTCAGATGTTATCAAAGTTACAAAAATCCCATTTTTTCCTGTTTTATTAGATCTTTTTTCTGGACAAAGTAAGCTCTGAGAACTCACAGTTAGGTGTGTGACTGATCATCTCTGACTACATTAGTTGGTTGGATTGCAACAGAACCTCAAGTGTTGATTCGATTAGAGTAGATCGCTTTTTTCTGTGGGGCATTTCCAGGAGGAGCCAAACTTTAAACACTTTGTAGGTGTCAGTACTGAAGGTTCTCAATTAAGGGAAGCCACAGTTCTTTGAGGAAATAAATATAGCATAAATAATAAATAAAAGTATAATGTAAGAAACTTTATGTCTGAGTCAGTGTAGTTATATTTTCTAGATAAAACTACAACCCAGTGCTAGGGCAACTTTAAGGAGAAATATAATTTTAAGTAATAGGTGTTGTTTAGCTTTCTGGGGGTGAGACTTAGATTTTTTTCCCTTTTTAATGTCTATTGGATTGAATATAGTTCATTATAAGCATCTACCCCTTTTCCCACAATTACAGGGAGATTATTAAGCATGGAAATAGACAAATGAGCTAGCTGCAGTTTTTGTTAGTGTTTATACATGTGTGCAAATAAGATTTTTTATATTGGCACCATAAAGTGTATTTGAAAATTGCCTTTTAAGTCGAATTCTGCCTTTAAATAAAAGAAAGGTGCTCTTTATCAATGGCTTTCGACTCAAATTTGGGTGTGTATTTGTGGGGGTTGGAGAGGTATATGTTGAACAATCTTAGCAGACAAATAACGGTGGAGCTTGACATTTAAAGCTAAGATCAGTTCCTTAACTCAACTCCAGTTTTGTTGCTCAGAATTTTTATATTAAGTGACACAGTATTTTAAAAAATAGTGAAAAACCTCCATGGAGGAATTGGACTTTGAGTCTCTTGGGTCTTTTCAGCTTGTTGAAATTTAACTAGTAAAAAGTAGGGGCAGGCAAAAGCATAGCCAACTGCTGAGATGGGTAGGTAAGTTTGAGAATGGTTCTGTGTACCATGTGACTAGACATTGTGCATAGGAAAGGAAGTGATAGATGACAGGGGTCATTTCGTAGAAGGACTTAAAGATCAGCCAGATCCATCCTTTCGTTATGTAGGAGACAACAATCATCTTTATAAAACATAAACAGCATTATGTCACACTGGCTTTGGGTCCTTAGTGAGATCTCAGTACTTTTAGGGGAAGATCAGAACTCCCTCCTTTGACTGACAGGCTTGGCCTCTGGCTGCAGCTGCAGCTCAGCAGGTGCCATTGGGCTTTTCCTTCCTGTTTGCACCTGAGCCTGCGGCTTTGTTTAGATTTAGTAATGTAACACCCAGGACCTTCTTATAATCCTTGTCCTCTGGAATGTTCTTCTCCTGACTCTTGCTCTAGCAAATTCTTTTCCATCCTTCAGGGACCAACTTACTCTGAGGAATTTGAACCTTAATCAGGACTTCCTGTTTTGTCTCCTGGTGCCTAGTATCCTATCATTCTTGTATTGTTTTCAAAATGTATAATTCCATATTTATTTATGGGATTGTTTAAATCTGTTTACACTGCAAAGGCAGTAGACTACTACTGCAGCCAGTATCTAACTCAAGACTTGGTGCATAGTAGGGGCACAATAAATATTTGTTGGATAAATGAACCATTAATAGACTGGAAAACCAGACACCTTAGTGAAGTCAGGGAATAATAGAGACTTTTACCTGAGGTGTAGAACTGTGAGTAAAAACAAACTCCTCAACCCTTTATATTTTATTACTTGTTTTACTGACATTGTCAGTTTATTCTAAACAAAGCTATATTTTCCTTGTCAAAAATTTGTTCTGGAAAGGTTCTGATGGTAATGATGATAACATTGTAAATGTGTGAGAATGTCTGTGTTGTTCAGTAGTGTAGATGTTTTTTATTATAGAGAGTGTCACTTTATAAGAATTGATTCCTCTTTCAGTCTATTCAATAAAGCCAATCTCAAATCATATTATAAAACATTTTTGAAAAGTAGAAGGGAAACTGTCATTCTTTTTCTTTGTAAAATCATTGCATTGTCTTGGTGATTTTCTATTGTCAAGATGACTAGAATTACTGGAGAAGTCTGTAAAGGCATATTATATTAAGGGTAAGGAAGAATGTTCCATTCTCAAGTGTGCTTAAAAAAAAAGAAAAGAAAAGAAAAACTCTTGTCACTTTATTTCTGAAGACCCCGAAGACTTTGTAATGTGCACAATAAGCCATTGTGGGTAGAAGACTTCAACTATAATGAAAAAATGAGGGCAGTACAGTACTATCTTTATAAATTTGCTAAGCCAAATGCAGTCCTTTTGTTCTTGGAAAATTGCCTTTTTAAAATTCACAAAATAAAATGCCTCATAGTTGTTCTTGTCCATCTTCAAATGTTCCTTAGACATACGTGTCTGTCATGAAGGGAATTGTTTAAAGCACAGGCTGAATACTACTCTGACACTTGTAATGGCTTTAATCTGTCTTATACTTATTTCTGTCATAAAACCCAGTACTAATTGGTACTCAATAACTACTTACTGGGTGATTGTAACGTGGCTTGTTTTACGATTAGCAGAAACACTTAAATTTACTATTATTTCCTGGTTATATGCCTTATTCTGTTAGTGTTAACTTTGCATTGAAATCTATTCTTGCCATAACTCTTAGCAAAGCTGATTTTTGAGATAGGCAAATAAAAACAACAAAATTGTGGACAATATGTGGATTCTGTTTTCCCTTATAGTCTTAAACATCAGTATGAATCATTGAGATTTATTCCAAATAGGCAAAAATAAAGACTATAATATGACCAAGTTAGTATACTTTATTTTAGAAAGAAATTAGGCATTTTACAAAAATCTAAATTCATGTAATGAGATATGTTCGTGTAATATTCAATAATTTAACGAAAAACTATTTTTTTAGTACGTTACAGTTAATTTTGTCTTTTCAAAACAAAAAAGTTATAGTTTTCTGATTATGAAAGAATTATTATTTATAATTTTGCAAAAAAGACAAATACTTTTAAATTAAACAGTATTTAATGGTATTAAACATTGGTAGAAGAATATAAAATTTGCTTATTCTTCTAATGAATAGTGATAGAAATTAATTTGTCAGCATCTAAATTATGTAATATTTATATTTTTACTTAATGTTCTTTTATACATAGAGAAGGAAAGGACAAAGAAAATAATTCTGGGCTATAAGCAAAGAGTAACTGCTTCATTCTTAAGTTCTAAATTAGTTCTCCTTACTTAGTCTAAGACTAAGGTCTTAAACTTCTGACTGCCTCTATTTCTAATAAATTCCTTTTCGTGTTTTTTTTCTTCTTTCTTTCTCTTTTCCTCTTCTTTCTTTCTTTCTTCCTTTCTTGAGTTGGGGATCAAACCTAGCCTCCCACATACTAGGCAAGTGCTTTACCACTAAATATATCCATAGCCCTGAGCATTTTTTATACTGTTTTCCATCATTTAAGATCTTAATGATCTTTATCAGAGAATTTTTTTATTTTATCAGTGATAGTATGCAGGTTGAGAATTTTTTTATTTTTTATTTTATTTTTAATTTTTTTGTTAGAACTTTATGGTTATACATATGGTTGGTTTCATCCCAACAAACTCATACATGATTTCAGTTCATGATTCCCCCTTTTCCCTCTGCCTTTTCCTTCGAGTTCCCCTTCCCCTTCTTCTTCCTCTATTCCAATAGATTTCATTTTGCTTGTCTATTTATGTAATCTTATCCTTCCCTCCCCCTTTCCTTTATTTTGCTCTAACTTCTGCATATGAGAGAAAACATTCAACCTTTGAGTTTCTGAATTGGCTAATTTCACTTAGCATGATAATCTTCATTTCCATCCATTTACTGGCAAAAGCCTTAATTACATTTTTTTTAAATAGCTAAGTAGAACTCCATTGTACATATATACCACAATTCTTAATCCATTCATCTATTGACAGACATTTGGGTTGATTCTGTAATTTCACTATTGTGAATTGTGCTACTATAAACATTGATGTGGCTGTGTAACTGTGATATGCTGAGTTTAGATCTTTTGGAAAAATACCCAGGAATGGGATAGCTGGGTCATATGGTGGTTCCATCTCTAGTTTTTTTGAGGAATCTACAAACTGCTTTTCAGAGCAGTTGTACTAGTCTGGGGCCCTACTAACAATGTACAAGTGTTCCTTTCTCCCCACAACCTCATCAACATTTATTGTTGTTTGAAATAATTTATTTTTATAACATTTATAAAATATTCTTTTTGAAATTTTATCTACATTAAGCTATCTTGAATAAATTCAGAGACTTGATTCCTAGTTAATATACTTCTCTAGAAATCACTAGAGCAATTCTTGTAACTTTGGATATAAGAGGAAAAATGAGATAAGTCATGATTTTACTTCTAGTTCAAGTTATCTTCATGAGACCAAATCTAATTGTATGCCAATGCCCATTTATTATTTGCTTGAATGTTTGAAATATCATTTATCAAGGTCACTTTGCCATTGCCATTCTAATAGTCATTGATTCATCCAAGTCTGAATGTAACACTCATAAAGCACTACTTAATAGACAGTGAGAAAAACATGATATGGTAAATATATTTGTAATATACCGTCATGGATTTCTAAATGGAATATGTAATAACTTCTCAGTCTGATGAGTATTAAAACAGCTTATGATCTTAGATAAAATGTAAATTCAAAAAGATTTTTCATGCAGTACAATTTTATTAATTTCTACACCTTTAGGATTTGAGATAATTTGGCTCAATTAACATTTATCAAGTGACTGTTATATGCCAGGAATTTTTATAGGCATTGAACACACAAATGAGATTAATTTTCCAGTCCTTGACCTGCTGAACAGAAAAATAGTTTTGTACTATTTATGAAAAAAAGAACTTCACAGAAAATAAATAATATAAACCAGATTGCAAAGTGACTATATTCATGCTTTAGAACTAACTTACTTTTAAGCACTATAAGAGGTAAATCTTTATAATATGTCAATTAATTGGCACCTTGCAACAAAACTGGTACTACTTGCTGTATTGGTGTGTAATTACAATTTTAAGAGTAGTTTAAAAAATTAAATTGATTCTAAAATAAGTTATATTTATGCATTGAGTTCTGGTTGTTGTAGGTACTAGAAAATAAAAAGGCTAATATAAAAAAATTTTTTTTGAAGTTCTGTTATCTAAGTCCTCTTGGCAAGTTTTTCTGAAATTTTAATATATTTGCAAGTGTGGAGATTTATGATAATTTTATAAACATTCTCATTAGTAATGCAGTCTTTTTACTAAATTTCAATTTGCATTTTATAGAATTTTATAAGGTAATTTTAGATATCAGATGAGTTAAGACAAAGGGCTCAAAGGAACCCTGGATGCTAGTGAGTGATAATGCCAATTTATTATCATAAGCTCAATCAAAAAATAAATAACAGTAAATAAGAGTGTGGTAGCATCCTAACAGAACTGCTAGCAGACACCAGCATCACTTACTGTGAGTTTAAGAATGTTTCTAAATAAGCAAGATAGAAGAGTGGTCAACTAAGTTCAACTAAATTTAGAAAATTCGGTTTTACAGTATTTAAGCTTTTGTCATTCATGAATGAAAATGTCAAATATTTAACACATTACTGTGGTTATCTAGGAGTGACTGCTAATTGAACAAGTATGTTTATTAAGTTTGTGATTTCAGAACCTTTTATTTCTGTGGAAGAATCTACAGGCAACACAAGGTTGAGACGTAGAGGAACAGTGCTCAAGCCCAAACTCCCAACTGATAAATGACACAACTTTGAGGTTTCTCCGGAGCTATGGAAGCAGAACATGTTAAGTAGCTTTCCCAGAGATTGAGTGACTGCTGCCTGGGAGCCACTAGCATTCTGTGGAGTCCTAGAGAATAGCAAGGCAACAGCAACCTTGGTGGAAGGACTTTTTAACCTGCCTTTGTGCAGCAGATCAAACACCAATTCCTTACATTCCTAGAGTTCAGATCACAGGATTAAGTAGCAAATGTCCAAATATCAAATTTTTGAGCAAGAGAAAAAAACAGAGATACAAGTTCTTTGGGGGGATAAATGTGGAGAAGAGCTCGTATGAGTTTAATGTATAAGCATAATTTTTAAGATTTCCAGTTGAGCTTTTTATTATGAAAAACATCAGAACTTGAGAACTACAAGTGAATTTCCATGTATTTCATGACATTGGAAAACAAACTTCAGGGATACTTCCACTGGGGTGTATATTATTCTCTTCAGCTACACTGCTAAAGTTAAAAAAAAAAAAAAATCACATGAACATCTTTGAAACAGAAGGAAAACATTAAATTGTTGGTGAAGGCTTTCATCAGAATCCCTTATGTTGCCTGCTAATCAACAAATATCTGTCCTCATTTCATATGATCTGATTCTGGGCGGGGCTAACTGGTGTATATGTTTGAAGGCTCCACGCTGATTAATATGGAAAAGTTGTACTCACTCATATTTCTGTTCTCTGGAGCCTTAATAATTTGAAAATACAGCATTTTGTAGAAAAACCGAAATAGCAAATTAGTTTGAAATAATAATAACTTTCTTTGTAATACTGGGTCTCTGGACTGATGGAATGCAGATTAAAATAGGAACATCAGAAACCCATGGGAGACTGTCACAGTGTGCCATACAAAGTTCAGTGGCATAATAAAAGGTTTTTATTTCAAATCCTTTCACACATTGATTTCATGTGTAAGCTTATTTTGCAGTAGTTTGGAAAGCAGGTGTCTTTTTAGTTTTAGACTATCAATATCATATATAATAGTGAAACATAATTAAGACTCCTTATTTTACAGCTAGGCAATCCAAGAATCAGAAAGGCTGACTTGTCCGGTGTCTAGGTAACTAATTGCAGAGCCTAGATCTTCTTTTTTTTAAATCAAATTTTTTTCTGTTATACTACAGTCTCCCTAGAGAATCAGTAAGTAAACTTACTTATGTGGGGAGAAGTGGACTAGCAGAATTTTACCACCACTTCACAAGTCTCAGAAAATGGACAGTTTTCCTTAAAAGCTTCAAGATGAATTCTGAATTGTAGAACTAGAATGGGAGAACTGAAGTGAATTTTTTCATTTTCAGAGTTCTGAAAGAATTGCCAAAACAAAAATCTCAAGATGGTATATGTATACACACACACACACACACACACACACACACGTATATATGTATATATACATATATATTACACTGTATTTATAATACATTATACTACTATTAGGATTATTTATATATAAATATATATTTATATGAATATATATGATTATATATTTATATATATTTTAACTGCTTCAATATATAAATATATATAATCAGTTTTGAAGTTAAAAAATTGCATGTATAAATGCTTTTGATAGATAAATGTGGAGAAGAGCTAATATAAAATGAATGGCTAAGCACTATTTTTAAAAGTTTTTGCTTTGGAAAGTAGAGAAAAATGTAAAGTGCAGAACATTGTATCTCACCCAGCTTCAACTATTAACAATATTTTACTAATCTTATTCATTTTCTATCTTCCAGTTTTTAAAAACTATTTTTAAGTATATTATGCCATTTGCATATAAATATTTCTAAGGGTTCTCACCCTAACAAAGAAATTTTTTACATACAGAACCATTTTCAATTTAAAAAACAATAATAGTTCCTTAATATAACCCCATATAAGTTCTAATTCCCCAGTCTATCTTGAAGGTTGTTCTTTTGAATGAGAATTCTGATGTAGTCTATCTATTTAAACTTTCAGCCTGTTTATCCTTTACTAGCTACCCTTTCGCTTTTCCTATATCATTAATTCATTGAAGAAACCACATAAATTTAAAATTGTGTTCAGAAAGTACATGTAAATGAGGCAAACCAGATCCTGTTGCTATTTGTGGCTACCATTTATTGAACATTTACTCTCAGGTGATTAGCTAAGTAATATATTTACATATATTTTTTCTTTTGAAACCTGTTAAAAATTCCATTTTACAACTTATTAAACTGATCATTACCCATGCTGATAATGCTTAGAATTTTCCCATGTGTAAGATAACAATATTAGATTCTAAAGTTCCTTTGTGTTCCAACATTTTAGATTTTTAAATCAATTGCAGTCAAGGAATTTGATAATTTTCAATAATCCCTAGTCCAAAAACCAAGAACTTTTTGAACACCAACATGATGCTACAAGTTCAAAATTTCACGCCTGACCTCATGTTTTGGGCTATAGTCTAAATGCATGCACACTAAAAATGTAGTATAAAACTACCTTCAGGCTATGGATAAGCATATGTGAAACTTACACCTATCCCCAAAGACATCTCATTATGGGGGCTCCTATGTCCAAGATATCTCATTATGTATATGTAAATATTCCAAACCTTGAAAAAGAAACTTTGAAAGCTAAAACAATTCTTATTGCAAGCATTTTGTTTAAGGGATACCCATCCTCTCCTCATCTGAGCTTTCATTAACATGAAACTTTTTGAAAATTCAGAAGATTTTCCATTTCTTAAATTACCTTTTAAATGTTTATTTTAAATACTCTCATTGAATAACAAAATAATGGGGCTGTTTATGTACTTGGAGGCATGTTTTGCCTTATACCCAAGGAATGTACATTTCTCAAAAATACATGTCCTGTCCTGCACTGTTGTGTTACAACAAATGATTGATAGAGATTGAATTATTATAACAAAACCTTGTTATGGGATCAGTGTCTCCTACTTTGAAAACAAATGACTCAGCCAGACAGCAACATTTATTTTTCTCTAAATGACTACGGACGTAGCAATAGGAGACCATTATCCTGTGACAATATTCTATTTCATTGACATTATCTCACAAATGTAATTGGTCCATTACTAAATAGAGGTTTTGTTACTGATCAATTTCACGTTATTTCTAAAACCATTAGGATAATAAATATGCCATCGTAGTAATTTCATTGACAGGATGTTCTTTTTTTTCATCATTTACATTTGTTGGAGGAAAAATATAGATTTAGGTTGAGCTTAAACACTACAATTTATGTTAGTTTTCATACTTTTCCATTAAGAGAAACAGAACATTGTGCAGAGTAATCCTATTTGCATTGAGCTGCTAAACTGACAAACTTCAAATTTTCATGATTTTTTTCTGCCTTGCTAAATCACATTAAATCATAATTGTTCCCAATTAGTTTACTACCTTAGTTTAATGATTTTCTTGTTTCTTTTTTAAATAAGTTCTAGATTATTTCTAGGACCTTCCTGTAAATCCACTGAAGTAACACATCAGTTAAATCAACCCTGTTAGTAGTGTGGGCAACAACAACCTTAGTACAACAGAAGCCTGGAGATGTCTGGTAGCATAAATGTTTCTAAATGCATGGCTTTTTCCCAAATGTTCCCCTCTAAAAACTCATCTGTAATCTTGTTAAATTAGAACTCTTCCAGTATCTTTCTGACTTTTACAGTTAAGGTTACGGTATTGATTTTATTTTATAGTCCATGGCTCTCAGATGCTTAACACTAATAAGCCTCCATAGCTAAGTTTTCCCAAGAGGCAGGGCGAATAGCAGCTATTTACCTATACTGATGTTTAATAAGTGACTAAAATATACTCCCAATCCTGTGTAATTGTTTGTTTTTTTCCCTTTTTAAATTACATTTACTGACTTTACTCAAGGCACTTTATCATTGTCTGTTAAAATGAAATTGCTAACAGATAAAGGCATTTTGAAGTTTTTTTGTTTTTTGTTTTTTTGGTGCTAGAGAAGCTGTTTCATTTGTTTAGTATTCGTTTTTTAGCACTGTTCTTTATTATTCAAAGGATTTTTTTTTTTTTAACTGTCTCAGAAAGGTGTTCCTGAGCTTCAAAGGGGTTTGAGCTTTAACTTTGTATTGGGTGTAGGTGTAGCCTGGAGACCTTTTTTATAGAGATGTGATAAAAAAAGAGACTTGTAGTAACGTGCTACTCAACTGTGCTGGGGTTAAAACATACAGTAAGAAAGAGACTTCAGCCATCACAAAATGTTTCAAGTTGCTGAATAATACAATAATATGCTCAAGTTAATTAAGATTAAATAACTCAATGTTTAAAGTAAGAATCCATTTATTTTACACAAAGACTACCATACTTTCTCCTTTAAAAAGAACTGATTTCATTTTTTTTAAATGTTGAGAATTCTAATTGAAGATGACATCTTATCTCCTCTTAACGTAGCTTGCCATTTTTCCTAGAGTTATTTTAGAGTGTGATAAATGTAAATATATATATATATATATATATATATATATATATATATATATATATGGAGCTACTTTCTTAACATGGCAGCTAATTATTTTTTGAATCATCTGGCATCACCATCAAACTACTGTAGTGGGATTAAGTCCATATGTCTTGTCATAACATTCAGAGCTTTTTGTTAACTTGGAGTGTGTGGGAAGGACTTATTCACATTTGCCACACAATCACAGAATTTTACATCTAAAAGAGTCCTTAGAAACAGATATTCAGATATTCTCGTTTCCTCACTCTGTTTTCAATAAGACATTGCTTTGTGTTTAGCCAGCTAAATTGCAAAAGTTACTTTTAAGCATTTCTTCTTACCTCTCTGCAGCACAAGGTACTTTCCTTGAATTTTGTAATGTTGGACACATATCAAGATCCAGTATTGTCAACCCAATATTGGGAATTATTTATAATATTCTGTAGTGCTATAGGCAGTATTTTTATCCCCCAAAATATGTATTTTATAATTCATTTTGATAAACGCAATGGTTGTTTGTGGGGAATTTGGAAAATTCATCTAATATAAATAAGAAAAAAATTACTTATAATTCTACCATGTAGACATAACTCCTCTTCATATTTGACTGTATTAACTCCTATTAATATGAAACCCTATTAGGTGAAAGTCTGTTTTTCTGTTTTTTTCTCTCTGCATTTTCTATGTGTTCTATTTTGATTCCTATAATTTTGCACTAAATTGGGTTTATGATATATGCTATTAAAATTTATTTTTTCTTTCACTTACAGTATAATGGCACTTTATCATATCATTCAATTTCTGCTTTATAATGACTGTGCAATATGCCATCTTTGGCTATACTGTAAGTTTTTAAATTTCTACTTCACTCATGGATTTTTAAAGTACTTCCTGAGTTTTTTTATATTATAAAGATACAGTGAACACCATTGCACAGAAATCTTTGTGCCTAATCTGATTAGTTCATTCCTGTCTATTCCTTTTTCATCAAGTAGAATCTTGATGAAATTTTGTTAAAGGAATTAATTTATTCCTACTGTAGAATTACTGAGTTAAATCTTATGTCCATTGCTAAGACTTTTGATGAATATTGGCATAGAATCCAGAAAGGTCTTATCAATTTATATTCCCACTAGCAGTGCATGAATGACTTAACTCCTCCATTATATGAACAATAATTACATGTAGCACATGGCTCTATGAGAAATTTTGAAGCATGTGCTCCAAACTGTATTTATAGAACAGTCTCTGGGCCTTGGGACTCCATCATTGCACCTCTTTCTTGTCATTTATATTCCACTTAAGCCATCAGGGATCATACCATGTCTTCTCTCTCCATGTGCCTGGCTAGCTCCATTATACTGAGAAGGAAATGGAGAAATCAAATTAGTACCTAGGGGGATAGTGCAGAGCTTTCAAATAAAGGCATAAGTGACTTGGTTTCTCTTTCCTTTCTTCCTCCTCCAGGGTACACGCCCCAACATCAACCCTTTACCTATGGGTGAAACTCATTAAAGTTAGGATCACTGTCAATCTCCACAGGGAAATTGGTAGAAATATAAATACATCAAAGCTTTGGGCTGAGATATGAAGTATCAGGCAAGCAAAGCAAGAAAGACTCTGCCTCAATGTAGCCATGATAATTGTAATATTTCACATAACATTTATACCAGTGAAATAACCTGTAACTTTCCTCTCCTCAACACTATCTACTTCAAGGCAAAAACAGGAAAGGAAATCATGGTCTCTTTTAGCGTTTTATTGGCAGAGTATCTGCTCTGCCTTCTCCTTGTCCTCTGGGCATATAGCTCAAGCTGTTTCCTTGCCTCAAGATTGACTTTGGATTTGTGACCCAAAGCAAAAGACCAGACTTCGGCTCCAAAACTCATCCTATACACTTGATTTGGTGGCTTCCTATTTACTTTAAATGACTATTATTTTATGAAGATAGTTCATCTTTTTATATTGTCTTCCAGCTTCCACTCAACATTTTAATGGGAAACAGAGTGCCCCAGTTTAGCTAAAGCTCATTTTCACTTTTAATACTGTGCATAGCATGGACAATTTAAATGGAGTATTGAAAGTGTTGACTACCTTTGCCTTCATCCAACAATGAATTTGGTCTCTGAAGAGATTCTCAATATTCAGAGATTTTGTAGAACCATAAAACTTTTAAAAAACCTATAAAAGTCTGAAACCTTTAAAAGCCCCAACAAAGTTTCTAAGCTGAATGTTCCCACATATGTGCTTTCCTCCTCTGGTCCGTGTCATATTCTGTTCTCTATCATACCATAAGGTCAAAGTTAACAAAAGTTTCCCTGAGGCAGGAGGATTGCAAGTTCAAAGCCAGCCTCAGCAACTTAGGGAGGCTCTAAGCAACTTAGTGAGACCCTGTTTCTAAATAAAATATAAAAAGGGCTGGGGATGGGGCTCACTAAAGTTAATGGTTAAGTGACCCTGGGTTCAATTCCCAGTATCCCCCCCGAAAAAAGTTGCCCAACTGTTTCTATTACACCTTGATTTGTCTTCTGAAAAATCAAAAGCGGGGCAGAGACTAGTGGTAGTGATCTTGCAAAATGTTCTGTAGCTTGATAATGTGAAAAACAGATATTTTAAATAACCATGATAGATTTTTAAACACTGAGCAATGAAACATACCTTAAAGATAAATACTCATAAATAAGAGAAACTAGCCAATGTTGACTTGTATTTATATGGCCCGTTTAAAGTTGTGTTTAAATATGGCATGTAAATAAAGAAAATAACTTAGGAAAATGTAAAAGAATGGGACATTTAAAAAACTTTGAGACGTTTTACTTCTTTGTTAACTAGATAGGAATATGTTTGTCTAAATCATAAGACTGGCAAGATTGTTAATATATTTTAATTTAGTATTATGGTATGCTAAAAATAATAGCTTTCAGAAATTCATGAATTCATGTATGCTTTTACATAATTAATTTGAAGCAATTATAAATCATAAGAAGAATAGGAATTATTTTAGAACGAAAATAATATGTTTTCTGTGTAGGCTCTAGAAAATCTGATTTGTAACCTTAATCTATTCAAACATATTGGAAAAGCTAACATATTGCTCCACTATATGTGAAAAAGGAGCAGGTGTCCCAGACAGGCAGGTGTTAAGGTGGCTGTTTGAGCTTGCCCCAGATCACTAGTTGACTTCAGTGAAGTTCTACTAACAGGTGGCTAACTGATTGGAGTGCCATGTGACATTTATCCCGGGAGCGACTTGGATGACAGGCTGCTACAGACTGAGGAAGGGGTCTTCGCTTTGATGAAGAAATTGCCAAAACTCATGTCTCATTAGTGTTTCCTAAGGTTCTTTGGAAGTGAACAACAGTTTAATTAAGGGCTGACGTAAACACGTTTCTGCACAGTTTCCCTGCAGCATTTTATCACATTAGAATTGATCAAAATTGTTGCCTTGGGCTGACTTGAACAGATATACATCTGGAGCGCCATTTGTGCAAGCTGCCGATGAGTGGAGTACATACGCTGTGTTTCACTGCAGCTCTCTTCTTTTGTAGATGAAATTACCTTGTTGGGAGATGAGTTGATCTAACTCTTTATTTGCTTAAGCCTTTATCTCTTTGAAGTGATGCTGTGAAATGAATGACACATCAGGGCTTAGGATGTATATATGTTACAGTGCCAAAAAAAATCATAGCATAGCTAGTAACAATCATATGATAACTTGGTTTTGCAAAATACTTATTTAAAGATAAGCTTAAGTCTAGATGAACCAAGTTTTATTAGTAGCTTATTTGAATTTTTTCTTGTTTGGTGATCTTTTATTCTATACTTCACTATATAGTTGTTTTAACAGTCATAGTTAATTGTCCAATTATAAATCTAAGCACAGTTGTGGATGCTGAAAAATAGCATCATTAATGTGAATCTCTTAAAAAATATTAGCCTCTCTAATCTTCTGCCATTAAAAGTCCTTTCTACAGTCTACTACAGTCTACAATTACATTTATTTAATGAACTTTCATCTTTAATGTCTACCTTCTTTCCTGACTATAAGCCTTACCAGGACAGGGTCCAAGTCATCTTACTTACCCACTTGACCCTTACTCATAGCTATAGTTCCTCTCCCTTTTTGGACACTTGGTGGTTGACTTTGATTTCTTTTTTCACTTTACATCCACTACTTCTCATCTGGAGCTTTTTATTCATGAAACATGTGTTTTAAGTTACACTGGCTGTAGTTGCTTTGTCTTCCTATACCATTAGCTATCACTTCATTATATAGCTTCTTGCATGTGTGAGAGATTATAAATATGCTACCTAGAATTAGGCCTGTTTTACCTCTTCCCTTTTTTTTTTTTCCCAATCCTAGATTATTTTAAAAAAAAGTTTTCCAAGTAGCATTATCTTCTAGTTTCCACAACTTTTTGTGTTTTTGTTAAAGTCATCTTCCATAGAAGGAATCAGTTAGCTTTTTTTTTTTTTTTGTATGGCGGAATGAATCCAGGCACACTTAACCACTGAGCTGCATCCCCAATCCTTTTATTTTTTTATTTTGAGACAGGGCCTAAGTTTTTTAGGGCCTTGATAAATTGCTGAGGCTGGCTTTGAACTTGTGATCCTCCTTCCTCAGTCTCCCAAGTCACTGGGATTACAGGCATGCACCATTATGCCTAGCTATTAGTCAGCCTTTTTGAAAAGAGTACATACAAAGGATGAAACAAGTAAAAAATAATAATAATGAAAAATCACCCAGCAATTTAAGATTTAAACACAAGGTCATTAAAGAAATCTAGACCTCAACCTTTCCTGGAAGGCATTACTTAAGAAGAAAATAACTTTGTTCAGTGGATCAAACTGTTCTCTAGGCTGAATAAGAGTAGAAAGATATAATTTTCTAACCTAAAGGAAGGTCACAGACAAGGAAGGACAGAGCACATTCTTCCTGCCAGTCAAAAGGACTATATGGTAAATTAGCTTAGCTAAAAATTAAATAAAATAAATCAACAAGGAAAATGTTACACTAAAATGTGGCACCATGGCAGATCTTAATATGAGAAAGATACTATTTGAGGAATATAGTTTCAACTACTGTTTTGATAATAGGCCATGATGAGGAAGGCCTGATAAAGACTAGAAAGAAAATTTTTTTATTTAACCCTGTACAAGGGGAGAGGCCTAGTGAAACTTATAAGAACAGTGAAGAAACAAGTGTGGGGAAAGTTTTACCATTCTGAAACCACTGCACTTAGACATCATTTCTTTCTAAATAGAATTTAAAATTCTTTCCTTCTTATCAGCCATCAGCAATTTCTGCCTTCTTCCTACTAACAGAAATATCAGCTCATTCTTTTCTTACCATCTTGCTTCTCTCTTCAGCTTCCTTATCTTATGTATTATTCAACTTATGCATTATTATGTATGTATTATCATTCAACTTATTATATATTTATGCATTATTCAGCTGTATTATTCAGCTTATTTTCACTTTAATCTTTTTATGTATTATTCTTCCTGCTTGAGGGACAGCAGATTGTGCAAAGCATGGCATTTGTTTTTCTTCACAGAAAGGTCACTGAAAATCATTTCTTCTATATATTCATTCCTCAATTTTTTTTCTGTAGTATAGGAGTGCATTAAAAATAGAAATAATATCATTTTTCAGGTGGGAAGTCCATTAGAGGCAGACATTTAAAACAAAATTAGAATCAAAACAGTACTAGTTTGGTTCATGGTTAAAATGTAGTGGCCAGCAACTCTACCCTTGCTGCCCCCACATAATTGACCTTTTATCCTCTCTTCAGTCCAGAGAGTTGTTTTGCTCTTTGAGAGGGGATTCACTTTTGTGTCTCTGTAAGTACTCAGCATAGTGCCTTTTACATGCTGCGTAGCAGTATTTCTTTATTGATTAATGGGCCCAGAATTAATTTCATTTAACGTGAAAACAAAGGCAATGGAGCCCACATTCTGGTTCACCATTCTTTACCTGTTTCTAAAGCACAGCCTTTTAGTTTGGCCAATGGACCTTCCCATTTTTATTTTTACTATTCTAAGTTACTTTGGCTGTTTAAGAAAAGAGACAGTTTGTGGGCCCTTTTTCTTTTGTGAACTGTGAATGTTATTCTATTTGTGCTGTGCTGGTCTTCTGTGTGTTCTGAACATGAGGGTATTCCAATTGTCAGGTACATGCCTAAAAGAGGACCAGTAAAAATAAATAGAAACATAACAGTACCCAATAAAGACAACTGTATCATTTTGGTCAAGAAAAAATTTAAATTTTATTAATTAAAAATTACATAGATGCCTATATGCTTGAACTTCTGTACAAACATCTTTGATTTATGTGCCCTTTACACAAAGGAACTACTAGGAAGTTGTCTGGGTTTAATGAACATTCATATAGTGGCAGTAGCTGGAATTGCCTTAATTCAGAAATAATATAACTAAAAGAAAAGAAATGAGATAACTACAATGACACTGTTTTACTTCCCAAGCTCAGATTGCATTTAATGGTTTCCAAATGATGTCTACTGTGCTATACTATTTATATTATGGAGTTTTTACAAACTAATTTATACAGTTTTATTTTATTTGAAATTTATATTTAAGCACAGGTAAGCATAAGGGTGTCAACAATAGGCTATAATAATAAGTTCTTTTCCTAAGAGTTAATTTCAATTTAAATATTTAGAATGCAAACTTTTGATTTCATCCCTACTATAAGGAGTGAAATGGAGTTTCTTAAACCTCTAACAGTCTACATATCTATGGTTTAACTTCTAGTAGGCAAAACCTGTATTTGTGTTATTGCTTCTTAAAATCAAAGAGCTTTTAAGTAAAATTTTATTATTATTATTAGTAGTAGTAGTAGTATTTTGGTACCAGGGATTGAACTCAGGAGCACTCAACCACTGAACCACATCCCCAGCCCCATTTTGTATTTTATTAGAGACAGGGTCTCACTGAGTTGCTTAGTGCCTCACTTTTGCTGAGGCTGACTTTGAACTTGAAATCTTCCTGTCTCGGCCTTCCAAGCCACTGGAATTATAGGTGTGCACCACTGTGCCCACTTTTTTTTTTTTTAATATTTTGAAAACTTAGCTGAAGTGAACTTCCTTTTTATATTTTTTAAACCTTGGTTTAATATTTTCCATATTTGTAGTGGCATTAATTGCTATGATTTCATGAACAATTTCTTTCTTTTGTTTTTCTTTTTGAGAAAGATATAAGGAAAAAGTTATTTGACTCATCAAAGTCCCAATAGGTTAATGACAGCCAGTTAGTAACAAATTGTAGCTTACATCTACAAGCACACCTGTCACTTTTTGTGGACTGTGACATCTACTGTCTTCAGAAGCATAACCTTTCTGTAATTACAAGCATGATGAAAACACATATCTAACTCTATTGGATGTCTTTCCTAGAATTCAGATAATTTTTCAAATGGTAAAATGACTAGTTTCTCATTTCAATAGCACTATGAGATCTTTTTCTCATTAAAAAAATACTAATTGAAATACTAATTGTATGTATTTTTATGTGTCATACAGTTTTGATTTTTTTCTTCTTCTAATAAAGGTTTCTTACTATTTAGTGGTGATATCTGGGATTTGCTTCAAGTAATGAAGGTGGTTGAAGCATAGAATGGAGTAAAGATAACATAAGATTGGCTTTGAGTTGCTAATTGCTGAAGTTGGATGATAGATACATGAGAATCCATTATTATTCTATGTGCTTGTGTGTGTATTTAAAAATTTTATAATACAAATCTTATAGTTCATATTATTGTTAGGACATTTTACTACAAATTTATAAACCTGAGTAAAAGTCAGCATTACTCAAGATGTTAAACTCAGGGTCATCTCTCCTGCTAATGAGAGGTTCTTGCTGAATTCCCTTTTCCAACTAACTGCATGATGCAATCTTGTAGTCACCTGAGATGGTGACCTTCCACATCAGTTATTCATTTAACTGACTTAATTCTGTTTAATTATTGATTGCATTACCTCTATCCCCACTCTTTTTTTCAATCTCTTATGATCTATCTTTTGGCAGTGTTAAATATCTAGAGAATGAATGAAGGAAGCCCTGAATACTTCCATCACAGCACATTGTACACTGTATTGTAATTCAGTTTTACTTCCATTTATCCCCTTACTGGATTTTAAGCTTTGTAGAAGCTGAAAGTAAATCCAATTTACCATTGTGTCCCTAGCAACTGGTGCAGTGTCTGGTATAAATTAGGCCTTCTATAGTATTTATGGAAGGCATGTATTAATAATATATCTTCTTTTTAATGGGCCTCCATGTCTTCTGGGTCTATTGTGGATAATCCATCCTCCATGTAGTTTCTGGAGGGATTGCTCTCAACTGTAATTGTGATCATATTTTGCCCATCCATAGCATTTCCCTCATCAGTGTAAGCTCTCAGAGAGGCAGTACAGGAAGTACAGGAAACACACTGTCCTTTGTGGTGTGGTCTTGTCTGTCACTTGCTCCCCTTCATCACTCTGTTTCCCTCTCCATAGACTGTTTGGGCTACTTATATATTTCATACCTCCCTTTTTGGGAACATTTCCTCTCTGTTGATGTCATCTCCATTTTGAAAATGGCACCATTGGGGAATGCCTCCTTCACCTGGGGGCGCTGAGGTGATCATGTGAGGTGATCATGGTCCCTGAACAGAGACTGGGGCTGCAGCAGCAAATGCCATCATGTCCCTGATGATCGCTATTTCCTTATCATTTTCCTTTTCACTGACAGGGAGCATCCTAGGGCAGGAATTACTTTGTATTTTTCTTAACATCTGCACATTATCTGGCAAATAAATGAACCCAATATATATTTGTAGAGTGAGAAAGTTAAGAATTATTTTATTTTTGCTAATCAAGTGAATGAGTTTTCATAAAATGTTAAATGCACGATATATTTACCAGCATACCCAAAGGTTGTTTTTCACTTCACACTGAGTTGTCCTTGATTTGTTTTCATGGTGTAGCTGGTCAACACCTGAATCATATAACTCAAAGAACAAAATGTGAAGTAAAAAAGACTCTTATGTGAACCAAGGGGCTAACAGAAACATACTTAGATTTTTAGAACTTCAAGGTTTCTTTAGTAATGGAATGATTCTGATCATAATTCTAATAAAAACTTTGGTTATTTTCTGTTGAGAATGTTTCTGACCGATATTTTAGAGCTCTAACCTTCAGTATAGATTTTGTAAGAGCCAAAGCACGAAAGTACTAAAGCTTTGAAAAATGAAATCTGTTGTTATGTTGAGGTGAACCTTGTCAATTAGGAAGGTCATGCAGCTTGAATTTTTCCCTCCTGTTTTCCAGATATGTCTTCTCCAACTACTATGAAGAAACCTGAAAAGCCATTGTTCAGCTCTACATCTCCACAGGATTCTTCCCCAAGATTGAGCACTTTCCCCCAGCACCACCATCCCGGAATACCTGGAGTTGCACACAGTGGTGAGGACTCCCAGTCCTAGAAGAGAAGGCATCCTTTGTTTGCAGGGCTCCCACCCTTAGGGATGGAGCCAAAGGTTCATAGTTATAGCTAGAGTGACCTTGTTTTATTAACCCAAAGGGGAAGGTCATGATCCCATAAAATGGCTCTTCTTATCAATTTGTTAGAAAATATTATCACAGTTATGCAACTTAATAATATCTATATATGTACTTTTTCCTTCCATATGCCTTTATTGGAAAGCTTATGATCATAAAGACTTAGAAAAGTAGAATACATAGTTATCTTTACTTATTTCAGAATCGGTCCTAATTTTATATATTCTACTAAAAGAAAGTTGGATTTTTAGCTATAATTGCTTAGTTTAGAGTTGTTCCAAAGACAGTAAGATACATAGACACTATTTCCTATACACAAATGATTATTTACTTTTTGGAAGTGAAACTAATCAGAAAATGAAAGAGGTACTGTTCTATGACAACTACTTAGGGCTAGTACACTTGATATTATGTCTAATATCTTAATCTAAATGAGAAAAGGTATTTAATATTTCATGTTTATATTTTAACTAGCAATTGATAATGTCTTTTTTCACAAATTAAAAATGATATATAATCAGTAATCAATACTGTGTGCTTTCTTCATAATTACTCTTAAGTCCTAGGGATGAGGAGATTAAAAGTTTTAATATCACTGTAAAGTTTTATGTATAGATATGTATATATATGTATAGATATAGACAAAGGTATATAGATATGTATTTTTAGTGACACTCTTTAGTTTACAGTTAGGCAATTTTTTTATCCTTCATATGTTTTTTAAAATCTTTATGATGCAGCATCTGCTCAAATAAAGTACTTAGGTTTAGTTTGTCAGTGTATTTTGATATTTATTGTTGCTAAACTTAAAAAATGGACTTTGTTGTTATTAATAAGGAAGTTAAGAAGTTGAGAGAGGAAATATACCAATTTAATGTGGTATAAGATTTTTTACATTTATTGTTTATACTACTGACGTAAGTGAAAAAAATCAGTAACTATTTCATAGAAATAATTGAAATATATGTTGAAAAGTATGTTCAGCAAAATTAACTTAGAAGTCATATCATCTATGTATTGTGGCATCTGATTAAAAATTCATACTGGAAAAAAATTGAACAACTTTTATAGGTAAAGACAGTTGAGAGACTATAATAAGCCTTCCATCTTAGTCCTTCACCAAATATTTACTAAATATCAAATATATTAGAGTCTATAAGCACCTTGGCAACAAAAGATGGTTTCTGTCCTAAAGAGCTCATGATGTAGTGAGAAGAGAGGGAGTGATATCACTGGCTGGTCATCTAATCTGAACAGGAGCAGACACTTGGAGGAAGTTTAGATACCTGGAAAAAAAAATATATTCTGAACTAAGTGTCAAAGGTGAAGGAACAGCCAGCCTGGAGGAGGTTTCAGGCAGAGGCCACAGCATGCAGCAATGTACCAGAGGTCATTGCAGGAAGGAACTCCATATATCCAACTTCCTTCATGCAGCTGGAGATGAGGCCAAAGAAGTGATCCAAGACTGGCTTCTAAAGCACATGAGAACCATATGCACTGTTACATTATTGGGGCTTTATTCTGGAGGCAATAGGAAGGCAGAGATTTTTAGAGATTTCTTAGAAGTTATACAACTGTAATGGCATCTTTAAAAAGTCATTCTATGGAACTGTAGGGCATGTACTGAAAGGAGCAAGACTGGAGGAAAGAAGACAAGTAGAAAGACCTTGCATTAAAATAGGCTATGTGTGTGCACATGCATACCCACACTCATACATATACACACATCCAAATATATCACCCATATGTATATATGCTTTCAAAATTAAGGAACATATTTTTGCCTTGTGTTTTTTTTTTTTAAACCTTTTTTTAAAGGACTAGAGTGACTTTTATTGATATCAGGTAGACATTTTTACCTGCTATTTAAAGCATGACATGCTACTCAGTTATATCAGGCCAGCACAGGCCAGATTGTTCAGAGATGTGAATTCAAATGTGATTTATACCACTTCAGTTGCAAAGGGACCTCTTTCAGAACTACTATGTCCAAATTGATCCCTAAACCCAGAGGACCCAAGATGGAACTGTGTATATATATCTTTCAAGGGTTTGTGTACAGATGTGAGCAAAGACCATAGTTGAATTGACTAAGAATAAGAGCACTTAGACACCAATTAAAAAGGTGTCCAATTTTATGTAGAGGTTTGTATTTCTTTAGATAGATTTTCAGATGGGCATATTTTCTTTTCTTTCTTTTTTTTTTTTTTTATTTTTGGTACCTGGGATTGAACCCAGGGGCGCTTAACCTTCAAGCCACATTCCCAGCCCTTTTTTATATTTTATTTAGAGGCAGGGCCTCGCTAAGTTGCTGAGGCTGGGCTTTGAATTCACAATCCTCCTGCCTCAGCTTCCCAAGCCACTGGGATTACAGGTGTCCATCACCATGCCCCACCCAAAGGGCATATTTCTTAAATAAAGTAATACTTCAATAAGGAATTTTGTTTTTAAAAGATATACAGTTATTTTCTGAAATGCATCTCTTTGATGGAGGATGCTCAAATTTCAGTGCATGAAAAGATTACATGGTGCCTCACCCCTGCTGGTTCTTATCTAGGGTTTCTGTGGGTAGGCCCAGTAATCTGCATTGTAAAAACAGTCCAGAGGATTCTAAGACACAGTGCCCTGGACATTCAGGGAGCAAAGTTGTGACCATAAAATTAATGATTCTTCTGTAATATACATTCTTAATTTCTTGTATATTTTGAAAGTTTTCTTTGTTGGACATAAGCAACATCCTCTAAATTGTTGCCTTCCCTCGCCCCCCATATTTACCAAGTTGAAGATAATCATTCCAGAGGATTTTCATTTATAGGTCATGGAAAGAATTTATTTTTTCTTATTATTTGCTAAGTTATTTCATAAAACATTAAATATTCATTATGTGTAATTTCCTATAATTTGGATCAAAATATTAAATAGAAATATACATTTAATCTTACTCCTACATGTATTAGTTGGTTCTCTTAATTTACAACATATAATTATTTTCTTCAACCTTATAAAGATAATGATCATAAGTTATACTTTCCCCATCTTTCAAAACTTAATATTAAATTAAAAATTAGACAATTATTTATGATCATACTAATATTTAAAAGTTATATTAAAATTAAACATTGTACATATTATATATGTTTTATATAATAGTTGCCTCTATAAAGTTATAAAATACATGGTTTATGGATGATGTAATATTCCTACCTCTATGGACATTCAAATTCGCATTTCTGTGGGTTTTATTCTTGGTCTTACCTTAATATTTCTAAAGCTACACCCAGTAAAAGAGTAGAAGAAAAATAGTTGCAGAATAAAGCTCTGTTGGTTTTGAAAGGAATATCTTCATAGGAGAAAGAGTTGCCAGGTCTTGTGTTTTAATGCTCAAAAGTATTTATACAATGACCAAAAGTATTTATACATGACAGGCAACTTTCTGAACAACTGTAAGCTAGAATGTATAGGAAAATAATTTATTTGAAATTGATTAGTAAACAATTTGTGGGTCTCCTGCCCTATAATTAATGCTTTGACTTGGTCTGGACTTAGGAAGACCAAGACTTTATAATCAAAGAATGTGTTTTTGATGGGAAATAACTGCTCAAAGAAATGTTTTATCCAGATTGGCATACCTTAAAAAAGCAAAGCTTCTTTTTTTAAAACATTCTCGGATGTAGAAAGCAAGATCATTTTTTCCCTTGGGTGTGGTTTTGTCTCTGTGTCCCTACCTGTATTATCATTGAGAATATAAGTAGAAGAGTAATTTATTTTAGAAGAACTTGATTAAATTGTGGTAGGAAAACCAATGATAGTTTTACAACATCTTTATAGAATCTGGACGAAATAATAAGGAAATCGGCTCTGACAGTCAATGTTTCCTTTTCTGTGTTCCGCAGTCATCTCAACTCGAACTCCACCTCCACCCTCACCGCTGCCATTTCCAACACAAGCTATCCTTCCTCCAGCCCCATCGAGCTACTTTTCTCATCCAACAATCAGATATCCTCCCCACCTGAATCCTCAGGATACTCTGAAGAACTATGTACCTTCTTATGACCCATCCAGTCCACAAACCAGCCAGGTAAAAATAAGAGAAAATAAGACTAGAACGTAAGGGAAATGGGACAGGTGTAACTCTAAGACACGGAGGTTTGTCAGACAGTATGTCTGGCAGAACATCAAACCTTGCAACCCATCTTCAAGAAATTTCTTGGTGACCCATTAAGTTTTTATTTAAAAATGGTTAAATGACAGGTAGGAAGTGTATTGCCCCAAAGGGGCACGTTTGTGAAGAAGTTTTTGATTTGATGTTCTTGGATTTTTATTGACTGAAGAGAAAGTTTATGCAGAATGTTCATTGCCAAAAAGCTCCAAACTGGAGTTCACACCTAAAATACCAGGCTTGACATAGTGACAAAAATGCTTATTTCATGCAGGAGCAAGGTATGTGCTAAAATAAACACACGCAAAAGAACTTACTGGTGTATTTATAGGCCTGTTATTAGGTATTAAAATAAGCTTTGGTAATGTAAACATTTTCAGCGTTTGATGACTACTTGAATATTCTTTGCAGTGACATGACTTACATTTAATAATAAGTGGCATTACTAGAGGTATCTTTTTTTTTTTTAAATAAACATGGTATAGTAGTTTTAGGCAATTCATTGTATTAAGTATAGTAATTCATGTGCATTTCTTACTCCCTAGTCACTTTATAAGGATTTGCTAGAAGAGGATTTTTCACAGTCAAGTAGACAGTCTTTGTGCCAAAGCTGGGTCTATTGATAATTGTAATATCCAAAATCTGCAATATAATTTTGATCTTATAGTATAGTATTTGGCTTTGCTGCTTTACCTCTAAGACTCCTGTCTACTTCTTATTATACCTATTTATGCTTTGGGGAATTTTTACAACATTCTATCATTACTGCTGCTAAATTACTAAAATTAGAGTAAATAATATGTGCACATCAATCATAATTAACAAAGGTCAGGAAAAAACTCTTTGGTCTTAATTTGTTAAGATGAAGCAAAATGGTCCTTTCTGAATGTTTTATTTTGAATGACAGTGCATCCAGTACCTTTGAGTTACTTAGAAAGTTACCTTTGCTTTTAGTACCACTGACTAATATATTAAACTAAGTGTTGAATTTTCACATTAAAATTATCATTTGTATTTTAGGAGAAAATGTTCAAATGGTGTGATAACTGCAGTACTAATGACAACTAAGTAAAAGAGTGGGATCTTAGTATTATGAATTTAGAAATGAAATTTGCTGTCAGAACATGGATTCAAAAATCCTAGTTCCATAGAGCATTTTGCTAGACTCAGCTGGGAACAGTGCACACAAGGTCTGATTTTAATTTGTGTAGAATTTCCATGAATAACAAAGTCTAATTAAGACATCCATTAAAAGTCCTTAACGTTAATTCAGTGTGGAAAATCTTAGAGTTCCATTGGATTTTTTTTTTTTAACTGATGTCTTAATTAGGCACTGTTAGGGGAAAAATTATGCAAATTAAAATCAGGCCCCTAGTGTTACGCATTTCTTTAATTATTCAGTGCTTGTTTTACGTATATTTTAAATTCTTTATAAGTTAAGAGGGCATATTAGGTGATAATCTGCCTATATTGTTCTCAGCTTTTCTTTATGTTTTCAAGGTAAAAATCCAGCTTCTAAGAGAAGCATCTTACTCTCATCTCAATTAAAAGACAAAAACCAAAAAATCCCTCTCAGGATTTTGTATAATAGGAGCAATGTATTAAGTAGGATAATCCTTTTCTAATGCTGTTCAGCTTCATCTTCAGATAAGACACCTCTCTTTTTATATCTGCACTATGAAAGTTCATCTATTAGCAGCCTTGAAAGATGGAAGCTTTCTATCTTAGCTTCACCTGTTTAAACTAGTAGAAGACTAAAGAGAAGTAACCCTCCCCATTCTTCTAACCACGAGTTTCAGAAAAAAAAAAAAAATGTCTGTATTAGCTTGAGATTTTTTTCTTTGTCCCTTTTATTATTTTTCAAATAGGAGACATATCTGTCAGTTCATGTTGATTCAGTTCCAGTGAACAAAGTTTACAGACTAGGCAGGGTAATGTCATATGCAGTGGCAGCATTTTCTGGTAATTATTGTCATTCTGGTCCTGTGCCAGGTAGGTAATATCAAAGTGTTTTGGTGAACCCTATACAGAAACACGTTTACTGTTTAGCACACCCCCAGTGACAAAATAAGACCTTTCTTCTTTCTCTAGTAAAATATGTAAAGCAGTCATTTGTGGTGTTCACACAACCAGAAGTTGATGGTCTGCTTTAGAAACAAACTCTTTCGACTTGAAAGAAAAATGGGTCTTTATAGGAAACTACAGAAGTGTTTTTATTAGGAACATTATACCTGCTTTGATGTTTAACTCCAACTCAAAACCAATTAATTTGCATTTCAAAATAGAATTCTTGATATTCACCTTTTCAGCACTAGAAATGGAAAAAAAAAAGGGACTCGGTGACCGTTCACCTCCAGTCAACTGCTCCTTCCTAACCTCCTCTAGCATTGCACTGATTTGGATTGTTAAGCAACTGAGATGCCTTTTCCTCCCCACAGCAATTTGGAGATTAATTGCATTACTGCTGCACCAATTATAGTGAGACAGTCATGCTATTCAATGGAATATTTTGAATAAAATTAGTTTAAAGATATAACTCTCCCATAGGTTTCCGTAGAGGAAAACTCTGGTCAATTTTCCTGACATAAAGTTAAATACTTAAAATTACCTATGATGAATAGTCAGGATATTCAAGAAGTCCATTTTCTTTATAAAATAAAGAAAGTGGACTCTGAGGAACCCAAGCAAAGTCTTAGTTCATACCTCCCGTCACAATACTTAAATATTATCAGCTATTTATCTTTTCCTCCAAAGAAAATCTACTTGTAATTTATGCATAGATAAATATTCTGCTTCATTACTTTCTTTGCCTTTGATAGCTGAGATTATAAAGACTATATCCTATTGGAGAATAACAACCTGGCAAATTGTTAGGAATACCATACAGTGGAGAATTGTAACATGGGTGTAATCAAAACTAGCATTCTCTGTCTAGAAAAATATCCTTCAGGATTTCTTTAAATAATGTACTCTAATGATTTTGTCTCCTACCACAGAAATTATTTTTCCACCAAGGGGCTAAGACTCAAATAATGATATCTTTTCTGTCATTGCCCTAGGGATTTTCTCAGTTATTTCCCACAAATGTCAACAATATATGTTTTGTGTAATTCTCTGTGCACAACAATGGAAGAGTAACACAAACAGCACTGTGAATTTGATTGTCCTCTAGCTCACTTTAGTACATTTTAATTTTCTTTGGAAATCTTTTATTTGTAAGTATAAGGTCAGACCTCTTTCAGCGTTTTATATCATTGTGTGCATCTGAAATTTTAAATGCTTTAAACTCATCTAACTGCTTATATGAGTAAATCATCAAAAGTTGATGACTGCCTGGAAAAGTTTATATTGCCTTATGTTTGTTGAGTCTGAAATACCTGCATGTGAGAGAAACCTAGTTTTTGTATGCAGAAGAATAGGCCTTCATTATAAATGATGGGAATTATAGAGCTGGATGTGTTTTCTCTGCTAGGCATTTTTGTGTCTCTTGTGTCAGTGATAATATCCAAATACAGGAAAATTTTGTTGTGAAAGCCAAATGGACTCTGTAGAGAGAATGAAGAGCAGAGAATTAGGAATCACTGGGTTTTAATTGTAGGTAGCTTAGTAAGGAATTCCATTTTAGCTTGAGCTAAGCCTTTGAGTCTCCATTTGAGTTTTCTGGACTACTAAATGAAAGGATCAAGTCTACTTCTCTCTTGAGGGTGTTGTGAAGACCAAATAACCTATGCAAAATGCTTTGAAGATGAAAACCTTCTTTTAAACACTGTTGCTTTTATACTACCAACCTTTGATTGGCTTCCGACTCAGACTTGAGAGGGAGGGCCTGAGTGATGGCTCCACGCAGCCTGCAGGATCCACGTGGCCACATGTGCTGAGTGGAGTTGTTGGAGAAGATGACTGCCTTTTGGATTGTTTCACCCGGCATTCTGTTTTTGTTTTGTAGCCTAACAGCAGTGGTCAAGTAGTAGGGAAAGTGCCTGGCCATTTCACTCCTGTCTTGGCACCCTCTCCCCATCCCAGTGCAGTGCGACCTGTGACCCTGACCATGACAGATACTAAACCCATCACTACATCCACTGAAGGTGAGGCAGCTTCACCTACAGCAACCAGTAAGTATTTCTGTAGGAAATGAGAAATGTCCATCAAAGGCACCATTGGATACTTGATCCAAGGTGGAAAACATGGCAACTTTTCCAGCTACCTGACCAGATGGAGATTTCTCATTTAAGTGGAGCTAGCAGGCATGTATGTGGCCTGGCTGTCACATGCTCTCTCTTATCAAATGTCTTTTAGTGCATCATATTTGAAAAGGGAGAAGCAAATTTGTTTGAGTAAACAGTTGTAACAAAAATAATAAGCCATGCCTGCTTGTTCAAGGTATACATTGAAATCGCACTGAATAACATTATACAGTGTATAAGGTTTTTATATCACCAAAGGGAGATTAGATAATTGTTACTTATTGGAGCATTCCTATAGAAACCAAGCCCCTCCATCAGGCAGACTGAATCAGTGCCTCTGTAAGATAATTGCATGTTTACCTTAACGTAGGTCCTGTCATTGTTAGAAACAGTCATACAATGTTGGGTGTAGGCAAGAACATTTCAAAGCTTAGTATTAGGCACATGTTAAGCTACCTGCACTTTCATTATCTGCAACTTTTTCTTTAAACGTTTTGATTATTTTGCATGTCATGGTATATCACATATTATGTTTATTAGCATGGACATGACATTTTAAATGTTGGAGGTTTTGCTAGTGAACTTACATAGCCCATTGGACAAATGATTCCTTTGCTTCTTCATTTAGAATACTCAGAAGTGTATGAGGAATAAATTTTCAATCCACTTCACCCAAATTACCAGCTTCTTAGAACTGGAGCTGATGTACACAGATTAGCAAAGTGGAACAAATAAATTTCCAGTAGAGAAGAATTATTATGCACCCCCACAATTATACATATGCCTTAAATTTAAACTATTTTTGTTTCCTAGAGCAAGAAAATCCTTTTGCTTTGGAAATTCCCATGTGAAATTACACAACCAGAGGCACCATTGGCTCCCTCTTTCTCCACCATCGGAAAGACACTCTTTATTAATGACTTCTGAAAGACTAGGAAGAAAAATGGACAATACTTTGTGTGTACAGTGAATATTTAGCATTTCTTTCTCAAAATTTATGAGCCCCTATAAATGAGGACTTGAATTATCCCTCAGTATTTATTAAGGCTTAAAATCTGTTTGTTGGCAGAGGGTCCTGACTCAGCAAACAGTTCCTTAAATACATAGATGGATGAGACCTGGTTAGAGAACACTGGATTTCTTTCGTTTTAAAGATTTTTTGTGCATGTTATATCACTAAAAATGCTCCGTGCAAATTTTAAAAATGAATGTCACAGCATCTTTGAACAAACAAGTCAGTGATTTAAATAAAAGCACATAGAAATCAAGATTTAATAAAGTATTTGAATTCTCACAGAGTAAATATTTCAAGCCAAGTTCTAAAAACTTCTGGTGCCTACTATTATAGTGACATTACTGTGAGATTCAGGGGATAAGCAGACCCAAATAGTCACAGCCCACTTACAGGAATGCCTTCAGCCTGTTGGTTAATGGATTGTTTTTATATGCACATACAGGTTGTTCAAATAGGGATCTAAATTGACTAGTCAAATCACAAAACATTCAGAAGGAGTACCTTGGTTGTCTAAAGATGGCTGCATCAGTCCATTTTCCACTCTTACATAAAAGAAATATAGTGAGTAGTTTTTCTTCTCTAGAAATGAATTTGTAGCTTCAGTTTCTAAGCACCATTGATAATGAGGAACTGGTTACTGAGCTGATAGTAGCATTGAAGAAAACACACAGGCTAAGGGGAACCTCTTCTAATGATTGAGAAGAAAGGACTTTGCAGATTGAATGCTAACTCTTTAAGAGTGATACTGTACTTGGCCCATGTGTTCAGTTTGAGTCCTGGTGATGGAGTGGGGGTCACTGGTTGCTGTTGGCTGCCTTTGCATGAGCCCTTTATTCAGGAGTAGTTAAAAGATGAGTTGTGAACATCTTCAATGCTTTTGAAAAGTTGATCTAAAAAAGGCCTCAATGTTCAAATTTTTCAGTCCTTTATTGTGAACATGGCAGAATTAACATATTGACTTTTTAAAGGCAGCTTATTTAAAATTAATGTCTGAATTCCTCATTAACCTGATGGTTTTAAACCAAGCAGATCTCTTCAGATCTATGAATGTAATATATAGTAAAAACTTAGTTCTTCTGTGTATTCTGACATGGAGTAGTGGAATTGCTTAATACTAGAAAAATGTGTTAGTCCTATTCTTGTAAAAACAAGCAAAAATCTTTAGGAACAGGAAAAACTTTTCTGTGGAAAGTTCACTCTGTACCAAAAAGCACCTGTACAAAGAGTACTCACAAATAAGACACCTGTAACATAAGGAATGGTCACCCTGTGTACTTAACTACCTGGTGACAAGTATTCAGAAGGTGCCACCAGCTCCCTTTCTGACTAATTGCAAGACATTGAATTTTTACACATATGGAAAATAAAGAATTTCTTTCCAAAAATCTTTTTATCAAACTAGAGGGCATTTTTACATTAAATAAAACACTGAGCTTATTCACTATATAATACACAAAAATAGATTCCTTCTTTAGATTAGTAATATTAGATTTTCTATTTAGAAAGACTTTTAAGTAAGACATTTTTCATTTCATCATCAAGCACATCTGCTTAAGTCCTGTCATTAAAAGTTGTCACTTTTTTCTGACATTTAGAATCACAGACCATAACTGGTTATTTTCCTTTAGATCACTAACATCTAGTAAATGGTCACATCCAGGCAAAGGACCCTTCTGCTTAGCCAATCTTGAGCACCACTGCAGGACTGTACCTGGACATTTAAGCGTGAGACACTACACCAAAGCATGTGATTTACTAGATAGATTTTTTTTAAAGGGGGATAAGCTCGTTGATTTGAAATCAATTACCATTTCTTTTCTATCACTCAGACAAAAAGGAAGAGAAATGGAGACAACAACTTTTTTTTGGTTGCAAATCCCACTTCTCTGGGTTTCTTATACATGGACAGGGTGTTCTTTCTGATAGTTCACAATTTTTATCTTTGTTTTTGTTCTTCCTTAATCAGCCTACACAGCCTCAGGCACTTCTCAAGCCAATCGATATGTGGGACTAAGCCCAAGAGACCCATCCTTCCTACATCAGCAACAGGTGGGCACGTTTCACCCAGGTGTAATGGTGTAGCCACGCTTTGCTTCGGTGCTTTTCTCCATGTTGCCTCTCAGATCTGAACTCAGAATGGGGCTCACGGGGCTTCTGAGACCAAGATTGATCATTTTGTCTTCCAAAAAATTTTCTCATTTATACCTTGTTTCCTTGCCTCTCTGAACAGAGTTTCTCAAATTGGCTCATGACCTCTTTCATCTTCTCTTTAGCATATATTGATAACATCCACAAACACTATTGTGTTTCAGCCAATGGGAATTTTTCTCAATCTTATTGGCTATTGAAACTTAGTAGCCTGTCGTTTTCAAAGGCAAACATTGAAAACTAATTTAAACTCCAGTTAGAGTAGAAGCAGTGCATAATTTGTGTTTTTGAGCAACTTTATATTTTCCAGATGTTTTACTCCTTACTTTTGTATTTTAGTCCAGGAAGATGAGTTATGAAGCTAAAATCTCAGGCGACACATCATTGCTATTTTAATAGGTTTAAGTTGGTTTAGTGATTTCAGATGTGATAAAACACTTTTTTTTGTTCTGCTTTCTTACATCATTTATGTTTCAAGTAGCATTTTAAATTTCACATCTCATTAATGCTGTAAATTTAATGCAAATGAAGTGTTTACCCAAACTGTGAAAATATACAGCCAGGATTAATGGTGGCTTATAAACAAATTAGCCACAATCAAAAGCATGGACCATACCAATGCAGAAATTCCATGATTTCAGTTAAAGGATAACAGATAATTTTAAACACTTCAGAATTCAAATATATTTTATGATGCATATGTTTGCTGCTTTCAAGTTTTGATAGCAGAGCTGTTTGAAAATAACAGAATTCAAAATATTACATGGGGAAAATAGCCTACATAAATAAGAAAGAGCCAATATTAACTAACTTGCTCTTCATTTGTAAGTTATTTGTGCATTTATATGAGTTTTCACATGTATAGCAAGCCCATGCAGGTGTTTATGCCCACTTACTTTGCTCTAGGCCGATCCACCACATTTAGACTTTTTGTGGCCTATCTCTACTATGTTTCATGTGGAATTCTTGGGTCCTTCCCAGTTGCAGGTCAAGATGGTAGACTGCGCTTATGAAGGTCACCACATGCAGAGTTTAGAGAAAATCGTAAAGATGATAGCTTATTCAGGGTACTTGTCATTTTGCCAGGTTTAAAAAAAGCAAGGCGAAACAAAACAAAAGAGTGAGGACTAACTGAAAACATCTGTATACATTTATGAAAATACCAAATAATAATTAGTGGTTTTGCCAGCCAATGGCTTTTCAATGTAATTCTCTGGAATGTTGCTTTTTTTCACCTCTAAAATTGCTGTAATATGAAATGTGTTATAATTACTATAATATGTTTCTGTTTGACAAATGTATGTGTTCATTGTGTTTTTAAAAACTTATGCAGGATTTATAGGTTTAGAAACTTGTTCTTTCAAAAATCATTACATATTTTTTTCAGAAATACTTTTGTCATGAGATTTGCATTATTCTTTAAGACATATCTCTAATTCCAGTTAATTTTTATTTCATAAAAACATGCCTCCATTATTTAAACCTTTAGCCCTAAATACATTTAGAATATTCTAACCAATTCCATGTATTTAGGAGCAATCTTCCTCTCTCCCTGCCTAACCCATGGCAGCTTTAATTTTCTTATCATTTCTGATTAATATTGGAGCCTCATGTAAGTATGATCATGAAAGTTCATTAATATAAAAATTACTTCTCCTTTCATTTATCTAAAAATAAATCAGGAAAAACTAGCAAACATCATAAAAATATTAATCTTAATGTGCATAGAAATATGGGCATATTTTAATTGAAAAAAATATGTATGACTTCTGGAACAACAAACTTTTTCATCAAAAAACTAATTTTTACTTAAGTGGACAACATTGAGTGAAGACCACTTACAATATGAATATATTTTGTTCAATCAAATGGAGTTGATATTTATGAAATACATGATATATATTGATCCTTGCAATAAAAAGCTATATATACTTCATAGTTAAATTTTTAAAATACCATAGATAGGTTGTTTGTTCCCTATGTAAAAAGTACCACTTTTGAATTTGAAGACGGCTAATGTGTCTATTTTATTATGAAATACATTTTTGAGGCCTGCAGAAGATAATATAAATTTATATCATGTAAACATTATATTACTAAGGCTTCAGTTAAAATCCTATGATGTTTATCCTTCCAAATTCTAAAAAAAATCATAAAGATAAAGTTTTATATTTACTGTGTAGGAAAGGAGGGACAGAAATGAATGACTGCAGTAGAGTAAAGGTTATTTCTTCCTACAGTAGAAATGAGATTGATTTACTGTGTCCTTTCATTACTTTACAAAGATTTAAAGGAGACCACTCTTCTAGCAGAGGGTTCTAAATGCATTTGGTTTAAAGCACTCAATGATAAATGAAAAGGAAAATCAAGGGGTACATGAAATAAAGGTAATCAATCATTTTATATTAGCTAGGAGAAATTTAAAATTAGAAAGGCAATGGTTTTAGTCTAAGAGAGTTCTTTTAAACATTCCCCATAACCTTTAATATACATGACCCCTTAAGAATAAATATTGTCACCAGGTACGTACTTGAGTTCATGGCGGTTGCTTTATAAAGATTTATCCTTTTAGATTATGAATAGTATTGATGTGCATTGTTGAGTGCTATTTTTTCTTTAGAAAAGAATCTTAATATAGCTTACATAAATTAGAGTTAACGATAAATTTTAAATTACTGAATAATTTTGACCATCTTATAATCCTTCCACAAAATGGCATGAGAGTAGCACTTTCAATATAGTTTTAACACAAAAACATTCTTAAATTGAGATGGAGAATATTAAAATATTAAAATTAACCCCATATTCTACCTATCATAATAATACATTAATATTATTAATTGGCAAATCTGAATAGTAAAAGTATATACTTCATACACATACCATTGTGCTCTCCTTTTTATACATTTGTGTGCTCCTTTTTACAATGCTTATTACTGATTGATGCTGGTTGCTAACTGTCTTGACATACTAGGTTTTTTTTTTTTTTTTTTTTTCAACCCTGGAATTTCACCCATCGTTGCAAATATCATATTTCATTTGAGTCCAAAATATAAAATCACATAATTATGAGGAATATTTTTAAAAGATTCATGTAAACCAAGTTAATAATTTGCCATAAAACAATCCTCTCTAATTTGCCATAATAATCAGCTCATGCCAGTTGACCAGGACTTGACTTTGAGTTTTCCTTTATCTGTTAACACAATCTTGAGTACTGTTCAAGGTCTGGAACAAGTCTGTCTTTAGCATTACGATTGTAAATGCATTCACTATTGGCATGGGGGAAATCTTAAAATCAGAACTTCAATTGGAGTTTCATTCTTCTTTAACTTTTCTATTGGAAGATGGTGTAGCGGCTTCAAGAACTATTGAGTCCTGCTTTAGCAACTGAACTCAAGTTTCTACAAAGAAATGCCTTTTTATGGTTTGGAACATTTTTAGAAGTGTGAAAGTCCTCTTCTCTTTACTTCTGTAGAAATTTAGCAAAGTGCAGTGTTTGTTTTCCTACCTCATACTTCATAAATACTCTGTGCCTATTCCTTATATAGATAGTGAAAAAACCATATTTCCCAAATTTTATCATCTTGAGGAAATGGAAACTATCTAACAGAATGTTGGATGTTGCTTAGAAAGTACAGAAATTATTGTATAATCCAGTCTAAAAATCTTGTATAAATGGAAACTATGAAGCAACTTACTTAAATTACCACCGGTTCCTTATCTGATCAACCTTATGTCATTAATTTACTAACTTGAGACCTTCTTTATTTGCTATCAGAGAAAGTTTGGTAATATAAGACAATCTAGTTAATATGATTATCATCATTACAATTGAGGCTAAGATCATATTAGAAACATAAATTCCTACAGTTAAACATCAATACGACTTTAAAAAAAAAACTCTTCTGACAAATTGGAAATAAACATTTTTGAAGATAAGAAATTTCTTGCTCAGATATAAAAGATCATTCAAGACAGCCATTGAAATGCATATTAATTTTGATACAGATTCAAGATTTTAGGTGGATTTTAGGAGGTCACTTTTGCCTCCATTGAGACAATTAAATTAATTAATTTGTAAGAAATGATTATTTTCACAATCTTAAAATTATAATCTCCTGACTCTCTATGCTACCTATTCCTAGAGCTAATGAATGAGTGGCCTGATCAATTCAGGTCCTTGCCTCTCTTCTCACAATTGCATGGATTTTATTGGTGCTTGAGCTTCAGCATGTACCATCTCCTGCATGACTACGTAATGCTATTGTTTCAAGTTCAGTTACTGGGGTAGTTTACATTGAAATGCTTTTTACACTTTTCTTGTTATACTTTTAAATTAGCATTTGAAAGTACTTTTCATTATACTGAAAATTTCTGTTACACACAATCACCTTTTAAAAAATTGCCTCTATAATTTTGTTTTAACTCAGCTATGAGTTGAAATCCCCTTGTAATATTTATACTGGCAAATGGCAAAGCCCAAGCTTGGTGTAGTATAACCACTGAAAAGGCAGTCATTTATTAGAGGCAAGCAATTGAAAGGACACAAGTGGACTATCAACAAACTTTTCAATAAAGTCAGGAAGCAGGCTATCAACACTTGAGCCATTCTTATTGTGTCTGTTATCATAATTGACAGCTTGACGTAAAACCCTATCACATGCCTTCTGGGTAGGTATGTAAATGGATAAGAGGTCACTTTTCACATATGCTGGCTGGAAAGGAAACACATTTAAAGGAAGTTTCAGTCAAAATAATAGCTATGCAAATGCTTACCTTTTGGGCTAATTCTTAAAATTAAAAAGAAAAATCCTTCCATTGTCTATCTTTTATCACTCATTCATTTGTTCTCTTACCTTTTCTGGTTACCAAAGGCTAATATCTAGATAACTATTCTCATTGATATAAAAATAAAATTGTGTGTCATGTAGCCTTAAATTTCAGTCAACGCAAGGGAAAAGTTATCTACTTTTCTCAAAGTGTTTAAAAGATCTAAGTTGAATCAAGGACATTCTGAAGGTGTTTTATTTACAGTTATTTTAGTCTTAAATCTTGTTGGACTACACATTAAGAACAGGGTAGGAGAGGAACAATGACAGACAAACTGGTGCAGAGGGTGAGAACCAGGGATTAGGAGCCAGTAGGTTGGAGTGTTCCTGTTGATATGGAAGGGCACAGCTAACCTTGGACAAGGTCTTAAACCTTTTTCTCCTGGAGCCTTATCTTGGAAAGGAAATTGAAGATGATGGATTCCATCTCTTGAAACCTTAAATTTTACATGTTAAAGTAGTTTTCATTAAAAAAGAAAAAGAAAAAGCAAAAAAAAAAAAAAAAAACCCTTTCATTTTCTTACTTATGATTTATGGTCAGTAACATTTACTAAGCTCATGGCTTATGAATATCTGTTTAACTTGATTTTGATTCTACTGTGCTAACTAAATTAAATCTCAAGAAGCATGGGTTTCGGAAATTGATATTAGAAATGACTTTAAGATACCAGAATGATCTTGGATTTTTTGTTTTGTTGTTTTTTGCTTTTTTTTTCCTTCTTTTCATCAGTTTCACTCTGAATACTTTGCTTGTTCAGTAAGATTATATACTATTTATTCAGAGACCACTTCACTTGCTCTATAGCAGGTAATTAGCAATAAAATAAAATTCTACTAATCCAGGCATTAAGAGAAAAATATGAATATTGAAGTGCTAATCTTTTTAGCTCCCACAAAAACCACCTCCATTCCCCCCAAAATCTGTTTCCTTGAGGCATCTGGAGAAATAAACTCAAGAGAACATAAAATATACCTTTCAAGATATTCCCTGAGGTCATTACAAACCTAAAAGAAAAAAAGTGAAAAGGTAAATTTGCCTGTGTTGATTTTTCTGTTTGCACTTAATGGCTTATTGGGTCAACTGAGAGCTGTTGTCCTCAAGAGGGACTATTGGTGCAGCATCCTGTTTGCTGAATCTCCCAAAGTAGGACATTTTTGTTAGCCTTCTTCTGTTCCCAAAGCTAATTGCTATGCATTTTACAAAAGCCCCTGTTAATAAAAATGAAAGGCCCCCGTTTGAATAAACAAATTTTTATTCTAAAATCACAAGCAATATTGATTCTTTATGGTTATCAACTACTTATATAATTATTCGAGTATAGTAGCTTAGGTTTTTTTCCCATCTAAGTAGGCTTTTGAGGGGAACCAGATGGTCCCCCATCCTTATTATTGGGAGACAGTTTCATTTGAATTGTGTAGGAACAAGGTTCTCCCTCCAGAGACTTCGTGGACTCCATCCTAAGAACATACACAGTGAAAATTTCACCTTCACTCCATTCTTAGTACTTTGGACTATTTTAGCCTGACCATTTATTGATAACTTCTTTGGGAAGAAATCCTATATCTTTTTTTTAAATATTGTTTTTTAAGTTGTTAATAGACCTTTATTTTATTCATTTATTTGTATGTGGTGCTGAGAATCGAACCCAGTGTGCCTTACACATGTGAGGCAAGTAGTCTACCACTGAGCTACAACCGCAGCCCGAAATCCTATATCTTCACTTTTTGTTTGCTTTTGGAATTCTGGGCATAGTCAGTTTAATATACATCTTACCTTAATTATTTAGATAACTTAAGTTCATATTGGTGGGTGTATATAAAGAATTAAAATGATTTATATGAGTAAGCATTTTTTAAGGAATATGAATATGATCAGGTTTGACTTAAAGTCTGACTGAGAAGAAGAAGAATTTCTCCCCACCTCCACATAAAAACACATGACTTTAACAGATCAAGTTTGAACTCACTTATGCTGGGTGTTTTAAAAAAGTTTGATTACAATGACAGGGGTGAATACCTATTTTTTAAGAGAAAATACTTGGGAAAATCATTAAGCTGTTATTAAAGCTTTGAACTAAGGAATTTATTTATTTTGGTAAATGAAAACCATGTATTTATGTGCTACTTAAAATTAAAGTTTTAAAATTTAATTAAAAAATAACAATTGATAGCTGAATTATCTGACATCTACCCTTTCATAGGACAGAAGCTGAGGAATCAGTACCCTAAACTCACAAAAGACTATTACTTATTCTTTTAAATTTATTTAAAGACTAATATAAAGTTATTTTTATTAGGACTACTGAATTATAATAATATTCTACTTAACACATCCCCCAATTAACTACACTTAGTGTTAATCTTCCAATACCTATAGACTGTTGCTTGGTCAGATCTGTATTGGCCAAATAAGATTCTTAGGAATGGATTTTCTTAGACATGACTATCAAGGGAATCTTTAGTGAATAGGTAACTTTTATTTTAATCATTTATTTCCCTTCCCCACACTATCACCAGTGTGTTTCCCCCCAAAGCCAGAGAAGTTTAATCAAACAGTCCTTAAATTAAAAAAATGTCTTATGCAAAAAAAAAGCTTATTAATTATAAAAAAATAGACTCTTACTCAGGTAATCTGACTGAACATATAAACACAAGTGTGCCTCCTCAGAAACTTTTGAAAATTGTGATAATGCTGGTCTACAATCTAAATAGGCAAATAAATTTAAATTATATTTTAAGTTTTTAGTCACTGAAAAGAAATTAATTTAATGCTAATTAATATCCTATCAACTTCTTTGAAATTACTGCTAAATAATTGACTATTTTGATTAATTTTTATTTATTTAAGCATATTTTCTGTTTAGGAAAAATATTTCTTGTGTGTGCGCGCACACACACGCACACACACACACACACACACACACACATGTAAGGATAGATAAAAATGAATACCTCTAGTCAGGTCTAACCCTTTTGAGACTGTTTAGGAAAGAATAGTCCAAAAATATGGTGATTTAAATGTTTAGCATGCGAACAAAGCTAGCCTACAGGGGGCATTTTTAGGGATGGTAAAACAAACAAAAAAATGAGCAACTTTTAACAACAAAAACCTAACCAACTACATAATTTTTCCCAAGATCTTGTACCCTAGCAGTTGTCTGTGAAACAGTAGCCAATCCTGAGTGACACTCAGATTCCTCTGGTTTTGTGAAAGTATGGTTACTTTCTGAAAACTTTAAGCTGAGCATCCCATAGAAACTAATCTGTTAGCAATTAACAGAATTAGGATATTCTGTGTCTAAATGTAGCCTCCCTTCCTGAGAATTTTAAGTAAGTCAAAACTAGCATTTTTCATTCATAAGAAAAGGATCAATAAGTGGTCTCTAAGGTAATCTTTATGCAAAGTCAAGTTTCTTGAACTGTTTTTTAGATTTTCATAGCCCTTTTATAACTTGTATTTTGAAACAGACAATCGTTTTACTCTATTATTATTAAAAATAAATAATTTATCCCATCATATTGAATTTCTATTAGATGACCCATTTTGAGAACTTCAAAAAATCTTGCAATATTGCTTCTCACACACAAGACTGGATAAATTTACTTCTTTGAAATAGTAAAAGTATGTCATCCATTTGAGTAAAAACTAAGTACATTATTCTCTTTTATGTAAATATTATGGTCAATTTTAAGATTTCTTATTTTTATTTCTAATTTAATTTAATTTAATCATTTATGACTTCTTAATGATGTATTTCCTGAACAGAATCTACATATCTATCAATTCATGTGTCTGCCTGTCTATCCATCTATATAAGGGAATTTTTTAGTTTTATAAATTATAAAATCACTTTTACTTAAAATATCAGCACAATTAAAACATATATTTTGGAAAACTTTGACTGTAATATTGGATATTCAGAAGAAAAATGAACAAAAATTGTCATTCTGAAACTCCAAAATCCCCCTTCCTTAAGAGTGTGCAGAAAGTTGAGAGTCTGATAGGAAAAGATGCTTAATAGCCAACTTTTAAAAGCCATAATGTTAGAAAAATAGATAAAACAGTTTATCACAAGTTTAAAGGCATTTTGGCTTCAATCATCATCCTGAAATTCTCTCTGAAAAGCATCAGACCAGGTTTCATGGATAGTAGTGAAGAAGGCCTTTTCAATGCAGGATGCAGTTAATTTACAGCCTGGCTATCTAAAGGTTAAAAATCATGGTTTTCTACTGTGTTTCCCCCCAAAGCCAGATAAGTTTACTTTCTTAAGCATAAAAATAAGCAATATATCTTTTCAATAAATCTGCTAGCACTGTAGGGCAGCTGTTAACCAAACAGAGCTGGATAGGGTTACTCGAAGGATCTCTGAAGGGTAGAGCTGATGATTCCTGGATCTGGGAAGAATTTGTTTCAGCTTGTATTCAGTGCATTCCTCACTTTCTTCAGTTGTAGTAAAGTATTTTAAATACCACTGCTCAGAATTTAAAATAAAAATAGAAATTCTTATCAACTCTTTCCAAATAAGGTCACTTTAAGTAAAACACAGTTAGTAAACACCTAAAATTGAACACCTTGATGCTTGAATTACATAAGTTAGGGTGAATGTCTATGTAGGGTGGGTCTTTTTTCCTCTAAACTGCATGTCTTCTTGTTTTGCAAACTGCATGCTTAAAGGTATTGATTATTTTATTCAGTGCAGATAATTTGGTATGTTGCATAGAAAAAAAGCATTTTTATTTTCTTTCTAAAATATATCTCTCTATTGAACATTAACGTTTGCTTTTATTTCAGCTCAATTTGTACTCTAATAATGGCTAATTGTTATGTTCTAAGCACTTGTTTCTCTTGTATGCTTTAATTAATAGAGAAGCATATTGCAATAGCTTTTTCTAAAAAAAGAGTCTAAGGAATTTTGCTTTTCAGAATAAGATTTTCTTTTGCTTTTTTTTTTTTTCTTTAAGTTGCCTCTTGGGAAAGTAAGGTTAATGCCATATACAGTACTAGTTTGCATGTGTTCATTTAAATACTAAAAACTGTAGTACTGCTCGATCCATATCTGACTGCTAGGTTTCAATTGACAGCTGAGGATTTGTGACTGGACCATGAATCAAAACGGCAGGCATTTATACCCCAGTACCAGTGAGGATACATTGGGAATTACTTGGCAAAGGTAACATTTTAATTATTTCCAACCCTACACTTACACCTCAAACTTCCATGACCTATAGTGTTTGTTTTTAACTAGTTTTACGGAAAATATATGTTAAAAATTTAGTTGTTTTGGCTATGCCATTCCTCTTCTCCTTCCCCTCTCCTTTATTTCCTATTTAAATGCAACATCAATTTAATTCCAGACTATATAGCATATGCTAACTGATCATTGGAATTTCTAAATATTGTGAAATGTTTGATAAAATTTATAATATTTTTGGTGGGGGAGGGGGTAGAATTTGACTTTTAGATTTTAGAACCTGAAAAATGAAATCTCAGCTTTAGGGAAGATTTTTCAGCTATTTGAGGATAAAGCATTGGTATTTCACATTATACATTCTTCTCATTTTGAGTGTTTCCTCTACTGCTGCCTCTAAGCCATGTTACTATTCATTTATTCCTTTGCCAAAGAGGAAAAGCTAGAAGAAAAATTTCAAGTTATTGAAATATTTCAATTTGATTGTTACTAGCAGCACTCAAAAAATTTTGGAGTGGGAAGACTGTTAGAATCAATAGCTATGAAGGAATTTGGTTTAAATAAAGTGTTAGTTTGTTCATATACTAATGTAACCCATTGAGGGTTGATTTAATTTGGTTGGCTAAAAAAATCATTCCAAAACTTCATTTTCAAAAGCAATTTGGGTATTGTTTCATGTGTTGGTTTTAGATAGTAAGTAGTTCCAAGGTAGTTCCAAGGTATGTGTTATTTTATTAAATTGTTTCAAATTGATAAATCAAATAATTAAAATTCATGGTAGAATCATATGTATTAAGAAATAAAAATTTGCAATAGAGAGTAAGTCATTCATTGAGTTCACCAAAAGTAGAGTCAACTTAATTTTTCAGCCCTGCTATGATTGTGATCCTTCCTTTACAGAAAATGCCTATATGAAGTCACATGCTGAGATATTAATTGTGATAGAGCTTGTTGCTCATCTCTATCTTGGTTGATAGAAACTGATGAAGAGTAATGTTCGAGTCAGATTAAATGTCTGCATTTGCTCAGATAAAAATTAAGAAAATTATTTTTATTGTTTTTCAAAAACATTTGATGGCTTTTTAGTAATTCAATATTTAAATGATTACAGTAGGATTTTTACTTTTTGAAGCCTGACAAACCATCAAATTTAAAAATAGATACATTTTTACCTATTATGATCTTGCCCAAAAGCTTGTGTTATTCTTCCTTTTGGAAAAAAAAAATATATATATATATAGTTACAAAAAAGATGATAAACTCAGTGGAAGTTTCTTATTTAAATAGTCTTAATGACTAATAGTGTTAATTACATTTAATAAAAGTATCTTATTAAAAAATCTGAATTAATAAACTTTTAAAAGTTAACTTAATTAGGTTTGATAATACATTGTTTGCATTTTGTTTTATTAAAAAAAAAACCTCCCTGTATTCCATTATCTGCCCATCAATTAGCGAAATGGCTCCTGTCTACATACAAGCTTGATATATATATAAGAATTTCAAGTCAGATGAAATGTACTTATGTTTGTAAGTGTTCCTATAGTTGTCTGAACTTCCAAATCTGGGGATTACTTATTGGCATTTACTTAATCTAAAATAAGATAGCATCTCGGAAATACATTAAATCCAAAATTTCACCTAATTCCTCATAATTTTTTGAATCAAAGCTGATATCCCCCCAAAAGAAAAGGTGAGTGGACAATGAATCAGAACACACGTATGTGGAGTGAATGAATATGATAACTAAACTCAGCTCTGAGGAGGGTATTGTTCATTTCACAAAGCCTCTTCTTGGTGAAAAATTGATATGGAAATCGGTTTCAGGTCATAGAAAACAATTTAGAATTAATATTTCTTTTTTTGTTTCCCCGTCTCAAAAATAGTAGATTTTCTTTGGGTTAGTAGATAATGGTGTGTAGAAGGGCCTTTAGTGATTCATACAGCTCTTAAGCAAGCAGTTTTGAGTTTGTTTCTTCCCTTTTTGTGGTGACTCAGAAAGCGCGTAATTGGTGATGGCAGGCGTCTTGCTTATACATTCTACAGGGATTTATTGCATCTCTGTGTGGGGCTATCTTAAACACTGTGATGGACAAGACATCCACAGTTCTTAAAATCTAAGTATCAGGCAGTTTAGGATAAATATACTCAAAGGAGACAGCAATTCACTTTGTTTTGTTACCTTTTCAAATATGGACACAATCCATATTTTATAACACAAATACGCCATGTCTGTGGCTTTGGTGGCTTTATGTGTAATTTATAATTTGTGCCCTATAGATTTTTTTAAAAATATCTTTATTTTATTTTATTTATTTTTAATGTGGTGCTGAGGATGGAACCCAGAACCTTGCACATGCTAGGCGAGCACTCTACCGCTGAGCCACAATCCCAGCCCATCCTATAGTTATTTTTAAAACTTAATGGGTTTTCTTTCTTCTAGATATAATATTGCAAAGGGAAATAACTATAACCCTACTACTATTTTTTTTTCAATGCTAGGGATGGAACCCAGGGCATCATGCATCTTAGGCAAGTGCTAAACCACAGAGCTATACTCAGTTCCTGTAGAACTACCACTTAAATAAATAAATAAATTTATATATATTTCTATATATATTTACTTATTTTTTAGTTGTTGATGGACTTTTATTTTATATATTTGTATGCAATGCTGAGAATTGAACCCAGTGCTCATCCATGCTAGGCAAGTGCTCTACCACCGAGCTACAACCCCAGGTCCCTGGAACTACCATTTTTAAGGCAGATCATACATATTTAAAATTTGTGGGCACAGCTACAGTTTTGCAATTATCTCAATAGGGTGAAAATATACAACAAATGTAGATATGGTCAACCAGAGAATTAAATAATTTAGCTCTGACATGATGGAATAGAGAAGATACCATGGGTTATTTTTGTTGTGGGTGTTGCTTTTTGTTTTTAACAAAGGCAATCCCTGGAGACTTTGTAGTGGTTCCATGTGGCTTGGTGCCGTTTGAATTGTCTGTTTGCTGCCATCTCACTAGTTCATGGTTGCCTTCTCTTCTGCTTCATGCCAGTTGCCCTCTTGAGGTGTTTGCATGTCATTTAATGTAGCTCCGTTTCGGGAATGAAAATGGCAGGGTCTAGGAAGCTGTGTAAGTAGTATAATCAAAGCTGGAAGAGTTCCTCTGGCCTTCCCCACCCTACCTCAGGCTGTAAACATTCCCTAAGGAACCAGAGCTGACTTTTGGAAAGTTTTCACTGCCTTCCTAGGGTGCAGCCTGAAGGTGTTTTGTTGTTTTGACCTTAGAATTCTGTGAGCCATTTTTCTGTGTGTGTGTGTGTGTGTGTGTGTGTGTGTGCGCGTGCATGTGTGTTTGTGTGGTCTTGAGCTAAGGAGCTACTTGTACCTCGAGAGCTCAGTTAAACTGCCATTAACACAGAATAAAATGTTGATGAAGATCTGTCTCACTTCCATGTCAGTGAGAATGGGTTCCACTCCTGGGAGGGTCATAGGTGCCAGATTTGCTCAAGCTAGGCACTGATGTGTCTGTGATAGGCACTGATCGGTCTGTGCTTTGTTCTATGTGGACAAAACACTTTCTTTTTGCATATGTGCATTCTGTGGGCGTAAACACATACAGCAGGTACTCTCTAACTGGCTTTCTTTCTTGAAACTATAAGCAGAACTTTACTTGTACTATTGAATATGAAAGAGCAATATAATTGAATAAAAAAGAAAGCTGAAGGACAATCCAAGAATAATATAAACATAAGTTATTTTAAAACATTGGAGGGAGTGCTTTATGCAAAAGAGAAACTGGATTTATTGTTTCATTCTCCCTTCTCCCCCTTCACCCTTTTCAAGAAGACGCAAAGCCACAAGTGAGGGTTGTATGTGTCTGATGGCTTATATAAACATGGAAGAAGCCTTCAGATGGCTAAAATAAACATGCGCGTGTTACTGAAGGATATGTTTACACAAACCATTTGCTCAGCCTCTAAAATAATGAATAAATGAAGATTTTACTAAAATAATTGGAAGGATTTTTGTGTCTCTGCCGATGCCATAATTGAATGGCACCAAAGAGACTTTTATCAGCTCTTTTCCGTGTTACATGTGTTAGCAGTTCCTTTCCATGAGTTCAATACTTCATTTTGTAGTTACTTTACACATGTTTTTGTAAGAAATTGTCATTTATTACTGCAATTCTAGAGAGTTGCTTGATTTCCCAAGAGAAATTTAGCAGCCAGTAAAGGTTATTTGGATCTGGTTGGCCAGGAAAGAGAGGGCAAAAAGGAAGGAGTAACAGTGTTCATTTCATATATATATATATATATATAAAACTTTCTTTGCATAACATGGCCCTTGTCCATAACATTTTCTTGGTAAAATGTAGGCTCTCAAAAGGCTTAAGAAGGAATATTTAAGCAAAAATAATTCTCAATATTGGGTGGCAATTGTATGTTCATATGCACATAAATGTATGGCTATATCTATGCATAAGTGTGTATGTGTGGATATAAGTGTGGCTATATCCACAGATTTGTGGCATGTGTGGGGTAGTGGCAATACATGGCCTGTTCTTAGGTGGAATTAAGAGTTAACTTTTGGTTCAACATTACACTTAGGCCATCCCGGAGAATTGACTAGGTTAGCATTTCCTGCTCTCAGTTTGTTATCTTGACACATAACTATAGTACAACAGCTGGGTTGTTCCTGGAGTTCCTGGGGGGAGCTTTATTCTCAGAGTGCTGAGTTTCCTTTTCAGCTGTTAGCTCTAAAGTGTGTTCAGAATGTACAACTTTTTATACACATCCTGGGCCCCTAGCACCACTCTGGGACCATGATAGAAATGCTGATAAGATAGATGAATGGAAGAAACTTTGGTTCAAGGCAGAAAATTGAAAAAGCCAAAATTTCACATGATCATTTTTTTTGCTAACAGGGCTGCTAACCAGTATTGCTCTCCCCATTTGAACATTCTCTTGAAAGGAATTCCTTTCTATTCTCATCAAAATTATTTGCACCTGTTATGAAATAAAAAACTAGAAAGGTTACCATTCTTAAAAATGATCTTGATACGGTTTTCACAAACACACAATGTCTCTGATCTGGCTGTTGAAAAATACATTGGGATTTGTTGTAGTTTTTGCCTAACTTTGCCCATTTATAAAGAAAGATTTGTGCAATACGACATTTCCTTTTTATCTAGGCAAACTCTTCAGAACACTTCCTAAGAAATTAATTGTATTCCAGCCAGACTTGCCTGCTGCCATCCCACAGGAAATGGGTCAGCAATCCATTAAGATGCCATTAGATAATCTAATTTGGAACTTAATCTCTAAATTAACCATGCTCCATACTTGAAGCATACTTGAGAGAAAGAAAAAAAGTTTACGTTTGAATCGATAGGGGAGCCGAAGCGTGAAGAAGGCTGTTTGTTTTTTCTGTAGCTGTGGTCACGTCTCAAGCCGTCTGGTAACCAGGAGAAACCAGACATGATGTAATTCCAGATTGAACTTGAACTTCAGGGACTTAGGATGGGGGAACAATGGGCCATAGGAATCAATAATGTCCATTTTCCACATGATTATGTTTGGAGCTTTAAGTTAACCTTTATGGGAGAAGCAGCAGGATCGGCAGTGTGACCAAAATGAGATGATCCAGAGACAAGATGTTAGAGGAAAGAAAACAACTTTTTCCGTGATATTTTCTGAGCAGCACTGCAGATTCCAGCAGGATTAGAAAAGTTCCCGCTCTGCAGTAAACCGGTGGCCTGTTCAGAGCACTCTTTGTTCGCTTAGGTAGGACAAACTTAATCTTACGTTTCCTGTCAGATGATTTTTGGCAGCGCTACTGGAGAGGGAGGAGCATGATTCACAGCACTCCCAAATGTAAACCTTTCTGATTAACCCTTTGCAACAAAAGGAAGTCTATCAAACACCTACCTTACGTGAAGATGTGCTGTATTCGTCCCTGAGGAACGAGCTCCTTCAGCAGCCAATGCACCATTTATTCGTTTACCTTTTTTGCTAGAGCTGTGAGTAGGTGTATTGTGAATTTTTAGTGGTATTTAAATAACAAAGCTCATGAGTGTATAAATATAATAAACACCATGAATTATAAAAGAAAAGGCAAAGCCCATTGAGGTTTGAGAAATTGAAAAACACAAAGGTGGAATAGTCAGAAATTGTCGAAAGTTAGGCTTGTTCACTTTGTTTTACAAGGAAGATCTCTGCACATGTGAACAGAGTAAAAGGCACTCTATCAAAAAGCATTCAGTTTCTTAATCCTTGGTAACTTTATTTCAGAATTCTGATACCAATAAGTTCTATCCCTTAGAGGTGAAATTGAGCAAGTAATGCTGATTTTTGCTTTGAAATAAAAATCATTTGTGAAATAATCACTTTTTGCTTTTGCATAAAACTTACATTTCCACTTAACTTAGTATGCCTTGGATGATTTTCTGTAGTGAAAGGCACTATGTTGAAGCACCATTTTTGTAGAGAATTTTGTCTGCTGTTGAAGAATCACATATGCAAATAAGAGGAGCAAGTAGCACTTATAACAATAGCTTTGAAAAGGAGCCTAGGGGTGGAGAGGAATACAGACTAGAGAAGGAGGCTGGAAATCAACATGTGGGCTTCTCCAATGTCGCATATCTGTAGGAGGAGATAAAATTTCTACTGTAAGCCTGACTTTCCACAGCTTCATAAGTTGCTGTATATGTGTGCATGTGTGTGCTGTATCTTATTTATTAGTTGTCTTCATATTAATTCTCCACCTTTCACTTTCAGCTCTAAAAAAGGGAAAAGATAAATTTTTTTTAAATCTACTTAATTTGCCCTATTGAGGGAAAGAACTTTTTCTTATTATTGTTTAAATTAAACATTCTAAGGAAATAGACTTTTGTTACTTTTAAGGGTATAGATTGCCTTGTTGAAGGATATTTTAGGATTATGTAGAGCTTTTTACTGAAAAAGTATAGTAATTTAATACTTAGTTGTAATGGTCCCATACATGAGGGCTTTTCTTACCTTGTCCTCTTCATTAGATGAAATATTTCACTGGAATGTGCCATTATTTTACTTAGAACATGCTAGCACTCAAGCATGGTAAAGTTAACCCTCAATTTAGCATGCCCCAGTACCAAAAGACATCTGAAATAATTGAATATAAACTAATGAGGTTTGATGGCTTACTGTTTTGATGTTATTTTCAAAACTGTTGGTCCCCAAGGAGTAGCAATAAAGAAGGCTATTTACCTACTTAGTTAAGAAACAAATACATTTCTCTTTCATTACTATGAAAGTGCTATTGCTTGTAGTTAGAATAATTCCATGAGCCACCTGCAGTTTATGATATTTGGTGTTTCCCAGAGAGCCCACAAGAGTACTTTGCAGATCAGGTAAGAGCTAGCCAGGGAGCTTTCTGATACAGATTATTACAAATAGTAATAATCATTAGAAATCATCTTGCATGCAAATAGGATCATTCAGATGGCAATAATGATCCTTAAAAATGTGAAAAATAAATTGAAGGAACCTAAGATCTATATAAGCCCTTTGTAATTTTTGCTTTTAGTCTGGCCTGGTCTGAAAAGGAATCGAAAGCAAATTATTGACATACATATTTGTACATCCATAAAAGAAAGACACATATTTCTTTCAACTGAAAAGCAACAGGGATTAGATGGATAAAATACAGTTATTTATGCTGAAGTTTGGGCAAGAGTTATACTTCTATGGAAATTTCAGTGTGTCTAAGTAATATGGACCTTTGTTTATTGACTCTTAAAAAATCAGTTGTAATATAAACTATTATCCAGTTTTTCTTTTTTTTCCTTTTTTTTTTTTTTAAGAAAGTGTATTTCACAAAAGACGCAGCTGAAGTGAAATGTATAGGTTAAGAGCATAGATCCTAAGTCCACACTGCTAGAGGGAAACTCCTGGCTTACACAACACAGTGGCAATATAAGCTGGGCGAGATGCTTAACTTCTTAGCTCAGTTTCCTCATCTCTAAAATAACAGATAAAGACACTTTCTCCTAGGTTTTCTGTGGGAATTAAAAGCTTTAAGTAGGTCAATCACATAAAACAGAGCCTGGCAAATAATAACCAGTATCTAAGTGCTAGCCACTGGTATATTTATTATATTTATTATCTTTGTTCTAAAGCATCATTAATAGGTTCAACTTAAATGCTACCCATTTATTTCTTCCACGGGTCTGAGTGAGCATTTTTTTTCACAAAGACATGATTTGCCTTTATATTATATTAAAGTAAACTGCCACAGCAAATGCACACATATAAATCAGGGACAACATGATTTTTCACTTAATGAATATTTACCTAACACACCATACCTGATTTTTCCAGACATGCCTTTAGCTATCAATAGGGAAAATTATTTTGGGAGAGATGCTAAAACCTGTATATTAATATTATGTCAAGAATTAGAGTGTTTAGGAAAAGAACTAAAAAAAAAAAAAAAAAAAAACAACCCTTCAGTCTTGGAGATTATCTGAAACTGGTTCAAAAGAACTAAAGGCAGATTCTGTTAAGATACCTATTTTATACATTCCTCATGCTTTCCAGACCATTTTTATTTTATCACTATTTATAAATAACATGGCTGTTGGTACAGTTGAGGTTATATGAATATTTTCAATTCTTGGTGCTTCATTTCTTAGTATTTTTTAAGCTTCTTGAAAGAGCACTTATTATTTTTGAAGTAAATGTAGTATACAAAACCCGAACGGATAATATTGCTATTCTCCTGAAAAGTACTAATGTATTGGATACTCTGACATTTTGTAAGTTGTCTAACAAATAGAATGTCCAATTCATTATCAAATAAACATGTACTAGTAATAAATGAATTTTGCCAGTTTTCAAGTAGCTCTTTTTGTTTTAATCACCTAAAACTAATAGAAAAGATGAAATTTTTCACTTTGGTTCCGAATTCAACTAAAGGACTTAATATATTTATTTGGTACTCTGTGGTTCTTCATGGGTTAGAGTGTTAAAAGCTAATAGACCAATCCTTTTTGGCCTCAAAGACTCATTCACAGGACACATTAAAAAAAAAAATAATAATAACCATAACCATCAAATGTTGGTTTGGCTGCAGAGAACAATTTTCTCTCTTTCATTAAAAGATAAAAGTTCATGGATTCTTTAGATGCAAAGAACAACTATTTTATCCAATTTTCCTAGGCTAAAAAATATGTAAATAGTGTATCATTTTTAAAGGAAGAAGTGGGTACCTTCTTCTCTCTTAGTCCTGATTATAGTGTTACCCTAGAAAACTTCAACTACATTTGTTTCTAGAGGAAACAGGTTCATAGAATTTCAGAGTGCTTTGCCATCCTGCCTGTTGAGGGCCACAGCAGAGTTGGGATAACGCATGGCATTTTTGCCAGAAGTAGTGGTTGAGAGGTGAAGCCAGTAAGCCATTAAGATGATGACTTTTGAGTTCTCGTGGAGTTCCCGTTGAGTTCCGGTTGAGCTCTCCTGGGGATTCCTGAAGAGTTCGATTGGGTGGTGGGAGTTCCGGTTGGTGTGTGGTGTGTTCCTGGAGGAGCCACCTGGGTGGCGTTCGGGAGAGTTTCCCGGGAGTGGGCTGGTGGAGTTTGGAAATAAAGTTTGTTCCTGCTTGAGTGGCTGGTGATTTGTGCCCAGCCAGACTGCAGCACCTGCCCAACCACATATTCGGTGCACAAGTCTCTCTTCTTCAGTATTAGCGAGGTTATGATTCAGCTTGTGTGGAGTCTTGGAAACTCATTGTATACTGAAGTAAATATATTTTGCCTTCAGAAAATTGTTAAAAGCTCTTTCTAATGTTGGGTCAACATCTGATTCAGGGCCTCAAACATGCTAGGCAAGTGCTCATTCCTAGCAACATCTGACTTTCTAAGAAGGCAATATATTATAGTGAAATGGCCATGGGAGTCAGACAGAATTGATTTATTATATCTGAGGACTAGCAGAGACTGAACAACTTGCCTCAGTTTCCTTAGTGAAAAGGGGAAAATTTTGGCCATTTCAAGAGTTCATTGAGAGAGGGAAGTGACATAGCATATGTAAAACACCAAAGATGTCACCTTGCTCTTAGTGGTCTTCAGCATGGTTGTCCTGGGGAAATTTCCCCCTTTGTGCTTATTTTATTCATGTGAATCTTACAGAGGAAGTCTGAATTTCTTTCTGATTCCACTGTCCTGTCTTCGCTGTTGCCCTTAAACTGTTACTTTAATGAGATGATTTGGTGAGTTTCTTCAATAAAGCAACACCATTGAGTCCGTTTCTCTTGAACAGTGATGCCAAGAAGCACAGTGCTCCGGGGGTAGTCTTATCAGTATAAAAGAAGCAGGGCTATCTCCCACCACTAATATTCTCAAGGTCAAAATAATTTGTTTCCTCTTCCCTCTCTGTGGAGGAGCTAAATCATACATTTGTTCAAAATTATGTGAAAATATTCTCAATGAGATCAGACATTTTATTTTTGAATTTTTGAATTTTGATTTAGCTTTTATATATTTTGTTTATAATGAAGTATCTCATAGAGAGAGAGTAGAAATCAGTAGGGTGAGTTGCACTTTGTATTAAAATACTTTGTGCTTTTTTTTTTTTTTGTAATGCCTGATTTTTCACATCATACTTACACTCTCTTCTCCCCGCTTCTTCTTCTCTTTCTCCCTTCCTTTTCTTCCTCCACTTCCTTCTTCTTTTTCTTTTTTTAGTGGTCATGGCCAGTGTGTGTGTGTGTGTGTGTGTGTGTGTGTATTTAAAGATGTTCTCTCAAATTTCAAATGTGTTCATCTTTAGTTTGCCCAAAGAAAGATGATTTGACTTTGGAAAATCAATGATAATAAAGTAAATGCAAGCTTGAAGACATCGATGAAGTAGCTGCATTCAACCTCCTTTCAGAGTTAGATTCTCATGACTCTTACTAGGTAGCTAGGTAGATTACAGATTGTTGAATTGAACATATGATTTTTCATATAATTCTCATCCCACCATAAATTACATATAACTTACATGTAACTAATTTGTGTAAGAATATGTGTGATTATTTTATTCATACATATGACTTTTGCATTAATTTGTACATAGAGACAGCATCAAATTTGTAAGAAGCACTGCTACATTTTTACTTGAATATGCAATTTTAGGCATTGTGCTTTTGAAATTAAATGATCTAGATTATTTTGGTGAATAAAATATTTTTCTTTGCATTGTTATCCTGGGCTTTGAATTCGTCTTACCAGGCCTATTTTTCAAAGGGACTGCCGAAAAAGCTCTAAAAAATGTGTGTGCCTTATAGTTCTGAACTTAACCTACAGATTGGCAATAAGAGGCTTGTAAAACTCATATATGGGGTCTGCACAGTGTTAATGTTTGAGATTTATTTCCCCCCAAAGGCTTATAAACAGTATTGACAAATATATTACACACTGCAATTTTGATATGGTCATAATGTAGGATGGGAGGTTTAGAAAATTTAAATAAACATTTAAATTAAATTTGTTAGACATTCTACAGCAAGAGTCCTGTGATTACCATCAATTTATTTTTATTGAGGATTTTCTAAAGAATATTAATATATGTCTCTTCTAAAGAACTGAGTAAAAAATCAATTGCAAGATAGACCCTGAATTCTTGTCTTTTCTGCCATTAGTTGGTAGACTTGTCCTTTAAGAAACCACACTGATTTCTTTCCTTTCTTTCTTTCTTTCTTTCTTTCTTTCTTTCTTTCTTTCTTTCTTTCTTTCTTTCTTTCTTTCTTTCTTTCCTTCTTTCCTTCTTTCTTTCCTTCTTTCTTTCCTTCTTTCTCTCTTTCTTTCTCTCTTTCTTTCTGGGATTGAACCCAGTGGTGCTTAACCACTGAACTACATCTCCAGCCTTGTTTTAGTTTCCATTTTGAAACAGGGTCTCACTAGTTATTAGGACTTGGCTAAGTTGCTGAGGCTGGCTTTGAACTCGTGATCCTCCTGTCTCAGCCTCCTGAGCCGCTGGGATTACAAGCATGCACTACCAGGCCCAGCTCACACTGATTTTCAATCATTAAAATTTACTTTATATTCCTAAAGCATGCAGTCTCAAAATGAATTTTTGGAGTTCACTTATTTTGGAATTCTTGTTGATTTTGCTGCCAAGGATTATCTATTAAGCTAGTTTTTTTTTTTTTTTATTTTTACATAGCCCTCTTACTTCAGGTTAAAAATATTGGATGTTTGTTTATTTTGTAATTCATTTTGTTAAGAAATAGTTTGCATTGGCTATGGCCAGGCTCTATAAGGATAGATAAGACTAGGTCATTTTCTCTACGGAGTTCACCTTTCAGCCAGTAAGATGTTGCAGATAACAGATCATTATGAAATGAAGTAATATAAGCTGTAATAGGACTATGTACAAAGTGCAGTAGAAGCACAGTTGAGGGGAAAATGAGCTTCAGAATGCATTATGTAACGCTGTTCTCAATCAATGGTGCAAACTGCAGTGATCGTTGTTGAAAATGTGTGTGGGAAGAGAGAAATGAAAACGGTTACGTCTCTTAAAAAGACTTCAATGAAAAATATTCTTTAAGATTACAATTTTCTTTAGATAATGAGGACATACCTTTGTAGCTTGAATGTGATTATTCCTGCAAGTTTTAAATCAGATATCTATTTTCTCTGAATATGGACCAAATCAGAATGTACTTAGGCAACACCTCTAAAATATGTTTATTGGATGTGATTTGAAATGATTGATTTGTTTATTTTAAAAGTTATTGAACATCTACTGTGTTCTTGGTCCTACACTAAATGATAGCAAAAAAGAGATGGATTTTGCTGTCATGGAATTTGACAACTGATCATAAAATCCCTGATTTAAAAAGATCATTGTGATTTTTTTTTCTGTTGAAGTATCTCAGAATTATCTACCTAGACATGTAGTGATATGTCACATATTGCATAGAGATATCAGCAGAGTAAAAAAGTTGTATGTCAAGTGTTATTTCAATCCAAATTTGTTCCTTCATGTTCCATAATGCCTTTTGTATCTTTGGAATTCAACTATGAACAATTGAGTATATATAGATCAAAAGCTATGTAACAGCATATATCTTACCTTATGGTTGCAAAAGTAAAGCAAAGGATGCTAAATGAAATTTAAATTTTGTCTCAATGCCAGGCCCTGATTAAGCTGGGTATGCAATTGTCTGTCTGATGTTTTCTTGGTTCATCATTTTTTACGCAGCTGTTACTTAGCTGACAGTTGTTCCAAGCTGGATATTGAAACAAGCAATACATCAGATTAGGTGTACCCCAAACCTGTGGTACGGTACGCACATCTGGTGTTATTTTCCCACATGTGGTGACACTTTTTTTGTGAGAGATTATGCTGGTAGCAACTAGAGAACTGTTTTGCAATTTTTTTTTTTCACAACCCCAACATAGGTCAAAACTGAGGTGATGTGGAGAGAGGCAGAAAGAAATCTCATCCCTTTATCCTTTGAACAGACCACTCCACCTCACCCTACCCCCACCCTTCCCACTCCTCCAGTTCAGAGCAGCTCAGAGGTGGTGATCTTGAAGGCAGGGCAAAAATGGAAAGGAAAACTTTGGTTCTATCTCTTAATAAGTTTCGACAGAGGAGGATAAGGAAACCACTGGAGAGCTCTAGAACTAGGAGGCACAGGCATAGAGGCCCTTGTGGCCTCCTATGATGATTTCTCACAGTGTATGCTCTGCAGAGAACAAAACCTCTGTTCCATTTTTTTCGTCTATTTGGTCTTTACTAACAATTTCCAATGAAGATATGTTTGGTAATCAAGCTTTTCCAATTACACATTATGCATAAGGCTACTTGGAAAAAGTATTTTCCTCTTGTGAGGGAGAAAAAAATATTTTCCATTACACTTTTCAATTTTTTTTTCAACACAATAGGTAGGTAAAATATTGAAACCCATCTTACTACTGAATTGCTTATGAAATAAAGGTGAAACAAGATCATGTAATATAACTGGCAAACTACAGTATATTGGTATTACTGTGGACTGCTGCTTTTTTTTCTCGGACAAAAAAAAATCATTCTATTTATGTCCAAATGGATCAAATATTTTAGGAAGAATATACTTAATCAGTTCCATGATTGTGTGTATCCTACTCCAGGTTTGTCTGACTCACAGTTAGTCTTACTTTTCATGAAAAAAAAAATAGATCATATAGTATAAGTAGGTACAATATGTGTAATTGGCATATTTATCTCATGTTAGACTCATTATCTCATTAATTTTGAATAAAGTTATAGTACTAATTTGATGCATCTGGAATTTGTATTTCTAATATCACTGCAGATTTTAACATTGTCTTTCTGTTTTTTCTTCCTTCCCTACTACCCTTCTCCTCTCAACAGTCCTGGTACCTGGGCTAGCTTGGTTCCTTTCCAAGTGTCAAATAGGACACCCATCCTACCGGCAAATGTCCAAAATTATGGTTTGAACATAATTGGAGAACCTTTCCTTCAAGCAGAAACAAGCAACTGAGGGAAAAAGAAACACAACAATAGTTTTAAGAAATTAAAAAAAAAAAAAAAAAGGAAAAGAGGAAGACTGGACAAAACAAAACAAAGGGAGAAAGGAAAGAAACTGAAGAAAGAAGATGATAGACCAGCAATTGCAGCACTTACAATCACTAATTCCCTTAAGGTTGAAACTATAATGACATTAAAAGGGTCGATGATATTTCACTGATGGTAGATCGCAGCCCCTGCAACGTAGCCTTTGTTACATGAAGTCCGCTGGGAAATAGATGTTCTGTCTCTATGACAATATATTTTAACTGACTTTCTAGATGCCTTAATATTTGCATGATAAGCTAGTTTTATTGGTTTAGTATTCTTGTTGTTTACGCATGGAATCACTATTCCTGGTTATCTCACCAACGAAGGCTAGGAGGCGGCGTCAGAGGTGCTGGGTGACAGAGCCATGAGCCAGCCGTTTTATAAGCACTCTGATTTCTAAAAGTTAAAAAAAAATATATAAAAATCTCTGTAGCCTTTAGTTATCAGTACAGATTTATTAAATTTTGGCCCTTAACCCAGCCTTTTCCAGTGTGTAACCCAGTTTGAAATCTTAAAAAAAAAAAAGAAAAAAAAAGAGAAAAAGAAAAAAAAAGAAAAAAACAAAAAAAGGAAAAAAAAAACAGTTTGAACACAAAGGCTCTATGGAAGAAATGCCTCTATGTAGGTGAAGTGTTATCTCTGCATGCAACAGTAAAAATTAATATAATATTTTCCCCACAAAAGAAACACTTAACAGAGGCAAGTGCAATTTATAAATTTATATCTAAAGGGGAATCATGATTATAAGTCCTTCAGCCCTTGGACTCTAAATTGAGGGGATTAAAAAGAATTTAAAATAATTTTGAACGAATTTATTTTCCCCTCAGTTTTTGAGGGCATTTAAAAAGGCATTAAATCAAGACAAATCGTGTGCTTGAGGAAAAAAAAAAAAAAAGAATGAAAACACAGCACTTATGTTGGTTTAGCTGCAGCCTCCGTGGAGGTAGAATTTATTTATTTAAAATTACTGGTTGCATCAAGAACCCATAGGGTGTACAAAAGGTTCTATAAAATCTGCATTATAGAGACAAAGAGGCAGGCAAATCCATGTCACAAGGGTAAAGCTTACAGTTTACAAACTGGGAACGCCAGGGTGTAGGATATAAAAAACGCACTCTTGAGAAAATAAATGTAATCAGGGTGCTGAAAACTTGCATGGTGCTTTCAGACATTAGCCTTGTTCAACAAATTTCTTGTATTGACAGATCCGTAGTGTGCATGGGCAGACACATTTTGCCTCTATGTCTCTTAAAATTTTAATTAAAAATACTCTTTCCAGTAATCCTAATTTGCACGAAGATATAATGTCCACATTACGTGCCTTGCCTTGAAATCTAAAAAACAAAAAAACATAAAAAAACAAAAAAACACAAAAAGTGACATCACTACACTTGTTTTGCTGCATTTATTATCATTTTAAATCTTTACCATTTTTATGACAAAATATTTTGTACTCCAGACGAAGAAAAATGTGTGACATCATGGATTTTTTAGACAGTTATACCTTTATCTCACATTTATAAAGCATATCATGGCTGTGTATAGTTGCCGCTTAAAAATTGTAATCGACCAGCAATATTTTCAGTATTTTGGTGTTTTTTCTATTAACCTTTCATGTTTTTCATCTTCCAATTAATATTTGGGGGGGAGGGGTTTCAAATTTATACGAATTATGCAATACCAAGTTTTGCCTATGTAGGTAGTGCTTTTAGCTGTATTGGTTATTATAGGTAAGTACACAGATTTAAAAAAAAATAATAATGTATGCTTTTTTTTTTTCGTTTGTTTGTTTTAATTGACCAAAGTGGGTACTGCTATTTTTGCAGTGTGATGAGGTCCTTTTGTGTACTGAGAGATGGACAGGGGATTTTTTTTAATATACATATATATATATTCTGGGGTGGGTGGGAGGATTTTTAACACTTTACAGTGTAGCTGTGAAGCAGTGCACCCTGAGATGGGCCCGGGCTGCCAAGCGACTGTTCTGCCTACTGTGACAAACTTCAACTTACACAGGTTCCCTCTCTCTAATTTCCCACCTGGGGTGCAAGCTGAACTCATTTGTGGTTTTCAGAAGAACATGATAGTAAGAACTAGAAAACACAACAAATTCCCCTAGAGGCAGAATTGGCCTAAGAAAACTTATTTTAGTTGTTGGTGGTAGTTTTTCTTGAAAGTTCCATATCCACAGTGAAGAATGAGCCTGTCTCATATTTGGCAAAGACATTTGTTGCAATGCCCACGTAGCGGATGTTGGATGTTTCACACTTTGGGGTTTAGTGCAGGAATATGCTTTCTCCTACAAACAACATTCAAGCAGCTGGAGGGAGTGCTGCTGCATATTCTTTCCGGCCACTTCCCTACCCTGTATCTTCATTTTATTAATAATAGAATATAATTTACCTGTGACTTACTACTTCAAATGAATGGGAGTGCACTTGGACTTTTTCTTTTTTTTTAATATCCAGAAGAGTAAATGAAGGGTTGCTATTTCTGAATATATTTGGACTGAGAAATTAAAATCAAAGTTGTTTTTAGGGAACAAAAATTTTAAAATCTTCTTTTCCTTTTTACCTGCCCTGTTAAACTGAGAACTAGAGCAGAGACAAATATAGAATTTTAAGACATAACTTTCCTGTGGATGAATTAGATACTGATGGGATTTTTTTAAGGGATGGTACCTCAAATATATATTTGATTTATTTTCCCCTGAGGGCTAGAAGGTAAATGGAGACCATTTTTATTTTGCCCTCTCCACCCCACCCCGAGTCCTGTTGAGAGAATTTATTGCGAGAGGGAGAATCTTCCAGAATCAGTGATACAAGGTAGGCTGTCTTGAGGAGCCCCCTGACCCTTTTCCCCCAGGCCATGGCCTAATAAAATAAACTGTCAATTGTTCTCACAGCATATCATTTCATAATGAATACTTTAGAACAATGCTTATGGGCCTGAGCATTGTGTTTGATTAGCCCATTCACTTTGATAGCCCAAATGCTGAATAGCACAGCGGGATCCTAGCAGCAAGTTCCAAAGGAAGTCCAATCATTTCTGTGATGCTTGCCCTGTAAAAACAGATCATCTCAGCCAAGCTCTTCATGTATCATTGACCTGTTAGGTGAACAACTCAACCTCACAAGGACACACAGTATTCTTTATGGGCAGAGTCGCTCTCGTTTTTGCCAGTGAATGAGCAGTTCTAGCTAAACCAAGTGTGGCACTGTGGGTATTCCTGCCTGCCTCTTGGATACAAAGGCCTAGTGCAAGTGTTGCTTTTTTCCCCCCCTTAAATTGATTTTTTTTTCTTGTTTCCATTTGAGATGAAACTATTAAAAATACTACTATATATAATCTCAAATCCATTCTTCGGCCTCCTCCTCCTCTTACCAGGAAGTATATTCTAACGAAGGGCCCCACTTCTGCAGGTCTTGCACGCCCCTCCCTTACCCAGAACTGCAGAGCTTCAGGATGGCGGTCACCCAAGGGCATCCACAGGGTGGAGTCTCCAGCCACCAGCCTGTGGCACTATCCAGCCTTCATTGCATTGCTTTGCAGCCCGCCACTCACAGTGCCTCTGAAGCGTGTTTCCCCTGGAGTGACGTGAGCATCTGAGGCTTGTCTAAGGAAAAAATAAAATAAAAGGCAGTGAAGGAGACTGTACATAAAGACATGGCAAAAAAAAATAAAAAATCTTAATTATAGCAATATAGTTATCGGGTAATGTTCGGGTGGGCAGCTCCATTAAAAAAATATGTGAATGAATCTGTGAAGCTGCAAGTAGCAAGAAGAGCGGAAGGTCTTCTTAATGAACCGCCTACCTTGTAGACAGTAATTTGTACACTGTATAGTTTTGTTAAGAATTTTTTTTTAAATTAAAATTCCCATGTTTGTAAAGCTAACTTTTTAACAATTATAATGGAACTATATGTTGTTTCCATTTTTAAAGTAAACAAGAATATTCCTTGTTTAGAGGCTGGACTTGAGTTAAAACTCTCCAGGCTCTTAAGTTATGTATTAGAAAAGAAAAATCTGTCCATGTTAGGAGTTATTTCACAGATTCCTGTGCTTGAAAAGCATAGGATACTAATCCTTTAAAAAAGTGTAAATGGAGAAAAGTTATATTTTATGAAGGTTATTTTGTTGTATTTAGTATTGGAAAAGTTGGTTTTCAGAGCATTTCAGAATGTCGGAAGCACCACTGTCTTTTTATTAGTATATAAGGCCTTTAGCAAAAGTTTGTGTGATTGTTACATGATGGTATTTAAGGATAAGTTTCACAGAGCATTCAGGATAGGCAGAAGACGAAAATAGTGCTGTGTCTCACATAACGTGTCCTCAGGGAGCAGAATCTTGGATTTGTGACTTGTAGCTTCATAAGGACTCAACAAAAGAGATTGCACAGGAACATCTTCAGCGGTGTGACAGCAGGACATGTTCTTTATCTAGACTCAAATTCTATGTACTATGTGAAACGATGAAGGCTGCAGAAAGTTTTCCCATATTCAGTGTACAGTATTCACATTTAATGAAACAACTCTACAATATTGCTGGCAGATAGGCCCCAAGCATGACATTCAATATAGTTTACATGTTCCTGTCAAGGTCTTTTGTTAACATTAACCAGCTGCATGCTTCCTGGACTTTAAGAAATTGGGTTTCTATAGAAAACTTTTTTTTTTTTTTAATGTGCAGGCTATTCAAATAGTAAAAGCTCAGAATTGAATGTTCTACTCCATGCTGAAGGAGCTGAAAGCTGCCTTCTTCATATTTTGCACTTTCTGGTAGTTCCCCTGTTTTTTCTAATTCCTTAAAATTGTGTGGGTGGAGTGGAGCCCTGCAGTTGGGGGGTAACATGGACCACTGATTTTG